>NC_052151.1:184522962-185122962 GCF_902713615.1 Scyliorhinus canicula
GGCGCCATCAAGGAGTGCGGGTCCCGCGCATGCGCAGTTGGGCCGGTGCCAACCAGCGCATGCGCGGTGGCCGCCCTCCCTCAGGCCGCCCCGCACAAACATGGCGGATGGATCCAGGCTCGCCGGTGGTCACTCCAGCCCCCCCCCCGGCCCCCCCCCCACGCCCCCCACGCCCCCCACGCCCCCCGGCCCCCCCCAGCCCCACCCCCCCAGCCCCACCCCCCCCAGTCCCCCCCAGCCCCACCCCCCCCAGCCCCACCCCCCCCCCACACACCCCCCCCCCCCCCAGCCCCCCCCCTCCCCAAGGGCGCCGAAGTTCAGCTTGCCCGGGGCGCCAGCAACCCTAGGGCCGGCGCTGAATAGTTTCACCTTTTTCCACTGCTTCCCACTTTATCTTCAGTCCCAACCTTGCTAAGGGAACTGTGTCGAAGACTTTACTGAAATCCAAGTACATTGCATTCATTGCCTTATGTATATCAAACTACTTTGTCACCCCCGCAAAATAATCCAGTGAGTTCAAGGGGCAGCACGATGACGCAGTGGTTAGAATCATAGAATTTACAATGCAGAAGGAGGCCATTCGGCCCATCGGGTCTGCACCGGCTCTTGGAAAGAGCACCCTACCCAAGGTCAACACCTCCACCCTATCCCCATAACCCAGTAACCCCACCCAACACTAAGGGCAATTTTGGAGACTAAGGACAATTTAGCTTGGCCAATCCACCTAACCTGCACATCTTTGGACTGTGGGAGGAAACCGGAGCACCCGGAGGAAACCCACGCACACACGGGGAGAACGTGCAAACTCCGCACAGACAGTGACCCAAGCCGGGAATCAAACCTGGGTCCCTGGAGCTGTGAAGCAGTTGCACTAACCACTATGCTACCGTGCTGTGTTAGCACTGCTGCCTCACAGCTCCATGGACCTGGGTTCAATTCTGACTTTGGGCGACTGTGTGGAGTTTGCACGTTCTCCCTGTATCAGCATGCGTTTCCTCCGGGTGCTCCGATTTCCTCCCACTGTCCAAAGATGTGCAGGTGAGGTGGAATGGCCATGAGTTAGTGTCCAGGGCTGTGCAGGATGGGTGGGCTGCAGGGACAGGATAGGGGAGAGGGCAATGCAGACATAAAGGGCCGAATGGCATTCAGCTGCACTGTAAGGATTCCATGACAATATTTCCCCTTCATGAACGTATATTTTAATGATTTTATTGCGACCTGGAAGCTTTAATAAGGGTTACCATAATTTCTTCGACAAATGTCAAACGCACTGATCTGTAGTTTCCTGGGTCACCTTTGCCAACTTTTATGAAAAAAAGAGTAACACCCACTTTCTGTATTCCGCAGGCACCTCTCCAGTTCTGGAATTCACGTCAGAGTTCCTGTGTAAAGTGTTTGCAGTGCATAAATTGTTCACCGCATTTCCTCCATTACAACACTTCAGTTACTCCATTCGCTGTGCACTACAATAGGTTCCATTTCTCTATATTCTAATATGTTAAAAGTCACAAAGATGTGCAGGTTAGGTGGATTGGCATTGATAAATTGCCCTTAGTGTCCAAAATTGCCCTTAGTGTTGGATGGGGTTACTGGGTTATGGGGATAGGGTGGAGGTGTGGACCTTGGGTAGGCTGCTCTTTCCAAGAGCCGGTGCAGACTCGATGGGCCGAATGGCCTCCTTCCGCACTGTAAATTCTATGAAAAAAAATAATCTTGCAACGCAAAATGCTGCAGATGCTGGAAACTGGAAATGCTGGAAATGTTCAGCAGTTGGCAGCATCTGGAGAATGAAGAGTTAATGTTTCAGTCTCCATCTGAAAACAAAATTCCATCTTTGCATGTTCCCATTTCCAAAACTTCTGACAATCATAATTGGAATAGGGGGGCTGTGGAAGGACTTGGACAGGCTAGGAGAGTGGGCAAAGAAGTGGCAGATGGAATACAATGTGGAAAAGTGGGAGGTTATGCACTTTGGTAGGAAGAATGGAGGCATAGACTATTTTCTAAATGGGAAATGGCTTCGGAAATCAGAAGCAATAAGGGACTTCGGAGTTCCAGTTCGAGATTCTCTGAAGGTTAACGTGCAGGTTCATTCGGCAGTTAGGAAGGCAAATGCAATGTTAACATTCATGTCGAGAGGGCTAGAATACAAGACCAGGGATATATTTCTGAGGCTGTATAAGGCTCTAGTCAGACCATTTGGAGTATTGTGAGCAGTTTTGGGCACCATGGGCGCGATTCTCCGCTGCCCACGACGGGTTGGAGAATAGCGGGAGGGCCTTCCCGACATTTTTCCCGACCTCCCGCTATTCTCCCCCCCCCCCCCCCACACGGCCGCCCCACGACACGAATTGCTGCTCGCCGTTTTTTACGGCGAGCAGCGATTCTCCCCTAGCCGATGGGCCGAGTTCCCAGGCCTTTACGGCCGTTTTCACGAACGCAAAGACACCTGCTCTCACAGTTCGTGAAAACGGCCGCAAAGTGCCGTTCTGGACAACCATGCCACCGATTGGCACGGCCGCACCACAGCCGTGCCAAGGGTGGCATGGGCCCGCGATCGGTGGGTACCGATCGCGGGCAGCGGGACCGAACCCCGCGCACTCTTTGTTCCTCCGCCGCCCCGCAGGATCAGTCCGCGGGGAGGCTGAGGGGCATAATGGCCCGCGCATGCGTGGGTTTCACGCATATGCGTGATGATGTCATCCGCGCATGCGCGGATTGGAGCCGTCCAATCCGCGCATGCGCGGCTGACGTTATCGTTTGCGTCAGCCGCCGTTACCCTTGGCGCGCGGGCTTAGCGAAGTTCGCTAAGCCTGCGATGCCGAGGTTTACGGGCCCCGCTGCTAGCCCCGACCGGGGAGCAGAATCGGGTCCCAGGAGGGGGCACGGAGGCTGCCGTGAAACACGGCCAGTTTCACGGCAGCCTTCACGACTCTCCGCATTTGCGGAGAACCACGTCCCATATCTAAGGAAGGATGTGCTGGCCTTGGAAAGAGTCCAGGGGAGGTTCACAAGAATGATCCCTGGAATGAAGAACTTGTCATATGAGGAGTGGTTAGGTCTGTGTTCGTTGGAATTTAGAAGGATGAGGGGGAAATCTTATTGAAACTTACAGGATACTGAGAGGCCTGGATAGAGTGGACGTGAAGAGGATATTTCCATCAGTAGGAAAAACTAGAACCAGAGAACACAATCTCAGACTGAAGGGATGATCCTTTAAAACTGAGATGAGGAGGAATTTCTTCAGTCAGTGGGTAATGAATCTGTGGAACTCTTTGCTGCAGAAGGCTGTGGAGGCCAAATTACTGAGTGTCTTTAAGACAGAGATAAATAGGTTCTTGATTAATAAGGGGATCAGGGGTTATGGGGAGAAGGCAGGAGAATGGGGATGAGAAACATATCAGCCATGATTGAATGGCAGAGCAGACTCGATGGGCCGAATGGAATAATGCTGCTCCTATGTCTTGTGGCATCTTATCTTTGTGTGAATTGTTCTGTTCTGTATGTTAATATAAACTGCTTTTTTACCCTTGTAATGGCAGCCACCAATGTAAATGTGCCTACAAATTGCTACAGAAACTTTAAAAATATTTCTATTGTTTTTTGCATTTATTTGTAACAACATTGCAAGTAACAAAAATAAACAGGTATGAATACATCGGAAACATATCTTCAATGCGAGGTATATTAACATTGGGCTCCCAGTAATCGGTTACCACAACCGTACTGTTTAACTATCTGTATGTTATCCCATGGCACTAAAACATACCAGGGGCGTGTTTGAGGCCACCAATATTGTTGTTTGCCGTGGCTGCATCTGTGGGTTTTTTATTCCCCTCGATATCCTTTAGTTCCTCTGCCCTGTTTCCCTGCAGTCTGGGTGGTGTCTCCCCTCCCCCTTCTCCCATCTCCCTCCCTTTTCTTCTTTTGTCTGTTTCGGTCCCCCTACCTGCTCCCTACCTCTCCCTTATTGGTTGCTGGTCACAAAGAGGTCCATGGAAAGGTTGGTAAGTTGCTTCCACGTCTTGCAGAAGCCCTCCTCCGATCCTCCGATTGCAAATCTTAGGCGGGATTCTATGGTCGCCGACGCCGACTCCGAGTTCGGCGATTGGCCGGAGAATCCCCGTTTCCGACGAAATCTCCTTTGCGGCGATCCGCCCCCTCCAAAGCGCGTATCGATGGCCTCAGGACATTGCCTGAGGCCCCCCCCCCCTATGCTCCGCTCCCCGACTGGCCGAGTTCCCGACGGCGTGGGTCTCTCATGGTCTTACCTGTCGGGAACTCGACATGGCGGCTGCGGACTCAGTCCATTGCCTCCACGGTTGGGGGAGAGCCGATCCGCGGGCCGGGGGGACTTTGGTATGGGCTGGGGGGGGGGGGGGGGGCACTGTTGGAGAGTGGTCCGGGCTCATGGGCCGGCCAAAGGGGGGGAGCAGTATTTTTCAGGAGCAGTCTGCGCCCAGGTCACCGCCGTGGACATGCTCGTCCACGGACCTGGCAATTCTCCAGCAGCTAGAGCCGGGTGCTCTACGCGGCCTTCTTGCTAGCCCCCAACGTAACAGAGGATCGGTGGCCATTTTGTGCCGGATTTTCAGTCGTAAAAGGCCACCGTTTCCACGTCGGCGTCAGGACATAGCCTGAGAATCGGAGAATCCAGCCCCTTATCTTTTCAAATTTGAGGAATTCTGCTAAGTCGGATAGCCAGTTTAGAGTGGCGATGCTGAACTCCAGCTGAGCAACAATCTCGGGCAAGTGATCAGGGAGGCAAAGAGTGGGGCGTCTGCACCTCTCCCCGTAAAGAGCTCTGGCTGCTCTGATAACCCAATTACCGCCACTAGTGGGCACGGCTCCACCCTCACCGCCACAAACTTGGACATGGCCTGGAAAAAGGTGGTGCAGGGCGGCACAGCACAGTGGCTAGCACTGCTGCTTCATGGCAGGGAGGACTCAGGCTCAATGCTGGCCCTCGATCACTGTCCATTTGGAGTTTGCTCATCCTCCCAATGTCTGCGTGGGCCTCATCCCCACAACTCAAAGATGAGCAGGGTAGGTGGATTAGCCACTCTCAATTGCTCCTTAATTGGAAAAAGGGAAAAAGGAAAACTGCGGTTCAGTACCCGACCAGTCTGGGACAGGGCCAGAACAGGTTGGGCTGACTTCTCTTACACCGTTCACATTTGTCTTCTGCCTCCAGGATGAACCCGCTCATGCGTGTTCTGGTCAAGTGTGCCCGGTGCACTACTTTTAGCTGTGTTAGGGTCAGGCCTGTGCATGAGGAGGTGGAGTTCACCCTAGGCAGTGCTTCGATCCAGAGTCCTCCCCCTATCTCCATGCCCAGCTTCTCCTCCCACTTTTCCCGGGCTGGATTCTCCCCTACCCGGCGGGGCGGGGAGGGTCCCGGTGCCGAGTTTTGGCGTGAACCGCTCCGAGGTCAGGCCGCCCCAAAGGTGTGGAATCCTCCCCACCTTCAGGGGCTCGGCTGGCCACGGGGTGGTTTGCACCATGCCGGCTGGCGGGGAAGGGGTTTGGCGCCACGCCAACCGACGCTGAAGGGCCTCCGCCGGCTGGCGCGAGTTGGCGCATGCGCGGGAGCGTCAGCGTGTGCTGGCGTCATCCCAGCGCCTGCGCAGGGGGGGGTTAATCTCCGCGTCGGCCATGGCGGAGGACCACAGCGGCCGACGCGGAAGGATAGAGTGCCCCCATGGCACAGGCCCGCCCGCGGATCGGTGGGCCCCGATCGCAGGGCCAGGCCACCGTGGGGGCACCTCCCGGGGCCAGATCCCCCTGCATCCCCCCCCGAGGACCCAGGAGGCCGCCCGCGCAGCCAGGTCCCGCCGGCAAATACCTGGTGTAATATACGCTGGGGGGGGGGGCTGGCCGAAAATGGGCGGCCCATCGCAGGCCGGAGAATCGCTGGGCGGGGGGGGGATGCTGAGAGCGGCCGCCGACCAGCACGGCGCGATTCCCGCCCCCGCCAAATCCCCGGCGCCGGAGAAGTCGGCAGTCGGCGGGGTGGGATTCAGGCCCCCCCCCCCGGCGATACTCCGACCCGGCCCCGCGGGGGGGGGGGGGGGGGGGTCGGAGAACTCGCCCCCCATGTGTCATCCAGGGGAACCCTTACCTCCTCTAACAGTAATCCAAATATGTTGGCGCAGTTACCGTCCCCTAGTTTATCTGATGTTAGAAGTCTATCCAGTCGGGTGTATCTAGTTAGCTGGGTAAATGTTGCTGTCTCCTTGTGGAGGAAGTTCCTTAGTTGAATGTACCTGAGCTTGTTCCCTTTCAGGAGCTGAAGCTTGTCGGTTACATCCACAGGGTCGCTACTCTGCTGTCTACAGAAAGGTCCCCTACTGTCAGTATCCCTTCATCCTATCTCCACCTTTTTACAGATTGGGGCCATAGTGGACATTGTACCCAGATTCAAGATCATTGTACCCAGACCCAGATCTTTCTCTGCGTGAAAAACTTCTCTCTCACATCTTCCTTAAACTTTCCCCTCTCACCTTGACCCTGTGCCCCCTTGTAATTAACATTCCCACCCTTGGAAAAAGCCTCTGACTATCCACCCTGTCTGTGCCTCTCATAATTTTGTAGAGCTCTATGAGGTCTCCCCTCAGTCTCCGTCTTTCCAGTGAAAACAATCCTGATTTATTCAACCACTCCTCATAGCCAACACCCTCTGTACCAGTTGTTTGCCTCTTAATTAATGTTTGAATATGTTGATTTTTGTTTGTTTGTTACAGTTAAAGTTTTCGAAAGTGGAATCTTGTCCATTACTTTTCTTTCAATTAGCATTGCGGGGATTCCCTTCTTTAAAAAGTTAACGGTCTCTAAGGGGATTATACCACCTGTTCCTGCACTGTCAATTCTATGTAACTGCACAACCAATCTAGCTTTTCCTTTATATGTATCAAAGGAGAGAGGCAAGAAAGAGACAGGCTAAATTCTCCAACTTACAATATTCCCCATAGCCCTGCAAATTCTTCCTCTTTAATATGGGTTCAATTTCCTTTTGAACGTTATATACCGCTCTTTAAGCCAGTGATTTCCAGATCATAATGAAGCACTGTATTCTCAGGGTGAATTCTCTGCTGGCAGGATTCCCCGTTCCGCTGGCAGTCCTTCCCCGCCTGCAGGTTTCCCGGCAGCGTGGGGTGGCTACAGTGGGGAATTTCATTGGCCAGCGGCGGGAACAGAGAATCCCACTGCCGGTGATGGCGGCCGTCGAGAAACATGCGTCTGGGGAGGCGGAGAATTCACCCCGTTATCTCACACCAGTTTTTTTCAAATTAACTTAAATATGTGTCCTCCGATTTCCAACCTTTTGCCAATCTGCTCCGTCAAAATGACTCATCATTTTGAAGACCCCGATTAAATTTCTCCCAACCCTTTCTACTTTCAGAAGAACTAGCCCAACTTTCTTAGTCATTCCACATAGTAAAGTCCCTCATCCCTGGTACTATTCCAGTAAATTAATTGTATTGTGCTTTGTGATGCCCTGAGCATGTGAAAGACTGCTACACATTCAATCTTTCTCCTTTATTAACTTAGAAATATGTTTGATACAATTTGATCGACAAAAAGCAATTCTAGTTTGATGTCCAATTTTAATTGGCGTGACTGTGAAAGGGTTAATTAATTAACTGGAATGTCTGTCAATGGGGGGAATATTATCCTGATGGAAAGTGTGTGAGACAGTGACAAGTGTCCTGCAGGTAAAAGAATATTTTAATCATTGGTTCAATGTGGAACAGCAGGGGGCAGAAGACGCTCACAAAACCTCCCTGACATGGAGAAATGTAAATGTCAAGTTTGAATCCATGAAGAAATTAAATTCTACGGCTGTATAAAAATGTGCCACATGTTTATAGAACATAGAACATAGAACAGTACAGCACAGAACAGGCCCTTTGGCCCTCGATGTTGTGCCGAGCCATGATCACCCTACTCAAACCCACGTATCCACCCTATACCCCTAACCCAACAACCCCCCCCTTAACCTTACTTTTTTTTAGGACACTACGGGAAATTTAGCATGGCCAATCCACCTAACCCGCACATCTTTGGACTGTGGGAGGAAACCGGAGCACCCGGAGGAAACCCACGCACACACGGGGAGGACGTGCAGACTCCGCACAGTGACCCAGCCGGGAATCGAACCTGGAACCCTGGAGCTGTGAAGCATTTATGCTAACCACCATGCTACCGTGCTGCCCAATGTCTGTACATTTATTTGAAACTGTTTAGAAAACCGGGAGAATTGACTCAGTTTTCAGCAGTGATTATTTTGCCAATGTATTATCTAACGGTTGGCACATTTTTCTCATATCACTCCTATTTCAATTCACAAATGGCCATAACTTGAGAACAGTGGAGGGCTGAGAGTGATTAAAGGACAGAAATCTCACTGCGAGATCTCCAATTCCCTCATTATGTGCGATACAAGATTGTTTATAGCAATTATCTTAATCCAAAGATGAAATTACAGACTTGAAAAATCACTCTCAGATATCTAATATTTTAAGTCCCTTGGGATTAGTTGCTACTAGTGGTGTGTGCTTTAGTAACCAGTTTTGTCTTTCTGTCTATCCGTTTGTCTGTTGATCTAGACTGTGAGGAATCTGCATGTTCTCCCCGTGTCTGCGTGGGTTTCCTCCGTGTGCTCCGGCTTCCTCCCACATGTCCCGAAAGATGTGCTGTTAGATGAATTGGGCATTCTAAATTCTCCCTCAGTGAACCTGAACAGGTGCCGGAATGTGGCTTTTCACAGTAACTTCATTGCAGTGTTAATGCAAGCCTACTTGTGACACTAAAGATTATTATTTGTTTCTCTATCGATCTATTCTCGTACTTGCCTTTCACAACCCCAAGTGTCAAACAGGCACAAAGGAGCTGAACTCCAGAGGTGAGTTGAGAGTGACTACCCTTGGGGAGGTCGAGGGCGAAGGAATTTTCGTACTTTTCACATGTGCACCAGGTGTATCCCCAGATGGATTTATTTATACTTGGATAAAGGATAAAGGCACTGTTGGCAGGGGCGGTGGGGTGGGGGTGGGTTTAATTATGGGTGCTTTGTTTGTGGGGAAAAGAAGGAAGTGGGCTTGGTGGTGATGGGGGGGGGGGGGGGGTTGAGGGTTGGAGGGGGGGGGGGGTGAGGGGGGCAGGGTGGATTGTTAGTTTTGTTACCTGTTGCCGAGGTTTGGCTTTTGTATTTATGAAAAATGCATTCAATAAAAATATTTCTGAAAAAAGGAGAGTGACTGCCCTTGACATCAAGGCAGCATTTGACCGAGCAAAGGTGCCCGAGCAAAACTGAAGCCAATGGGAATCAGGGGGGAAACTCTCCACTGGTTGGAGTCATACCTAGCACAAAAAGGATGGTTGTGATGGTTTGAGGTCAGTCACAGCAGGAGTTCCGCAGGATAGTATCCTAGGCTACTTCATCCATCACCTTCCTTCCAACATAAGGTCAGAAGTGGGGATGTTCACAGATGACTGTACAATGTTCAGCACCACTTGTGACTCCTCAGATAATGAAGCAGTCCATGTGCAAATGTAGCAAGACCTGGACTATATTCAGGCTTGGGCTGACATTGGCAAGTTACATTCGCACCAGACAAGTGCCAGGCAATGTCCATCTCCAATAAGAGAGAATCAAACCATTACCCCTTGACATTCAATGGCATTACCATCGCTGAGTTCCTCACTGTCAATGTCCTGGGTTACCATTAACTAGAAACTGAACTGGACTAGCCATATAAACAGTGTGGCTACAAGAGCAGGTTAGAGGCTAGGAATCCTGTGTTGAGTAACTCATCTCCTGACTTCCTAAAGCCTGTCCACCACCTTCAAGGGAGTAAAGGAAAACTCCCTACTTTACTAGATGAGTACAGCTTCAACAACACTCAAGAAGCTCGACACAATACAGGACAAAGCAGCCTGCTTGATTGATACCCCATCCACAAACAGCCACTTTCTCCACCACTAACAGACAGTGGCAGCCGCGTGTACCATCTACAAGATGCACTACAGTAACTCACCAAGGCTCCTTAGACAACACCGTCCAAACCCACGACCACTACCATTTAGAAGAATAAGGGCAGCAGATACATGGGAACCCCACCACCTGGAAGTTCCCCTTCAAGTCGCTCACCATCCTGACTTGGAAATATATTGCTGTTCCTTCACTGTCACTGGGTGAAAATCCTGGGACTCCCTCCCCAAAAGTGGATTTACCTACACCTCAGGCACTGCAACGGTTCAGCAAAGCCCAATCCTGTAAAAATGAAAAAGTGCTTTCCTATTAAGTGTTTTTTAAAGCTGTTTTAATGCAGCAATTAACAGAAACAAGCTCCCACAGACATTAATGATCAAATCATTTAGTTTTGGTGATGTTGGACCTGTGAGCTCAGGAACAAGATGACAAATTCTGCAATGGAAGATTGAATGGATCCCAATGTTCTATTGCCATATATTTCAGCTTTGAATATAATTGCCATTTGCTTACTAAGGAGGCCAGTCACTAAACAGCAGAATGATACTGGAGATAAAAGAGTAAAGTTATGAAGTCAAGGTTGCATGAAGTAGGATTAAGTGGCACGGTGATGCAGTGGTTAGCATTGCTGCCTCACGGCGCTGAGCAACCGGGTTTGATCCCAGCCCTGGGTCACTGACCCTGGGGCGTTTGCATATTGTCCCTGTGTCCACGTGGGTCTCATCCCCACAACACAAAAGATGTGCAAGGTAGGTGGTTTGGCCATGCTAAATTGCTCCTTAATTGGAAAAAAATTATTGGGTATTTATTTTTAAAAGTACAGAAGATTAAAGGGCAGTTTAAAATAGTGAAAGGATTTGTTAGGATTAATTGAGGGAAATTATTTCCTCTGGTGGGGGAGGGGGGGGGACATAACTTTAAAATTAGGTTCAGGAGTCAATTCAGGTAAAACCTTTTCACACAAAGGATAATGGAAATGAGGCACTCTCGCCTCCAAAAGACTTTGAATGCTGATTCAGACTGTGTCATAGGCATCCAGGGTTATCAGTGAAAAATCCAGATGGAAAATGTTCTCCGTTTCCTCCGGAACTAATCTTGCTGAACTGTAGTCTTCCCACACACAAGTCTGTTAGCTTCTTTTACCATCGTGCTTCACAGTACGATGTTAGCCATTTTCCCTCTCAGCAGTTTACATGTGTTTATTTCTTTCAAGAAAATTAGATGGACCTTCTTTTTTCATCTGGGCGGCACAGTAGCACTGTGAGCACTGTTGCTTCACAGCGCCAGGGTCCCAGGTTCGATTCCCCACTGGGTCACTGTCTGTGCGGAGTCTGCACGTTCTCCCCGTGTCTGCGTGGGTTTCCTCCCGGTGCTCCGGTTTCCTCCCACAAATCCCGAAAGACGCGCTTGTTAGGTGAATTGGACATTCTGAATTCTCCCTCAGTGTACCCGAACAGGCGCCGGAATGTGGTGATTGGGGGCTTTTCACTGTAACTTCATTGCGGTGTTAATGTAAACCGACTTGTAACAATAATAAAGATTATGATAATTATGATTATAAAAATCAAGGCTGACACTCCAGTGCACTGCACTGTTGGAGGTACCAACTTTCAGGCTTTATACTGAGATCCCATCAGCAGGATTGAAAGACATAAAAGAGTCCATGACATTGCTTCACGAAAAGCAGGAAAGTTATCCCTGGTGTCGTGGCTAATATTAATCCCTGAATCTACACCACAGAAACAGATTACCTGGCCATTATCACATTACAGTTTGCTATGTGCAAATTGGCTGTCACATTTCCATCATTGCAACAATGACCACAATTCAAATACACTTCATTGACTGCAAAGCACTTTGAGACTTCCAGAGGTTGTGAAAAGTGCTATTTTAATGCAAGTATTTACTTTCTTTTCCTTTTAGCTCTGACACCAAGCCTGCACATGGCTCTTATCAATTTTAATGAGCAAAAACAGTATGTTTAATGTTGTAAATACTGGCCCTTAATCTGTGCCCATAATGCATGATGAAATCAAGAGGTTTGACTGTTCTGATGCTGTGATTATTTAGATCATAGAATTTACAGTGCAGAAGGAGGCCATTCGGCCCATTGAGTCTGCACCGGCCCTTACAAAGAGTAACCTACTGAAGCCCACATATCTATCCTATCCCCATAACCCAGTAACCCCCACTTAACCTTTTTGGACACTAAGGGCAATTTATCACGGCCAATCCACCTAACCCGCACATCTTTGGAATGTGGGAGGAAACCAGAGCACCCGGAGGAAACCCACGCACACACGGGGAGAACGTGCAGACCCCACACAGACAGTGACCCAGCCAGCAATTGAACCTGGGACCCTGGAGCTGTGAAGCAACTGTGCTAACCACTGTGGGGCCCACAGGTAAAATCTTCAGGACGTTGCTAAAATATATTTTTTTTTTTATAAATAATTTTTATTGAAGTTTTTACAAAATACAAAATATAAACATCATAACTCTATTAACGTACACCCGCGGTAACACCCCGTAAACAGTGCCCCCCAGCTGCAAGAGCAACTTCAAACAAAAGGAAAAAAAAACAACAAAAAAAACAGAAACCAAAAGACAGAGAAAAGAGAAAAAGAAAAAAAGACAAGGGAGAGAGATAGCACCCTCCACAAACCCATGTGTACAGTTCTCCCTCCCCCCCCGTCCTTACCCCCCCCCCCCCCCCCCCTCCCCCCCGGGTTGCTGCTGCTGTCGGCCTATTTCCCTACCGTTCCGCCAGGAAGTCCAGAAAGGGCTGCCACCGCCTGAAAAACCCTTGTACTGATCCCCTCAGGGAAAATTTCACCCTCTCCAAATTAATGAACCGTGCCATGTCCGAGATCCAGGCCTCCACGCTTGGGGGCCTCGCATCCTTCCACTGGAGCAAGATCCTCCGCCGGGCTACTAGGGACGCAAAGGCCAGGACCCTGGCCTCTATCGCCTCCTGCACTCCCGGCTCCACTGCCACCCCAAAAATTGCGAG
Organism: Scyliorhinus canicula; assembly: GCF_902713615.1. NCBI lineage: Eukaryota > Metazoa > Chordata > Chondrichthyes > Carcharhiniformes > Scyliorhinidae > Scyliorhinus > Scyliorhinus canicula. The sequence continues at coordinate 184,535,970 of NC_052151.1, forward strand.
TCCCCAGCCTGGCTCGACCCTGGATCCCACCACCCTTGACACCGTCTTTGCTACCCCCTTCCAAACCTCCCCCAACACTGGGCATGCCCAGAACATATGGGCGTGGTTCGCTGGGCTCCCCGAGCACCTAGCACACCTGTCTTCGCCCCCGAAAAACCTACTCATCCTCGTCCCGGTCATGTGAGCCCTATGTAGCACCTTGAACTGTATGAGGCTAAGCCTCGCACAGGAAGAGGAGGAATTCACTCTCTCCAGGGCATCCGCCCATGTCCCCTCCTCAATCTCCTCACCCAGCTCCTCTTCCCATTTACCCTTCAGTTCCTCCACCGAGGCCTCATCCACCACCTGCATCACCCGTATATGTCCGAGATCCTCCCTCCTCCGACCCACACCCCCGAGAGCGCCCTATCCCGCACCCCCCGTGGAGGCAGCAAGGGGAACCCCTCCACCTGCTGCCTGGCAAACGCCCTCACCTGGATGTACCTAAACATGTTCCCCGGGGGGAGCCCAAACTTCCCCTCTAACTCCCCCAAGCTCGCGAACCTGCTCTCCACAAACAGGTCCCTCAACCTCCTAACCCCTGCCCTGTGCCAGCCCCGGAATCCGCCATCAATGCTCCGGTGGAACCTCACCAACACCGCCCGCGGCGGCTCGTTCGGCTTGGGCCTCCTAGCCAGAATTCTGTGGGCCTCCTCCAACTCCAGGGGCCCCTGGAAGGACCCAGCCCCCATCAGCGTGTTCAGCATCATCACCACATAGGCCGCTAGGTCCGACCCCTCCAGCCCCTCCGTGAGGCCCAGGATCCGTAAATTCTTCCTCCTCGACTGGTTGTCCAACTCCTCGAACCGCTCCTGCCATTTTTTATGGAGCGCCTCGTGCACCTCCACCTTCCCCACCACGGCCACGACCTCGTCCTCCCTTTCGGAGGCCTGCTGCTGCAGCTCCCGGATCGCAGCCCCCTGGGCCGTCTGGGTCTCCATCAGTTCCCTGTTGGTTACCTTGATGGACTCCAGCAGCTCCACTTTCATCTCCTGGAAGCAGCACAGCAGAGTTGTCTCGACCCACTTCTTCAACTCTTCAAAATTTTCGCCGGCCGCCATTTTGTCCTTCGGGTCCCGATTTTTCCCGGGTGTTTTCTCCTTCGATTCTCTCCCTGCCCCGCTCCTGGTCTCCACCATGGGACCTCTGGGGCGACTCCTGGCCTCTTCCCACGTCGGGATTCGCCTCACAAGCTCCGTTGGGGGCCTTTAAAAAAGCCCCAAAGTCCGTTTTTTCCGGGAGCCTCCGAACGTGCGGCTCAGCTGATCATTGCCGCTACCGGAAGTGCGCCGTTGCTAAAATATTAACCTTCTCATAGTGTATCAGCTGTGAATCAACAGCAGCATTAAACTCTTTTTTTTTCCAATTAAGGGGCAATTTAGCATGGCCAATCCACCTACCCTGCACATCATTTTGGATTGTGGAGGTGAGACCAACGCAGGCACTGAGAATGTGCAAACTCCACACGGGCAGTAATCCGGGGCCGGGATTGAACCCAGGTCCTCAGCGCTGTGAGGCAGCAGTGCTAACCACTGCACCACGGTGCTCTGAGTGACAAATTCCATGAGTTCAAGCTCCCACTGTTTGTACCCATTACGTGTGCTGCCATTTCTGCGCAGACTTGACGGAGTGCCCCACCTTCGGAGGAGCCAGATTTCAGAATGAGATGTTAAACAGAGTCCCTCCTCCATTTTGGGTGGATAGAAAAGATCCTCCAGCATTGTTTTAAAAGTCTCCCTCGTTTCTGGACCAGTATTTATTTCTTAGCCAATGTTACTAAAAAAACAGGTTATTTGGTCCACATGACTGTTGGTAAGATCTCTCGGTGTGGAAATAGGCTGCTGCGTGGTATTAAATGGAGTTAGGATTTTATTTCAAAGAATCATTTCATGAGTTCAATGTCCTGCTGTTTCTGGTGTATTAACAACATAGAATTGGCTGAGCAAATTTATCCAGGCAAAAAACAGCTCAGGAGCCAGAATCCAGTGCTTGTGTGATTTCTGGCAATTTCTCCTGATATTCCATACTGTTCATGATGTGCCCACCCTGGAGTTATTGACACATCTACGCATCCAGTGGGTCTGCGCAAGTGGGTTTCCTGGACCTATTCTGTTACTTCTCGAGGGACAAGCCACACTAGCTCATGTTAAGAAGAATAATCTTTATCGTCACAAGTAAATCAAAGTTGTACCATGTATGGGCAGCACGGTGGCACAGTGTTAGCACCGTGGCTTCACAGCCCCAGGGTACCAGGTTCGATTCCCCGCTGGGTCACTGTCTGTGCGGAGTCTGCAAGTTCTCCCCGTGTCTGTGTGGGTTTCCTCCGGGTGCTCCGGTTTCCTCCCACAGTCCAAAGACGTGTAGGTTAGGTGGATTGGCCATGCTAAATTGTCCAAGAAGGTTAGGAGGGGTTATTGGGTTATGGTGGAAGTGAGGGCTTAAGTGGGTCGGTGCAGACTTGATGGGCTGAATGGCCTTCTGCACTGTATGTTCTATGTATCTATGTAAGTAGGCTTATATTAACACAGCAATGAAGTTACTGTGAAAGTCCCCTAGTTGCCAAACTCCAGCACCTGTTCGGGTACACAGAGGGAGAATTCAGAATGTCCAATTCACCTAACAGCACGTCTTTCAGGACTTGTGGGAGAAAACTGGAGTAAACTCATGCAGACACAGGGAGAACGTGCAAACTCCACACAGACAGTGACCCAAGCTGGGAATCGAACCTGGGACCCTGGCACTGTGAAGCCACAGTGCTACCGTGCCGCCCAAGGTTGCACATTCTCCCCTTGTCTATGTGGGTCTCACCCCCACAAACCAAAAAGAAGTGCAGGGTAGGTCAATAGGCCATGCTAAATTGCCCCTTATTTGGAAAAAAAAGAATTGGGTACTCAAAATTTATTTAAAAAAAATGATACACAGCAACTAGAAGAGATTGAGAAGAGCTGCCGATCTTGTATAAGATTTCTGAAGGTAGGAAACATTTGATGAATTTTATCTTTGTGCATTCTACCCATCAATGGGGGGGGGGGGGGGGGGGGGGGGGGGGGGGGGAGAGCCATAGCACTGGCCAATATTTAACACTCAAGCAACTAAAGCAGATTATGTAATCATTATCACATTGTTCTTTGTGGGATCTTGTGTCCCTTCAAAAACCAGTGGGGGATGGAACTCTTCCTTTAAAAGGAATAGCAGTATACACTACATCAAATACGGTCTGTGTCTAATAGGAGGCATCAAAACAACGGCAAACCATCGGGTCCGCAGACAATCCTACCTCAACAGGCGAAAAATCTCAACGAAAAATACCAAGAGCCCCCCCAGTGGAATATGTAACTGTTCCAAAACTGTACTTGCAAAATACTTGCCTCTTATAATTGCCAAGCAGTGAAGAAGAAGGGGCAAAATTATAAGAGTTAAAATTCCCAAATGATAATCAAGGAATGCTTGTTTTCCGTATGCACCCCTCAGAGGGGGGACTTTTAACAGTCATATTTTTTGACATAAATATTGCCTGAGACACTGCACTGTGAGAGCACAGAGCTGTGTTTTCTTTTAAGGTTTCTAACGTGGAAACCCCACCCCGGGTTATTTTTTCTCGCCCCCCCCCCCCCCCCCCCCCCCCCCCCCCCCCCTCTCTCTGGTTGTTGAACTGGAGAACCATTAATTACAATTTTACTGTTCTATTTGTCAGGCAGTTAATAAATTCCTCCCTGAGAACTGATTTTAAATTAATCACTTCCCATTCTGACAGTTTTGATGTGAAAGTTATTAATCGCACCATCTAGACTTTGTGTATTTTCCGGTGGTGGGGATGCACATTGCTTCTTTGCCAGAATGCTGTACGAATTTCACTCTTTATTTTATTTACTGGCCTCCTCCACATTGCCAGTTCCTTCCTCTAATAACTTAAACCTCTTACAGCATGTAGGAAAGATCCCACATACATTTTTCCTGCAGTTCTATTCCAACTCTGGCTTCACTCTTGCGGCTAAATTTCCACAGATCTGCATGTGAACATTTATTGGTTTACCATATCTGCTCGATGAAAATATAATTGAAAGATTGAGCTTCCAGAAAGTCATAACTTACTTGAGATTTTGAAGTAACTTTAAAGTTTGACTGTGGGGGAGGGAGTACAGTTGGATTTGTGCCAACCAGATGGAGTCTCTCAGGATATTGGAACAAGGTCAAGGGTTTGGGCTGCAGGGGCGTCTTTTACAATATTCTTCCCTCACTGCAATTTTCTACCATTTGCTGGATTTTATAAACATGTACAGGATTGGTGCTTAGGACTATCCTTCCCACACCATAATGGCCAGGACACCACGATTAAACAATCGCTACCCTGGCTTATATAAATTACTGCGGATGCTGGAATTTGAAACAAAAGCAGAAAATGCTGGTCAATCTCAACAGGTCTGACAGCATCTGTGGAGAGAGAAGGGACGTAACGTTTCGAGTCTGGATGACTCTTTGTTAAAGCCTGGCTTACATACCCCCCCCCCCCCCCCCCCCCCCCACCCCCGTCTCCCATCCCCTTGGCCCACTGGATTAGGGAATCTGAAACCAAAACATACCAGTCACACCAACAAGGGCAATCTGAATGCTGCCTGGTGAAATGTCCCATTACCAAACAACATTTGACCTGAATGAATTTAAGTATCCTTGTTATTGCTAGACAAGTTGTTTTTTTACTCGTTCATGGACTATGCTGTCGGCTAGGCCAGCAGTTGTTGACCGTCCCCACTCGCTGTTGAGAAGGTGGTGGTGATCTGCCTTCTCGAACTGCTGCAGCCCATGCATTAAGGAACACTCACAGTGTTGTTAGGTGACAGTGAAGGAAAGGCGATCCAAGTCCGGATGGTGAGTGACTGAGGGGAATTTGCAGGTGGCGGTATTGCCATGCATCTGCTGCCCTTGTCTTTCCAGATTGTCGAGCTCACAGGTTTGAAAGGTGCTGTTCAAGGAGCCTTGGTGAGACGTCGCAGTGCATTTTGTAAATGGTACATACTTCTGCTATGTGTCAGGGTGGTGGAGGGAGTGAATGATTAAGGTGGTGGATAGGATGTCACTCAAGCTTTGTCCTGGATGGTGTCGAGCTTCTTGAGTGTTGTTGGAGTTGCACTCATCCAGGCAAGTGGAGATTATTTCATCTAACTCCTGACTTGTTCCATGTAGGTGGTGGATAGGCTTTGGGGAGTCAGGGGGTGAGTTACTCGCTGCAGAATTCCCAATCCCTGACCTGCTTTTGTAGCCACAGTATTTATATGGCTGGTTCAGTTCTGCTGATGGTCAATGGTGACCCCCAGAATATTGATCCTGGAGGATTCAGTGATGGTATTGCTATTGAAGGACAAGGGGAGATGGCAAGAGTATTGCTTGTCGAAGTTTGTCATTACCAAGCACTTGTGTGGCTTGAATGTTCCATGTTTGAGCCTGAATGTTGCCCAGGTCATGCTGCACATGCAAAATGACTGCTTCAGTATTTGGGGAGTCACGAATGATGCTCAACATGGTGCAATCATTCGCGAACATCCCCACTTCTGACCTTATTACAGAAGGAAAGCCATTGATGAGGAAATGGGAAATAGTTGGGTCGAGGACACTCCCCTGAGGAACTCCAAATGCATCAAGATCTGGACAATATCCAGGCTTGGGCTGACAAGTGGCAAGTAAAATTCTCACCAACAAGTGCCAGGCAACAAGAGAGGCTCTAACCGTTGTCTCTTGACATTCAATGGCATTACCATTGCTAAATCCCCCATTATCAATATCTAAGAGTTACCATCGATCAGAACTGGACTTCACGAACTATATAAATAATGTGACTTCTTCACACAGAGGGTGGTGAGCATCTGGAATGAGCTGCCAGGGGCAGTGGTAGAGGCGGGTACAATTTTTTCCTTTAAAAACAGACAGTCACATGTGCAGGGTGGGTATAGAGGATATGGGCCAAATGCGGGCAAGTGGCACTAGCTTAGTGATAGTAACTGGGTGGCATGGAGAAGCTGGGCCAAAGGACCTGTTTCATGCTTTAAACATCTTTGACTCTATGACTCTAAGACTACAAGAGCAGGAATCATGAAGCAAGTAACTAACCTCCTGACTCCCTAAAGCTTGTCCACCATGTACAGGACACAAGTCAGGAGTGTGATGGGATCATCTGAACTTGTGTGGGTGAGTACAGCTCCAACAACACTCAAGAGGCATAACACCATCTAGGACAAAGCAACCCGCTTGATTGCCACTCCGTCTGCAAACATTCGCTCCCTCCACCACCGACAAACAGTCGCAGCCGTATGTACCATCTACAAGGTGCAAGGCAGTAACTCACCAAAGTCCCTTGGATAGAACCTTCCAAACCCACGACCAATTCCATCAAAAGGACAAGGACAGCAGAAACATGGGAACACCACCACCTGGAGGTTCCCCTCCATACCACTCACCACCCTGACTTGGAAATATGGTCACTGGGTCAAAATCCTGGAACTCTCTCCCTTACAGCACTGAGGGTGTATCTACTCCACATGGACTGCAACAGTTCTTTAAGGCAGCTCAATACCACCTTCTCAAGGGCAATAAATGCTGGCCTAATTGTTGGATGCCCACATCCCATGATAAAAAAAATCCCCTGCAGCGATGCCACGGGACTGAGATAATTGACCTCCAACAACTACAACCATCTTCCTCTGTGATAGGTATAGTTCCAATTAGTGGAGAGCTTTCCCCCTGATTCCCAATGACTCCAGTTTTGCTCGGGCATCTCAATGCCATACTCGATCAAATACAGCCTTGATGTCAAGGGCAGTTATTTTCACTTTACCTTTGAGTTCAGCTCTTTTATTCATGTTTGAACCAAGGCTGTAATGAGGTCAGGAGCCGAATGGCCCTGGTGGAACATGTGCTGCCCTTCCCATCAGTGAGAAGGTTATTGCTGAGTACGTGCTGATTGATAGCACTGTTGAAGACTCCTTCCATCATTTTACTGATGATCATGAGTAGACTGATTGGTCGAGTTGGATTTGTCCTGTTTTTCTATGTGTACAGGGCATACCTGGGCAGTTTTCCAAATTGCTGGTAGATGCCAATGTTGAAGCTGTATTGGAACTGCTTGGCTAGGGGTGCAGATAGTTCTGGAATAAAAGTCTTCAATACCATTGTTGAAATGTTGTCAGGGCCCATGGTCTTTTCAGTGTCTTCAGCTGATTCTTGGTTACACATGGAGTGAATTGAATTGGCTGATGACTGGCAGCTGTGATGCTGGGGATCTCCGAGATGCATCATCCACTCGACACCTATGGCTAAAAATTCTTGCAAATGCTTCGGCCTTGCCTTTTGCTGGGCTCCTTCATCATTGAAGATGGGGAAATTTGTGGAGCCTCCTCCTCCAGTGCGTTGTTTAATTATCCACCACCATTCACGGCTGGATGTGGCAGGGTGACGCTGCAGATGAGTCAGAGCTTAGATCTGATCTCTTGGTTGGGGCATGAAAGTTGGGTTGTGATCGTCTGTCATCCTAAGCCTGCAAAAAATACGAAAATGCATGAAAATCGAAAAGCAGTTCCAGCCAAAATTTGGGACAATTAACACTTGCAATACAGTAAGTTTTAGGCATCTTTTTTCAGTAGTTCTTGTTTTATTTTGGCCAGTCTCTGTGTAGCATATTTGCAGGGCACTAGATAGTGTACATATGTAAATACTGATATGGAAAATAGTCATGTCTTCTATCAATGGACAGTTTGTAAATGGCTTAAATATCATAGTGACATGTCTCTGCTGAATAAAATCATGCAATTATAGTGTCAGTGCTGAATTAAAGAGGCAGACTCAGAAGAAACAGAGGAGAGATGATTCCAGAGCTAAGTGCCCAGGTGGCTAATGGCACGGTTGCCAGTGATGGGGCAATTAAAATCGAGGCAACACAAGATGGCAGAATATTGCGGCAACATGTTGTTTACAGGCCTTTGGTTAGGCCACATGTGGAGTACTGAACTTATTTCTACTCTCCATATTACAAAAGAGATATCCAAAAAATATATACAAGGACGGTGTAAAAACTGAGAGATTATAAATATTAGGAACCAACGAACAATCTGGGACTGGTTTTCTCTAGAAAATAGGTTAGAAATGACCTACAGGGGTCTTTAAAATTAAGAAGGGTCCGGACAGGGAAGGTGCAGAGAAGATGTTTTCACTTCTGAGGTAACCAAAACTAGGGGCCAGAAATATAAATCCAATAAGCAATGGAGGAGGAAGTTCTTCCCTCGGAGAATGTGGAACTTTCTACCATATAGAGTGGTTGAGGTGAATAAAATATAGTATAGTATAATATAATATATATAATATAAAATAAAGCATAGATGTTTTTAATGGGTCTTTCGATAACTACACAAGAGAGATAGAAGGATTTGTTGTGAGGGTTAAATGAAGTCAAAGTGTCAGAGGCCCCTATTTTCACCTCTGAAGTGGGAGTCACAGGCCACAATCCTGTCTCCTGCCTGGCAGTGCCTGCCCAAGTCACTTTCATTGTGGAGTGGTGAGGCAGATTGGAGTCGGGGCTGCTGCCTCCCAAAGCTGGGCAGAGGCAGAAATGGAGGCAGGCAAAAACTGAGGCGGGAAGGTCAGAAGGCCCGCCTCAGTTCTCTGGAACAGAATTACTCCATGCCTCTTCAATACCCCCATGTCCACTCACCCATCTGTGTATTTCCCTGTCCATCGATGCCCCTCCATATTGCCATGCCCAACATCCAATACTCCCCCACTCCCATTCCCCCTCCATGTCCCCCAAGTCACTCACCCACTCCCAAAGCCCTCCCACCTCCCATACCCATTCACTCAATAGCCACTAAGTACAGAATTCATCAGCCCTCAAATAACATTGGGAAGTCTTTGAAATGCTAATGAAACAAAGTCCTTCAAAAAGACACTTAAAAATAATTAAACTTATAATTCCCTGCTGAACTGAATCCATTATTGGGGACTTGAAGCTCAGCCATGCAAGCAAAATGAAATGTTCCTAAATGATTGTGTTAACAACCCCTGCTGAGATAATTCCATTAGTGGGTCTTGGAATTCAGCCAAGCATTCAGAATGGGATACCGTTGCACAGCTGTATAAATAATGTCTCTAAGAGCTGAATGCATTAATGTCATTGAAAGACCTTGGCCATCTGTTCAGCATTTGAAGCAGGGGAACAGATGGCTGAGCTGTCAATCAAATAAATAATTAAGTCACAGGGGACCATTAACACAGTTAAATCTGCTGGGTTCATGGAAACTCATGGAGTCCCTACAATGAAGAAGGAGATCATTTGGCCCATTGAGTCTGCAATAGAGCACTCTACCCAGGTCCACCCCCCGCTCACTTTGCCCTATCCCCGTAACCTAACCTGCACATCCCTGGACACTAAGGGATAACTTAACATGGCCAATTCACCTAACCTGCACATCTTTGAACTGTGGGAGGAAACAGGAGCGTCCGGAGGAAATCCACACAGACATGGGGAGAATGTGCAAACTCCATACAGTCATTCAAGGCAGGAATCGAACTTGGGTGCCTAGCACTATGAGGCAGCAGTGCGGGCCACTGTGCTGCTGCATCACCCATTAATAGTCTGCTGATTAGGGCAGCACGGCGGCCTAGTGGTTAGCACAGCTGCCTCACGGCGCTGAGGTCCCAGGTTCGATCCCGGCCCTGGGTCACAGTCCGTGTGGAGTTTGCACATTCTCCCCGTGTCTGCGTGGGTTTCGCCCCCACAACCCAAAAATGTGCAGAGTAGGTGGATTGGCCACGCTAAATTGCCCCTTAATTGGAAAAGATAATTGGGTAATCTAAATTTATTAAAAAAATAGTCTGCTGATTGTCCTGCTTTTGTGCTGTAAATCCTCTGTCAAACAAATTGTTTGACACAGGTAAAGAGCATCATGGATTAGTTAGTTAAGGTGAGTACAATGCTATAGAGAGGGGGTGGGACATGTAGACTAACAAGAATGGAACTAGCTGAATTCTGCCGAAAACAGGTTGCACAAGTAAAACTTTCAAAAATATATAAAGAGAATTTAACCATTCATGTCTTGTTCGGCAGCCTTTTTACTGCAGAATATTTGCCAAAGATGCTTTTGCTTAATGGTACATTCTACAAACATCAACTGCTGCAAGAAGGCCACCAACTTGGCAAATAATTCTTTGCTCTGCCTGAAATGTGCTGTTTTCCTTATGCAATGCGTTGTCCACCACCCAGTGATGCAGACAGGCAAGTTTCATGCTCCAGGATTACACACAGGCGCACACTAAAGCTCGGGACAGGTGCTGCAAAGGCACAGTGCAGGAAAGTGACTATCTGAGGCCCCTTTGGCAAGAAAACACCTAGAAAATGGAAACTGTGAAAAACCCCTCAGGCTGTATGTAATGAGTATGGTAAGTCTTAACTGTAATTGTGAATGTAATGAATAACATGCAATCTTGGAAGAATTTTTTTTGGTTTGACCTTAGGTAATGATCAAGGCATCTGGAAATAAGGAATTTCGATCAAAATGGTGAACGTCAATTTTAGATAAAGGAATAGCGTTAGTTCAGTCAAGTCCATCTTGACTGCATTTGGGAGAGTAATAGCTGATGGTGGGAATCTGACATGGTTGACATTTCCCCCTAATTCCTTTCTTCCAAATGATGTGAATAAAGACAGTCACCCACAAGAACAACCCATGATTCCAATAAGTAGGCTGTTAATTAAACATGGTTGACCCAAAACCCATGTCGCAAACCCCATTGTGGTCTGATCAGTCGGCAACTTCATTATTGTTATACCATGTGGCTAGCAAGATGGTCAGAAGAAAATTAAATAGACCGTCTTCATTTTTCACCTGGGTGGCACGGTAGCACAGTGGTTAGCCTTGTTGCTTCACAGCTCCAGGGTCCCAGGTTCAATTTCCGGTTTGGGTCACTGTCTGTGCGGAGTCTGCATGATCTCCCCATGTCTGCGTGGGTTTCCTCCGGGTGCTCCGATTTCCTCACACAAGTCCTGAAAGACGTGCTTGTTAGGTGAATTGGACATTCTGAATTCTCCCTCTGTATACCCAAACGGGAGTGAGTAGGAGATTTTCACAGTAACTTCATTACAGTGTTAATGTAAGCCTACTTGTGACACTAATAAAGATTATTATCTCACAATTAAAACAGTTCAACCTAAAACAATCAACAGAAAATGTTTCCTTGAACTAATTTTGTAAGCAGCTGATTTGCTGTTGACCTTTTGTTTAAGTTTGAAAGATCATACATACGCATAAGACTGTCTTCATTAAAAGTGCTGCCATTCGTATTTTTCTGTCAAGTGGAAGAATATAAATAGAATTGGGTCAATTCCGACTTCACAAATGGCTCAGAATTGAAAAACTATCATCTGGAAACTCAGATCAAGCCCTGAATTAAGAATTAAATGATAAAGAATGCTCAGTCTTAAATTCTCATGATCTTGCTTTTGGACGGGTTTACGTGGTTTATGTTTCATAATTATTTCATTTTGTAAATCTTTCATTTCAGTTTGATATGATTTATTTTCAGACCATTGCTGGTAGCGATCCTGAAGAAATTGCACAGATGGACAAGAGAGGCCCATTTCATTCCAAGATTCAAAATTTGAGCACATGCATTTTGACTGGAATGTCATCTTCAATATTGGAAAGATGGGATGTATCCAATTGTCCCAGTTGTCCCACGAGAAACAACATTTTTTGAAGGACACTCCTTTTACTTTGGGTATGGTTTAATTACTCAACAGAGAATGACATGATTTTTATCAAGGATTAGATCAAATCAACCATTTCTACAATCTATTTTACATAATACTGGATATTTTAATTTGGGTTATCCATTAAAATCTAATAGATCTCCTGTTGTGTTGATGAGTTTGTACCTTTCTGTATGTTATTGTAAGCAGGGTTACCACTGGGAACACACTGAATCTTAAGAGCACTGGGAAAGGGGATTTGGGTGCCGAGATGTGTTTCCAGGATTTAACCCCCAGTGAACACTAGCAATGGCCTCCCAACATTTAGGGAATATTAGGACCGATTCAGACAGCTGAAATCATTGGGAGAGTCATCTTGGACATTGGAAAGGGAGGTCTCAGCGTCCGGGGACATTTGGCACAAAATGCGGTCAAGGAGATTGTGAGCAGAGAGGGTAACTCTCTGCTGGGAAGTCTGGTCAAGGGGGCCATGGGCCCGGAAGAACATGAGAGTTCCTCTTGGCTTCACAAGGAACACATAGGCATTACCTGTCATGAACTGGCTGTCGCAGATCCGTGTATAGATCCAGACGGACTCAATCTTCTCCAAAGTTCGGCACATGGTATTGTATGTTGGACAGCATCGACATCTCCCAGGTGAGTTGAAGGCATTTCCCTCCAAGCTGTCTGAGTTCAGTGTAGAGGATGGTATCCTGCTGTGGGGTACGCATGTAGTCGCCCCGGCAATGGGGCCGGAGTGGATCTTGAAAGACGTCCACAACAGTCATCCAGGCGTGTCCAAGATGAAAATACTGGCACGCAGTTAACATGTGGTGGCCGGGCCTCGATGCGGACATCCAGAAGTTGGTCCAGCAATGCTTCATTTGCCATGAGAAGCAGAAGTTCCCGCCAGTCGTCATTGGGAATGGCCGGGCTGGCCATGCGTGCAGTTCCATGCTGACTTTGCAGATCCATTTCAAGGGTCCATGTTCCTATTAGTTTTTTTTAAAAATAATTTTTATTGGAATATTTTGAAAAATATATATCAACAAAACAATAATAACAATAACAATAAAAGTAATAAACACCCCCCGGCACCCGTAACAACGCATATAACAAACCCCCCCACCCCCCCCAACCCCAATAAACAACAAAATAAATTAACAATAAGCAAATTAACTTAAACACTATCCCCCTAAACCCCCCCCCCCCCCCCCCCCCCCCCCCCCCGGGTTGCTGCTGCTGCTGACCTAGTACCTTATCGTTGAGCCAGAATGTCGAGGAAAGGCTGCCACCTCCTAAAGAACCCTTGTACCGACCCCCTCAGGGCGAATTTGACCCTCTCCAGCTGAATGAATCCCGCCATGTCATTAATCCAGGTCTCCATGCTCGGAGGTCTCGCATCCTTCCACCGCAGCAAGATCCTCCCCCGGGCTACTAGGGACGCAAAGGCCAAGACATCGACCTCTTTCGCCTCCTGCACTCCCGGCTCCACCCCAACCCCAAATATCGTGAGTCCCCAGCCTGGCGTGACCCTGGATCCCACCACCCTCGACACCGTCCTCGCCACCCCCTTCCAGAACTCCTCCAGTGCCGGGCATGCCCAGAACATATGGGCATGGTTCGCTGGACTCCCCGAACACCTGACACACCTGTCTTCACCCCCAAAGAACCTATTCATCCTAGATCTGGACATGTGGGCCCGGTGCAGCACCTTGAACTGGATGAGACTAAGCCTCGCACATGAAGAGGAGGAGTACACCCTCTCCAGGGCGTCCGCCCATGTCCCCTCCTCAATTTGCTCCCCCAGCTCCACCTCCCACTTAGCCTTCAGCTCCTCTACCGACGCCTCCCCCACCTCCTGCATTACCTGGTAGATGTCAGACACTTTCCCATCCCCGACCCACACCCCCGAAGGCACCCTATCCCTTACCCCCCGCGGGGGCAGCAAAGGGAACCCCGCCACCTGTTGCCTAGCAAACGCCTTGACCTGAAGGTACCTGAACATATTCCCCGGGGGGAGCTCAAACTTCTCCTCCAGTTCACCAAGGCTCGCAAACCTCCCGTCAATGAACAGATCTCCCAACTTCCTAATGCCCGCCCTGTGCCACCCCAGGAACCCGCCATCCATGTTCCCTGGGACAAACCGGTGGTTCCCCCGCAGCGGGGCCTCCACCGAGCCCCCCCACTTCCCCCCTGTGTCGCCTCCACTGCCCCCAAATTTTGAGGGTAGCCGCCACCACCGGGCTCGTAGTGTACCTCGTTGGAGGGAGCGGCAGCGGCGCCGTTACCAGTGCCTTCAGGCTCGTGCCTCCACAGGACACCATCTCCATCCGTTTCCATGCTGCCCCCTCCCCATCCATTACCCACTTACGTACCATCGAGACGTTAGCCGCCCAATAGTACCCAGAGAGGTTGGGCAGCGCCAGCCCCCCTCTATCCCTGCCCCGCTCCAAAAAGACCCTCCTTACCCTCGGAGTCCCACGCGCCCAGACAAATCCCAGAATGCTGCTGTTCACCCTCCTAAAAAAGGCCCTCGGAACGAAAATGGGGAGGCACTGAAACAAAAACAAAAACCTCGGGAGCACCGTCATTTTAACGGACTGTATTCTACCCGCCAACGACAACGGCAGCATGTCCCACCTTTTAAATTCCTCCTCCATCTGCTCCACCAACCTAGTAAGATTGAGCTTGTGCAGAGTCCCCCAGCTCCTAGCCACCTGAACCCCTAGGTACCTAAAACTCCTCACTGCCCTCTTTAGCGGGAGCCTACCAATCCCCTCCTCCTGATCTCCCGGGTGTACGACAAACAGCTCACTCTTACCCAGGTTCAATTTATATCCCGAGAAACTCCCGAACTCAGCAAGAATCTCCATCACCTCCGGCATTCCCCCCACCGGGTCTGCTACATACAACAGCAAGTCGGCCGCATACAGCAACACTCGGTGCTCCTCCCCACCTCGCACCAAACCCCTCCACCTCCCCGACTCCCTGAGAGCCATGGCAAGAGGCTCAATTGCCAACGCAAAAAGCAAGGGGGACAGGGGGCACCCCTGCCTCGTCCCACGGTGGAGCCTGAAGTACTCAGACCTCCTCCCATTTGTCGCTACACTCGCAATCGGGGCCTCGTACAGCAACCTCACCCATTTAATAAACCCCACCCCAAACCCGAACCTCTCCAACACCTCCCACAAGTACCCCCCACACAACCCTGTCAAAGGCCTTCTCCGTATCCAATGCCACCACAATCTCCGCCTCTCCTGCCGCCGGCATCATTATCACATTTAGCAGCCTTTGCACGTTAGTGTTCAGCTGCCTCCCCTTCACAAAACCCGTCTGATCTTCATGTACCACCCCCGGCACCCAGTTCTCTATTCTAGTGGCCAAGATCTTCGCCAGCAACATTCAGCAGTGAAATTGGCCTGTATGATCCGCACTGCAAGGGGTCCTTATCACGCTTCAGGATCAGGGAAATCAGCGCCCGTGACATCGTCGGGGGCAAAACACCCCCCTCCCATGCCTCGTTGAAGGTCCTAACCAACAGGGGGCCCAGCAGGTCCGCATATTTCTTATAAAATTCAACTGGGAACCCATCCGGTCCCGGCGCCTTCCCCGACTGCATGTGACCAATCCCACTGACCAGCTCCTCCAACTCAATCGGTGCCCCCAGTCCCTCAACCTGCTCCTCCTGCACCCTTGGAAATCGCAGCCTGTCCAAAAAACTCTCCATTCCTATTCCCACTGCCGGCGGCTCCGACCGGTACAGTTCCCTATAGAAGTCCCTAAATACCTCATTGACCTCTGCCCCCTGCCACACCACATTCCCATCTCTATCCTTCACTCCACCAATCTCCCTAGCCGCGTCCCGCTTACGAAGCTGGTGCGCCAGCATCCTGCTCGCCTTCTCTCCATATTCATAGACCGCTCCCTGCGCCTTCCTCCACTGCGTCTCCACCTTTCTGGTGGTCAATAAATCAAACTTGGCCTGCAAGCTACGCCGCTCCCCCAGCAATCCCTCCTCCGGGGCCCATGTTCCTATTAGTGATCGTTGCACATTCAAAGTGGCTTGAGGTACACAAGATGGCGGGGACCACATAGCAGGCGACCATCTAGAAGTTATGTTTATCATTCTGCATGCATGTGTCATGTGAGAGTCCCTTTAAGAAAGTGTGTTTTATCAAATGGCTGCAGTGATGTCATTGTGTGGGTGGAGCTGAAATGTGACTCAGCTTTTTACTTTTGTTTTGAGTGTTTTAGTTTCGCTTTCAGTTGGAGAGCTGCATTCAAACCAATCAGATATATACGGGTGTCTCTCTTTATGTTAAACAATGTGTTTGGATCACTTGATAATTTAAAAGTGATAAGTGTTCTCTGAAGAGAATTCAAACCTACTGTCTTTGTTAAAAAGTGTTTTGGCTGATGGATTATGTTAGGAAAGTTACTAAGGGTTACCTACAGAGTACTGTATATTTTTGGAGGGTTATCAGTGTTGGTAGTTGATAAGATGTTTACTGTGTTTATAAAATGTTAACTGGATTCATAGACTAAACATTGTTTTTGTTTAAACATACTTTAGCTCTCTGTTGCATCACCCCTGTAAAGTGGGCCCTTGTGCTCCCCATAACCAAAATCTATTTAAAGTTATGGGTCAGGTGAATTCCATGATATACTTTTTTATTCTCTAAGCCCTGGCCCATAACACATAGCCTCCTTGAAGTTCTTGTCACTGAAAAAGACACTCCTTTTACTAGTGAGGCGTTCTCCAGATTTCTGAAGGCAAATGGGGTGCGGCATATTTGTACTGTCCCATACCACCCGGATTCAAATGGTTTAACGGAGCGAGTGGTGCAAACTTTTAAATGGGGCCAAAGAAACAATCTTCAGGATTGATGGACTCCAGGCTAGCTTGTTTCTTGTTTAGCTACAGGACCAAGCCACATGCAGTAACTAGGGTTGTCCCTGTGGAATTACTGATGGGCTGGAGACTTCATACCCGCCTGAGCATGCTAGATGCAAACGTGTGCCACAACCAGGAGCAGTGAGGTCATTGCCCCTCTCGACGTCGACCTTCCTTGTACCAGATGACTTGGTGTTTGTTCGAAACTTCGCCGTCGCCCAGTGGATCTCTGGCATTATCCTCCGCCAGACAGGGCCAGTCTCTTACTAGGTGCAAGCTCAGGGTCGCATTATAAGAAAACATATTGACCATACTAGGCCCAGATGACCGCTTCTTTGGAAAGTTCCTTGTCTTCAGAAACTTCTTCGAAAACCGCATCTACTGCCATATCAAGCCATGGGCAGAACCTCGTCTTCAGAAATCTCTTCTAGAACCATATCTGCGGCTAGCTCGGACCTCCACGTACAAGATGGCTGAGGTCATCGATTCGGAAGTCAGAGATGGAAACACAAGCGATCTCCGATGGGGAACCCTCGGATCCACAACCTCTGGAGCAGCAGCCGCCACAGTATTCATGCCGGAGGTGGCATTCGCCCTCGAGATATCTGCCACCCGACGCCCAGCCAAATGTCACGAGGGTCCGGCGCCTCCTTCACCACAGTCTTCGGAGGATTCTTCGGTCTTTGTGGGAGGAGAGATGTTATAATCAGCATGGGTCTTAGGGAGTCAAGATGATCCACTACCTCATGGAGATCCCTTGATAAGGGGGCGGGGGAACGGTAGCACAGTGGGTTGCTTCACAGCTCCAGGGTCCCAGGTTCGATTCCCTGCTTGGGTCACTGTCTGTGTGGAGTCTGCACGTTCTCCCCGTGTCTGCGTTGATTTCCTCCGGGTGCTCCGGTTTCCTCCCACAAATCCTGAAAGACGTGCTGTTAGGTAATTTGAACATTCTGAATTCTCCCTCAGTGAACCCGAACAGGCGCCGGAATGTGGCGACTAGGGGCTTTTCACAGTAACTTCATTGCAGTGTTAATGTCAGCCTACTTGTGACAATAAAGGTTATTAAAAAAAAACTAACAATGTTCACTTGAGCTCTGTATAAATAGAGTCGCCAGTCAGGCGCTGACTAGAGAAGACCCAGTAGGGAACTACTGGAGCTGTATATAATAGTTAAAGCGTAAATAAAGTCAGATTTGTTTTCTCCACCAACTTGGTGTGGATTTCCCATTGGCCCCTTTACAGAAACTTGCCACATTTATCCAATGTTTCATTTATCCCTCATTCAAAATCACTAATAAAAACTTGCTGTGTGCAAATTAGCTTGTGTGTTTCCCTGGCACAATGGAGAAACATTTGGGTCTGGATACCAACTCCATGAATGGCCTACCTTGTGGTTGTTCTTTCCCAGAGCCAACCAATTAGCAGTCTGACTCTGACAGGATGGATGGGGTGGTGAACTGAATGCAAGAATGGAGGATCTATTTTTAAAGGGGCCCTTGGAGGACACAAATAGCAGCACTGTTGAGAGGGAAAAGTACATTGTGAGAGAGAATAGAGCTGCAGAATGAATGCCAGATGTGGAAAGGCTGCCCCCATGATTCTCAGGCTCGCCCCTGTGGGCAATGATCCAAGCAGTGTGGGAAATGCTCTTCTCTGGAGGAGGCCAGCCAGCTTCACAAAGCAGTTGTTGCTTCATGTTGCTGAGAATTGCAGGAGTGTGTCGCAATATGTGGATAATGTAAAGCACATCAAGGCTTAATGCAATGTTCCTACTCCCGTCACTGGATGGTGCTATAGAGCAACCATATAAATATCACATGCCTCCTTGACTTCTGAGAGGTGGATGGAGCTAGAGGGAGATCGATGGAGATACATGGAGAGAGTGGAAGAGAGCAAGACAGAGTAGTTGTGAGATAGTTGAACAAACAGTGTAGATGTGTAGTGTAATCTTTACTTAATTAATTCCTTAGTAATATGTTTGAATCTAATTCAGTGCAATGTAATAAATTAGCTTTGTTTATTTAACACACTTTGTTAGCAATATAACCTTCACCATCCTGAAAGAACTAAAACAGAGAACACAACAGAGTCTGGATCCAGTGCTGGAGAAGTTTCAATCACCTCATGAGGTCTGGTGAGGTGTCTCTGGCAACCCCCTGCTGGCCGCCCTCACTCTCTGACCTCCCGAGCATTCTCCTGCACAGAACTCTTCTGATCTTACTCTTTCACACTTGCTTTCATTGCCAGCCTCAAATCTCCAGCTCAACAGACAACACTCACCTGCAACCTATTGCCTTTTCACTTCCATTCCTCACAGCCACCATCCTCAAATGTCTAACTTCCGTCCTCAACACTCCTTTTTTTTGGTCTTTTTTCATTGCCGGAGCAGAGCCCTCAATTCCATGGAAAAGAAGGAAATCTGAACTGCAGCCATGACCACCCTGACAATGCATTTAACTAAGACTGCCGCTTCTCAAGTTTATGATATCTCAACCATTGTGTATTCCTCTTCTTTTTAAAAAAAAAGTGACATTTAGAGTATCCAATTATTTCTTTACCAATTAAGGGGCAGGTTAGTGTGGCCAACCCACCTAACCTGCACATCTTTGGGTTGTGGGTCTGAAACCCACGCAGACACGGGGAGAATGTGCAAACTCCACACGGATCGTGACCCAAAGCCGGGATTCGAACCCAGGTCCTCAGCACCGTGATCCCAGTGCTAACCACTGCACCACGTGCTGTCCTGTGTGTTCCTCTTCTGACACCACTTGAAAAATTTGGATTTGGGAGTCACAGATTACCCACAAATGGAGAAAGAACTCATAAGTAATTTTAAAATAATTTATTAAGAAGCAATTGTTTAACTCTTACCTCTGAAGTGATTTTTTCCTCTCTCTCTCTCTTTCTCTCTCTCAAGGCTGTTTTACCCTTTACTCAGACAGTTGGTTTACATTTAACTCATCCAACCTTATTAGGAATGTACATGAAAAAGACATACTCTCTTTAAAAAAATGTTTATTACATTTTTTTCATAATAAAAAACTCATTGAAAGCAATTAACCAAAGTGGGCTAGACAGCTGGTTTGTGATGCAGAACAAGGCCAGCAGCGCGGGTTCAATTCCCGTACCAGCTGAGAATTCTGAATTCTCCCTCTGTGCACCCGAACAGGGGCCGAAATGTGGCGACTAGGGGCTTTTCACAGTAACTTCATACTTGAGATAATTAAAGGTTATTATTATTATGGGCGGCACGGTAGCATGGTGGGTAGCACTGTTGCTTCACAACGCCAGGGCCCCAGGTTGGATTCCCGGCTTGGGTCACTGTCTGTGCCGGAGTCTGCACGTTCTTCCCGTGTCTGCGTGGGTTTCCTCCGGGTGCTCCGGTTTCCTCCCACAGGCCCCGAAAAACGTGCTGTTAGGTAATTGGGACATTCTGAATTCTCCCTCTCTGTACCCCAACAGGCGCCGGAATATGGCGACTAGGGGCTTTACACAGTAAATTCAATGCCTACTTGTGACACTAATGAAGATTATTATTATTATAGTTAATAGTTTAAACCTTTGCCAAATGTCAGAAAGACATGAGGTCCCTTAACCAGGCCGAGGCACTAGGTGGAGTAGGTGACCTCCACCCAAGCAGAGTTTGTCTCTGGGCTATTAATGAGGTAAAGGCGAGGACATGGCCTTCACGCCTGTCTGAAGTATTGGCGAGTCTGATACCCCAGATATTGCCACCAGCGGACATGGATCCAAATCAACATTGAGTAATTCCGACATGGTGTTGAAGAAAGAGGCCCAGAAGCTTACCAATTTTGGACAAGACCAGAATATGTGTAGTTAGCTGGCCCCCAAGACCAGCATTCAGACTTGTCCTCCATCTCAGAGAATAACCCACTCATCCTTGCTTTAGTCAGATGCGCCCGATGCACCACCTTGAATTGGGTCAGACTTACCCGAGCACGTGAAGACCTGGAGTTGACCCTGTGAAGTGCCTCACTTCATACATCACCACCCAGAATGGGACCCAACTCACCATCCCATTTCACCCTCACCTCACTCAATGGAGCTGAGTCTGCTGAGAGGGTACGGCTGTAAATGCCCAAAATAGTCTCTCCAACAGGCCCATCCAAAGACAAAATCCTCTTCAACAAGGTGATGCCGCCACGACAGACACTACTGGAAGACCTACTGGACGCAAGTATCCTAGAGAAAGGGAACTGTAGTGACATGTATGACCGACTGGTAGATAGGGACGACACCGTACTGGACGCAACAAGAAGGAAATGGGAGGACGACCTGGGGATGGAGATAGGGTGGGGACTCTGGAGCGAAGCACTGCATAGGGTCAACTCCACCTCCACGTGCGCAAGGCTCAGCCTGACGCAACTAAAAGTGGTACATAGAGCCCACTTAACAAGAACCCGTATGAGTAGGTTCTTCCCGGAGGTGGAAGACAGATGTGAACGGTGCCAAAGAGGCCCGGCCAACCACGCCCACATGTTCTGGTCTTGCCCCAGACTCGTGGAGTACTGGACAGCCTTCTTCGAGGTTATGTCCAAAGTGGTGGGAGTGAGGGTGGAGCCATGCCCGATAGTGGCGGTCTTCGGGGTTTCAGAACAGCCAGATCTATTCCTGGGGAGGAGGGCGGACGCCCTTGCCTTTGCCTCCCTGATCGCCCGCCGTAGAATCCTGTTTGGCTGGCGGTCAGCAGCACCGCCCAGAGCTGCGGACTGGCTGTCCGACCTCTCGGAATCTCTCCAAATGGAGAAAATCAAATTTGCCATCCGAGGGTCGGACGACGGCTTCCACAGAACGTGGGAGCCATTCATGCAACTGTTCCGGGACCTATTTGTGGCCAATGTACAAGAGGAAGAATAGTCGGGGGAAGGTAGCGGGAGGGGGGGGGGCTACAGGTTCGGTACGGGGGTTCGATGGCTAGCTAAGGCCCAAAACCAAACTAAATAAACATGTTGAGGGGGGGGGGGGGGGGCGGGCGCAGATACTACTACGAAGATGCTTACCTGTAAATATGTATGTTAATTTTTGCGTGTTTGTTTGTTTTTTTTTGTTCTTTTTCTCTCCTAACAATTTGTAATTTGTTCAATATAAAATATGAAAACTGAATAAAAACATTTATAAAAAAAAAAACAAGGTGATGCCAAGGGAAAGGAGGGAAAAGCATTGCACAAAAAATCTGGAAGTATCTGAAAAAACTGGAACCAGGCAGTTGGAATTTCTCTGTCAACTCCTTAAAACTGGCAAATCTCCCCTCCGCAAAAAGGTCTCCAAACCTCTCCAGCCCCTTCCCCTTCCATGACTTAAATGTCGAGTCAAAACCCGCTGGCAAGAAAATGCGATTGTTGCAGATGGGGGCTAGTGAAGACAGGGAATAGAGCTTGAAATGCTGCCTGAACTGCTTCCAGATTCTCAGGGTGGACACCACATCTGGATTCAGGGAAAATCTCATCAGAGAGAAAGGCAACGGGGCAGAAACTATTGAGCAAAGACTAGTAGCAGTACAGGAGCTCGCTCCCATTTGTCCCCATATGGAGCTGATTGGGGAGTGCCAAAGACTACGGGCATTGGAGATGATGTGTGGCACCAAGGTGGTGGCCGCAGTGGAAAACCTGGAGCACGACATCCATGTCTTGAGTGGTGGCGCCCTAGGCATAGCTCAGTTTGGAACAATCATGGCTGAGGGCCTTGACATCATGTCCCCGTCAGACAGGTGGACATTGTGAGGCACTGCCCAGTCGCTGAGAAACATCACTGAGGGCGTCGTAATCATGGCGCAGACAATGGGAAACCGCCAGCACTGGCAGCTCCAGATGATTCAAAGGCCTCAGGCGCTCACTCCACCGGTCTCTCCATCCCATGGAGATCCCCAGGGATCCGTCAGGGAGGAGGAAGTGCTGGAGGTCAACCCGGGGCCTGCCACCAAGGAGGCGACAACGGTCTCCAGTTCTTCCAAAGCCCCCCCACCCCCTCCTGACATCGGCACATCTCAAGAGCAGCGGGCAGAAAAGGGTGGCACAGCGATGCCCATGACACAGGTAAGGCAGCCGGGACGCTCCGGCTGCAGGCTCTCTGTAGCTAGGGGGGATGGAAATGCCAAATGTTCATAATTAAAACATGTTGCACCTGATAACACGTGAAGCCTCTGTCACGTTAATATTCACAGCTGGCCTGCCTGTGCCCCCGCCCCCTGTTACCCTCCGCTCCCCACACACCTCTGCTCCTCGGCACAGTGGTCCAAGAATAAACGGCCCCGAAGCAGACCCCGTTCAGAGGATACATGTGAGCGCACTGTCAGCAGAAAGACAGGAGTCAGACTTTGGCACAAACTGATGAGCACGAGATCACAGCGCGTGATCATTACTCTCCCGTCTTGTATATGGACCAGCTGACAGGGCCAACACAGGCCCAATACCCTGGGGTGATGTTACACAGGTCCTTGGAAGGTGGAAAAGGGAAGTTGGTGAAATCGGGGGGGGGGGGGGGGGGGGGGGGGGCGTGGGAGGGCCGGCAATGCGAGGAGGAAGAGGGAACTGGGTTGATGGAGGGGAATGGGGAGGGGCAGATTGGGGGGATGGGGGGAGAGCGGGGATGAGCTGACGGGCAAAGCCGTGTCCTGTGAGAATTGGGGTAGGATGAGGGCTCCTCCATCCAGGAATGCCGGCGGCTTGCCGGAGCCTGTGCTCCATCCTCCAGCTCTTTCCTGCAGGTCCTTTCTGGGCTCGCCCTCCATCCCCTCCTGATTGTCCTTCTCCTTCTCAGGAGCCCTGCTGCTGTGTCAGGTTGTGGAGGGCACAGCAGACCACCACAAAGTGGAACACCCTGTGGGGGGTATACTGCAGGGCAGCCGAGTGGTCCAGGCATCGGAACCCCATTTTGAGCAATCTGATGTATCGCTTAATGACAGGACAGATGGCAGCATTGGTTTATTGGTTTATTGTCATGTGTACCGAGGTACAGTAAAAAGTATTTTTCTGCGAACAGCTCAACAGATCATTAAGTACATGGGAAGAAAAGGAAATAAAAGAAAAGAAAAGAAATGGGCCTCATGGTATCGGATCTCAACCTTGGTCTCCGGCCTCCGCACCGACCTCATTAGGACTTCAGCGGCTACCCCTTATCCCCAAAGAGCAAACCCACCACCCTGCGATGCTCCTCGAAGATGCCGGGGATCACCGAGTGTCCCAAGGTGCAGCTGCCATGCATGATCCCTGGGAAGTGTGCACACACCTGCATGATCTGGAGCTGGTAGTCGCACACGAGTTGAATATTCAGGGAGTGGAACGCCTTCCTGTTAATGAAGGACACTATTTGATGCCCCGGTGTGCACAAGGTGACATGCGTGACATCAATTACTCCCTGGACCTGGGTAAGCCCGGCGATGGTGGAGAATCCTGCAGCCGAGGCATTTCATTTTGAAACAATATTTTTATTCTCATTTTCAACATTTTACATTTTACAACAAAATAAACACGCCTTACGCATTAAACCCCCCACCCAACAAAATCCCCCCTCCCACCCCCTTCAACAGTCGACGGTAACCAACTCTCCAAAATGCAAAATGAACAAACCCCAACTTTTGTGGAACCACCCGCGCACCGCACCCCCCCCCCCCCCCCCCCCCCCCCCCCCCCTTTTAGGGAAAATTTCACCTCCTCCAGGGCTAAGAACCCCAGTAGGTACCCCCGCCACGCTGAGGCACCCATCCAACAGGACCCACCAGTAGGTACCCCCGCCACGCTGAGGCACCCATCCAACAGGACCCACCAGTAGGTACCCCCGCCACGCTGAGGCACCCATCCAACAGGACCCACCAGTAGGTACCCCCGCCACGCTGAGGCACCCATCCAACAGGACCCACCAGTAGGTACCCCCGCCAAGCTGAGGCACCCATCCAACAGGACCCACCAGTAGGTACCCCCGCCACGCTGAGGCACCCATCCAACAGGACCCACCAGTAGGTACCCCCGCCATGCTGAGGCACCCATCCAACAGGACCCACCAGTAGGTACCCCCGCCACGCTGAGGCACCCATCCAACAGGACCCACCAGTAGGTACCCCCGCCACGCTGAGGCACCCATCCAACAGGACCCACCAGTAGGTACCCCCGCCACGCTGAGGCACCCATCCAACAGGACCCACCAGTAGGTACCCCCGCCACGCTGAGGCACCCATCCAACAGGACCCACCAGTAGGTACCCCCGCCACGCTGAGGCACCCATCCAACAGGATCCACCAGTAGGTACCCCCGCCACGCTGAGGCACCCATCCAACAGGACCCACCAGTAGGTACCCCCGCCACGCTGAGGCACCCATCCAACAGGAACCACCTATAGGTACCCCCGCCACGCTGAGGCACCCATCCAACAGGACCCACCTGTAGGTACCCCCGCCACGCTGAGGCACCCATCCAACAGGACCCACCTGTGAGCAATCAGCCAGGCGAAGGCTAAAACATCTGTCTCCACTCCCGTCTGCAACTCCAGCTGTCCGACACCCCGAATGTGGCCTCCAAGGGGCCAGGCTCCACATCTACGGACAACACCGCCGATATGGTGCTGAAAACTGACCTCCAAAACCTTTCCAACTTCGGGTCGGACCAGAACATATGCACAATTAGCAGGACCCCTCCCACACCGCTCACAGACATCCTCTACCCCCTCAAACAGCCAGCTCATCCTCAGCTTTGTCAGATGCGTCCTGTACACACCTACAGCTGTATCAGTCCCAGCCACGCACACGTGGTCGAGGCATTCACCCTCCGCAACACCTCGCACCATAAACCCTCCTCCTACTTAGCCTTAATCCCCTTCACGGACAACTTGTCCGCCTTCAAAATCCTCCCATTAATCCGAGACAAACCCCCCACCCCGCTGACGGCACCCCCTCCAGCAACGATGAGGCCGGTGCTATCGGGGTAGGTCGGAAAGACCTTCCTCGCAAAGCCCCACACTTGCATGTACTGGCAACTCTCCTCCCGTGCCAGCCCAAACTTCTCATTCAACTCCTCCAAGCTCACAAACCGCCCTGCCAGAAACAGATTCTGCATGGTAGCATTGTGGATAGCACAATCGCTTCACAGCTCCAGGGTCCCAGGTTCGATTCCGGCTTGGGTCACTGTCTGTGCGGAGTCTGCACATCCTCCCCGTGTGTGCGTGGGTTTCCTCCGGGTGCTCCGGTTTCCTCCCACAGTCCAAAGATGTGCAGGTTAGGTGGATTGGCCATGATAAATTGCCCTTAGTGTCCAAAATTTCCCTTAGTGTTGGGTGGGGTTACTGGGTTATGGGGATAGGGTGGAGGTGTTTACCTTGGGTAGGGTGCTCTTTCCAGGAGCCGGTGCAGACTCGATGGGCCGAATGGCCTCCTTCTGCACTGTAAATTCTATGATCATCTCCCTAATCCCCCGCACCTCCCATCCCCGGAACCTCGCATTCATTCTCCCCGGCTCAAATCCGTGATTTCCCCCTAATCGGCATCACCCTTGACCCCGCTCCTAACCTAATGTGCTGCCGGAGCTGCCTCTAAATTTTCAGCCACCACCACTGGACTTCCCTAACACTTCCCTGGAGCCAACAGCGAGCAACTCCGTTGCCAGCAACCCCGATCCCTGACATGAGCCCACCTCCATCCTCACCCACAAAGCCCCCACCCCGCAATTCCAGCACCGTGCCTCTCTGCATTCGCCACCCAGGAATAGTGCATCAAATTCTGGAGGCCTGACCCCCCCGGCAACTGTCGTCCCCTCTGCAGCGCCACCTTCCTTATCCGGCCCACCTTCCCCGCCCAGACAAACAAAGAAACCAGCAAATCCAACCCTTGAAAAACGCCTTCGACAAAAAGACCGTCAGGCACTGAAACAAAAACAAAAGCCAAGATAAAATGTTTATCTTCACCGCCTGCGCCCGGCCCTCAACGACAGAGGAAGATTATCCCACCTCAACAATCCGCCATAGTGAAGGGGGGAGCGTCAGATATTTCTTAGGAATTGATGGAGAGGGCCGGCTCTCTGGTGGAGGATATGAAGCACAAGCAGGGGGAGGAGCTGGGTGGGGAGTTAGGGGCTGAGACGCGAGCGGAGTCCTTGCAGAGGGTGAACGCGTCCTCATTGTGAGCAAGATTGAGCCTCATCCAGTTTAAAGTAGTGCATAGAGCCCACATAATCTTAGAGTAAGAAGTAGAAAGTTTAAAACAGATTTGAGGAGAAACTATTTCTCCCAAAGTGTTGTGCATCTCTGGAATTTGTTACCTCAGAGTAGGGGCAATGAGTAAATTTAAGGCGGAGTTAGACAGATTTTCAATTGGTAATGGTTTGAAGGGTTATGGAGAACGGGCAGGACAGTGGACAGTGAGGCCAAGATGGGATCTGCCATAGTCACAGTGAGGGTGTTGGGCTCGGGAGGCTAAATTACCGACTCCTGCTCCTCGGTCATGTGTTCTAGGGAGGAGATGCTCTGGCTGATTTTTCAATCCAGCTCTTGGTCTGCTGCATTGTAGGTAGCAGATGAGGAACATGTCAGACACGATAGAATGGCGGAGCAGACTCGATGGGTTGAATGGCCTAATTCTGCTCCTATATCTGGTGAACATGACGGTGATGAGGATGAGCAGGTTCTTTGCGGGGGTGGAGGATAAATGTGGGCGGTGCACAGGGGGCCCGCGAATCACGTCCACATGTTCTGGACATGTCCAAGACCGAGAGGGTTCTCAGACGTGATGTCCGAGATGTTGCGTGTGGGGTGATTCCGCGTCCGGAGATGGCGATATTAGGTGTGTGGGAAGACCCGGGAGTCCAGGGAGGTTGGAGAGAAGCTGATGTACTGATCAGGGAGCCTTTGCCTCCCTGATAACCTGGACTCGGATTTTGTTGGGTTGGTGAGACTTGGAGCAGCCGAAGGCAGGGGTACATGTGAGCCACTTGGCAGACGTTCTGAGGTTGGAGAAGCTCAAGTTCGCTCTGCGGGTTCGGCAGAGGGGTTCACCTGGAGGCGGAAGCTATTCATTGACATCTTCAAGGAGAATTGAGGGGTCAGCAAGGGGGAGGGGGGATATTTTTGGGGCTAAGGGGGTTAAAATGGTAAGGTGGGATGGGGCGGGATGTTGGTGTCAGGAGGGTTGGAGAGTTGTGGTTGTTTATTGGGTTAGTGTGTTGTTCTTCTGATATTCTGTAATCTGTGTACATGCCTTGAATAAAAATATAAAAAAACAAACAAATCCAACTTCACTCTTCCCTCTGTAATGATATGTATACATGTACATAACTAAAGGGTGAATTATGACATCTAACTGTAACACTACCACTAGAGGGCACCACTAGATTCCACTATAAGTATTAGCCCCAGAGAATCTTGGTCTCTTTCAACCCGGGAGTGACTAGACAGCAGTAGTGTATGAGAGGTAGATCACAGCATAGTTAGCACGTGTAGTTTTAAATCAGTTAATACATTAATATTTAATTACTTGATTACTAGTGATAGTTCTGTAGAGTGTTGAATTCAATTATAATTAATCGTTACTTAATAAATTAGTTTGCTTTAAGTTGAAGACTCGTGGTTTCTTCAGCATCACACCATCAGACCATTTGGATATACAGCAACTAGTAATGATACATATTACTGAACCCAGTAATATAACAATCAGCAGAAATTCAACTTCCGCAGGGCTTCCCAGCCCCGAGGCACCTGCACCCCCAGATAGCTAAAGGGGGACGCGGCCACATGGAATGGCAAACCCCCGACCCCCAACCCCAGTCCTGGAGAAAAAAAACACAAAATACTCACTTTTCCCTAAATTCAGCTTACACGCTGAAAATGTTCCACATCTTTGAAGCAAACCCATTATGTCCCCACCAAAGAGCCTGACTCCAAAATGTATAACAGCAAATCATCCGAGTACAAGGACACCCTATGTTCCACCTCCCCTCACTATCCCCTTCCACAACTCCGAGCTCCTCAGCACAATAACCAAGGGCTCTATCTCCAATGCAAACAGAAGGTGGTTGACATGAAGCATCCCTTCCTCATTCCCCAGTGGAATGAAAATTACTCTGAATTCATATCATTCGTACCCAAGCTCGCCATCGGCGCCTTATACAGCAACTTCACCCAATCCCAAACTTCTCAAACACCGCAATCAGCTAACTCCAACCAATCAAACGCCTTCTCCGCATCTAATGCCACCACTACGTCCAAGTCCCTTCCCTCTGCCGGGAAAGCATCACATTCAGCAGCCCAGCATCTTGGTGGGCTTGGCCCAGCTCAGAGTTGATACAGTGTGATGCCACAGATCCGTGACCTCACAGGTGTATTTGTGGGCTGTAGTTTGTGATATGCCGCGCAAGTCCCCGCTCGATCCCTGGAATGATCCAGTCGCATAGAGGTTCAGGACTGCACAGGGCTGGTTTAGCTCAGTGGGCTAGACAGCTGGTTTGTGATGGAGAACAAGGCCAGCAGCGCGGGTTCAATTCCCGTACCAGCTGAGAATTCTGAATTCTCCCTCAGTGTACCCGAACAGGCGCCAGCATGTGGCGACTAGGGGCTTTTCACAGTAACTTCATTGCAGTGTTAATGTAAGCCTACTGGTGACGATAAAGATTTATCTTTACCTTCATGGTCACCAGGAGCGGGCGTCCTCCTCCTCCGCAGAGTACCAAGTTTGCGAGGACTTGGTGAGACGGAGTCTCCTGCGGCACACGCTGTCCATTATCCCAAAAGACCAATGACATTGGACCACCGCTTGCGTTCCCCCTCTGGGTTCCTCTTTGGCCCTGATGGGTGGCCAGGTCTTCACGGTGTGCGGCTGCCCACTGCACATGTGGTGCCGCTTCCAGCTTGTATCCAATGCTGCTGCCTTCCCTGGTGTCAGGTCGCCTGGGCTGCCAACAGCACCTTGAGGTCAGCCTCTGTGGGACTGATCTAACCAGCCATATTGTTATACCTGTAAGGGATTGGAGAAGGAGAGAGAGACCCACAATCAGTTCTGGCTTTCACCCGGAGACCCTCAAATCCCCCAAGCCTCCCCCACCCTTACGTGTCCCGCCTTCTCTCAGAGTGCCATCGACCGAGCCAGTTGTGCTGGAAAACCTCGCTTTGCACACTCACCCCCGGCCACTGCAGGAACCCCTGGACCCCAGACCCCTGATCCACACACTTACCCTATGGTCACGAGGATATCCCCAGTGCTGAAGCCCAGCTCCTGTGTGTTGGATATTTGGCTGCTGCCTCTATGGTGCTGACACTTCGATAGTTCAGACAAACTGATCAGGCTTCAAGGTTTGATTGAAATGCAATGCAATAATCACCGCCTGAGATATGACATGTGTACCCATGAGAATCCACTTGAGAATGTTTTGTTTCTTAAACGGTCAGCAATATCTTTACACAAAAAGATGAAAACAAACTATTGAACAGTCCATATATTACATTAAGCAATAACTGACAAGGACTAGGCACCATGCCATACACACACAAGCACCTTTTCAGTATAGAATATTGGTACAAACATAAAACTAAAACAATGTATTTATGCAAAGAAAACCAAACACATTTTTAAACATTAAACAGTCAACGGTATAATAAAGTCACCTTCAATCTGCAAAGTAATTTCTTCAACACTGTCAACAAGTTGCTCATTCGGATGAACCTGTCTCTCTCTCCTCCTCCTGCAGCTCTCAGCAGTAGACTCTCAACAGTGGCAGGCACACCAGAAGAAAGAAAAAGAGCCCCCTTTCCCTCATCCAGCGCTGGTAGCAAGTTATCTAACATCCACCCTTTCCTTGTTCCAGGCCACAGAAGAAAAAGAGAAGGCAGTAAACAAATGTTGCCTTCAGGCATTAAACATTGAACAGTCAACAATACAATATATTCACCAGCCATCTGCAAAATAATTTCTTCAACACCTTCATCAAGTTGCACATTCGGACCAATCCACCTCTCTCTCTCTCCATCCCACAGCTGCCAGCAGCAGCAACAACAATCTCTCCCTCAATGCCAGCACAACCAATGAACTGGTCATTGACTTCAGGAAGCAAAGTACTGTACACACCCCTGTCAGCATCAAAGGGGCCGAGGTGGAGATGGTTGACAGCTTCAAATTCCTAGGTGTGTACATCACCAAAAATCTGTCCTGGTCCACCCACATCGACGGTACCACCAAGAAAGCACAACAGTGCCTTTACTTCCTCAGAAAACTAAGGAAATTCGGAATGTCCACACTGACTCTTACCAACTTTTACAGATGCACCATAGAAAGCATCCTATCTGGCTGCATCATAGCCTGGTATGACAACTGCTCGACCCAAGACCATAAGAAACTTCAGAGAGTTGTGAACACAGCCCAGTCCATCACACGAACCTGCCTCCTATCCATTGACTCTGTCTACAACTCCCGCTGCCTTGGGAAAGCGGGCAGCATAATTAAAGACCCCTCCCACCCGGTTTACTCACATTTCCAACTTCTTCCATTGGGCAGGAGATACCAAAGTCTGAGAACATGCATGAACAGATTAAAAAACAGCTTCTTCCCGCTGTTACCAGACTCCTAAACACCACTCTTATGGACTGACCTGAGGAATACGACACTCCTGTATGCTTCACCCGATGCCGGTGTCTATGTATTTACATTGTGTACCTTGTGTTGCTCTTTTATGTACTTTTTTTTCTTTTCATGTACTAAATGATCTGTTTGAGATGCTCGCAGAAAAATACTTTTCACTGTGCGTTGGTACATGTGACAATAAACAAACAAACAAACAAACTCTCAAAAGTGGAAATTCACAGCGGAAAGTCATACCAACACAGAGCACGCCAAAAGAGAGAAATAGCACCCCTTCCTCTTCTCCAGCACAGGTATCAGGTCATCGTACATCCTCCCTTCCCTCACTCCAGGTCACAGAGGCAGAAGTGGTGGCAGAAAACAAACACACAGCCTCCAGGCATTTGCAGCCACCAGCAGGAATGAGAGGCAAACACAACCTGCAACCACTTGAGAATATTTTGTTTATTTAACGGCCAATAGTAACAAAAATAACAAGGAAACGTCAACGATTGTATAAAGGTTCAGGGCTTCATCTTCATGGCCATCAGGAGTGGGTGTCCTCCTAAATGGAGGTATTGGTACCAATACGAAGTTTTTTAACTCATTTGCACAAAAAAACACAGTATCACCCCTCGCAGGTTCCTCAACAGAAACGGAGGATAAGACTGAGAATGTGTTAACATATCCAGAACTTTGTCATAGAAATTATCTGTCCATCAATGTGTGACTTGTTCCACGTATCAGTGCCATTCTCCGTCCAGGAGCCGCAGCTGTGCAGGCCCTCCCACACGGCTCAATCTCACTGGAACCAAATCCTGGCATCCAAGGTGCATGTTGAACATCCTTGACTTCCAGCGTGTTTAACCTACGGTGACGTGCTTGTTACATGCAGCACTCCTCACACCAGCAATAAAAGCATCAGCAATCGGCAAAAACATTTCTTCGCAGGTGGCCCATTTGGGACAAAATTGCACACCAGGTCCCTCAGCGTCATCTTGTTTCAAACTGATGGTCTTCTGGACTCATACGTCCCCTTGAGCCCATTGTTCCTGGACCCAGCTATCTTAGAAAAGAATTGTCCTTCTTCCTGGCTACAGAAAAGGAAAGAAACAGCAACAGCAGCCTCCAGGCATCTGCAGCCACCAGAAGGAGCAAGCAGCAAACACAACTGCAGCTGTGAAGTGCTCTCACAACCAAAATGGCCATTTCCTTATTAGCAATAGCCTTCAGCTGTAAAGCTAGAGGCTGCTCACAGTCAAAGGGAGTTAAAGTGACCTTGAACAGAGAACAGGGCTCTGTCCTGGAAGTTTTTTGTCGGACAGACAGGTAGCAGCTGTAGTTGCCCCTGTTATGGATATCTATAATACTTAAAGAAGGCCTGTCAGATGAAAAGCCCCTCGCCCCCTCTCTGGCCCCTTCAGCGGCCCCCGACCTGAAGCCCTTGAGCTGCATGTCCGAAAATGGAAATGGCTACTCACCTCCTCAGTTCCCATAGTAGCCATTGTGCCAGCTTCACGTTTCAAAAAAGGAGTACTAAACGACACCCGTGTGATTTCTCCCTGGGGTGTAGGTTAATTCCCAGGAGGCCGTTGCATTTGAGTTTAATCTCGTTAATTAGGTGACAATGAATGCATATGAGGGATAATGATATGCTCTCCATATTTGGGCGTGATCTGGAATTCGCCATTGGGAGTGGGCCGGTTAGATCCCAAACTGATTCACATCTGGCGCGTAGCTCGATTTTAGCCCTTCCCGCTATTTAACCGGCGCACCCAGATGTGCACCAGGTGCAATGCAGTGGTTAAATCACGCCATAAACAGTGAAGTAAACAAATTCTACTTCACAGTAACAACTGTTATGTTCTCGCTATCCTGTGTATTATTGATCTTCCACCCTCAAGACCATGAGATTTGGTGCCCTTTGGCCTATTATTCAACAGAATTTTAGCTTTACATGCTTAAATATAATGGAAAAATAAGTATCATGACTGTCCAAGAAGCCAATCCTTTAATTTCCACAATTAATGCAACATTACAAAGTGCAGTTGCATATGTAATTTCAGGAAGAAGACCCTGGACAGTCATGGCAGAAAGTGCATCTTTGATAAATTTAGAGAAGTGGATCAGAATAACAAAGTTTGGTCAAAAATCCCGATGGTACTTTTAGCACTTTGGTCGTGGTGTAAAACAGGTATTAGTGATCGAATGTGCATTATACATTCCTGATCGTCCTTTCCACTGACGTCAATCGGGGTGGGTGAATCCATTATCATCAATTTAACAGCCACCTGCTGTGAACGTTTCACCCTCCAAGTGCTGAATAATGTGGCAGAGAGTTGAGAAATTTAAGATACAAACATTTTCTCAATATCTGCGTGAAATAGGAGTCTATGGGCGGGAATCTCCTGTGAACCTGCGGGGCGGAACCACTCCAGCGCTGAGGAGTGGCGTGAACCACTCGGGGTCGGGTCACCGCAAAGGGGTGGAATCCTCCGCACCTTCAGGGGCTAGGCCGGCATCGGAGTGTTTGGTGCTGCGCCAGTCGGCGCAGAAGGGATTCCACCAGCCGGCACGAGTTGGCGCATGCCGGCGTCATCCCAGCGCATGTACGGGGGGTTCTTCTCCGCACCGGTCATGGCGGAGGTTGACAGCGCCGGTGATGAGGGAAAGAATGCTCCTACGGCACAGGCCCGCCCGCGGATCGGTGGGCCCCGATCGTGGGCCAGCCACTGTGGGGGCACCCCCCGGGGCCAGATACCCCCCACACCCCCCCTGAGGACTCTGCAGGCCGCCCGTGGAGCCAGGTCCCGCCG
The DNA here is from genome assembly GCF_902713615.1 of Scyliorhinus canicula. Taxonomy (NCBI): domain Eukaryota; kingdom Metazoa; phylum Chordata; class Chondrichthyes; order Carcharhiniformes; family Scyliorhinidae; genus Scyliorhinus; species Scyliorhinus canicula. Next base: position 184,569,995 of record NC_052151.1, read on the forward strand.
GCAAGGACCTGTTGCGATTTACGCCTGTGGGACCCGCCACTCGGCCCTTCATGGGCCAGAAAATCGCCGGGGGGGGGGGGGGGGGGGGGGCTTGCAACTGGCGCAGCGCAATTCCCGCCCCCGCCAAAACCCCGGTGCCGGAGAATTCGGCAGTCGGCGTGAGCGGGATTCACGCTGCCCCCCGGCGATTCTCCGACCCAGCGGGGGGTCGGACAATCCCGCCCTATATCTTTATGTTTCACCCTTGAGTTGCATTTAAGTCTATTTTGGAATATTAATATATTTATCTTTAGATGGCCCAAATTCTAACTGACCATGGTGCGGAAACGCACAAGCACTACTAAAGAAATATGTAAATTGACACAGTGGATGTTAAAATCCAAAATGACCCTAAATAACATCTGAACATTTAAGAAATGGAGGTTTTGAAGAGTAAGGGGCGGGATTCTCATTGGCTGACGCCGAAATCAAAGAAACGTAATTGGGTGGAGAATACGTTTCGACGGCAGAATTCAACGGCACTGATTTGACGCCAAATCGCAATTCTCCGTCACCTTGACAGCAGCGTCAATGTGTTCCGGAACGCACATACAGTAAACACTGTTTGCATGTCATTAGCGGGCCCGACCTTGTATTCTCCGGGGCCTCCGCGATTCCCATCCTCCGATGGGCTGAGTTCCGACAGCATGGTTAATTTGTCGTGAAACAGCATGGTGGCTGATGAAGGATCGAGAGGAGGTATGACACAGAGAGGAACGACTGTGGGCTGCTGGGCTCAGCTCAGCATCCATGAATCTTGGAGCTGCTCTCCTTGCTGCCAACTTGTTGGCTGGGGTGTGTAGCCACCGAAGTTGGCCATTCCCTCAATACAAAATGGAGGAAAGCAAAGCTTGCGGGTTAAAATGGACAATGTTTGCAGCACAAGCAGGCTGCACCAAGCCAATGTGTATTCTGTCTGCTAAGAGAGCAGACAGCACCGAAACGAACATTCCGCATACTAATGAGGCGATCTCCGGGATAGTTAACATAGTAATGGAACGTTCCCAGGGACAATGGACACAAATAGAAAAGTGATTGCAACAGTGTATGGGAAACCAGACACCCCGGCACCAGTGGGGTTCGAAAACAAAGCACCTGAAGGCCCGCCCAGTAGTCGTGAGATAGCCTCAGTATTGGGGGGATTCAAACAAATCGATTGGGAAGAGACCCAATCGATTCCCAGCAGGAAAAGGGTCCGCCCAAAAGGGCGCGAAGCCCTAGGACCTATAAAAGACAGGTCCCACACTTAGTTCATTCTTCTTGACCAGCCCTCCTCTCTGGACCAGCCCTCTCGACCAGTCTTTTACCGAAGAAGACCTTGACCGAGAGAGAGGAGAGGTTTGGGACAGCAGCCGCCAGCAAGTAAGTGTCTCACAACGATCGCTACCAGAGATAGACACTCCTGACCCCTTTTTAACCCGTACCAACCTGAAGTCTGCGGACCAGTGCAGAGCAAGAGGCCTTGTCCCCTGATCCGGCAGTTCCTTTAAGATAAGTATTGGTTTATATAGTGGTGGGAATAGTTTAGTCATCTTAGCGTGTGCACGAGTAGATTATAATTGTATTATAATAAACTCATTTGTTTGAATTTACTAATTGGTGTATGGTTTATTGCTTTGAACTTGACCTTGAAACTTGTGGCGGTATCTTAACGATACGTGGCGACTCCAGAGCTAAGTAACAAAACAGAGCCAAATCAAGTGTTAAGCATCCTCACCCAGAACGAGCAACAGGTGGTGTGTGTGGGGAGTGAAGTGTGTATATGCGGCTGCAGCTTGTCAGCCTCCTGAGTGTTGATCGTAACTGGCACCATTTATCATTAGAATCAATTGTATTCCATGTGGCGCCGGTGCTAGCTCCTCAACAGAGCAGAATCAGTCCAGGTGTGATGACAGTTTTGCTGTTGTGGAACTCCATGAATTCTGTGTCGGCATCAACACTGAGGTTGCAATTCTCCGCCCAAATTGTGATCTCTCTTGAGCGCAGTGCGGCAGGAGAATGCTGGGAGAGGCTTCCAGCAAGTCTCTCGACAGCTCCGAGCCTCGTGGGATTCTCCGAAGTCCCGCAAGACATCAGAGTTGGAATTCCGCCCCAAATGTGTGTGACCAAATGGTGCTCCCGGAAGTAGGTTGTAAGCCTACTTACGATCTTCTCACGTAGACCCACAAGCCCTCGATTCTTCGGTATCGAATGAGGTGCCAGTGAGGTGGCAGCCAGGCGCTGATCAGTACAGGTCCACAGTGAGGTGGACTGGCACCCGTGGGGTCTCCCGGGCCATCGGAGACCCCTGGGTGGTCAGGGTGTCTCCCTGGCCCTCCGCCTACAATGCGTTTGCCTTTGCACTGCCCAGCTGGCACCTTGGCACAACCACCCTGGCACTGCCAAGGTGCCTGGAATGCATTGACAAGCCAGCAGGAGCACTGCCTGGGTGCCTGTGCAAGGGTGCATGAATGCCAGGGCGGCACTGCCAAGGATCGGGGCAAGGGGAGGATATGCCCATGAAATGAGTGTGGAGGGGAAATTTGAAGGATAGGGGAGTGCAGGGCAGGTAAATACGGGCCTCCGGGAGGTTGGGTGGGTGACGGTCCTAGAAGGAAGGGGATGCTGTAAGGGGGCTTGGGTGGGGGGGGGGGGGGGGGGTGTCCTCACTTGGCGGTTGTGAAGTGTCCCCACGTGTGTGCAGGGTGGCATTGCCCCTGGGAGAAACTCCCCAGGGCCCAGAAAAGTGACTAAGTGTCATTGAATAGCGATGGAGAACTCGCCGGCAGAGTCAGCGGGAAACTCCCTGAAATACCCACCAGAAATTAACTGAGAAATCTTTTGTGAGAATCACGCCCTTAGTCTCAGAAATGGAGAATCCCACCAACAATGTTTTAAAATTAAGTCAATATCCCCAATATCCTGGGCAGTTGTATTTAAAATAACCAGCAGAGGATGGCATCAGGAAATTTACCAAAACATTATCAAAAATGTTCACAAGGTATTATGTAGTCATTCCTTCCTGGATGGTTAATATTCAATACCAGTCCCACATCAGCACGATTGACTCTTAACTGTCTGAGTGGCCCACCCACTATCAAAATCACTCCAATAATTCAAGAAAAAGGCTAACCACCACCTCCTCTGGCCATCCAGGGATGGACATTAAATGGGGGCTTTGCCTGTGGAAATATAAACAGAAGATATGGGACATGCTTGGCAGCCAATCAGCACCTGTAGAGAGAAAACATTTCAGGTAATTCTGAAACATTGGCTAGATTTTAATGCTCTCACCCAAGGTGAGTTTGGTGGTGGGAGAATTAAACAATTAAAAATAATTAATGCCCACTTAAGGGCCTCATCCCAGTGCCACTGGCATTCACCCGGGGATTTATGTTCCCAGAGTCCGTGATCCCAGGGAAGGCCTGCCGAAGCCCAGTTACGTGCCTAATTCACAGTTAGTTCGGCAGTCCTTCCCAAAAGTAGGTCTTGTAGGAATCTCTCTTGCTCTCCAGCTGGTAAGCTGAACTCCAGGGCCTACATTAAATTTTGCCTGCTAACTCTTTCTCTCCACAGATGCTGCCTGAGTATTTCCAGCATTTTTTGTTTTCATCTCAGATCTGCAGCATCTGCTATTTTGTTGTTTTGCCAGCGAGAGGTCCAAGAATGAGTAAAAAAACACAGCTACAATTTTACTGACATCTGCTCTTTATTTCCATATTTTGTTTAAAAGTAAGGATGCAGTTGTCCCTAGGTTTTACAATAAACATTAATACTTAAAATATTGTACAAATTACTTAATTTACATCGATCAGTGGACAGCAGTTCATTGTAATTTTATTTTTGTTCGTTTTATAACGCACTGCTTCTTGAATTTAGTATTCACTGTTAGTGAAAAATGATAAATGAATGAAAATCGCTTATTGTCACAAGTAGGCTTCAAATGAAGTTACTGTGAAAAGCCCCTAGTCGCCTGTTCTGGGAGGCTGGCACGGGAATTGAACCGTGCTGCTGGCCTGCCTGGGTCTGCTTTCAAAGCCAGCGATTTAGCCCTGTGCTAAACCAGCCCCAGTAAATAGCCCTAGATAAATTTACAGATGTACTTTTACTTCCAAATATAGAAGACTGGACTATTAATTATTACCTTATACTGTGCTGAAAACTACCACAGAAATGTATGATATGTGGGTTAATGTAAAAGTAAATAATTTTTTATGCAGTTTTATTCAACTGTTTATAAATGGTACACTAAAATTTATAGTTCATTAACTGAGTTGGAATGATGGAGCTATCTCTCCCTAAGCAAGTCTCTTGGTAGAAGTTCCATGCAAAGAGTACCAGTATGAAAAATCATGCCAAATATATCATGCCATATAAAACAGTGATAACGCAGCCAAATAAAATTAAATCTTACTAGAAGCACATTTTAGTTTAATTTCACTAACCTACAAAATGAACGTTGAGAATGTATTGGAGAGAGTGCAGAAGAGGTTTACAAGAATGGTTCCCAGAATGAAAAACTTCAGTTATAAGAATATATCGGAGAGATGTTTTCCTTTGAAGAGGATAAGGCTAACAGGAGACTTGATAGAGATGTTGAAAAACATGAGGGAGCTCGACAGAGTAGGTAGGGGGAAACTGTTCCCGCTCACGAAATGACAAGAATGAGAGGGCATAGATTTCAAGTGATTTGCAAAAGAAGTAAATGTGATGTGAGGAAAAACTATCACACACGAGTGGTTCGAGTCTGGAATACACAGGAGTATATGCAGGGGTAATGGGAAAAGGCAGGAGAATGACACTAAGTCATGATGCTTGTTTGGAGAGCCAGTGCAGACACGATAGGCCAAATGACCTCCTTTTGCACCGTAACAATTCTGTGACTCTGCGAATGTTAAATGATGATTTAAAAAGGTATAAAAAATAGCAAAGTAAAGACTGGAGGAAAACAAGGCAATTTTCTAAGTAAAAGGCTGCATTTCTGGAGTTGGTTTTCTTTTTTAACTTTAATATTCTTAGTCACTTAAAGATAAACTGCAAGTGAAAATATTTAAGTTGCGACTGCACGAAGTATAAATAGTCATTTGGTCGTACAGAACTTGAATATTGCTAAAAAGAGATATGTTGCCGAAGCTTTTTGTCATGCACTCATTAGGACAAAAGGCAAGAATACCAAATTTCAGATGACCACAACAACTAATGCTACAGGAGAAAAGGGTGCTGATTGGCTAGCAAGACTCCGATGGTACTGCCTCGGTCATACAGAGTATGCTTGCCAACCATACACTCTTTTCTCCTGTTGTATAAATTGCGCTCATTTGAAATTCAACATTCTTGCATTTGTCCTTGTGAGTGCAAGACAAAAAACTTCAGCAACATGTCTCTCTTTTTTGTGTTAAATATATATCTCAGTTGGAGTATATATGGTACTTTGCAAGGAAAGCACAGAATGCATTCTTTGGAACATCTTTACAACTGTAGATATGAGTAGGAACATTATCTTATTTTATTCAATTTGCTGAAATATATAAAGCAGTACATCACACTAAAGAAGTGACCATGTTTTTAATGAAATTACAGATACTACCAGATCAAAGCATGTTGTACAGCAAGCTCAACAATACACATTCCAATATCTGACCTCGTCATCTCTCACCACAGCATTAAATAACAAATACAACTGATGTAAATGAAACAAAAATGAAATGAAACTAATTGATGATTGCTTTTAAGCAGCTGATATTATTCTTATTTTAAAAACGCCTAAGTAAAAGTTGGTTGATAATGCAGAACTTAGGTGCTCTCACATAAATTGTCCTGAGCCTTCTTTTAGGATTTAAAAAAATAAGCACCAGATTGAGTAATATCCACCATAAAATCACTTGAAGTTCACTCATACAATGTGGTTCAAACAGCTTCAATAGTTTGGTCCTTTTCTAAAGGGATCTCTTCCTGCTATTGCTCCATAACATAGAGATGGTTGACATATGCCAGGTGGACCTGGTGGTCCAGCTCGTCCTGATTTTCCAGGAACTCCAACTTTTCCGGGTGTGCCAGGCTTTCCTGGGTATCCACTTTTACTAATTCCAGGTGAGCCCATTGAGCCTGAACAGAAAGAAAGACATATCAGGAATTGTTCCACAAAACAACAGGCTACTTGCGATAGAAAGCTTTGTTTTAATATTGTCAAAATACATTTTGTCTTGTAAAATGTTTAACTTGAGCAGGTCTTTATCTCATTTTGATTTTTGGGAACTTATTGTGTTCAAATTGGCTGTCATATTTCCTACAGCAGTTATAAAGTACTTATTTATTCATCTTTCATTCTCACTCCACAGTATAAATATTTCCCACTTTCTCTGTCTGTTAGTTTTGTCAAAGGGTCATCTGGACCCGAAACGTTAGCTCTTTTTTCTCCCTACAGATGCTGCCAGACCTGCTGAGATTTTCCAGCATTTTCTCTTTCGTTTAAAAAGTACTTAATTGGCTGTAAAATGCTTTGGGGTATCATGACCAGTACAGGTTTGGAGGGCCAAAGGGCCTGTTCCTGTGATGCATTGTTCTTTGTTCTTTGACATCCTGAGATTGAGAAAGGTGCTGTTTAACTGCAAGCCTCTTTGCTTCAATAAATGTAGAATGATTTCATATGCACAATATTTAACAAAGGTCGAAAGGGGCGTTGGGGGGTGGGGGGGGGAGGGGCAGAACAATCCCAGGTTATTATTGTGGGTCAAAGGGGAGCACTCCTGCACATATTGGCCTTGAAAATTTAAACTGCACTTATTGCAGCTGCTGTTGTCCTAAACCTGGCACTAATTAGATGCCTGTGCAGAAGTCTTATTAGAATGTTCACAACATCTAAAAAACTGGTTAACAGAAGACAGTTTCCATCCATTGGAAGAAAATTATACCCTCACTTTCTGCCAGTCTACCTTGCTGTCATGTTTCACTATATTCTGAACTTAAAACTAATTTTTATATTTTATAACTAACCACAAAAAGGCTGCAAAATTATGGTTGCCTGAGCATCACCTGACTTCTTTTGTGGATTGAAACACTCCCTTGTCTCCTTAACTCAATAGTCTTTTCCCAAAACTGAATCAAAAGGGTAATTTCAAACTGAATGGACCACTAAGATACATAGACAATAGCTGTCTCAAACTCTCAAGGTTAGAAAACACCACACAGGATGTGTAATCAACACATCTACCCCCTTTTGGAAAAAGGACTTTGAATTGTACAAGTCACTTGGTGAGGAAACTATTTTATTGACTGCTTTTAAAATAACAACAAGAAGCTGTTCTGCAGAGACAAAGTTCCATCAGAAAACCATCAAACTAGCTGTGCAAAAGGTCAGTCAGAGAAATCATGGGCCCTGGAACGTTTCATTTTTCCAGACCCTTTATTTACCCCTCCTTTAACCTTCACCCTCACATTCTTCAGGTGCCAAGAATTGCAAACCATAGCCACAATGGTGTTAAACTGTTTCAGTTTTATTAGTCAAGGACTCTATTTATCAAACACAGACACATCAACTCCATACTCCCAGAATGCCTTGATCCACTGCAATTTGTATACTGCCACAACCGACCCACAGCAGACTGTGCCACGGGTGTAGTGCAAACACTGTTTTTTTTGTTGTAATGTGGATGCTACCCTCTCTGTCTCAGTCCCCCCTCCTATGGCGATTCCTCCCATCTTCCCTTCCTTTCCCCATGCCCCCCCCCTCCCCCAGTGCTGGCCATGAACAGGCCTTTGAGGATGTTGGTGAACTGCTTCCACCTGAAGTGGAACCTTTCATCCAACGCCCTGATGGCAAATTTTATTTTCTCGAGCCTCAGGAATTCCGCCAGGTCACCCAGCCAGTCCAAGGCCTTGGGTGGCACTGCCGATCTTCATTCGAGCAGGAGTTGTCGCCAGGCTATCAGGGAGCTGAAGGCCTAGGCATTGGCGCCACCCCCCCCCCCCTCCCCTCGAAGACTTCTGGCTACCAAAGACCACCATCACCCTGGCCCTACACTCATCCTCTGGAGCATCGCAACAACAAAGACCCCTTCTTCAGACTTCTATTCATTGACTATAGCTCCGCCCTCAAGACCATAATCCCAGCCAAGCTCATATCAAAGCTTCAAAACCTAGGCTCCTCGCCCTGCAACTGAATCCTTGACTTCCTGACCCATAGACCACAATCAGTAAGGATAAACAACAACACCTCCTCCACGATAGTCCTCAATACCGGGGCCCTGCAAGGTTGCATACTTAGCCACCTATTATACTCCCTATACACACGACTGTGTGGCAAAATCTGTCTCCAACTCTATCTACATGTTTGCTGACCGTGCTGGGTGTGCGTCAAATGCGGAATGGTGTCAAAAAGACAAAGTTACGGATGCTCTACATGAATGCGCGCAGTATTCGTAACAAGGTAGATGATCTAAAGGCACAAATAAAGATAAATCAGTATGATATAATTGCCATTACGGAAACATAGTTGCATGTTGACCAAAGCTGGGAACAGAATATTCACAGATATTCAATGTTTGGGAAAGACAGACAAGGAAGGAAAAAAAGGTAGAGCTGTGTTGATAGTTATGGACGGGATTAGTGCAGCAGTAAGGGAGGATCTCAGATTGGGAGAACAGTGTGTGGAATCTGTTTGGAAGGATCTACAAAGGGCAGCGGATGTTGGTTGGAGTTGTTTATAGGCCACCAATTAGTAATGTAGGGCATCATATTCATCGGGAGATGAGAGCAGCATGTACCATGGGCAATTCTGTGATCATGGGTGACTTCAATCTGAACATTGACTGGTTAAACCAAGTGAGCACTAATGCTGAAGAACTTGGAGATTGTTCGGGATGGGTTTCTAAAGTAGTATATTGAGGTGCCAACTAGAGGACAGGCTATTTATTCTTTTTTTGTGAAAATCTTTTTATTGGCTTTTCTCATATTTATAAGCAGTTGTTGCTTATATACATTGCCTTTTTCTTGCTAATTTGCTTTATTTTACAGAGGTTTGTTTTGTCCTTCATTTGACTAACTGTACGTACATTTTGCTGCCCTCTGGATCGGTCTATGATATCTCTCCTTTCTCCTCTCTCCCCCCCACATTGGTTTCAGCACCCTTCCTCTTCTCTTGCGGTTTCCCCATTTCCTCCCCCCGGGTTGCGCAGCCCTTTGGTTCGACATCTTTTTGTTTTTTCCCCTGGCTTACTCCTCGTTGCTGGCCTCGAACAGGTTTTGTAACAGGCCGACGAACTGCCCCCAAGTATCCAGGAAGCCTTCCTCTGACCCTCGGATGGCGTACTTTATGTTCTCCAGGTGGAGAAATTCCGAGAGTTCAGCGAGCCAGTCTGCAGGTGGTGCTGCCGATTGCCAGCCGAGCAGGATTCTCTGGCGTGCGATTCGGGAAGTGAAAGCTAGGGCATTAGCCCCCTTCCCCATGTGTAGCTCTGGCTGCTCCAATACCCTGAAGATTGCCACTATTGGGCTTCACCCTCACAACTTTGGACATTGCCGCGGAGAAGGCTGTCCAGAACCCAGCAAGCTTGGGGCAAGCCCATAATATGTGGGTGTGGTTGGCCGGGCCCCTCTGGCACTGCTCACATTTGTCCTCCAACTCCGGGATGAACCTGCTCATTTGGGTTCGGGTCAGGTGCGCTCTGTGCACCACTTTGAGCTGCATTAGGCTTAGCCTTGTGCAGGAGGAGGTGGAGCTCACCCTGCTCAGTGCTTCGCTCCAGAATCCCCATCCTCACTCTGTCCCCAGTTCATCCTCCCATTTTTGTCTGGTCCCGTCCAGTGGTGTTCAGGCTCTGTCCAGTAGCTGTCCGTATATTTTCCCACACAGCCCCCCCCCCCTTCTCGCTGCTTGTGCCTGTCAGGTCCCCTAATAGTGTGCTTTCTGGGGCCCTGGGGTACCCTACTGTCTCGTTACGGAGGAAGTGCTTTACTTGGAGGTGTCTCAATTCCTGTCCTCTTGCTAGTTTCCACTTGCTCGTCAGTTCATCCTGTGTTGCCAGTCTGCGCCTTACGTAGAAGTCCCTGGCCGTCCGCCTCCATCTAGCATGGATCTAGCATGGGGGGGGGGGGGGGATATGTGATTGCCGCAGATGGGGGCCATAAGGGACATTTTGGTTATCCCGAAGTGTTGTCTCAGCTGGGTCCGTGTTCTCAGTGTGGCTGCTACCACTGGGCTCGTTGTGTACCTTGTTGAGGAGGATGGGAGCTGCTGTGGCCAGGGCCCAGAGGGTTGTTCCTTTACAGGATACCTCCTCCATTTGTACAAAATCTGTGTCGGGTTCTTGTACCCATCCCCTCACTTTTTCTGCCGTTGCTGCCCAGTGGTAGTATTGTAGGTTCGGCAGAGCCAGGCCCCCTCTGACTTTCCCTCTTTGCAGTGTCGGTTTGGGAATTCTCGGGTTCTTGCCCCCCCCCCCCACACACACACACACACAAACACCATGATTAGCCTGTCTATGTTTTGGAAAAATGCCTTGCGGATGAAGATCAGGATGGATCTAAACAGGAAGAGGAACCTTGGCAGTACGTTCATCTTGATCGTCTGCACTCTCCCTGCCAGGGAGAGTGGGAGTGAGCCCCATCTTTGAAGGTCTCTTCTTACTTCCTCCACCAGGCTGGTCAGGTTCCACTTGTGGATCTGTGTCCAGTCTCGGGCTATTTGGATCCCCAGGAAACAGAATCTGTTCTGGGCCGTTTTGAACGGGAGCCCCTTCAGCTCTGTCCCTCCCCCTGGCAGGCTATTTATTTCGGGACACGATCCAATGGCCTGACTTGGAATGCGACAAGGCCAGTAAATCTCATGAGAGCTTGCTCGCGAGATTTAGAGCTCATTATGCTTTGCAAGATGTTTTTAGAAGTATTTTTATTGAAGAATTTTGTTTATAACGAACAAATAAAATAAAATATAATCAAAATACACAATAGCATGAATAAACAGATATTTACAAAGCACAATATTAGAGACAAATTTAAAAAAACGGAAATTCAACAATTTGCAGGGCAATGTTACACTGGTACTGCATCTAAGCACCCGTGCCACGGGTGTAGTGCAAACACTTTTTTTTTGTAGTGGTGTGGATGCTACCTGCTCTGTCTCAGTTCCCCCTCCTCTGGCTATTCCTCCCGTCTTCCCTTCCTTTCCCCTTGTCCTGCCCCTCCCCCAGTGCTGGCCATGAATAGGTCTTGGAAGATGTTGGTGAACTGCTTCTATCTGAAGTGGAACCTTTCATCCAACCCCCTAACGGCAGATTTTATTTTCTCGAGCCTCAGGAATTCCGCCAGGTTGCCAGCCATCCGAGGCCTTGGGTGGCACTGCATTCAAGCAGGAGTCGTCGCCAGGCTATCAGGGAGGTGAAGGGCAACGCATTGGCCCTTCCACTCCTCGAAGACTTCTGGCTACCCTGACACCCCAAAGACAGACATTAATCCACCTTAACATCCACGACCTTGGTCATGGCCTCGAAGAACCTAGTGCAGAATATGGTCAACCTTGGGCAGGACCAGAACACATGCCGCTCCCCGACATTGTATGCATCTGTCTTCCATCTCTGGGAAGAACCCGCTCATGCGAGTCCTGGTCAATTGTGCCCTGTGCACCACCTTTAGCTGTGTCAGGCTCAGCTTCACACACAGGAGGTGGAGTTCACCCTGTGTAGTATCTCGCTCCAGAGTCCCACCCATCCATCTTGATGCCCAGTTCTTCCTCCCACCTCTCTCATGGGTAAGATAATGGAACTCCTAAGGGAGTTGGGAGCCTTCTCGGGATACAAACTTAACCTGAGCAAATGCAAAATCTTCCTGGTGAACCCCCGGGGGGAGAAGCAGAGCTGGGAACACTGCTGTTCAAACTGGCACGAAAGAAGTTCTGATACCTGGGGATCCAGAGAGCCCAAGGCTGGACCCGACTATCTTACCCATGCTGGCTGGGAGGTTTGCAATGTGGAGGAGCAGGTCATCCACATACAGAGAGACTCTGTGCTCCTGGTCCTTCCTGGTCTCCTCTCGGAATGCCTCTCCACCGCCAAGTCTGATAGCCAGTTGCTCAATTGCCAGAGTGAACAGCAGCAGGGACAATCGGCATCTCCACTTTGTGACCCTGTGCAGCCCGAAATAGCCTGAGCTGGTGGTGTTTGTCCATACTCTCGCCATGGCTGTGTTGAAAAGCAGTTTTAGCCATGAGGTGAACACTGGACCAAACCCAAACCATACCTCAATGAAGTATTTCCACTCCACCCGTTCGATGGCCTTCTCTCTGTCCAGGGAGATGATGACTTCTGGTGTCTCCTCCCTGGGTGGAGACATGACCACACTCAGCAGGCATCCTTCAGCTGTCTGCTCTTGACAAACCTGGTCTGACAAGCAATTTTCCAGTTGTGCCGCCAGAACCTTCGGCAGGATTTTAGCGCATGTGTTCAGGAGTGAGATGGGCCTGAATGACCCACACTCTGTCGGATGTTTGTCTTTCTTTGGGATCAGTGAGATCGAGGCCAGCTTTTCCTCATCTGGTCCCTCACTCTTAGGTGCGTCTCCTGGAGAAAGACGACGTGATCCTCAGGCTTTTTCAGTGGGCAAAAGACGCAGGGTCTTTTCATGAGGGCCGTTGAGTACCCTCATGTTCCAGGTGAACATCCTGACAGGATGTTCCGCCCCCTCCTATGGGGTCAGCCAGTCACATTCTCCTCTTGGACAAGCCCCTGCATACCCAGGTTCGTCTTTGTTCCTGGGTCACGCAGATGGGCACTGCCGTCTTCCTCTTTCCACCCATCTCCACATGTGACCTATGTGACCAGTATTCTACCCTTCCCCCACCTTACACTACCCAGAAGCCTCCCTGAACTCCTCTGCTTGTGCAATCTGTAATTTCCTCTCTCGGCACCCCCCCCCCTTTCCTATCCCCCCTTACCCTTCAAACCTTGCCCCAACCCCCCCCCCCCCCCCCCCCCCCCCCCCGCTTGCTAGTCTTCCCCCCCACTCCTCCCTCTGGAGATCCGTTGGGGCCCCCCGTCGATTTACACCCATTCACCAGCTTGTCCACTAGTGCGGTGGCTCTCCCGGAAAAGGAGCCCTATGGGTCCTGATCCATCTGAACCCGCTCCCCCCACCCCGACCCTGGCCCTTTGCCCTCCCTCTTTAGTGTCACCCTGTGTGGGGTTAGCGGAGTGGCGACTCTGGAGCCCAGGGCAGAGCGCCAGTCCCCTCCTCGCCCCTCTGGTCTGACCACGATGCGTACGGGGGTCCACCACATGGCTCTGCCCCCGGTGTTTCTCGAGCTCCATGCGCGAGGTCGCAGCGATAATACCTGTGGTGCTTTCCCACTCAGCCATCGTGGAGTGAAATGTAGCCGGGTTACCCACCCACCGGGGCATAGGGTCACAGGGATAGAAACGACCCAAATGATATGGAAGAGTGAAGCAAAAACACAACCAGGCAAGAAGCCAATCCCAACACAAAACCGATCCTTAGAAAGAGAGAAACACATAGGAAAACCGGAGAGTAAACATTTCCATATATAATATACACCTTCACCATTTTTTATACGGGTCCGTAGTTTGGTGCATTTACAATTACTTCTTCCCAAGTCCGTTCCTCTGCACAAAATCATTTACTTCTTCTGACATGATAAAGAAATGGTCCCTGTCACTATATGTGACCCAAAGTCCTACTGGGTACAGCATGCTGAATCGCACTGTGTCCCATTGAATACCTCCTGGTATTTGGCCAGGTCGGTCCTAATGTCTTGATAAATCTGGATGGTGTGTCCTTCCCTTTTACACGACCGCATGTTACTCGCCTAATTCAGGACCCGTTCCTTATCCTGGTACCTATGCAGTCTTGCGATTATTGACCTTGGTGTTTCCCCAGATTTTGTTTTTTGGCGGAAGGACCTGTGGGCCCGTTCTACTTTTGGGGGTTTGGTAAAGCCCTCTTCCCTGACCAGTTTTCTGAGCGTCTTAGATTTAAACTTGGTTGGGCTCCTACCTTCTGTGTCCGCTGGTAGTCCGATGATCCGGAGGCTTTGATGCCAGGCCCTGATCTCCTGGTCATCTACTTTCCCCTTCAGTGTCTTTGGGTTGGCACTAACTTCGTTATCGCGGCCTTGAGTGAGGCCATCTGCTCGTCCTGCTTGGTGGCCACTTTTTCCAGGTCCCAGATCGTCGCTCCTTGGGCTTCCAGTTGTCGCTCCATCCTGTCCATCGCTAGCACGAGGTCCTCCTTTACTGCCTTCCTATGCATTAGGAGTTCTGTAGAAATGAACATCCTCAGCTTCTCCGACAGCGACTGGGTCAGCGTTGGAAACTCTGCTGGAGTCGTTCATGTTCAAGTTTACGTCACCACGCAGGTCCCCTGCTCCAAGGTTGGGGTCTTTTCCCTCTGCTTTTACTCCCCTTGCAGTTTGACTGTTGCTTCACTCAGCACCCCCCGGGTGGGTTATTGATGGGGGGGTCGGTTGGATTGGCATTTTGCTAGTTTGGTGCCCATTCATCAGGTAAAAAGGTCAAAAAAGGTGTTTCCAGACGAGGGCCGCCTTTCATGCGATCGGTCATCTCATGGCTGCCATCAGAAGTGATGCCTCCTGAGATCTAACGAGATTTCTCGATCTGGATCCCGCCATGCTGCGACAGCTGCTGATCCCAGTGTCAACTGGGCGCTGCGGGGTCTGCACATGCGCAGTGGCACCGGCGCCAATGTGTGCATGCATCCACCCAGGAGGAGAGAGAAGCGGATGTTCTGGACTTTGCTTCCTGGTAGCTCGGAGGTGTATATTGTTGGCTTGGAGTGACTCAAGGCCCCCGAAATCGGAGGCCTGGCTTTCAGACATGGCAGGATTCCTCTGCCTGGAGAAAATTAAGTTCGCCATGAGAGGGTCTCTGCTGGGGTTCGCCCGGAGGTGGTAACCATTTTTTGACTTCTTTGCGGAGAACTAATCGTCAGCAGAAAGGTGGGGGGGGGGGGGGGGGGAGATGGTTAGGTTAGCGTATGTTAGGGGGGTATGTAATGGCAAGACTTGTGGGAGAGGGAGGTGGAAGTTGCACTATGTTTATGTTTTACTTATTATGTATATTGTTGATTATATTGCTGTTAAAATGCCAAAGAAATACCTCAATAAAATGTTTGTTAAATAAAAGAATGTGGGAGAGGACTCCTCCCAACCTGTTCCACTTTTGAGTTCAGCTGAGAACCATTCTTTTTGAAATTTGATTCACAGAATCATAGAATTTACAGTACAGAACGAGGCCATTCGGCCCATCGGGAATGCCCCGGGCCTTGCAAAGAGCACCCTAGTGAAGCCCATGTATCAACCCTATCCCAGTAACCCCTATTTAACATTTTTTGGACACGAAGGGCAATTTAGCATGGCCAATCCACCTAACCCACACATCTTTGGACTGTGGGAGGAAACCGGAGCACCCGGAGGAAACCCACGCAGACACGGGGAGAACGTGCAGATAGTGACCTAGCTGGGAATCAAACCTGGAATCCTGGAGCTGTGAAGCAACTGTGCTACCCACTATGCTACCGTGCTGCCCTGCTTACTGAGAATTCTCTGTTTTACAAAACCATCACTTCAACTAAAGCATCAATTTCATCTTAGAAACTATAGGCCCACCAAGAAAGAGACTGAGACAATCATGAATAGTAATTGTATTGTTTTATCTTCATTTATATCTAATCTTTATGTATGTGATAGTGTGTGTGAGTTGAGTGAGTGAAACATTGCATTTTAAACCTCCGGGGCAAGCGTGTGATAAATAAATAACTATCTTATTTTTAAACTGACAAAAAGCTTGCAGCTTGGTGTTTTTGAATTTGGATTACCAATCTGAGGGTAAGAATACACATACTCTTTACATACAAGCATATTGATCAAGGACAGTAAAAAGGAACAGTAAGAAGTCTTACAACACCAGGTTAAAGTCCAACAGGTTTGTTTTAAACACGAGCTTTCGGAGCACGGCTCCTTCTTCAGGTGAATGGAAAGGCTTGTTCCAGAAATGTTTATATAGACACAGTCAGAGATGCCCCGGAATGCGAGCACCTGCAGGCAATCAAATCATCAAAGATGCAGAGAGAGAGGTAACTCCAGGTTAAAGAGGTGTGAATTGTCCCAAGCCAGTTCAGTCGGTAGGCCTCTGCAAGTCCAGGCTTGTTGGTGGGGGCCGAATGTAATGCGACATGAATCCCAGATCCCGGTTGAGTCCGCATTCATGCGTGCGGAACTTAGCTATAAGTTTTTGCTCAGCAATTTTGCGTTGTCGCGTCTCCTGAAGGCCTCCTTGTAGAATGCTGACCCGGAGATCAGAGGCTGAATGTCCTTGACTGCTGAAGTGTTCCCCAACTGGAAGGGAACAGTCCTGCCTGTTGATAGTCGCTCGATGCCCGTTTATTCGTTGTCGCAGTGTCTGCACAGTAAAAAGGAACACATGGATGCGATTCAGCGGCCTCGATGCGCCTGACTTGCTGTAGGGACGGGACCGTTGGATCACGCTAGAGACCTGTCCTGGGATCTGCAATGCTCAAAATGCCTTGCGAGATTTAACAAACACATTTAACTATGCATTTGCTGAATTCTCCTGGTGCCCTGGACCTAACACAAAAGTGGATCAGTCATAATGGCATTGGGATTGGGGGGGGGGGGCGTCTCCGAGGCCTTTAGAGACCCCAGCTGGTCGGGGACAGGGCAGGGTGGAATCCTGGCTCTCCTGACACCCTGGCAGTACCACCTGGGCACCCTGGCAGTGGCACTCTGGCAGTGCCAGTGGCTCCAAGGCAGGGCACCAAGTTGGCACTGCCAGGGATCAAGCCGGCGGGTCTTATTAGGTGGAGGGAGGGTGGGGGGCTGCCCAAAAATCTCCCAAGGTTGGGGGTGTGGTGATATGCATCACTGTAAATACACAAGGGGTTAATGTAAATACACTGACACTAAGTAAACACTAGAGGGAGCACTAGAGACATCATGACATGCAGACATACAGCTAATGAACACATAGAATAGGACACGGCCAATGGGCAGTCCACAGGCGACACCCAGAGAGGGCAGATCAGGAAGCATCACACCCACCACGTGGCTTAGAGCAGACTGGTTAGTTAGACTGAGTTACTACAGCAAGATTATCAATGTGTTAAATCTATCTCCAAGTCTGAACCTTCCTTTGTCAGAGCATACATCAAGGAAGCAGCTTATGCTACATGAAGAAGCATAACACAACAGGGGGGGAGGGGGAAGGTTGAAAATGGAGAGGGACTCTCTGCTGAAAGGGGACTCAAGTGCAGCCTTGGCGTTGAGAAACTCCCCAAGGCCAAATAAAATGGCAAAGTGCTGTTGAATAGGGGGTGTTTCTCAGCACTGTAGCCGCCGGGAAACAATCCACTAAATGCGCTCAAAACCAGGCATAGATTTTTTCCATTGAATCTCGCCCATTTGTGACAGTAAATTGAATTGGAGATCATTGCACTACTGGTTATATTTACTTATTCATTAATTCATTCATTCTGCAACTAGGCTGGGTTTGATTTTCAATATCATCTTGAATCACTAGTTTATTGGTGTACGTCCATGAGTACTTTTATATTTTCTTCTGGCTGTTATAATGAAATGAAACTGGACCTAAAGAGATTATATTACCACTTAATTATATAATGAAAAGCTACTGTTATCATTTGGTTAACCATATTGGTTCTTGACCACATACCGGCAATAATGTACACTGTTGTCTGATAGAGCTAATACGTGAAGGTGTAATGTGTTTTGTGTATTGAAAATATTTGAGTGAAGGGAATGCTTCACTCATTCTGTGACTGCAACAAACATCAGTTAGCAGGAAAATCCTGCATAAGTTGAGTTTATTTTGGCAGGCATGCAATTGCAGTGATAAATTTGTCATGAGTTCAAACATCCATCTGTGCACTCCATAAATAACACATTTATTATGGCTCTAAATAATGAAATACTTTGCCAAGTGGACGTACCCTTTTTGTATCAAAGGTGTCTCCACTATAAATGAAGTTAAGAAAGAAACAACATTTGGGACTGTCGCTTAGCATGTTTTAAACTTGTTTATGTAGACATAAACCATAAACTTCATGATAAATTGCACTGAACTCAGTTTGCACTAAACATTTGAGAACCAAAATAAACAAAAGCAACTTTTAGTGTCAGCCTTAACTCTTACACTTGAAATGTATGTTGTTCACTGGATTGAAAAGCTAAGATGCATTATTGATCAATTCTGACTGATGCCTTTCGGTTTTCAATATTAAATTATCGTGTGTATGCTTGTGTGGACCACATCACATATGCCTTGTTGTTTCCATGAGCTTTGGTTGGCGATGTTGTCATGGTGATCATTGATCACTGCTCACCGATTGGCCGGGAGGTTAGTAGTCCCGCCTACAAGGCGGGGTATAAGAACCCGTAGGACCCGGCAGATGGCCTTTCTGTGTAAGTCGACTGCCGCGCACACAACTAGTCTATTAAAACCTAATGTTGGATCTTCATCTCGACTCGTGTCCAATTGATGGTACATCACTGTGTAAATGCATTGGCATTGCTCTCCAACTCTCCCTCTTTAGAATGATTGTTTTGTCAATCTCTGTTGTCGTACGCAAGAGATAGAATGTCAGTGCAACCCGCCACCACCACCCCAACCCCCTTCCCAGCAGGGAGAGCATATTTTTACTTTGCATTTGCTGCTGTGTTATATCACATTACAGGAATGTTGATCTAAATTGTTCATATAAATCAGCAGTTTTGTTTACATTGGAATGAATTGGTGCTTGAGCAAATATCTTCTTTAAATGATGATTCCTATTTACACACTACATTTTTAAAACTCCAGCTTTTTACATTATACAGCAGTTTTGGCATATGTTTTCATGTCTGTATAAATGCTGTGGTGATGCACATATAGGGAATCATGGCCAAGTGCAGTATTCAGGTAAAGCAAAGTTAGAGGGTGGGAATAATAGACTTGCATTAAGGAGGGGACAGGAAAGGGAGAGTGAAGGAGTAGGAGCTTGAACGTTATAACAATTTTCACATCCTTCAGAGATCCTAATGGATGGAAATGTGGCAAACAATTTGCTCATAGCTTGATGTCAACACAATAACGATCAGATAATCTGTATCAACAGTTAGTTGAGGGATAAATATTGGCAAGAACATAGGGAGAACCCTGTTCTTCAAATAGTTCAAAGGAATCTTTTATATCCACCAAAAAAGGCAGACAGTGCATCTGAAAGACAGAAGCTGTGGTGATGCAGTCCTCCCTCAGGTGTCAGCCAGATTCATGTATTCAATACTCTAGAGTGGGGCTCCTGTTCTTGAAGCTCAGAGGTGAGAGCATTACCCACTGAGCTTTGCCGGACAGTAAAGAAAGAGGCAGGAGAGGAACAGTTTTAGAGAGAGAGAGAAGACAGAGATGTGAAAGAGATGATATGGAGATGCCAGCGTTGGACTGGGGTGAGCACAGTAAGAAGTCTTATAACACCAGGTTAAAGCCCAACATGTTGGACTTTAACCTGGTGTTGCAAGAATTCTTAATGTGAAAGAGAGGAAGAGGAAGTTGGATAGATGGGAAGGATTGAGAGAGATGGAAGCCAGGTGATTCTTTCTTGTGGGGAGGGGAGGGTGTTGGGTTGTAGGGGTAGAAGAGAAGATGTGGATTTTGGGTTCTGGGGACCAAAACAATAATTGGTTGGTGGGGCAGATATTATTCACTTAGTGTAGGGGGTAGGGGTTATGTGGAGTTTCATAGGTGAGGGTTGATAGGTATTCCTTCACTTAGATTACAAATACCTAGCTGCAGATTAATGTAGGTGGGTTGGTGGGGTTCCTTCCAAATATATGTACTTATTGTGAGAGGGGGTAGCATGTAACCGCTGCTGACATTGGAGGGATGGTTGAGTTTCACTCTTTGCTCAGTAATAATAATCTTTATTGTCACAAGAAGGCTTACATTAACACTGCGATGAAGTTACTGTGAAAAGCCCCTAGTTGCCACATTATGGCGCCTGTTCGGGTACACTGAGGGAGAATGCAGAATGTCCAAATTACCTAACAGCACGTCTTTCGGGACTTGTGGGAGGAAACCGGAGCACCCGGAGGAAACCCACGCAGCCACAGGGAGAACGTGCAGACTCCACACAGACAGTGACCCAAGCCAGAAATCGAACCAGGGACCCTGGAGCTGTGAAGCAACAGTGCTAACCACTGTGCTACCGTGATTCGCGTACCGTATTGGAGGTGAAATCAATGGATGAGGGTTATGGCCTGACTGCAATATTTATGAGCAGAAACAAGCTGAGAGAATAAAGGCTTATGGTCTAATGCCTGAATTATTGCCCAGTGGGTGGGGTTAAGTAGTTCAGGATGTATTTCTGTCCCTATGTGTTAAATTCAGCCCTGCAGTGAAGTTCAATGTGGGTGTGTTCCATTTATTCTTGATAGGGTTGGAGGGATGAAATGGGACTATAGGTTTGAGGTCCATTAACTCTGATCAGTGAATGTGGGAGGATGGTGGTTGGAGAGAAAGAATTCCTTTCAGGAGCAGATAGAGAAGCTTGATGCCCATGGAGTGTGGTTACTTACTGGGTCTGGGTCGTAACACGTGAGCCAAACATTGCTAATGTTGTTTCCTAGCAATTGTTTCTCTCTTGGATCAATGGGCCTCCTAGGTGCACCAGACTTCAGTGGGCTTCTTATTTGATCTTGTCCGACATTGTATGAATGTTTTTCTAATTGAGTCTCAATTACTTCTAAACCATTCTCAGCAATAAACATTTGTCTTCTTTCCTTCTTGAACATTTCATTGCCATCCAAATTTGTGCCTATCTTTCCTGCAACTTCATATTTGAACCCCTCCAATCAGGTTTCTGCCATGTCACAGCACTGAAACTGCCCTTATCAATGCCACAACAATATACATTGTGACTGTGTAAACTATCACTCTTCATCCTTCTTGGACTATCTGCAATCTTTGACATGGCTGATCACATCATCCTCTTCCAAGGCTGTGTTGTACAGGTGGGCTCCCTGGATTCAGAGAATCACCTACAATGTGTTTTCTTTCAGCTCTCCATACAATTATCTCTGGAGTTGACTAAGGATGTATAATTGACCATTCCTATTTCTCATCTACAGAGGCATCATCTGATGCACAATGTCAAGTTCCACATGTACACTGATGACAATCAGCTTTACTTCATCATCAGCTCTCGCAAACCCTCCAGTGTCTCTGACGCTCTGATTTGTCACAATTCTTGTCTAACATCCAGTTAGATAGAAATTCCCTCCAACGAAAATACCAAGCATTGGGCAGAATTTTAACTGCCAAGGGGGAGGGGGCTTCTCATGTTGTGGGGGTGGGTGTGTGTGGTCACAACATGATCTTGCCTACATCTGGGTTTAACCGGGGTGAGTTTGCAGGTGAGTGGGGCACCCCTGTGGAGCTGTCGCTAAGTTGCAAAGATCAATTAACTGTGAATTTATTCCAGCTTGCTGGCTTTAACAGCTAGTATATGGGTCTCCTGAGTTGGGTGGAACACACGAGGGCTAACATGGGGAGAGCACTGTGCAGACTTGTTGAACAGATGGAACTAATGTTCTGGGAAACCAGCAAAGGGTGGAATTGGGAAGCTTGTGGCTAATCTCAGTGAAAGGATTGTGCTTGCAAGATTAGTTCTGAGTCATTTCCAAGATTTTGGAGTACTTTCACCTATCTTGGAGTATACTCAATTTAATCTCAACTTCTTTGCTGTCAGCCTTCGCTGTAGCATTCAAACAATTTCAGGCAGTTGTATCATGGACTGTCATGGGAAACAACAGGAGCAGCAACATCATCAGCAGCACCAGGTACCACACTAACAGCAAATAGAGCAGCAACAACAGCAGTAAGATTCACATCGACAGCAAGGGAGCCAGGGCAGCAGACAACAGCAACAGCAGCTGCCTTCTCCACAGCCACATGCCATTCCAAATGGCAGAGGACGAATAGGGATGGAGCTCATAGGAGGCAATAACACCAGCAGAGGGTCGATAGAGAGTGAACTTCCTCAGGAGGCTCAGGTTTTCATGGCAGGACTTTTTTGCAGTCTCCTGGAAGAAATCCTCTTTTAAGAGGACCAAGAGATGAGCACCACAGTCCAGGATTTCTACTACTCTGGCTCTATTGAGGGATCTGTTGCTGAAATCTCAAGTATCTCTTAATCTGCTTCTTATAAGTGCATCTCCCAGGTCACTGATGTCTTATTTTCCAAGGCTAGCATGTTCACTTCACCATTGAAACACTCATCCATGGCTTTGTTACATGACTATTCCAATGCTGTCTTGCATGGCCTTGCACCTTCCATCCTCTGTGAACTTAAGCACATCCAAAACTCTGGGTGGAATCTCAAAGACACTGATTGTAAATTAAGATCCATGATCATAGGGGCTTTTCACAGTAACTTCATTGAAGCGTACTCGTGACAATAAGCGATTTTCATTCATTTCATTTTCATATGTGGATCCTGACCCCAATGATGTTGGAGTTCCACCTCCTTGCGAGGTCTTCCCAGCGGTGACTAATTAACAGGCTGTCTTCAAGCCCCCAAGAGGCAGGGCCGGACATCCAGTGAGGTCTCCTTGCCGTCCCTATCTCCACCCCACCTCCTCGGAGTCGCAGGTGCCAGAAATCTACAGCTGCAGCTACAGGTCATCCTCTCTTCCATTTCAAAAGCCACCTCCACGTGGCTGATGGGATTCCGTCCTTTGCTGCCTGCAACCTAAATCACAGTTGTTTCCACATCACCACTGTGATCACTGAAATACATCGGGATTCCATCCAGAAAAACCATTAAAACTCTCATTCTTGTTTTCCAATACCTGCAAGACATCACTCCTCCCAATCTCTATAGCCTGTGACCTACAAACTTCTGAGATCTGTGTTCCTGCAATTCTGGTATATTTTAATTGCACTACCATCGACAGCTTTGCAACATTTTACTATGTTAAGGTCCTCATTTAAAGTTGTAGTTGCATTCCTGAACATCACAACGTTAAGAAAAATGACTTGAAGTGAATCACATCTTCCCAATAAAACCAATGTAAAAGCTGTAGTTAGATTTTGTAGGACCCTCCTCATCAGAAAAAATATAATTAAAACATTATACCCTTCAAGTTGAAAGACTTATTGTTAAATTCCTAAATTGGTAAATTAAATAACTTTTTAAGTTAAATAATTAAAAAACATAAAAGAAATATGGTAACTTTCTACTTATAGTACCTCCTGTTCGCTGCTGACCCTACTTCCTGAAACTTTACTCACCACACATCCCGATCCTTGACACTCCTGGTCGCTGTACACCCTCCCACTCATTGACCCTCTGATTCGGTGCCATTGCCTACTCCTTGCTGCTGACCCTCTGACTTGCAGTCTCTTCTATGCCCTTACCCACCCTGATGTTGCCAATCTTCTGATTTGCAGCCTCTCCTGTTCCCTAACCCACAATCTTGCTGCCCACCCTCCCACCTGCAGCTGCTGCCATTCCTTAACTCATCCTCTCGTCAATCCTTCCTCTTGGCAAATCTCCTGCTTACTGTCTCCCTCTCCTGAAAACTTGTTGTGAGTAAAGGCTCCGGAAATCAGCAGGGAGAGGCAGGAAGAGTAACTTCGAGAATACAGGCTCTACTAACTGATTAACATTAAAGCAAAACAACATAAAACAGAGAATGTTAAATGGGGACTTACTACATATAAACTGCAAGTTTGCATGTTGTTTTTTTAAAAAATGTGTTTCGATGAGATATTTATATAAGGATTTCAGTCATTCCCTGAGAAGGGAATTGCTGCTGCATCACTCAGGGAAAACAAGAGAAACTGCACCACAGTTTCACTGAAGACGTTTAAGGTAAGTAGACTGATAGTTGCATAATATTGGTGGGATGTTAGTTAATAGGTCACCAATAGTGGCATCTATTGGTGCAATACTACAGAAGGTTATGACCACACATTGTAATATACAATAATAGTTTGTTCATACATAATAAGACAGAAAATACATAATATAGAATATACACAATAATAATTAATGTATGATATATGTACATTTGGGTGGTCTTGTGGCACAATGGGTAGCCTTCCTGCCTCTGAGCCAGATGCTTAGGATTCAAATTCCAGTACTTGATGATCCTGGAAAGTACTTTCATAAGGCGTCCAAACAGGTTGTGTATCAACTTGTAAATCCTACCAACATGAGCCAATGGCAGTGGTAAAAGTGGGAGAGATCCCTGCTCAGCAATGTGATGGAAAGAAAATTGGAGCCTCTACCATCACAATTCATAGCTCCAGATTCTAACATGCTGGTCAGAGTGCATGTTGCCACAGCAACTTGGACTCCTTGGGGGGTTGTTTGGCTCAGTTGGTTGAACTGTCAGTGTGGATCAGGTCAGTGCTAACAGCATGGAGTTCGATCCACTTTCCAGCAAGGTGGATTCATGACCTGCCTCCTTGCCCTACCCATGGTGAAGGTTGTGGCGCTGTGGGTCAGATCTGCCTTCGGGTATGTTTGTATGGGTTGTTATTTTGATACATCCTGAATGAAGCCAAGATAAAAGAAATATCAGGAATGAATCATTTGAGGTAAAACTGTGCTCATAACAAGGGCCGGAATTCTCAGGCCGTTCACTGGCAGCGGGATTCTCTAGGGTAGGGTGACTTTAATGGAAAATGCCATTATACCATTGACAGTGGGAGGAACAGAGAATCCACCCAATACGTTCTACACATCTACACTGAAATCTTTAACCTGCCCACTTATACTTTAAAATGCTGAAAAGCGTCCTCTCTCTATTTAAATTCAAAAAAGAAAACAAGATATACTGTTAACATTTTACCTGGTGGTCCTGGTAGGCCATGTAGTCCAGGAGATCCTATTCCTCTATCACCTTTCTCGCCTTTCTCACCAGGGAATCCTGTGAAAAACAATTGTTGACAACAACATAACTGATGGTGTAAAAGGCTAAAATATTCAAATGTTGGCTGGAATTCTCTGGTCGTTGCGATTCTCTGTTCCCACCAGCAGTGCATACCCGCCCGTGGGTTTCCCGCGGTTTGGGATGGCTTCAATGGAAAATCCCATTGACAGCAGTGGGAGTATACATAGATACATAGAAAATAGAAGCAGTAGGAGGCCATTCGGCCCTTCGAGCCTGCTCCGCCATTCATTATAATCATGGTTGATCATCAAGTTCAATACTCTGATCCCACCTGCCCCCCTATCCCTTGATCCCTTTAACCCAAGAGCTATATCTAATTCCTTCTTGGAATTACACAACGTTTTAGCCTGAACTACTTCCTGTGGTAGTGAATTCCACAGAGTCATAACTCTCTGGGGGAAGACATTTCTTCTCACCTCAACACTTAACCTCAAACTATGACCCCTAGTTCTAGGCTCCCCCCCCCCCCCACATTTTTCCTGAATCTACCCTGTCTAATCCTGTTAGAATTTTATAAGTTTCAATGAGAACCTCTCTCACTCTTCTAATCTCCAATGACTATAATCCTAACTGATTTAGTCTCTCCTCATATGACCATCTCAGGAATCAGCCTGGTAAACCTTCACTGAACTCGCTCCATAGCAAGAGCATCCTTCCTGAGATAAGGACACCAAAACTGCACACAATGCTCCAGTTGTGACCTCACCAATGCCTTATACAATTGCAGTAAAACATACCTATTCCTATACTCAAATCCTCTCGCTATGAAGGCTAACATACCATTTACCTTCTTTACGGCCTGTTGTACCTGTGTGCTTTACTTTACTAGCTAGAAGGAGGTCATTCGGCCCATCAAGTCTGCACCAAATCTCTGAAAGAGCACCCAACCCAGGCCCACTCCCTGCCCCATAGACTCCACTGAATCTCCTTTGGAAGTCCAGTTTCAGTGTAAAGTTGACAGAACCGACAAGGGTGAGCTAACCCTTTTAAATTTCCATTCTGCAGGAAGTCCTTAGAACTCCTTAAATTATTCGGTGCCAGAAGTGCCATGTGTAAGAAACCCATCGCTAGATCCCAATCCCCAAGTGGGTACGTACGTACTTATTTCCAGCGATTGAAGCATGAGGACACCAAGGTCTCGCTGAGTATCCACATTTCTCAATTTACACCAATTCAAATAATCTGCCTTCCTATTTTTTGCTATTGATAACTTCACATTTATCCATATTATACTCCATCATTATATGCTTAATAATATGCCCACTCACTCAGCCTGTCCAAATTCCACTGAAGCATCTCTGCACCTTCTCACAGCTCAACCTCCCACCCAACTTTGTATCATCTGCAAATCTGGAGCTAATACATTTAGTTCCCTCATCATTAATATATAACGTGAACAGTTTGAGTCCTAGCACAGGTACCCCACTAGTCACTAGCCTGCCAATCAGAAAACAAACCCATTTATTCCAACTTTTTGCTTCTTGTCTGCTAATCAGCTTTATATCCATCTCAAGATATACTCGCAATCCCAGCCACCGCTTCTCCCTGGTCAACGCTACTAGTTACATCTTCGAAGAATTCCAGTAGATTTGTCAAGCATGGACCTCCGGTGACGCTATGTAAGAGTAAGACACACCAAAAGTAGCTCCTGGCTGGGTGTTTACTTTTGATTCCTTTTACCCATTTCTTCGGGGAAGTTTGAGGACCACAGGCCTGCTGTGGGCTTACAAAATTGTTACTGGACGGTCATGTCAAAACCGTTGACAAAGAAGCCCAACTTGAAGAAGGCTCAGTAGGGTAGCCCACTGATGGAAGGCGAAGGAGGTAAGCTGGCTGCTGCTCCCATTACTTTAGACACATTGACTGAAGTAATGGCACAGGAGCTGGAGAAATTCTGCAAACAAATTGATCGACAATTTAAGCAGCAGGGCAAGGAGATATGAAAATCCTTCAAAGCCATTACTCGAGGAGGCACTGGGTCCAATTTGGGTGAAGGTGGTGAAGACCTCGAACGAGGTTAAAATGCAGGATGAAGGGTGTGGAGGAAGCCCTGTTGCAGCATGAGGATCGGCTTGCCTCGTTGGAGGTTGAGATTGCAATGGTTGCGGATAGCAACAACAGCCTGAGATGAAAGTGGAAGATCTGGAGAACAGGTCAACGTGGTTAATCCTTTGATTGATGGGGCTGCCAGGTAAATGCACCGGGGAGGGCTCCAGCATGTTGCTCTCCTGCTGTGCCAGGTTGTGGAGGACACAGCAAACCGCCACAAAGTGGGTGGTGTGCTGCAGTGCACTGGTGTCATTAGCTAGGTCCTCAGCGGGTAACTCCTATCTCCCGAGAGCCAGCCGCCCATCCTGGGATCGTCCACAAAGAGGCCGGGGATGGCTGACTGCCCCAGGATATCACACTCACTGGGGAGCGTGCATAAACATGCATGATCTGCATATGGTGGTCATACATGGTTTGTATGTTCAGGGAGTGGAACCCCTTCCTATTAAATTTGGGCACTCCCAGATGGCCCAGTGATCGCAATCTATCAGCCTATCAGCCCCTGGATCAGCGGCACCCCGGTGATGGGGGAATCCTGTTGCCCGGTCACCTTGTTGGGCTTGGTCCAGGTCAAAGTTCATAGAGGGCGTGATCTTGCGGCCTCGTTACACTCGCGCTGAGGCGTAACAAGACCGATGAATGGCGAGAGAGGCCAAAAACGGGAAACGCGCCAGGCGCCAAACAGTTTGTGAGGCAACTGGCTTGCTCCCGTAGGTGAATTTGGAATCCCGCCGTAACATGGCGAGAAACCAATTACCATCATTTAAGCTCCCCTATTTCCATACAATTAATGAGAGCCAGCCATCATTCAATGGCCTCCTGTCATTCAGCGGCCTCCCCAGCAAGCACTCATGCTGGCGCCGATTAGTATTCCTTT
This sequence comes from Scyliorhinus canicula, assembly GCF_902713615.1. Lineage (NCBI taxonomy): Eukaryota > Metazoa > Chordata > Chondrichthyes > Carcharhiniformes > Scyliorhinidae > Scyliorhinus > Scyliorhinus canicula. The sequence goes on from NC_052151.1 coordinate 184,597,936, forward strand.
TGAAAAATGTGAACCTGACAGTGGGAGAGGAGGAGGGGATGGGGATGATGAGGGGGCACGGACCAGCAGGGACTGGAGGTCAAGGCCAGGGAGGAACCCAAGGCCCAGGTAGAGGCTGCAGGACAGGCGGTAGCGGAGAGGATCCAGGAAGCCCAGAGGACCAGGGAGGCCCTTACACTGGCCCGATTCACCTAGGACGTGGCCTGGTCCATTGTCACATTCTTACCCACCTGCCACCCCTATTTCCCAACCTCCCTGGGTATGTGTCACAACACTTCAGGATGCTGGGACTGTGTCGGCACTGTTGAGGGCAGGGGGTTAATGATAACCCGCAGAGCTGGGCGCTGGTGCTCCTCAATCTGTGCCATAATCTGACCCCTGCCTGTCTGCCGCGTGCTCGCTTCCTACTGGTTGTGCAAAAGGGTGTTTATTTTTCAATATATATCTCCATTCTCCTGATGGAGCATCCTCCCCCCACTCCCCATTTCCTCATCCCCCCCACCCATGCCTAACCCCCTACCTACCCCGTCCCCCCTCCCTGGTGCCTTCAGTGATCCTCGATGTGTTTTGTCCTCCTAGCTCTAACACTATGGCCGCAATTCTGCCAAAGGGAGACAAAGTGTCGACGCCGGAGTGAAACCCGGAGTGTTTCACTCCGGCGTTGGAGGCCGCTCCTCGACCCCTATTCTCCCACCCCCAGGGGGCTAGGAGCGGCGGCGCGTCAATTTCGGGTGCCGGGCCTTGACGCTTGCGTCAAAACAGCGCCGCCTGAATGACACGCCCGGCGGTACCTAAATGACATCACCCGTGCATGCGCGGTTGCCGTCTTCCCCTCCGCTGCCCCGCAAGACATGTCGGAGTGATCTTGCGGGGCGGCGGAGGGAAAAGAGTGCGTCTTTCAGAGAAGCCGGCCCGACGATCGGTGGGCACTGATCGCGGGCCAGACCCCTCCTGAGCACCCCCCTGGTGCTCGATTCTCCCTCCGCCCCCCACAGGCTCCACACGCAGCGGTCGCGCGTTGTTCACACCGGCAGCGACCAGGTGTGGTTGGCGCCGGCGTGAACCGACCGGAGCGGCGATTCTCCGAGTGGCCTGTCGCAAAACGCGACACGCCGGTTTGGGGGGGGGGGGTTGGGAGAATAGCGTGCGGGTGCCAGGGCGGAGTGGCGTGATTCACCCGGCACTCCCGCGATTCTCCCACCCGGCGTGGGGTCGGAGAATCGCGCCCTATGTCTAGTTGTGTCCCGGGATGTGCATCAGAGGTGGAGGCAGCTGGCTGGCTACCTCGTTCCAGGCAAAAAGATGTTCAAGGTAGATGAATTGGCCACGCTATATTGGCCCTTAATTGGGAAAAAAAAACTGGCTAATCTAAATTTATTTAAAAAAAGATCATCCCCTGTCTGCATTTCATGTGCTGTAGGTTTTGTTTCCTTTAGCCTGTGTTCAACCAGTCTGTCCTGTGTAGCGGAACAGAGAAGGCAGATGTTGTGCTGTTGCTGCAGTTGTTGGCTCCAGATGCTGTTGGTACTACAACAATTGGTTGAATCCTGGTACTGCTATTGTTGGTGTGGTCACTTATGTTGCTCCTCATCAGAGATCCATGCTGCATAGATTGCTCCCATATGCCCCATTGTGGGCCAGCCCCACGGCGTCGTGAAACCCCTGGGGTGCTGACAAAACGGAGCACCCTGCCGGCGGAGAATCCAGCTCTAGGTTCATAGTTGTATCAAGTTTATTTAATACATAGCATTTTGAAAATAATAAATTCATTTTCTTCCCAAATAGCCCTTTTTTGATATTTGCACAATACTTGAGCGACTTGAAAAGATCAACATGAAACCTCCAATCATGGCATTACAAGAATATGTTTCTCATTCTCAAAGTGTATTTGTCAAAGTCTCTGCTGTCCTCAAATGTTTTTAGTTTGATCAAAGCAGTTATTGCTTGACAACCTTTAATTACTAATTCCTTCAAAAGCTGATCATGGTATTCTTTGAACTGACCATCAATCAAAGCAGATTAACAGATTGGCCCTTAACTACTCCCAGTAGTTCTGTCTCTTCTCAATTGAAAATCAAATGCACTTATGCGTCATTGTTGTTTTTGCAAAGTTCAGCGTGTGTTAACAGTGCTTCACATTGAATGCGAAACTAGATAATAAAATGAGGGGGAAAGGAATAGAAAGATATGTTGATAGAATTAAATGAAGTGGGATGTGAGAACGTGCATAAACACCGGCATGGAGCAATTGTTTCTGTGCTTCAGAATTCAATGTAATGTAATTTAGAATCATCAATAGGAGTGTGTGCTAATGCCTCTGCCATTTTTAAGGATTAAATATTTAAACTGTATTCTTGCGCTCCAGTTCTATTTATTAATAACCAATCACAGTTCCTTGTTAATGTTGTGTCTAATTTTGGGTTGTCACTCTTTTTGAAGGAATAAAACAGAAACAAACATTAGAATTTCTTGCCAAATGTGGACTAAAGAAACAGAAAAGTGATACACATGTATAATGAGTTGGATATTAAACTGGATTCCAACGCATGTTTTCAATCTTACCCATGAGTCCTTGAATACCCGGAAGACCAGGTAAACCTAAATGCCCTGGTTGACCTTGTTCACCATCCAAACCTGGGAAACCAGGTGGGCCTTGAATTCCTGGTGGTCCTGGTGGTCCAGGTGAACCCTGATGTGACTGACAGTGCCAACAGTTTTGATTCCTTTGGTTCCGCGAAACTGCTGATAATTGGGCTAGTATAGTAAAAAAAGAATGGAATGACAATGAAAAATTAAATCACGTATTAAATCAAACAAAAATATTTAAAGTAGTTACTTTTATCAACATAGCGCAGCCCGAGAGCAAATACTCTCACACACAATATATATGGGCGCAGTTTTGTGGCGATTGATCCTTGAACGGGAGCACAACAAAGCCGGTAGATCCCGGGAGAGGCCTCTCATGGGTTTCCCGGTAGTCTTCATGCCTCGTGGGATCTACCCGTGAGGTGTTGGGAATCTAAAGTATGCCCTAAAAGGCGTGACCAAATAGTGTGCATCTAAGTAGGGTTTAAACTTACTTTGACGAGTTCACCCAATATCTACAAGCCTCCCGGGATCTAACGGCCCCCCCAGGGATGCTGCAACCGGTCCCGTTCAGTACTGGATCACACACACGTTAACCAGGCAAAAAAGCACCCAGTGGTTTCCCGGGCCATTGGAGATGCCTGGATGGTCGGAGATTGTGGCATCTTGGGCCTCCCTCTGGAATGCGGATACCTTGGCACTGTCCAACTGACACCTTGGCACTATCACCCTTACACTGCCAAGGTGCCTGGATAGCACTACCAAGCCGGCAAGAGCATTGACAGGGTGCCAGGGTGGCAGTGCAAGGGTGCCTAGGTGCCAGGTTGGCTCTGCCATGGGTCAAGGCCTGAGGGGGGCCATGCCCATGAAAGGAGGGTGGAAGGGGGGTGGTTTGATGGGGGGGGGGGTGGTGCATGAAATGCAGTTTGGGGCCTCCAGGAGTTTGGGGGGGACGGGTTGGGGCCCTGAGGGGCGGGGGCTGTAATGGGATGTGGGGGGGCCAGAAGAGGGGGGAACCCCCAGGGACCCCATAGCAAGGTGTCCTCAGCGGGGTGGGGTGGGGGGGGGTGTATAGTGCCCATGTGTGTGGGGGTGACAATGCCCATGGCTGGGGAATGTGGGGGACTTCACAATTTCATTTAGAGATCGAGGCACCCTTTCAAAATGGCGGGTTGACCTCTGAGTTCAGCTCCCCAGTGATGAAAAAAATTCTAAGGGCACGATTTAACTAAAAGGGAACAAAGTCCATAGCTAGCGTGTTTAGCCACTTGTTTCCGGACGCTCGCAGCACCAAGAAAAACATGGATATAAATAGCCACTTGCATTAGATAAGGGGCCTTTGCAGGGAACAAGCAGCCGAGGTCGCACAAAGCCTTGTTTTCTGCACAGAGGAGCTCTGCTCGCCGGAACTCCTCAGTATAGCAAGAGATCAGGGTCCCATGTTAACTGTGGCTCAACAGTAGCACTCTTGCCTCAGACGCAAAAGGTTATGTGTTCAAATCCCACTCTAGATATGTTTTTTTTTTATAAATGTTTTTATTCAGTTTTCATATTTTATATTGAACAAATTACAAATTGTTAGGAGAGAAAAAGAACAAAAAAAAAAAAAAAAAAAAAAAAAAAAAAACAACAAACAAACACGCAAAAATTAACATACATATTTACAGGTAAGCATCTTCGTAGTAGTAACTGCGCCCGCCCCCCCCCCCCCCCCCAACATGTTTATTTAGTTTGGTTTTGGGCCTTAGCTAGCCATCGAACCCCCGTACCGAACCTGTAGCCCCTCCCGCTACCTTCCCCCGACTATTCTTCCTCTTGTACATTGGCCACAAATAGGTCCCGGAACAGTTGCATGAATGGCTCCCACGTTCTGTGGAAGCCGTCGTCCGACCCTCGGATGGCAAATTTGATTTTCTCCATTTGGAGAGATTCCGAGAGGTCGGACAGCCAGTCCGCAGCTCTGGGCGGTGCTGCTGACCGCCAGCCAAACAGGATTCTACGGCGGGCGATCAGGGAGGCAAAGGCAAGGGCGTCCGCCCTCCTCCCCAGGAATAGATCTGGCTGTTCTGAAACCCCGAAGACCGCCACTATCGGGCATGGCTCCACCCTCACTCCCACCACTTTGGACATAACCTCGAAGAAGGCTGTCCAGTACTCCACGAGTCTGGGGCAAGACCAGAACATGTGGGCGTGGTTGGCCGGGCCTCTTTGGCACCGTTCACATCTGTCTTCCACCTCCGGGAAGAACCTACTCATACGGGTTCTTGTTAGGTGGGCTCTATGTACCACTTTTAGTTGCGTCAGGCTGAGCCTTGCGCACGTGGAGGTGGAGTTGACCCTATGCAGTGCTTCGCTCCAGAGTCCCCACCCTATCTCCATCCCCAGGTCGTCCTCCCATTTCCTTCTTGTTGCGTCCAGTACGGTGTCGTCCCTATCTACCAGTCGGTCATACATGTCACTACAGTTCCCTTTCTCTAGGATACTTGCGTCCAGTAGGTCTTCCAGTAGTGTCTGTCGTGGCGGTTGTGGGTACGTCCTTGTCTCCTTTCGTAGGAAGTTTTTGAGCTGCAGGTACCGTAGCTCGTTCCCCCCAGCTAGCTGAAACTTCTCTGTCAGTTCGTCCAGTGTTGCGATCCTGTCGTCCGTGTATAGGTCCCTGACTGTCAGTGTCCCCCCGTCCTGCCTCCACCTTTTGAAGGTGGCGTCAGTCAGTGCTGGTGTGAACCTATGGTTGTTGCAGATGGGAGCCCTGTTCGACATTTTGGTCAGGCCAAGTTGCTGCCGCAGTTGGTTCCAGGATTGGAGGGTGGCTGTCACCACTGGGCTGCTGGAGTGTTTTTTGGGTGGGGATGGGAGTGCTGCCGTGGCGAGGGCCCGGAGGGAGGTTCCCATGCAGGAGGCCTCCTCCGCACGCACCCACTCAGCCTCTGGCTCCTGGATCCATCCCCTTACTCGCTCGGCTGTTGCTGCCCAGTGGTAGAATTGTAGATTCGGGAGGGCTAGCCCTCCCCTGGTTTTTGTTTTTTGTAAGACCTTCTTTGGGATCCTAGCATTTTTACCCCCCCATACGAACGCCATGATGAGTTTGTCCAGCGCTTTGAAAAAGGCCTTGGGGATGTAGATCGGAATGGATCTAAACAGGAAGAGGAACCTGGGCAGTACGTTCATTTTGATCGTCTGAACTCTCCCCGCGAGGGAGAGCGGGAGTGTGTTCCATCTTTGCAGGTCCTTTTTAACTTCCTCCGTCAGGCTGGTGAGGTTCCATTTGTGGATCCCTTTCCAGTCATGGGCTATTTGGATCCCCAGGTAGCGGAATTTATGTCGGGCTTGATTGAACGGCAGCCCCTTTAGTGCTGCCCCCCCCCCCCCTTGCGGGTGTACTGGGAAGATCTCACTTTTGCTCATGTTGAGTTTGTAGCCCGAGAAGGCTCCAAACTCTTTCAGGAGCGCGATGATTCCGTCCATGCTGCTTTGTGGGTCCGAGATATAGAGGAGCAGATCATCCGCATAGAGTGAGACTCTGTGCTCTCTACCTCCCCTTCGGATCCCCCTCCAATTTTTTGCTGCCCTGAGCGCGATTGCTAGCGGTTCAATTGCTAGTGCGAACAGCAGCGGGGACAGTGGGCATCCTTGTCTGGTGCCCCTGTGCAGCTGGAAGTATTGGGAGTTGGTATTGTTGGTCTGTACACTCGCCATGGGTGCGTTGTACAGGAGCTTTACCCAAGCGGTGAACCCTGTTCCAAGCCCGAACCGCTCCAGTACCTCTATGAGGTATTTCCACTCGACTCTGTCGAAGGCCTTTTCTGCGTCCAGGGAGACGATCACCTCTTGTGTTCTCTCCCCGGAGGGGGTCATTATCACGTTCAGCAGGCGCCTGATGTTCGCGGTAAGCTGTCTACCTTTGACAAAGCCCGTCTGGTCCTCTGTGACCACCTCAGGTACACAGTCTTCTAGCCTCTTGGCTAGGATTTTGGCCAGTATTTTGGCGTCTGCATTCAGCAGAGATATGGGTCTGTATGACCCACATTCCGTTGGGTCTTTGTCTTTCTTAGGTATCAGCGAGATTGAGGCCTGTGCTAACGTGGGTGGCAATGTGCCCCTAGCTAGCGAGTCTGTGAACATCTCCCGCAGGTGCGGGGCCAGCGCTGTCGCAAATTTTTTGTAGAAGTCCGCCGGGAATCCGTCCGGTCCCGGCGCCTTCCCCGCCTGCATGGAGCTAATGCTGTCCATGATCTCTCCCAGTGCTAGTGGTGCTTCCAGATCCCGTTTTCTGCCCTCTCCCACAACTGGTATGTCCAGTCCGTCAAGAAACCGGTTCATCCCAGCCTTCCCCGTTGGGGGCTCTGAGGTGTACAGCTCTTGGTAGAAGGCCTTGAAGGTTTTGTTAATCCTCTCTGGTTCTGTTTCCAACGTGCCTCTGGTATCTCTGATTTGCGCAATTTCTCTGCTGGCTGCCTGCTTTCTCAGCTGGTGGGCCAACAGGCGGCTGGCTTTGTCTCCGTGTTCGTATAGGGCCCCGCGTGCCTGGCGGAGTTGGTGTACTGCTTTCCTGGTGGAGAGCAGGTCAAAGTTCCTTTGTAATTCTTTCCTCTCCGCCAGGAGTTCTACGGTCGGGGCCTCGGAGTATTTATGGTCTACCTCCAGTATGGAGTCGACCAGCTTCTGCCTAGCCACCCTTTCCTCCCTATCTCTTTGCGCTTTGTAGGCTATGATTTCCCCTCTTAGTACGGCCTTAAGCGCTTCCCAGAACGTGGAGGGTGAGACCTCCCCGTTTTGGTTGATCTCAGTGTACTCCGCTATGGCCCGCGCTATCCTTTCGCTGAAGGCCTTGTCAGCTAGTAAGGCACCGTCCAACCTCCATTTGGGGCGCTGGGCCCTTCCCGTCTCTAGCCGCACATCCATGTAGTGTGGGGCGTGGTCTGATATCACAATTGCGGAGTATTCCACCTTGTCTATCTCTGGAAGCACCGTTTTCCCCACCACAAAGAAGTCAATTCTGGTGTACACGTTGTGTACTGGGGAGAAGAAAGAGAATTCTTTCTCCCCCGGGTGGGCGAATCTCCAGGGGTCTACTGCTCCCATCTGCTCCATATAGTGACTGAGTTCCCTTGCCATGTTTGAGGTTTTCCCCGTTCTGGGGTTTGATCTGTCCGTCGTTGGGTCCTGTACACAGTTGAAGTCCCCCCCCATGATTAGTCGGTGCGTCGCTATGTCCGGGATTTCTGCCATGGTCTTTTGGATGAAGCTCGTGTCGTCCCAGTTGGGCGCATACACGTTAACTAGGACTACCGGCGCCCCATCCAGGGCCCCGCTGACCATGACATACCGTCCCCCTGGGTCCGTAACCGTCTTTGTCGCCCTAAACATTGTCCTCTTGCCAATCAGGATCGCCACCCCCCTGGCCCTTGCCCCATAACAGGAATGATAGGTTTGTCCCACCCAGCCCTTTCTTACCCGCAGTTGGTCCTGCTCCCTCAAGTGCGTCTCTTGGAGGAAGACTATGTCGGCCCTCATGTTTCTAAGGTGGGTGAGGACTCTAGATCTCTTCACTGGGCCGTTAAGTCCCCTTACGTTCCAGGTGACTATTCTGGTGGGGGGCTTCTGCCCCCTTGCTCCTGTGGGGTTAACCATATTTGTCCGGTGGACGCGCCCCTGCCCTCTGGGGTTTCCCTTTGTTAGGGGGCCGTCCAGGATGTCCACTATCACTGCTCTCCCCATGCGGTCGGGTCCCTGCGCTCCGGGGTTCCCCCTTGTCCCGGGGACACCCGCCATGGCCGTCCACTGTGTGTCCGCCACGCGGGTAGCCCCCTGCACTCCGGGGGGCCCCTTCACCCACAGACCGTACTGGGTGGGTGTTTGCAGCAGTTCCCTGTTTCGAGCCCTTGTCTGTGGCACTTTGTGGCCCTATTCCCTTTCTGGCCTCTTTTGTCCCTTCGTCCCTGCATTTCCCCTCCCTGGTCTCTCGCCCCCCGAGTGCCCCCCCCCCCCCCGCTCTATCCCTTTCGGGGATACCCCTGTGTACCCCTCCATTGCCCCTCTCTCCCCCATTCCTGTCCCCATTTGCTCTCCCACCTTTGATGGGTGATCCCCCCCCTCCCCTGCCTGGCGCCTTCCCCCCTGTTGGGGGTGCGCTGCGGCCCTGCTCTGTTGCGCGCCCCCTTCGCTAGCTTTCCTGCTAGCACGGTGGCTCCCCGCTCGGAGGTTGCTGTCCCCCTTCCCCTCTCCCCTCTCCAGTACTCCCGTTCCCTCGTGCCGGGGCCTGGCCTCCCACCTGGAGCGGGCCCTTGGGCATTGGGTTGTTTTTCCTGGGTGCTCCTGCCAGGGGGGAGGGGGCTGGCTTTGCCTCGCCCCTCCCCACCCCCCCGTCGGCATGACGTATCTCCTTGCCATGGGCCCCTCGTCCCTACTTCCCATGGCGTTTTTCCAGCCCGTGCTCCTCAACGAATCTATTCGCCTCGGCAGGGGCTGTAAAGAAATATTCCTTGTGTTGGTATGTGACCCAGAGTTTTGCTGGGTACAGCATACCAAAACGTACTTTGTTCTTATAGAGAGCTGCTTTCGCTCTGTTGAACTCCGCCCGTCTCTTAGCTATGTCCGCTCCAAAATCCTCGTAGATTCTGATGGCGTGCCCGTCCCAATTGCAGGCTCTATTCTCCTTGGCCCAGCGCAGGATTGTCTCCCTATCCCGGCACCGGTGCAGTCTGGCTATAACTGCTCTCGGTTTTTCCCCTTCCTTGGGCTTCGGGCGCAGTGACCGATGAGCTCTGTCCATTTCCGGTGGGGTGGGAAAAGTTTCCCGCCCCACTAAGGAGCCCAGCATCGCAGCCACGAATGTTGTGGGATTTCTACCCTCTATCCCCTCTGGCAGGCCCACTATCTTAATGTTTTGCCTTCTCGAGTTGATCTCCTGGTCGTCTACCCTGCCCTTCAGGCTCCCCTGTGTTGCACTCAGTTTCGCCATTTCCCTCTCCAGGGACATGACCCGGTCGCTCACGTCAGTCGCTGCCTTCTCCAGCTCTTTAATGGTTGCCCCGTGGGCTTCCAGTATCTTCCCTTGGGTTTCCAGTATCTTCCCTTGGGCATCCACTTTCTCCTCCATTCTGGTCAGAGCCTGCTGCACCCCTGACATGGCCCTGGTCATTGCTGCCTGTGCTGCGGCCTCTGTGTCTGCTTTTAACTCTGCCTTGATTGCCTGCAGCTGCTCCCTCACCACCTCTGCAATGGCTTCCTTCCAATTCACGCCCCCCTCTAACCCCAGGGGAGAGGTTGCCCGCCCGTCCAGCCCTTTTGGATGCGGCGATACATTCTTCCCGCTGCTTCGCGTGTTGACTCGTTCGCCCAAGCTGGTTTGCCCTTTGCCCCGTCCACCTCCGGTGCCCCCTTTCTCTTGGGTCCCTTCTGGCATTTTTTTCTCCCCCTTCCCCTTCATCGTTTCTTCTCTCCTTGTTCTTCTTTTCCCCCTTTTCCGCACCCTATTTTAATTTTATTTATATATATATATATATATATATAAAAATATATGTATATATTTTTTTTTAAATGAAAAATTTATTTCCCCCCTTCTTTCCTTTACCCCTTTATTTCACCCCTTTTCTCTTTACCAGTTTTCTTTTGGGTTTTTATTTTAAAAAAAAGAACAGAAATATAAGTCTCTTTTTTCTTTTGTTTTCTCTCTCCACTCGCCCAGGAGAGAGAGAGAGAGTCCCCCTTTGTCCTTGCCACGTGGTGGTCACTGCAGTTGGGGGGAGGGGGAGGGGCGAGTGGGGCTGCTGGTTGGGGGGGGGGGGGGGGGGGGGTTTGTGTCCCCGCTGCTGGTTGGGGGGGGGGGGGGGGGGGGTGTCCTCGCTGCTGGTTGGGGGGGGGGGGGGGGGTTGGTGTCCTCGCTGCGGGTTGGGGGGGGGGGGGGGGTTGGTGTCCTCGCTGCTGGTTGGGGGGGGGGGGGGAGTTGGTGTCCCCGCTGCTGATTGGGGGGGGGAAGGTGGTGTCCCGCTGCTGGTTTGGGGGGGGGAAGAGGGCCCGCCGCTGCCGCACCGTTCCCGGCCCGCGTGGGGGGGGGGGGGGGGGGGGGGGGAGAGAGGGGTTGGACCTGCCGCTGCTGGGCCTCCCTGTCGCCGTCGCTCCTCGCCTCCGCCTTCCGCCGCCGCCCGCTCCTCCTCAGCTGCCGCCCGCTCCTCCTCCGCTTCTCCTCCGCTGCCGCCCGCCGCTGCCGCCCGCTGCTCCTCCGTTGTCGCCCGCTCCTCCGCCGTTGCCGCCCGCTCCTCCTCCGCCGTTGCCGCCCGCTCCTCCTCCGCCGTCCGGCCTGTCGGGGGGGTTCCTTCCTGGCGCTTGCGGGAGCCCCTCTCCCTGCGACCTCCTCGCTCGCCGCCCGGAAGTCGAGTCCCACTCTAGATATGTAAGTGCTAATTAAATAAAATGTAGTACTAAGGAGTCACCTTTCAGATGGCCACATTGCAGCAGAAAAGCAGCTCACCGTGGCACAGTGTGGCTGATAAAATTTGGGAGACCCTGCTCCCGGGACCCACCTGGCTCGCAATGCCTTGCGGGATCCGAGACATTGCACTGCCAATGTGAAGCTGGCATTTTGGGCAGCACGGTAGCATTGTGGATAGCACAATTGCTTCACAGCTCCAGGGTCCCAGGTTCGATTCCGGCTTGGGTCACTGTCTGTGCGGAGTCTGCACATCCTCCCCGTGTGTGCGTGGGTTTCCTCCGGGTGCTCCGGTTTCCTCCCACAGTCCAAAAATGTGCAGGTTAGGTGGATTGGCCATGCTAAATTGCCCGTAGTGTCCAAAATTGGCCATAGTGTTGGGTGGTGTTACTGGGTTATGGGGATAGGGTGGAGGTGTGGACCTTGGGTAGGGTGCTCTTTCCAAGAGCCGGTGCAGACTCGATGGGCTGAATAGCCTCCTTCTGCACTGTAAATTCTATGACAATTCTATTTTTTAAATGCCGTCCTGATCTCCAAGGTCCCCATTGTGACCCCCAAACCCCCCAAGGCCCAACATACGAAGGGAGGGTTCCCGTCCTCATCCCATGCATTCCGTTCAACACCCATGCAGGGCATCCCCGGCCTGATTGCCAGCACACATAAAATGCCTGCTTGGCACCTTGGCAGTGCCAGCCTGGCATCCAAGCAGTCCCCTTGCAAGCTGGCAGTACCACCTTGGTAGTGCCAGGATGCCCAGGTGGCACCAGCAGTGTCAGGGTACCACACTGCCCAAAGGGCATGCACCTGGGGGCTTCCAATTCACTGGGAGACCCCCACGAATGCCATTCCCTCTGGTGCAGCGTGGCTGCTCGATCACGCCGCAAGTGTGGACTAAACCAGTGAGAAACTCCCCAGGGTCCACAAAAGTGACTAATCGTTTGATAGCGACGGGGAACTCGTCAGCAGAGCCGACATGATTCTTCCTGAAAAAGCCGCCACAAATGAACTTAGAAATGTTTCCATTAAACTCTGTCCATACATACACACATGCACACACACACTATATGTAAGAGGTGATTGTGCGATCCTGTGCTTCAACAGGGGAATTAAGGAGTGTAAATTGGCAAATGCACTAAAATAGTGTGGCCGTGGCAGTCCTCACCCTACTCCATATGAGCACGTTTACCATTTAGATTGCAGGATCATGGAAACGGCAACTCAATGTTGAATAGTTGTCTGAATGACTGCCTTTTGCATTATTGAAGTAAGATTTCTTCACAATTTCTGTTTCCTTTTTAAATTTAGAGTTCCCAATTATTTTTTTCCAATTAAGGGGCAATTTAGCGTGGCCAATCCACCTAATCTGCACATCTTTGGGTTGTGGGGGTGAAACCCACGCAAACAAGGGGAGAACGTGCAAACTCCACACGGACAGTGACCCAGAGCCGGGATCAAACCTCGGTGCCCTGAGGCAGCAGGGCTAATCCACTGTGTCACTGTGCTGCCCACACAATTTATGTTTTAATGCCAGCTTGACTCAGTAGGTACGAGCTTCGCCTGAGCACAAAGGTTGTAGCTATAAGCACCAGTCTGGGATTGAGCACACAACCTGTGGTGAATCACAATCTAGTAATTCACACTGTTATATTGTATGTATTGTGTTGTTGTAAGCTCGGTATACGAGCAGTTGCACGGCTCTGCCCATAGGGGGAGATGAGGAGTTTGTACTGGGCTCCACCCTTGGCTCCGCCCATGGCTCCTCCCACTAACCGGAAGTATAAAGCTTTGCAGTCGTGAGCCTGCCTGCCAGTTCACCTCGTCGCAGGCAGGCTCTGTTGTAAGACTATTAAAACCACTGTTGACTTCCAACCACGTGTCTTGTGAATTGATGGTCACATCAATTTAATAGTCTATGGAAACTAGAAGAAAATGACTATGGAATCAGCCCTCAAACCTGACCGACTAGAACTCGATCCGCAGGCTGCAAAGGCGAGAGAAATCTTTCAACACTGGCTCAGATGTTTCAAGGCCTACCTGGCTGAATCAAGTACTCCAGAAACTACAGAGGAGCAGAAACTCAGTCTAGTGCATGAAAGGGTGAGCCACTGTATATCTACTCAACTCAATATTACTAACTCGTATACGGGGGCCCTAGCCATGCTAGATCGAATGTACGTGAGGCCCATCAACGAGGTCTACGTGTGCCATATTTTTACGACCCGCCGCCAGCGCCCCGCGGAGTCGTTGGAAGAATTCCTGCGGGAATTAAAGACGTAGCTCGGGACTGTAATTACCAAGTTGTATCAGCCGAACAGCACATGGAGCTTGCCGTCAGAGATGTATACGTAGCAGGGCTCAGATCAAACTATGTGCGCCAGCGGTTGCTCGAAAAAGGGGCCCAGAATTTAGAGGACACGGTAGAATTGGCTACCACCATGGAGGTCTTGTTCCGCAGCCTCACCTCGTTCCCCGCGGACCAAGCGACCCCATCCTGGGCCCCCAACCAGCGACTGCCCCAGGCCTGCGCCGCGCGGCCACCCACCCATCACGCAGCTCCAGTGTGCCATTTTTGCGGACAGCCCCAGCACCCACGGGAGTACTGCGGTCGCAAGGACACTATGCCCGGGTCTGCATGGCAAAGCAAGCCCCCTCTCCTCACTCTCCCGCAGCCCAGAGCACCCATTTTCAAAATGCACAGGACCACAGGCCCCGAAATGCTGCGGCCTGCACTCCGACTCCGCCCCCAAACGACACGTGCGACTCATGGGGGCCGCCATCTTCGCAATCCCCCTCCATGCGGCCGGCCACGTGCGACTCATGGGGGCCGCCATCTTGGGTGCCATCTTCCTCGCCGCCCGCCACGTGCGATCCACGGGGGCGGCCATCTTGGGATCCTTCCTCTTCCAACTCAGAAAATCGCCTCGAAGACTGCGAACTCAGAGGGCAGTCACCACGGGGCCACTCCAGCACAGCTGATCGAGCCGCCGACTACCCGCAACTCAGCGCGGTCACGTTGGACCAGTCGCGTCCAAAGCACCTCCACAACTCAATGATGACCGTTAAAATCAACGGGTACAGGGCACCGTGTCTCTTTGACTCCGGGAGCACCGACAGCTTCGTACACCCAGATCTGGTAAGTCGCTGTTCGCTCACTATTTTCCCTGCACGGCAAACTATCTCCCTCGCTTCAGGCTCACACTCCTTTCACCTCCAAGGGCGCACCGCCGCAACCCTAATGATCCAGGGCACTAGCTACGCTAACTTCCAGCTATACGTGCTCCCTGAACTCTGTGCCCCACTCTTACTGGGACTCGACTTCCAGTGCAACCTCAAAAGCCTCACACTCAGCTTCGGCGGGCCCTTGCCCCCACTCACTATCTGCAGCCTCACTACGCTAAAAATTGACCCCCCTCCACTCTTTGCCAATCTCACGCCGCACTGCAAACCCGTAGCCACTCGCAGCAGGCGATACAGCCTGCAGGACAGGGTGTTTATCAGAACCGAGGTCCATAGGCTTCTACGTGAGGGGATCATAGAGGCCAGTAATAGCCCCTGGAGAGCTCAGGTGGTGGTCGTCAAGACCAGGGAAAAATTTCGAATGGTTGTGGGCTATAGCCAAACCATTAATCGGTTCACGCTCCTCGATGCGTACCCCCTCCCCAGGATTGCAGACATGGTGAATCAGATCGCCCATTATAAAGTCTTCTCCACGGTGGATCTGAAGTCTGCATACCACCAGCTCCCAATCCGCCCGGAGGACCGCCACTACACGGCGTTCAAGGCCGACGGCTGCCTCTTCCACTTCCTCTGGGTTCCCTTTGGTGTCACGAATGGGGTCTCGGTGTTCCAACGAGCAATGGACCGAATGGTGGACCAGTATGGGCTGCGGACCACGTTTCCTTACCTGGATAGCGTCACCATCTGGGGCCACGATCAGCAGGACCACGACGCTAACTTGCATCAATTTCTCCAGACTGCCCAGAAACTCAACCTCACGGACAACACGGAGAAATGCGTTTTCCGCACGACCAGGCTAGCCATCCTCGGCTATGTCATGGAAAACGGAGTCCTGGGCCCCGACCCGGACCGTATGCAACTCTTACAACTCCCTCTCCCTCATTGTCCCAGGGCCCTCAAAAGGTGCCTGGGGTTTTGCCCAGTGGGTCCCTCAGTATGCGGACAAAGCCCGCCCACTATTTAAGGCCACACTCTTTCCTCTATTAGATGAGGCCTGCCAGGCCTTCACCTGCATCAAGGAGGACATCGCCAAAGCGGCCATGCGGGGGTGGATGAATCTGTCCCTTTCCAGGTAGAGAGCGATGCCTCAGAGGTCGCTCTCGCAGTCACTCTAAATCAGGCAGGGAGACCAGTCGCCTTTTTCTCCCGAACACTCTCCGCTTCGGAACTTCGACACTCCTCAGTCGAAAAGGAAGCACAAGCCATCGTGGAAGCTATACGTCACTGGAGGAACTACCTCGCAGGTAGGAGATTCACCCTCATCGAAGACCAAAGATCGGTTGCCTTTATATTTGACAACTCACAAAATGGCAAAATTAAAAACGATAAGATCCTACGGTGGAGGATCGAACTCTCCACCTACAAGTGGTAGCATGGTGGTTAGCATAAATGCTTCACAGCTCCAGGGTCCCAGGTTCGATTCCCGGCTGGGTCACTGTCTGTGCGGAGTCTGCACGTCCTCCCCGTGTGTGCATGGGTTTCCTCCCGGTGCTCCGGTTTCCTCCCACAGTCCAAAGATGTGCAGGTTAGGTGGATTGGCCATGCTAAATTGCCCGTAGTGTCCTAAAAAAAAAGTAAGGTTAAGGGGGGAGTTGTTGGGTTACGGGTATAGGGTGGATACATGGGTTTGATCATTGCTCGACACAACATTGAGGGCCGAAGGGCCTGTTCTGTGCTGTACTGTTCTATGTTCTAAGTACGATATCATGCACCGACCGGGGAAGCTCAATGAGCCCCTAGATGCCGTGTCCCACGGCATGTGCGCCAGCACGCAAGACGACTGCCTGAAAGCTATCCACAATGACCTCTGCCACCCGGGGGTCACCCGGCTCGCCCACTACGTCAAGACCCGAAATCTGCCTTTCTCCACCAAGGAGGTAAAAGCCGTCACCAGGGATTGCCCGATCTGCGCGGAGTGCAAACCGTACTTCTATAGACCAGACAGGGCCCACCTGGTAAAGGCCTCCCGGCCCTTTGAACGCCTCGCAATCGATTTCGAAGGGTCACTCCCCTCAACCAATCGGAATGAGTACTTTCTAAACGTAATAGACGAGTTCTCCCGCTTCCCCTTTGCCATCCCGTGCCCCGATATGACTTCCCACACAGTCATTAGGGCCCTGCATAGTATCTTCACCCTGTTCGGTTTCCCCAGCTATGTACACAGCGACAGGGGTTCGTCCTTTATGAGCGACGAGCTGCGTCAGTACCTGCTCGACAAGGGCATTACCTCGAACAGGACTACCAGCTACAACCCCAGGGGGAACGGGCAGGTGGAGAGGGAGAATGCAACGGTCTGGAAGACCGTCCTACTGACCCTCCAGTCCAGGAAGCTCCCGACCTCCCATTGGCAGGAGGTCCTTCCCGACGCACTCCATGTTATTAGGTCCCTCCCATGTACAGCCACCAACCAGACCACTCACGAGCGGCTATTTGTTTTTTCTAGGGGCACTACCACGGGGGTTTCGCTCCCAGCATGGTTGAAGACACCAGGCCCGGTTCTCCTCCGGAAGCACGTCCAGACCCACAAAACTGACCCACTCGTGGAGAGAGTGCACCTACTCCACCCGAACCCTCAATATGCCTTTATTGAATACCCTGACGGCCGTCAGGACACTGTTTCCCTCCGGGACCTAGCGCCTGCAGGTTCCAGCTCCGACACTACTACCGCCGAGGTACCCCTCACACTACACCCTACCCAACCCCCCGCGCCCGGCGCCCCCACGCCCGCAGGTTCTCTGCCTGTGCTCCGCGCCCCTGCGCCTATGGTTTTCCGGCGTTCCCCATCACCAGTCGAACCAATCGGGTACGAAGATCAGACCTAATCACCCCCGGAGTCCACCATGGTACCCTTGACGACCGCCACCACCCAGCCACCAGAAGAGGCTACAACCCCGGTGCTTCGCAGATCTCTGAGAATGACTCGACCGCCGGAACGCCTCAATTTGTAGACCCATCACCCCCGCTGGACTTGATTTTTTTTACAGGGGGTGAATGTGGTGAATCACAATCTAGTAATTCACACTGTGTTATATTGTATGTGTTGTGTTGTTGTAAGCTCGGTATACGAGCAGTTGCGCGGCTCTGCCCATAGGGGGAGATGAGGAGTTTGTAGTGGGCTCCACCCTTGGTTCCACGCATGGCTCCTCCCACTAACCGGAAGTAGAAAGCTTTGCAGTCGTGAGCCTGCCTGCCAGTTCATCTCGTCGCAGGCAGGCTCTGTTGTAAGACTATTAAAACCACTGTTCACTTCCAACCACGTGTCTTGTGAATTGATGGTCACATCACAACCTAGAACAACACTTCAGTGCATTCCTGAGGGAGGTCTGCACTGACAGAATATTTCCTGCCTGCTGAATTGTGGGTACAAAATTCCCATGGCACTAGTCAAATAAGGGCAAGGTGTTCTCTTGATATCCTGGTCAACATTCTTCCCTCAAGGAACAGGTTAACTATCCTTCATTTGTTGTTTGTTTACAAGTGATTGGAACAGAGTGCAGTGTAAACACAGTTTAAAAGTTGGGGATTTGGTGTAAGTTGGATTCTTTGGTAAGTAGCACTGGTGAGTAGTGTCTAACTGAAATTTAACTTTTTAGTGTTTATCTTAACTTTTTGAATCTAATTTAGAGCTTGAAAAGCTATAAAAGAAACTGGGAAAACCTGTGTAAATGTAAATTGAGTACAGAGGGGAAGGAGTTGTTTCTTTCCCCAATACTTGTACTGGTTCCTATAAGCTTGAGGCAGTAAGCAATATTCCTTATAAGCTGCAGAGTCAACAACCCAGCAGTTTCTGTGCACGTGGTACACAAGTCGGCCCCTTTAAGTTACTGCATGTGGACAGCTGCACAAACCAATTTAAAACGCCACACACTTAAATAAATCACGCACAGACTATGACAGAGCGTATGACATGATAGCCATTACTAAGAGAAAGTTGCAAGTCGGTGAGGGTTGAGAGCTAAATATATCAGGTTATAAGATCTATAGGAAGCAAGAAGCTCACTGTCACACAAGGCAAAGCAGCCTGCTTGGCCAGCATTGCATCCAACATCTTAAACATTCAATCCCTGCACCACCGACACACAATGGCAGCAGTGTGTACCATAGCAGTGTGCATTGCAGCAACTAGGCAAACCTCCTTCGACAGCAGCTTACACTTGCATGACCTCTACCACCTGAAGGTCAGGGCAGCAGATGCATGGGGACATTACCACCTGCAGGTTCCCCTCCAAATGACACACAATCCTGACTTGGAACTATGACCCTGATTTGCCATTCTGGAGCCTAAGTGCTCCTGCCAGCAGAGAACAACGGCTGGTCTCCACTGGCGCTAGGAGCGGTGCCCAGGTGCGGGATTCTCTTGCCTTCACATCCCTGCCCCCTCCCACCTCCCATCGCCCCATCCCACCCTCCCAGGGTCTATGTTACATCACTCCAGGGTGGTGTGTCAGCACTGGCAGCAGGGCAATATACAAGGTAGCAGGGTGATGCTAACCCGCTGTGAGGTGAGCTCTGGTACTTCCCAATCTGTGCCATGGTCTCACTCCTAGCTGATTGCTGACAGCAGGCTTACACTCATCACATGCACGTGGTTTGCCGCGGAGTGGCGGGCCAGGCAGATATATGACCACCGTGTCTGGGCGCTGGGGCCGGAGGGCAGAGGTCAACAGGGAGTTGGGGGGTCAGGTCTGCCCGCAATATGGAACAATATGACACAGGTTTCACATGTCTCGGGTGTAATGTGTTTTAATGGTGAACAATCATGACCCTAACTGTCCCTAGATACCGATGCCGCTGCCCCTCGCCTCTCCAGTGCCCCCTCAGTAATCCTCAAACTGCTTAGCCTTCCGTGCTCTTTTGCGACATCCAGTTGTGTCCCCAGAATGCACATGTAGCTAAAAAGAGAACTGGGAAGCTTCTCTGCCAAACTAAGAATACTGGAATCGCAAAACTAATCAATCTCCTACTGAAGTCAATGCTACTGGAACCTCAAAACTGACTATTCGTCCACTGAAGTCAACTCGACTGAAATCTCGAATCGCAACACTCCATCATCTCCTCCCCATGAGTCAAGGATTGTTCCATCTATCTTTTAAAAATATTTACTTACTTTGAACTCAATTCTCCCTTCTAATCGGTATGAATGTATACACATGTATTTTTTATCATTTTCTTGCCTTGAATACTTACTTAATAAATTCACTTTATCTTTAACTCAAGAAATCCTGATTAAATTGGCTCCTTTTAAAACATAAGTGTTGGGTCTGGTGAGGAAGGTATCTATGAAAAAGAATCCTTTTTAGATTAAATTTTGTTGTGACTAACAGAAGGGGTTGAATAAATCAGGGACCAGTTCAACCGGGTTTGTAACAATTTTGGGGTATCCCAGTCAGATAGTGACAAATTGAGGGGTCTCGCTTGTAGTGATATCATGGTTGTGTTGTAATTCACCAACTGACCACTAGGAGTCTCATTAGTACATAAGTGAATGTTAGAGTCAGGTGACCTCAGACTGACTGGAGAGCTGGAAGCGAGAGGGAGTTGTTTGTGCATGATCATATTGCTATTCATCTGTTGTTTTGGATATAGTGGACCCACAGTTAATGTTAATAAATCGTTTTTAGCTTTAGCTACAAGTGTTCTTGTAATATAAATCAGGCCACCTGACAAGAACATTACTTGGTACCAGGGTTGGATGGTATTAAACACTGAGAAAAAACAAGCCTGTCACGAGGTCCACAGAGATTTGAAAATTTTGTAGACTGCAAGAATGAACAACATGGAGTTGTTGAAGCCACCAATAAGTCTCAGATTTCATGGTAATGAGGACAGCAAATGGTGTGTGTTTAAACAGTAATTTAATCTGTTTCTTACTGCAGTAAATTTAGGAGATCAATCAGATTTGCGTAAGGTAGCGATGCCCCTAACAGCGGCAGGGCCGAAGCAATTGCTGTGTTTAATACGTTTAAATTTGCAAACGATGAAGAGAGTAAAAATTTTAATGAAGTAATTTGAAGATTTGAAGAACTTTGCGCCCCCAGAAAGATTGAAATTTGGAACGCTTTGTGTTTAGATCATGTTTACAGAAGACTAGAGCGGCATGTGGCACTGGGACTGAGGCGCCGAGGTCCCAGGTTCAATCCCGGCTCTGGGTCACTGTCCATGTGGAGTTTGCACATTCTCCCTGTGTCTGCGTGGGTTTCACCCCCACAACCCAAAGATGAGCAGGTTAGGTGGATTGGCCATGCTAAATTGCCCCTTAATTGGAAAAGAAAAATAATTGGCTATTCTAAATTTATATTAAAAAAATGTTTACTGAAAACAGAAGAGTCTATAGATAATTTCATCACTGATTTTAAAGTTAAAAGCTAAAACCTGTAATTTTTCTGCGGTGGCATTTTCCATGTCTCGGGACTAAATTGCGTTTGGTGTGAATGAAAATAAGCTGAGGGAACGGTTTCTGAGGGAATCAGAGCTGTCTTTGGAAACAAGCACTTGGGTTGATGCCCTTTTCCCAAAAAGGCGGGAAACCTCCATAAATGGCAGGAAAATTCTTGCAGCTTCTTGCACACCAACAAACAGGTTAAAGATCAGGACGAGGTTTTGCTGTGTAAAAGATGTGGCCAAAGGCACAAATTAAGGCAGTGCCCAGCGTTTGGCAGGTTTTGTTCCAGATGCAAAGTTAAAAAATCACTTTGCTCAGATTTGATATTCTAAGCTCAACCCCAGATCAGTCAGCACAGTGGAAGACACAGTCTTGAGTAATGAAACATCATTGTTTGTTGGAGTAATAACAGAGAAGAATATTTTTTTGGAACACTTAAAAAGAGCATCAGTTTGCATTTTTTAAAGATAAATGCAGTTGATATGGACAAATGGCCGCGACCAAATAAAGTTAGACACTGGTGTCAAAGTCAATTTAATCAGCATGATTGATTAAAAAAATTTAAAAATTCAGCCGATTAGAAGAAATCACAAAATATCTGTGAGAGATTATAATGGTTCAAGCATTAAATGTTATGGTGCTTGAGACCTGGATGTGGTGGTGAAGAGCACAGTTTAGTCCGTCCCATTCTGTATTGTGTCCGAGGGCTTGGATTCATTATTAGATGATCAGTCCTATAAAGAATTAGGTCTAATGCAGTTGGTATATAGCACCCACATATAGGATGATTCTAAGAACATTATCAACAGATTCAGCGATGTGTTCACCGGTTTTGGTGCACTATCATTCACCTACAAGATACAACACAAAGAGGATGCAAACCTGTAATATATGCACCATGAAAAGTACCTGCACCTCTTCAGAATTGCCTCAAAAAGGAGCTAGACAGAATGACAAAATTAAAAGTAATCAGAAAGATAGAACCTACCGATTGGGTAAATTCCATGGGATGTGTAAAGAAAAAGAATGCTGATATTCGCATACGTATGTATCCAAAAGATTATAATGAGAATATCAAAGCGAACACTACCGAATACCAAAGCGTGAGGAAATCACATCTGAGATGGCTGGTGCACAATTCTTTAGGAAACTTAACACATCTCAAGGTTTCTGGCAGCTAAAGCTGGACAGTTGACAGTTGGGCTCCATAAGCCCCCCCGCCGTATATCGCGAACCGCGGTATAACGGGGGACTACTGTATCATCATTTGGGGCTCAACCATAGAAGAGCACAATACAAGGTTGCTTAAAGTTCAAACAAGCATTAGGAGAAGTGGGCTGCAGCTCAACAAGCAAAAGTGCCAATTTGGAGTAACTGAGGCCACATTCCTAGATGACAAGCTCTCAATTACGTGGCATTGAACCTGACAAAGACAAAATCCAAGCAATTCTCAACATACCAAAACCACACGGCAAGAAAGCCATCTTAAGAGTATTAGGTTTGATCAATTTTATCGGGAAATTCATTCCAAACCTGTCAGCAAAAACAACACATCCAAGTAATCTCCTGCGCAGGTCAACAGATTTCATTTGGACTGAGCAACATGAGCAAGAGTGGAACAAGCTCAAGACTTCGCTAACCGCCACGCCAGTTCTCACATTTTTTGACCCATCTAAACAGATTAAAGTATTAACAGATGTATCGAAAGATGGTCTAGGAGAAGTTCTGCAATTCGAGCATGACGACTGGAAACCAATTGCATATGCATCACGATCCATGACAACAACAGAGCAGAGGTACGCTCAAATCGAGAAAGAATGCCTCGGTTTAGTTGTAGGCTGGGAGAAATTCCACAGCTACGCGTATGGGCTTCTAACCTACGCAGTTGAGAAAGATCATCTTCCACAAGCATCTCAACCAAATGTCTCCCCGCATTCAGAGATTGATGATGAAGTTACAATGCTGTAACTTCAATCTCATCTACATGCCAGGCAAATATTTGTTCTTAGCAGATGCATTATCGAGAGCGGCGATACAAAATATTAGTTGTGAGATTGCTGAAGATGTAGATCTGCATGTCAATCTTTCACATATGATTTCAATCACGCCACATCAAGTCCGTTGTACCCACAAGCCAATGGCAAAGCCAGAAAGGTATACATATTGTCAAGCAATTGTTGAAGAAGGCAATGAACATAGAACATTACAGTAATGTTAACATAACAGAATTGGTACTGGGTAATGAACCCGGCCAGGTGTTAGATTTAGATGTAGGTGAACACTTTGGTGATAGTGATCACAACTCGGTTATGTTTCCTCTATGTCCCTTCCGACCTGTGAAACCATCTGAAGCCTATCTAACCTACACTATTCCATTTTTATCCACGTGTCTATCCAGTGACTACTTAAATGCCCTTAAAGTTGGCGAGTTAATGAGCAGCCAATCAGATCCATATCTCACACTATTGAGTTACAGAGCGTCACCATTGTCACATGGTAGATCGCTAGCAGAGTTACTCATGAATAGAAGATTGTTCCAGTAATAATAACTTCATTGAGAATTTGGTGGAAGTTTCGCCGACACTTCCGTTTGGGGGCAAAGTCAAGGGAAATGCCGATTCAGGGAAACCTGGGGTGTGATTCTCCGCAAATGCGGCGAATTGTAAAGGCTGCCGTGAAACTGGACGTGTTTCACGGCAGCCTCCGCACCCCCTCCCGGGACCCGATTCTCCCCCCCAGGCGGGGCTAGCAGCAGGGCCCCGTGAAGCATGGCATTGCGGCCTTAGCGACCGTCGCTAAGTCCGCACGCCAAGCGTCACGCCGGCTGATGCGCACGATGATGTCAGTCGTGCATGTGCGGGTTGGACGGCTCCAACCCACTCATGCGCGGGGCTGTCATCTCCCTCGGCCGCCCCGCGGACTGATCCTGCGTGGCGGTGGAGGGAGAAAGAGTGCGTCCGCTACGGACGCACTGCCCGCGATCGTGGGGCACCGATCGCGGGCCCATGCCCCCCGTGGCACGGCCATGGTACAGCCGTGCCAATCGGGGCCCTGGATGCCCAGAACGGGCATGTTGCGGCCGTTTTTACGACGGCAGCAAGCAGGTGTGTTTGCTGCCGTAAAAACGGCCGTAAAGGCCTGGGAACTTGGCCCATCGGCCTTGGGAGAATTGCTGTTCGCCGTAAAAAATGGCGAGCAGCGATTCGTGTCGTGGGGTGGCCGTGGGGGGGGGGAGGGAGGGAAGAATAGCGGGAGGGCGTGAAAAATGTCGGGGACGCCCTCCTGCTAATCTCCCACCCGTCGTGGGGGGCGGAGAATCGCGCCCCACAGATTTGAGCCAGGGAAGTGGGATGGAAATTTCCAGAAATGGAAGGGGAAGGGGATTAAGACACTAAAAGACTTGTTTCTTGGCGGTCGGTTTGCAGGATTGCAGGAGCTAGAAGCGAAGTATGGGCTGGAGCAGGGGGAAATGTTTAGATACATGCAGGTTCGAGATTTTACCAGAAAGAAGATACAGAGCTTCCCAGTGGAGCCGGCCTGCACGTTGCTGGAGGAGGTGCTGACGACAGGGGGACTGGAGAAGGGGGTAGTGTCGGCGGTTTACAGGGCTATTTTAGAACATAGAACATAGAACAGTACAGCACAGAACAGGCCCTTCGGCCCTCGATGTTGTGCCGAGCAATGATCACCCTACCTAAACCCACGTAACCCGTATACCCGTAACCCAACAATCCCCCCATTAACCTTACACTACGGGCAATTTAGCATGGCCAATCCACCTAACCCGCACATCTTTGGACTGTGGGAGGAAACCGGAGCACCCGGAGGAAACCCACGCACACACAGGGAGGACATGCAGACTCCACACAGACAGTGACCCAGCCGGGAATCGAACCTGGGACCCTGGAGCTGTGAAGCATTGATGCTAACCACCATGCTACCGTGAGGCCCCACGGTAGAAGAGGACAAGGCACCACTGGAAGGGATCAAAGCAAAGTGGGAAGGATTCTATGGGAAGCAAGAAATTAAATTGCAGAGCTGTTGGCAATGATCTTTGCATCCTCACTGTCAACAGGGGTGGTACCAGAGGATTGGAGAGTGGCGAATGTCGTGCCCCTGTTCAAAAAAGGGAATAGGGATAACCCTGGGAATTACAGGCCAGTTAGTCTTACTTCGGTGGTAGGCAAAGTAATGGAAAGGGTACGGAGGGATAGGATTTCTGAACATCTGGAAAGACACTGCTTGATTAGGGATAGTCAGCACGGATTTGTGAGGGGTAGGTCTTGCCTTACAAGTCTTATTGAATTCTTTGAGGAGGTGACCAAGCATGTGGGTGAAGGTAAAGCAGTGGATGTAGTGTACATGGATTTTAGTAAGGCATTTGATCAGGTTCCCCATGGTAGGCCTATGCAGAAAGTAAGGAGGCATGGGATAGTGAGAAATTTGGTCAGTTGGATAACGAACTGGCTAACCAATAGAAGTCAGAGAGTGGTGGTGGATGGCAAATATTCAGCCTGGAGCCCAGTTACCAGTGGTGTACCGCAGGGATCAGTTCTGGGTCCTCTGCTGTTTGTGATTTTCATTAATGACTTGGATGAGGGAGTTGAAGGGTGGGTCAGTAAATTTGCAGATGATCCGAAGATTGGTGGAGTTGTGGATAGTGAGGAGGGCTGTTGTCGGCTGCAAAGAGACATAGATAGGATGCAGAGCTGGGCTGAGAAGTGGCAGATGGAGTTTAACCCTGACAAGTGTGAGGTTGTCCATTTTGGAAGGACAAATATGATTGCGGAATACAGGGTTAACGGTAGGGTTCTTGGCAATGTAGATGAGCAGAGAGATCTTGTGGTCTATGTTCATAGATCTTTGAAAGTTGCCACTCAAGTGGATAGAGCTGTGAAGAAGGCCTATGGTGTGCTAGCGTTCATTAACAGAGGGATTGAGTTTAAGAGTCGTGAGGTGATGATGCAGCTGTACAAAACCTTGGTAAGGCCACATTTGGAGTACTGTGTGCAGTTCTGGTCGCCTCATTATAGGAAGGATGTGGAAGCTTTGGAAAAGGAGATTTACCAGGATGTTGCCTGGAATGGAGAGTAGGTCTTACGAGGAAAGGTTGAGGGTGCTAGGCCTTTTCTCATTAGAACGGAGAAGGATGAGGGGCAACTTGATAGAGGTTTATAAGGTGATCAGGGGAATAGATAGAGTAGACAGTCAGAGACTTTTTCCCCGGGTGGAACAAACCATTACAAGGAGACATAAATTTAAGGTGAATAGTGGAAGATATAGAGGGGATGTCAGAGGTAGGTTCTTTACCCAGAGAGTAGTGGGGGCGTGGAATGCAGTGCCTGTGGAAGTAGTTGAGTCAGAAACATTGGGGGCCTTCAAGCGGCTATTGGATAGGTACATGGATTATGGTAGAATAATAGAGTTTAGATTAATTTGTTCTTAAGGGCAGCACGGTAGCATTGTGGATAGCACAATTGCTTCACAGCTCCAGGGTCCCAGGTTTGATTCTGGCTTGGGTCACTGTCTGTGTGGAGTCTGCACATCCTCCCCGTGTGTGCGTGGGTTTCCTCCGGGTGCTCCGGTTTCCTCCCACAGTCCAAAGATGTGCAGGTTGGGTGGATTGGCCATGATAAATTGCCCTTAGATTATCATAGAATTTTGGACACTATGATTAAACTAGGACAAAAGTTCGGCACAACATCGTGGGCCAAAGGGCCTGTTCTGTGCTGTATTTCTTTATGTTCTATGTTTATGTTAAGAGTTGGGAGAGGTTATAGAGGAGGGGTCTGGTGTGAGGTGCTCCGGAGAGTGAACGCCTCCACTTTGTGCGCAAGGTTGGGGCTGATACAGCTGAAGGTGGTATATAGAGCACACCTCATAAGGACGAGGATGAGCCGGCTCCTTGAAGGGGTAGAAGATGTGTGTGAAAGTTGCAAGGGGGGGGGGGGGGCGCAAGTCACGTTGATATGTTTTGGTCCTGTCCAAAGCTGGAGGATTACTGGAAGGAGGTTTTTAGGGTAATCACTAAAGTGGTGCACGTGAAACTGGACCCGGGCCCTCAGGAGGCCATATTCGGGGCATCGGACCAGCTGGGGTTGAAAACGGGTGCGGAGGCAGATGTTGTAGCCTTCACCTCGTTGATCGCCGAATGCGGATCCTGATGGGATGGCGAGCGGCCTCTCCATCCTGTGCCCTGGCGTGGCGGGGGGACCTGTTGGAATTCTTGACTCTTGAGAAGGTTAAGTTTGAACTGAGGGGAAGGAGGGAGGGGTTCTACAATTCATGGGCGTTATTCATTATGCACTTTCAAGAACTGGATAACATTGGACATTTGTTGGGGAGGGGGGGTTTGGGAGGGTTGTGGGGAGGGGGACTGGATGTGTTAATGGTGACTATGGGTGATTCCAGATTCTTTTTTGTCATTTGTTTATGTGAACATGCGGGCTGATGTTTGGGGGTTTGGTGGGAGGATGGGATCGTTGTTATTGATATGGGGATTGACATTACATTCATTACTGATTATTGTTTATTGTTGGTGGGTGCAAATTTGGGAGAAAATGTGTCAAAGGAGAATAAAAATATTTTTAAAAAAATGAATAGAAGGTTGCGTATCACACTTCCATTCTTGGAAAATAAGGAGGGAATGCAATGGTACTGCAGGAAATACAAAACATTCACACGAAACAAAAGCAGTTCTGTGATAGAGTATCTGGAACTTTACCACCTCGGAGTAGTGATGACATAGTGAGAGTAGAAGATTAGGTAATTGTTCGAGAAAAGCCACTTTACTTGAAGAAGTAGCACCTCGTTCCTATAATGTACAGACAGAGGATGGGCTGCTTTTAAGAAGAAATCGTCGCACACTCTGGAAAACCAGAGAAGACTTTCAGAACAACATAATTGATGATGAATCTACGTGAGAATCAACGTCAGCTGCAGTGTCAGATAGTTCAGCAGTTCCTGATCATGAGAATGTCATGGAGAACATTGAAACTACAAGTTCTGAGCAGCAAGGTCAAACTTTGAGAAGGTCAACCAGAGTTAGAAGAAAACCTGATCAACTCAATTTGTAGATTTGAACTATTTGTACATTCTCTGCTTGCTGTTCTTATATATATATATATATATATATATATTTGTTAAACCAGTTTTAAAAAATGTAAAGGAAAAATTTATACCGTTAGGCTTACAGGCTAATGATAACACATGTAAATATACTGATGATAATGTATTAATTTATTCCTTCAAAGGAAAGGGGATGTAGTGATATCATGATTGTGTTATAATTCACAGACTGACCATTGGCATATAAGTGAATGTAAGAGTCAAGTGACCTCAGACTGACTAGGGAGCTGGAAGAGAGAGGTTGCTTGACATGATCATGCTGTTATTCATCTATTGTTTTGTAAATAGCTGATCCACAGTTAATGTTAATAAATTGTTTATAGCTTTAGCTACAAGTGTTCTTGTAATATAAATCAGGCCATCCAACAAGATGACATCGCTCGGATCAACAACTTTGGGAATCCTTACTTGGGGTGGGTGGTAACCATCTCCAATAGTGTTCTTATTGATCCTCTTTAATTGCTTCTGTACTCTTAATTTCTTCTATTAACACTAAGACAAAATACTTAAGCCCCTCTGCTTTCCCTCACTGTCACATACAAAATACCCGCTTCAAATATTTGTCCAATTCCCTTCTGAAATTTAATATTGTGTGTGTTTTCACCACCCTTTTTTTCCACTGAGTTCCAGATCATAACTCAATGCATAAAACAAATCTCATCTCCTCGCTGTTTCTTTGCTAATTACCTTAAATCTGCATCTTCTGATTAGTGACTCACCAGCCGGTGGAAAGTTTCACTTTGTATACTCTGTAAAAATAACCCTTCATAACTTTGAACACTTTTATTGAATCATTCCTTAAGCTACTCTGCTCTAAAGAGAGCAAGCTGAATTTATATATAACTTCACAAAAGTGAAATCCGTCATCCCTGACAATTTACTTCTCCTTATACATTTCAACAGAAAATTCTATATTGAATTCTCTCTCAGTAGCATTAGGAACAACATTTTGTTTGCTGTGAACATTTCAACTAATTTGAGTTGATCTTAAATCTGGAAGGATTAATGCTTCATACTTACTTCTTAGCACATCCATGCAAACCTGTCGGATGTATTCATCTGAAATGACTCTTCCCTATTAAAACAGTTTGGCATTAGGAATGAGCAAAAGCATACAAAACAAGAAATTGTATCAAAATAAAATTAGATGTACACCTACAGAAATTCCTTCTGGCCCTGGTGGTCCTGGTTGTCCTGAAAGTCCATTGTTTCCTTTAGGCCCTGAATGCCCATTTCTGCCAGGTATGCCAGGTTCTCCCTTTTGACCTCTAATGCCTGCAGTGCCCAGTGCTCCTGGCTCACCTGGCTAGAAGAATAAGACTCTAAATAACAGTGATAGTATTGTCATTTTATAATACTTAAATAGAATATGAACAATTCCTTTGCTAGTCTTTTTTTGGCTGGCCTACCTTTCCGTTTGATCCTTCTGAGCCTTTTGTCCCCTGCAGAAAATAATTATATTATCAGTGTACTTAATTTTACTAATGCACCCTGGCAAAAGTTCAGTAAAATCTGTCTCATTATTTGTGAAATGGTCACGGTTACATATTGTAGTATATATAGTGTGTCAATGCAACATGATTTGCCAATATATTACAAAATAACTAATTTATAATTTAGGATTAATATTGTCAATCTAACTCGCAAGTACATTCTAGCATGACAACGGAGATGTATGGCCTTAATATTGGATTGGATTGGATTTGTTTATTGTCACGTGTACCGAGGTATATTGAAAAGTATTTTTCTGTGAGCGGCTCAAACAGATCTTTTAGTACATGAAAATAAAATAAAATAAAAAGAAAATACATAAAAGGGCAACACAAGGTACAAAATGTAAATACATAGCATACAGGAGTGTAGTATTAATCAGGTCAGTCCATGGACTTAACAGCTATAACTTCAACCCTGTTAGCTACTTATTGTTGCCCCAATCTATCAATAGAATTTTGCAGCTGTGAACAAGTCCAATAACTTTGATAATATACTTGGAAAGCATTATTCACTAAATAAAGCCACCAAAGAAAACACCGTTGCTCGTAGTTCGATTTATTTATTTATTTTCCATTATTTGTTTTGTAAATTTAGAGTACCCAATTACTTTTTTTCCAATTAAGGGGCAATTTAGCAAGGCCAATCACCCACCCTGCACATCCTTGGGTTGTGTGAAAACTCCACACAATGACTCGGGGCCGGGATCAAACCCGGGTCCTCGGCGTTGTGAGGCAGCAGTGCTAACCACTCCACCATCATGCTGCCCTGCTAGTAGTTCGATTTATGATGGTAATTAAATTATTTGTGTGAACTAAGCTCCTCAGCATTTTGTCAACCGTGACTGTGATTGCTCAATACAACTGACATTGTTACCATTGTTAGATCAGGCTGTTCTTCACTACATTGTTCCTGGCTGTACAGAAAACTCAAATAATTTTAAAATACAAAAATGTAGTCACTTGTTATGATATTTTGAAGATATTCTTCAATAGAAAGTTACAAAGGAATATACACAGACCAAATAGTAGATGGAGTTCAATGCGAATAAGTGCGAACTCATTCACTTTTGATATAGGAAAGACAAACTATTTTTTAACGGCAACAGACTACGAGCTGAGGGGTGTGGTATTATCATGAATCTAAGAACTGCAAGGGTTAATGAAATGTTCAGATCAGCCACTAGAGGGAGCTAGAGTTACAAGTATATAAGACGTTGATGCTAAGCCTTGTGTGGGAGAGAAGTAAGGAGTTAGCTAGAGTACAGACTGAAGGAAAGATAGTGTGAGTGAGAGCAGATCATAATTAATAATAGCATAGAGATTAGTTAGAGGTGAGTATAGATTATATGTTAATTATCAACTGTGTATTATTTAGAAGTACGTGGCGAATCTACATTAATAAATTTATAGCTTTGTCCAAGTTAAAGCTAATTTGTGGTCTTTGTGAACACTAGGCCAACCATTCTGAATTTAGCAACACAAAGGACACCACAAGGGGGAGCAATAGAATTTGAGTGTCCATAAATGTAAATCATTTAAAATTACTGCCTAGGCACAAGAAGTAGTCAAAACATCTATTGGAATGTTGTTGTTTTTTCTCAAGGCAGTTGGAATACAAAAGTGAGAAATTGATGCTTCAGTTGTATCGAGCCTTGGGCAGATTTTCTTTGGAGTAGTGCATTTAGTTTTGGAAAGATATATTGGAGGGGGCACAGCACAAATTCACCAGCATAATAAATTTTAAAGGAATAAATTATGAGGATAGTATTCTTTTGAGTTTAGAAGTGAGTGGTGATTTAGTGATAGAGGGGTGAATAGGCTAACTGGAGAATATATTGGGCTGGATTCTCCGGTCCCCATTGCGTGCATCTCAGAGGCGCGTTGTTCGCTATCGGCTAGTATTCTTCCCTATACCCTCCGCTTGTCAATGGGATTTCCCATTGAATGGCTTAAAAATCTACCGGCAAATTCCAGTCAGTCTGGTTGGGAATTCAACAGCAATATGGCATATTCTTCTTTCCAGGATGAATTCAGGAAACAAGTGTACACTGGAAATATGGAACACTTTTACCTCAATGACTCTGAATTGAGCTTTTCAAGACTGATAATTGTGGACATGATTTAAATGGAAAACAATTTATGTCTGGTTTTGGGGACGTTACAAATCAGAGAATTTACAGCCTCCCATCCATTGACTCTGTCTAAACCTCCCACTGCCTTGGAAAAGCGGGCAGCATAATCAAAGACCCCTGCCAGGTCATTCTGTCTTCCAACTTCGTCCATCGGGCAGGAGATACAAAAGTCTGAAAATACGCACCAACAGGTTCAAAACAGCTTCTTCCCTGCTGTTACCAAACTCCTGAATAACCCTGTTATAGACTGAACAGATCTCTTCATACATCTTCTCTACTGAGTATGCTCACCCGATGCTTGTGCCTATGTATTTACATTGTGTGTTTATGCATTTCTTATGTTTTTCATGTATGGAACCATCTTTTTGGACAGTAAGCAGAACACGTTTTCACTGTACCTCGGTACACATGATAATAAATCAAATTAAAATTCAATTCAATTTAGCAATAGGAAGGGGTTCCACTCCTTGCATGTGGCGTTGGTATATGACCACCAGATGCACATCATTCATGTCTGCGCCCGATATCCTGGCAGTGTGCACGGTGCATACATCCTGGTGCACGCGAGGTACTCCCTCGGGTTAGGGGTTGGCTCTTGGGTGACAAGGGTTATCCGCTGATGGCTAATGACACCTGTTTGGAAGTCCAGGCCAATGCAGAGGCCCATTATAACAACGCCTATGCAGCAATCAGGAATGTCACTGAGCGGAACTCAAGATGCGTTTCCGATGCCTGTAATGCACCGGTGTGGCTCTGCAATATAGCAGCAGGAGGATCTCGAACATCATGCTGACCTGCTGTGTCCTGCACAACATCACACAGCAGAGGGGGGAACATGCTGGAGGAGGAGAAGGAAAAATGTTCGTTCTCATGTAACAAGAAGGATGAGAACGGTGTCCAGGAAGAACTGGGCGTGGAGCCCAGGCTGGCAGGACAGGCCCCCCCCCCCTACCCCCCCCCCCCCCACCCACCCCTACCCCCCCCCCCCCCCCACCCCTACCCCCCCCCCCCAATGTGTGCTCCAGGGCTGCCACACATGGGGCAGCCTCATCAACTCCCGATTTGCCGAATAAAAGGCCTAACCACCTGCAGCTCTGTCGCCCTGTCCCACCTCTCCATGCCCCCTCCACACTTCCAAATTGTACCACTTCCCTCTCCCACAGCCTTCACTCCATCTTCCCTCTCCCACTGTCCTTCACTCCATCTTCCCTCTCCCACTGTCCTTCACTCCATCTTCCCTCTCCCACTGCCCTTCACACCATCTTCCCTCTCCCACTGTCCTTCACTCCATCTTCCCTCTCCCACAGCCTTCACTCCATCTTCCCTCTCCCACTGCCCTTCACTCCATCTTCCCTCTCCCACTGCCCTTCACACCATCTTCCCTCTCCCACAGCCTTCACTCCATCTTCCCTCTCCCACTGTCCCTCACTCCATCTTCCCTCTCCCACTCTCCTTCACTCCATCTTCCCACTCCCACTGTCCTTCACTCCATCTTCCCTCTCCCACTGCCCTTCACACCATCTTCCCTCTCCCACTGTCCTTCACTCCATCTTCCTTCTCCCACAGCCTTCACTCCATCTTCCCTCTCCCACAGCCTTCACTCCATCTTCCCTCTCCCACTGTCCCTCACTCCATCTTCCCTCTCCCACTGCCCTTCACACCATCTTCCCTCTCCCACTGTCCTTCACTCCATCTTCCCTCTCCCACAGCCTTCACTCCATCTTCCCTCTCCCACTGCTCTTCACTCCACTTTCCTGGTCCCACCTCTCTTCATTGCACCTTTTCCTATCCCACAGCCCTTTATTCACTTTCCCTCTCCCATAACCCTTCACTCCATTCCACCACCCTAGCTCTTCTCCCACCGAGGGTCCTACCAGCACCACCCCAGGGTGTTGGGCCTGGGTTGGCAATGTCCACGTGACGGAGGGTGATGACGATTTGTTGTGAGATGAGCTCTGGTGCTCCTCACCATCTGACAAACTCCTACTTTTAGAATCATATTCCACTGTCCGTCAGGTGATCCCTGCATATCAGCTGGCCAATCCATCTCATGGGCCCGAATATCCTTAGGGCAGGGGGCGGGTGGAAACTCGAGATGGTGAGCGGTGACAGGTCACTCACTGGGTAAGCTGCCATACCAGTTGGCCTCACATTTCTGGCCTCATTCCCTGTTCCCATACCCTGCCCGCTCTCTTTTTTAGTCACTGGGTCCCAGTCCTCTGGTAAGACTGGCAGCACTGACCGTCTCTGCCAACTCCTCCCAGGCCTTGTTGACAATGGTGGGCTTTAGTCTTCTTCCCACCCTGGGGAAGAGGTTCCCCTCCTGTCCTCCCAGACCGCGTCAAGCATTCTGTCCAGCTCTCTCTCCATGAGCCTCGGGGCAGACCTGGGCACAATGGGTGAATCGCGCAAGGCCCCAAATCGGGCTCTGCACCCGGTGAGTAACCTTGCGTGGGTTACTTGACACACTCTGCCTGGCGTGGTCTGAATATTTAACCCAGATGCCGGATTTATCTGGTGCCTGGGACTTACCGGCTGTGCCAGTGAGACCCCACCAGGGCGCTGTTTAATACTGGTCCACTTTACACATTGTGACAGCCCCTGGGGATTGGAAATCTGTGGGTGGTCGGAATCAGGGCAGATGGCACCCTGGCACTCCGACTCGCATCTTGTCACCACCAGACAAGCACTTGGCGGTGCCAACCAGGCACCCTGGCAGTGCCACCCTGCCACAGCCAGGGTGCCCAGTTGGCACTCTCAGGCCTGGCTAGGTTGCCCAAGTCCGAGGTTGGCACCAGGGGGCCTTGCCAGGGAGAGGGGAGGTTCCTGGCGGCCTCCCCACAATTGGGGACTGAGGTGGGGGGGGGGGGGGGGGGGGGGGGGGGGGGGGGGGACCTGAAAGGAGGAAAATGATTGGGGCTTCCAGACAAAATGGCGCCCCAATTTGCATGGACCCTTTCCTGCTGGAGATCTTCAGCTCTCCAGCAAGAAATTCTTCCAAATGCAGCCTCAGAGGAGAAACTCCATGAGGCCAAAACAAAACGGCATAATGCCGTTGGATAGCGGGATTTTTCTCGGTGCTGAACGCACCTTTCATCGGGTTTTAATTTGAGCTCGCTGAATCGCGCCCTTAGTAGAATAGAATTTCATAGTTAGTCTCCTAAATGGAGACTACTATTTCAGATTTCTAGCATCTGCTGTATTTTGCTTTTGTAGTTACCTTGAGCATTGTGTGAGGTTATTGCTATTTGGCATACAGATCTTAAACACATCGAAGTCAAAAACCCTTAATATAATGCTGTATGAAGAAATACAAAGGGGAATAAACTACAAGCAAGGGGAAATATATGCTACCTGTAGTCCTGGTATTCCTCGCTCTCCTGTTGTACCACTGTCACCCTTTTGAAAAGAAATAGAAATCAGTATTACTAAGAGGATCTCCATGTAATGCCAATAAATTAAGATTATTTCAGCAAGATAAAATTCTTACTTCAATATCTAATAGTCCTAACTTGGGCAAGAGCATCAAAATGATATTTTTTACTAATTTGTTGTCAGTAAGTAAACATTCAAATAGGTAAATATTTGAAATAAAATTTGTCAGATATCAATTGATTCCATTATAATCTAGTGTACGGTAATTATTCAAAGGAAATTACTGGATAAAGATAGTACTCTAATTGTCATGTCTTTGCTTTCCAAAAGAAATACAAGAGATATTTAAACTGGAAAAAGGGAGATAATTGATAAACAATTCTTACTTAAGTGAGGGTAAAATCCCCAGTTTAGATTGATTGCATCTTGCATATTAAAATACGTTATGGGAAAATAGCAAAGGCACATTGAATAAGAATATAAGAACTAGGAGCAGGAGTAGGCCATCTGGCCCCTCGAGCCTGCTCCGCCATTCAATGAGATCATGGCTGATCTTTTGTGGACTCAGCTCCACTTTCCGGCCTGAACACCATAACCCTTAATCCCTTTATTCTTCAAAAAACTATCTATCTTTACCTTAAAAACATGTATATTACCTTAAAAACATGTACAAAAAGAAAGAAAATAAAAAAAGGGAACAGGATGATAGCTAATTTGATTCCTGTATTTAGAAAGGGAGGTAATGCATGGAATTATTGACCCGATTATAGAACTGAAGCTTAGTGTCAGCAATTGCCAATGGTGCCAATAATGGCAATGCGTTTGGTGTTCGCCGTTATTGAATAACAGAGCAGTTCAGTAATTTCCAGAATGTGTATTGCAGCATGTGGTGAATGTGATTCACACTATATATAGTTGCCAATATCACTCCATGTATATATGTTCGTTATCTACCCGTTGTAAGATCAATGCTGTATATAGTTGCCAATATAACTCCGTGTATATATGTTCACTATCCACCATTGTAAGTGCAGTTGCACTATCCGACCACCAGGGGGAGTCGCTCTGGGAGTACGTGAGAGTTTGTACTGGGCTCCTTCCTTGGCTCCACCCAGGACTCCTCCCCCTCGGACCGATGTATAAAGATGTGCCTTAGAGCCAGCCTGCCAGTTCATCTGAAGTTCATCGACGAATAGGCTGGCTCTGTTGTAAGTGTATTAAAGCCTCTGTTCAGATCCAACAACACGTGTTCGCTGAATTGATGGTTCCATCAATTTAATACACTTAAGAAGCTGCCGAAGGAAAGCATGGAATCCGCTCTAAAACCAGGACGTCTAGAACTCGATCCGCAGGGTGCAGAGGCGAAAGAAACCTTCTGTCACTGGCTGAAATGTTTTAAGGCCTACCGGGCCGAAATCAGCACCGCTGAAACTACGGAGGAACAAAAGCTCAGCCTACTGCACGCGAGGGTAAGCCACAGAATTTCTACACAACTAAATCCAGCCGGTTCCTACACCGCAGTGCTGCCGATTTTGGACAAAATGTATATTAGGCCCATGAACGAGGTCTTTGCCCGCCATGTGTTGACGACTCGCCGACAATGGTCTACTGAAACTTTAGCTGAATTTGCACGTGAGTTGAACAATCTCTCAAATGACTGCAATTACCAGGCCGTAACCGCGGCTGAACATAGGGAGCTTGCTGTGGGGGATGTTTTTATAGCGGGCCTTCGATCTAGCTATGTACGCCAGAGACTATTAGAAAATGGGGCCCAGGGCTTAGAGACTATCGTAGAGGCTGCTATCACAATGGAAGTTTCCTTCCGCAGCCTCAACTCGTTTCCCGCGGACCCCGCTAACCCCACATGGGCCCCCGACCTGAGGACCCCCCAAGCCTGTGCCGCAAGGCCCCCCAGCTATCGCCCTGCCACAGCCGGCCGCCCTACTGTCCCAGTCAACTACTCAAACTATCCAGCTGCTCCAGCTAATTACTCAGCTCCCCCAGCCAGCTACTCAGCTCGCCAAACCAGTTATTCAACTGCTCCAACCTGCCACTATTCAGCTCCCCAAACCAGTTATTCAACTGCTCCAGCCTGCCACTTCTGTGGACAAAGCCAGATCAGTGCCCTGCAGCAGCTGCGGGAAGAAAGGCCACTATGCTAAAGTGTGCCTCGGCAGAAGGGCCCCAGCCCTCAACACCCCAACAGTCCAAAACATCGCCCCCAGCACAAGCAGGCCCGCGGGGCCCGAAATGCTGCGGCCTACGCTCAGGCTCTGCCCCCTCCCACCACGTGCGATCCATGGGGACCCCCATCTTGGCAAACCTCCACCATGCGGCCGGCCACATGCGATTCATGGGGGCCGCCATCTTGGACTCCCACTTCATCACCACCCTCCACGTGCGATTCACGGGCCCTAGCTGCATCCCCAGACTCAAACAGCTCATCGGAGGAGTACGACCTCCCCGGGCAGTCACCACATGGCCCGCAACTCAGCGCAGTGTTCCTGCATCAAGCTCGCCAGAACGCAGCGGCATCTACTCGACAGGACGCCAGATCGGAAGAATTCGACTCCCCTGGGCACCCACCACGCGGCCCGCAACTCAACGCGGTCACCTTCGACCAATCTCGCCCCAAGCATCTGAGAAATTCGATGATGGAGGTCTTGATCAACGGGTACAACCTGTCGTGCCTCTTCGACTCCGGGAGCACAGAGAGCTTCATACACCCAGAGCTGGTAAGACGCTGTTCCCTCCCTATTTATCCCATCAACCAAACTATCGCCCTCGCTTCGGGCTCACATTCCATCCAAATCCAAGGCCGCACTACAGCAATGCTAACGATTCGAGGCGCTAGCAATTCCAAATTTAAACTGTATGTCTTGCCCGACCTCTGCGCGCCACTCCTCTTAGGCTTGGATTTCCAATGTAATCTCAAGAGTCTCACCCTCAGCTTCGGAGGGCCCCTGCCCCCACTCACTATCTGCAGCCTCGCCACGCTGCGCATCGCCCCCCCCCCTCCTCTCTTCGCCAACCTCACCCCGGATTGCAAACCGGTAGCCACCCGCAGCAGGTGGTACAGCCTGCAGGATAGGGTATTTATCAGAACGGAGGTCCGAAGGCTGCTCAGTGAGGGGATCATAGAGGCCAGTAACAGTCCCTGGAGAGCTCAGGTGGTGGTCGTCAAGACCGGGGGAAAATTCCGCATGGTCGTCGATTATAGCCAGACCAACAATCGCTTTACGCTCCTAGACGCGTATCTCCTCCCCAGAATTGCAGACATGGTAAACCAGATCGGCCAATATCGGGTATTTTCCACGGTGGATCTGAAGTCTGCATACCACCAGCTCCCAATCAGCCCGGAGGACCGCCACTACACGGCTTTCGAGGCCGATGGCCGCCTCTTCCATTTCCTCCGGGTTCCCTTCGGCGTCACTAACGGGGTTTCGGTGTTCCAACGAGCAATGGACCGAATGGTAGACCAGTACTGGCTACGGGCCACGTTTCCGTATCTGGATAATGTTACCATCTGCGGCTATGACCAGCAG
Source organism: Scyliorhinus canicula (assembly GCF_902713615.1). NCBI lineage: Eukaryota > Metazoa > Chordata > Chondrichthyes > Carcharhiniformes > Scyliorhinidae > Scyliorhinus > Scyliorhinus canicula. The sequence goes on from NC_052151.1 coordinate 184,636,242, forward strand.
GACCACGACGCCAACCTCCACCGTTTTCTCCAGGCGGCCCAAAAATTAAACCTTACATATAACAAGGAGAAATGCGTGTTCCGCACAAACAGACTAGCCATCCTCGGCTACGTCATGGAGAACGGAGTCCTGGGCCCAGACCCGGACCGCATGCGCCCCTTAGAACTCCCCTCCCCCATGGCCCTCAAACGGTGATTGGGGCTCTTTTCGTACTATGCCCAGTGGGTCCCCCAATATGCGGACAAAGCACGCCCACTCTTCAAGGCCACACTATTTCCCCCGTCTGCTGAGGCGCGCCAGGCCTTCAGCTGCATCAGGGACGACATCACCAAAGCAGCCATGTGGGCGGTGGATGAATCCACTCCCTTTCAGGTTGAAAGCGACGCCTCAGAGGTAGCACTAGCAGCCACTTTAAACCAAGCAGGGTGGCCCGTTGCATTTTTCTCCCGTACCCTATCCGCTTCGGAACTCCGACACTCCTCAGTCGAGAAGGAAGCACAAGCCATCGTGGAGGCTGTCCGACACTGGAGGCACTACCTCGCAGGTAGGAGGTTCACCCTCATTACTGACCAACGGTCGGTCGCCTTCATGTTCAACAACTCGCAAAGGGGCAAAATTAAAAATGACAAAATTCTTCGGTGGAGGATTGAACTCTCCACCTACAATTACGATATCAAATATCGACCGGAGAAGCTCAACGAGCCCTCGGATGCCGTATCCTGCGGGACATGCGCCAGCGCACAAATCAGCCGCCTAAAAGCCATCCACGATGACCTCTGCCACCCAGGGGTCACCCGGCTCGCCCACTACATCAGAGCCCGAAACCTGCCTTTCTCCAACGAGGAGGTAAAAGCGGTCACCAGGGACTGCCCGATCTGTGCGGAGTGCAAATCGCACTTCTATAGACCAGATAGGGCCCACCTGGTCAAGGCTTCTAGGCCCTTTGAACGCCTTGCGATCGATTTCAAAGGGCCACTCCCCTCCACTAACAAAAACATTTACTTCCTTAACATTATTGCCGAGTTCTCCCGATTCCCCTTCGCCATCCCATGCCCCGATATGACCTCCCACACAGTCATTAGGGCCCTGCATAGTGTCTTCACCCTGTTCGGTTTCCCCAGCTACGTGCACAGCGACCGGGGTGCGTCCTTTATGAGTGACGAGCTGCGTCAGTACCTGCTCGACAAGGGCATCGCCTCGAGCAGGACTACCAGTTACAACCCCAGGGGGAATGGACAGGTGGAGAGGGAGAACGCGACGGTCTGGAAGACCGTCCTACTGACCCTCAGGTCCAGGAAGCTCCAAGTTTCCCAATGGCAGGAAGTCCTCCCTGACGCGCTCCACGCAATTAGATCCCTCCTGTGTATAGCTACCAACCAAACCCCCCACGAGCGGCTCTTCATTTTTTCCAGGGGCACTACCACAGGGGTCTCACTTCTGGCGTGGCTGAGGATGCCAGGCCCGGTTCTCCTAAGGACGCACGTCAGGGCGCACAAGACCGACCCCATTGTTGAAAAGGTGCGCCTGCTTCACTCCAACCCACAGTACGCATTTGTTGAGTTCCCGGACGGTCGCCAGGACACAGTATCACTCCGGGACCTGGCACCCGCTGGATCCAGCCCCCCTCTACCCCACCGAGGAACTCCTTTCCCCGTTCCCTATGCGGCCGCCCCCTTGCGCCCCCGATTCTGCGAGCTCACTCCACCAGTCCCGAGCGCCAGCACCAGCCCGCCCCCCGTGCCCCCAGTCTCCATTCGACCAGGAGGTGTATGAGGCTTGGACAAGACTCGCCCCGGAGCTGGCAACCAGACCCCAGACCTCGACGCCCGCCCAGTCACCGCAAGAGGCTGCAACCCCGGTGCTCCGCAGATCAAAACGGACAATTCGTCCACCGGACAGACTGACTCTTTGAGCCATCACCCCCGCCGGACTTGATTTTTTTAACAGGGGGTGAATGTGGTGAATGTGATTCACACTATATATAGTTGGTAATATCACTTCATGTATATATGTTCGTTATCTACCCGTTGTAAGATCAATGCTGTATATAGTTGCCAATAAAACTCCGTGTATATATGTTCTCTATCCACCATTGTAAGTGCAGTTGCACTATCCGACCACCAGGGGAAGTCGCTCTGGGAGTACGCGAGAGTTTGTACTGGGCTCCTCCCTTGGCTCCGCCCAGGACTCCTCCCCCTGGGACCGATGTATAAAGATCAGCACCTTAGAGCCAGCCTGCCAGTTCATCTGAAGTGCAATGACGAATAGGCTGGCTCTGTTGTAAGTGTATTAAAGTCTCTGTTCCGATCCAACTACACGTGTTCGCTGAATTGATGGTTCCATCACAGCGCATAAATCTGGAAGTTGCGGAGAGCTATCACTCCTGAGGGTTCACCACTTGTATGACGGTCTGCATCTTTAAACCACAAGTACGGAACCAGTGTGAATTAAGACTAACTGACCACTAATTATTAAGAAGCCTTCAACAAAACAAATCATATTAAATCCAATTTAATCTTTTCTCTGAAGCAGCCTTGTTTAGAGGGGCAATAAAATGGAACACCAGTAAAACGAGGAAGCAAGAATACTGGTCCAAACTTTTTATATCTGGAAAGCCATAACCAAAACTGCCTGTCATTTTTGCCCACTACACAGCACTGCGAGACCTCACTGAAGTCGATGCCAAAGAGAATCTTACTTCTGGAAATTCTTTGCAAAGAACTCCCAGAAGAAAAAAATCAGATGAAACCGGTTGAAAACTGCAACTGAACTGGCATGTAACTGGAATAACCAGCATGCACGTGCAGCAACCAATAGCAACCAGAACAACAGGAAGTCCAACAGGAAATCAGTTGGCATCCGATTTTGTCAGCTAACATTGGCTGTTGCCGGTTGTGATTTGCAGATAGCAGTAAACAGTATTCAAAGGACCTCAATTGGTATGCATCTCTCCTGGTAACGGGTTTAAAGTGGCAGTTTAAATAATAATCAAGTGTGAATGGCTTATGGAGGAGAAACAGCTTATAGATGATTGGGAAAGTCCATATGGGATACATATGTTAATGTATAATGAAGGACGTTGATGGGGGAAGGCAGCCGAATACAGAGAAGGCATAATCAAAGAATAACAACGGTATAATTACCCAGAACCTGAGAAGCAAGGGAGGCAGTTACCATCTAGTAGTCTCAGAAAGCAGACAGGCCAGTTTCTAGCCACCAACCTAGCAGTCCATGTTTACAGCAAAAAAAGCTTCCAAGCCTTAGAGCAGTGCAGAAAACCTTTGTAACAGCAGTTTTAAAATATCTTCATAGGACCAGGAAACAAATGGTTCCCAGATTTGAGTATCCTCACTGTACTGTGTGGTAACTATGGCGGGTTATTCAATTTGGATGTTATTTGGGGAACTGGGGAAGTCTTAGAGTTCAGGTATTGTAGATTTATTTTGTAACAAGGGGTACATTCTCTATAAAACGTGTGTTTAGTAATTCATACATTTTAATTGTGTGAGAGTAGAATAGTTCTGTTTGCGTGTATTTGTCTTTTCTTTACTTTAATAAATAGACTTTAATAATTATTATAGAATGATAGAATCCCTACAGTGCAGAAGAAAGCCATTCGGCCCATCGAGCCTGCACCAACCCTTTGAAAGACCCACCTTACCTACGCCCAATTCCCCACCCTATTCCTGTAACCCCACCCGAAGGGGCAATTTAGCATTGACAATCCATCTAATCTACACATCTTTGGACCGTGTGAGGAAACAGAAGCACCTGGAGGGAACCCATGCAGACACGGGAAGAAACTCCACACAGTCACCTGAGGTTGCAATCGAACCCGAGTCCCTGGCGTTGTGAGACAGCAGTGCAAACCACTGTGCCACCGTGCCACTTTGATATAACTCACAGCTATACGACAACTGGGCTATTTATTCTCACTGGGGTTTCACTTGTCTTCTCACACCAAAACAAAAAAAACTATACACCCCCACAAACCAGTGTTCCCAGTTAGGATACCTTCACAGATAACAACAGCGTGCTTCATAACATCGGGGACAACTAATTTAACTGGAAATTGACTGGTTGAAGCCTAGACGCTGTTATTCTCTGCATGGTCCCTTGTATTTTATGTGTCACCAATATCAGACAAGTGTTCCCTATACCTAGAAATGTGATGGTAGCTAGGTGCATGCTTTGATTCAATGTCAGTGGGGGTAACATCGCAGTGCATCTGACAGCAAAATTCAACTGGAATTAATCTTTTTATTCAAAGGTATAACAGAAAAACATCTAGAAACTGAAAATAAAATACCTATTCAGCACAAATTTCATACTAGACATGTTTTATTGAATGCTTGTCTAGAAACCAAGAAATAATAAACAAGAATCAGAATAAATTACAAAAGGGAAAGTTATACTTGGCCCATCTTACTAGATGCTTTGCAGGAGAAACAGTGAGAATAGACAAGGGTAATACAGTAGATACGATATATATATATTTTTTACATAGAATTTACAGTGCAGAAGGGGCCATTCGGCCCATCGAGTCTGCACCGGCTCTTGGAAAGAGCATCCTACCCAAGGTCAACACCTCCACCCTATCCCCATAACCCAGTAACCCCACCCAATACTAAGGGCAATTTTGGACACTAAGGGCAATTTATCATGGCCAATCCACCTAACCTGCACATCTTTGGATTGTGGGAGGAAACCGGAGTACCCGGAGGAAACCCACGTATACACGGGGAGGATGTGCAGACTCCGCACAGACAGTGACCCAAGCCGGAATCGAACCTGGGACCCTGGAACTGTGAAGCGATTGTGCTATCCACAATGCTACCGTGCTGCATGAAGTGGCAATCACCATCTGTTTGCCACTTCACTCCCTTTTGCTTCACCCAGGTCCGGAGCTGCACATTTCTTCCCCAATTGTCTGATCTGAGCCTGGTGAGAAATGTGCAGCACAGCAGCTCTAAGGTCCTTTCAGTGTAGGGCAGCAGTGGCAGTGGAAGGGAAGCTATGCCCCCTTTTTTTTTTACAGCATTAGCTTGTCCATCCTGCTGCAAATGGGCCCTGTCAGGTTAACAAGCTGTTCACATAAAAGGGTCTTTGTTTTAGAAACAACCTGGACCATTTTGTTTATCTGCTACTAGATGTGAAAGAGAAGAAATTAGAAGGTAGTATGTGATTAGTCAACATTGTTTTATGTTTTATAGTGGGGCGCACTTATTAAATTAAAATATAACATATTGACTAACTCTATAGATGACTGTTTTACTTGGCTTGCTTACTTCCTTGTCTCTAAAATTTAGACAAACGTAAACACATAAATGTGCATTTAACTTACATTATAAATAATGGGAACACATTTTACTCTTTAGTGTGTAGAGTATGATGTGATGAAAATTCATATTAGCAATTCAGATGCACAGGCCAGGTTGCCCAATTCACGGCCCATTCAGTTTTTTACACTGTAACATAAGTGATATATTTCTGCGAGGAATAAGAATTTACAATACATATTGTTATGATCCCAGCTGATGTTACCACTGGCCAAGTCAGACCAGGGTGGAACCTGGCTTGATAGACCCTAACTTTTATTTTTAATTTAGATACGTGGATGGGTGCTGAGCAAAGTTACAGGAGTCAGTTGATGAACTTTTGACAAAAGAATAAACCATTTATTAAATAAGAACAGATGATCTATATTACACTACTCCTTTGTCCTATTATACCTTGATGTGGAGATGCCAGCGTTGGACTGGGGTGAGCACAGTAAGAAGTCTTACAACACCAGGTTAAAGTCCAACAGGTTTGGTTCGAATCACAATTGTTTTGAGTGATTTGAAACAAACCTGTTGGACTTTAACCTGGTGTTATAAGACTTCTTACTATTATATCTTTACAGATATATACAGAATTGTCAGGATAATACAAGTTACAAAATCTATTTTATAATCTAATGTTCACAGTAAGTACACAGCCCATGTAAAACAATAGGTAAACAGTAGTCAGACTCCCCAAAGTCTGAAACCAATTGACAGATGCCACCCAAAGAATTCTACATATTTCTCATCAATTCCCTCCACATGCTTGTCACATTGTTAGCCAACTGGTCTCACTGGAACTCCGTTTTTCACATGAGGATTCCAAATCTTTCTCAAAGAACACACCTTGAAATCTTCTCCCAAATGAGAAGAAATTTCTGCCAGGTGTCTTCACGGATCCCCCTCCAGGATTTCAACGTTGCTTTCTGGTATTCCTCTGACCTGGAATGCCATATGCATTCAAGCTTCACCTTCCACGCAATCTTTTAGATAACCAGACGTGTTAACAGAGCATAGTAAGGAGTCACCAACCTTGATTCTTTGGTTTCTTGGTCTTACCCTAGATCTGCACCTTGCAGCCCTGTCTTTTAACCGGAACCTCTCTCTCTGCTCCTTGCTCTTAACTTCACTCAACCGGACCTTTTCTCCCAGATTCCCATTCTTTCCTTTGACTTCTTAGTCTTGCTGGAACTTTCTTCTGTCCCATTCCCTGGTTTCTAGTACTTCTCTGGTCATTAGTTTGGGACTTGCTCACTGTCGCCTCTCTTCATCCCTGTTCCAGCAGTTTCTGTGGATGGCTCTTTGTTTCTGTGTTATCTTGTTCCAACTGACTCAAATTGCTTTTGCTTTTCTGTGTGGGCTCTTGGTTACTCAGCAATAACACTGTTTTTTATACCCGATGTATGCTTTAAAGACATAAAACTCATTAAAAGGCAGGCATCTAAACAAATCCACAGACTTACTGGCACCCTTTAAAAATGCAACTAAAACTTAAAGCTGTAGGCTATGCCAACACACACAAATGCATATGACTTAAAACTATATTTCCTCACAATATATAGTTTAGGTCAGGTGTGTAATGGTATGCATTATCTTAATTGCTCCATTTTCTTTGCAAAGTTAAAAGTTTACCGAGTAAAACTGCCACGGAAAGTAGTTTTAGATGTTTTACCACCTTGTCAAAAACAGGAATGCTACAAAAATGAAATTAATTCACAGGTGGGTGAAACAGCACTTATTGTTTAGTCTGAAATGCAGCAATTTCATTCCAACACATCCACAAAGTATGAATGCAGTCATGTATGTGTCCCTGTGTATGTTGCTTTGCAATACCGATTCTAACTGTCTGAGTTTAGACAGCTGCAGTACAAGCTGCATGTGGATTACCTCCAAACATCAATAATGTGTTCTGTCTGGAAATAAAATCTTAAAATATCTGTTCTGACAACATCACAGTATTTTGAGAATGTACTGCTGTGAGCAATTATATTTACTCCATTGATCAAACTGAAAGCTACTGAATAATGACTTCAAAAGTTATTCCCTGGTAATTTAGGGATTTGTTTTGCCTTTTTTCCAAATAAAGGATTAGTTAGCGACATTTTCTGGAAACAACAAACTCAAATTGATTAATCACAATGCAAAATTCATACTCTTGAAGTGTTTGCATTATGGAGTTTGTAAATTCGTAATGGTACAGCAGAGTTTGGGAAGCCAGGAATAAAATTAATCTTGGTTAGGAGTGATTATGCAATGAGAATGGTAAGAAGTAGAGTTTTCTCTTGTACTGGATGAGGATAGAAGGGAGGGAATTGTTCATAGTATTGGAGGGTTGGTTGAGGTGTGAGTGGAGGGTTGAAATACCTCTGGTATGGGTTCCAGAGAGAAGCACAGATAAAGTGCAGTACTTAACCTTTGCAGTGAAACATTATGGCATTGGTGCTGGCTTGATGACCTCGGAACTGCGTCTCCACACATGATAGGCAGAATGATTGGCAAGCTGCCTGCCATTTCTGGGGAACAAGAGCTTCTGAGAAAGAAAGGGCTGGGCCTGTGACTCATTTCAGAGAAGCTTCATTCCTAACCTTGGAATGCCCCTGGAAGTGGATTGGTTTCAAAACAGGTTTGGCAATTAAATGGAAAACCCATTGCTGGGATTATTACATGGCCTAGGTGCTAAAACATCTCAAATCTGTTTCAGATTACAGCAGATGAAATTTGCAACTGGAAAAATACAATACATTAAGTGGGTGTACAGTTGCACTGTTAGTCTGCTAGTGTCAAGTTCGGCCATGCCTTTGGGAACAAGCTGTAACTGAAACTATAGTGAAGTAGTTGATATTTCAGGAATATTTAGCAACAATGCAGTGTAATGTCAGACTTTGCTCTAGTTAGAAGGTCTCCGGTTCAAGCCCCATTCCAAAGAATTGAGCATATAATCTCGGCTGATACCTCTTGATCTTTTTTAACAAGATCACCTGAAATTCAAGAATGGCTTGTGTCTGATGGAGTATGTGTGACATGATATTGGAATTCCAGTGTTAAAGTGCAGATGTGATTTGTTAGGTGTGGAGTAACGAACATGCAGAAGTACACGGTGAACTTGGACTGAAGAACTAGTCTCAGACATGCTCAGCTACTTAACAAACAGAACAACATAAAATGGTTCATGTGACCAGTGAGTGAGAGAATATTTTTAAATCATCAAGGCACTAATACTTGCTCCATTGAGAAACTTACTTAAAACAATCAGGATGGTAATTATCAAAGACAGGGCAGCAAGGTGGCACAAACAGGTGGTTTGTTAAATAGCTGAACATGTCTGAGACAAGTTCTTCAGTCTAAGTTCACCGTGTACTTCTGCATGTTCGTTACTCCACACCTAACAAATCACATCTGAACTTGGTTAGCACTGCTGCCTCACAGTGCCAGGGACATAGATTCAATTTCCATCTTGGGTGACTATCTGTGTGGAATTTGCACTTTCTCCCCTTGTCTGCTTGGGTTTATCCGGGTGCCCTGGTTTCCTCCCACAGTCTAAAGATGTGCAGGTTAGGTGGATTGCCATGCTAAGTTGCGCCGTAGTGTCCAAAGAGTTGCAGGTTAAGTTAAGTGTTATTGAGATAGGGTGGGAACGTGGACTTGAGAGAGTGCCAATGAATGATGTGACCTGTAGGTGGGGAATGCCAATCCAAATAGTGATCACATAATGCAAGTAGCTTTCGTATGTTATCTACGGAATATAATCAAGAAATTAGGAAAATAAGCTTGCATCTTAGAAAGAACTAGGTTTGCCAGAAATCAGTTGTGATAACTCAATAAGGGTGGGGGTGCGAGGGCCAGTGGTGTTGATAGAGATGTGAGCTATAAAAAATGGTTGCCTGACAATCTTAGAATCATCAGACATAGAATTGTGAAACCCAGGAGAAAGTGCCATGCTTTCTTTCTCAATTCCTTCAGACAAAAACAGGAAGGGGATTCTCCATTCCTGAGACAAAGGGCTGGATTCTCCGATTCTGAGGCTATGTCTGGCGATTGGACCAGGGGTGCTCTGCGTGGGTGTTGGGGGGCGGGTGTCGGGGGTCACGTCGGGGGCTCCAGTGGTCAGTGAGGAGATCCGGTGAGCGGAGCTATGTGCCGTGTGCAGCCTCAGCCACTGAGGCCCCCTATCTAATCCGAGTGCCGTTCAATAGCGCTGTATTCTTGCCACTGTGAGCACTGGAAACACGTGGCTAAACGCACTCACTATGGGACTTTGTTTCCATTAATTTAAATCGTACCCATTATTTTTTTCTATCTTTCTTTCATTCGCCCCTCACCTACTTTAACTATTTTTGTTCAATGGACGTTATCAAATATTTTGATTATTCTAATTCTTGAAGATAGTAGGCTGGTCATACAATCTTCTAATCAAAATAGATGAAATGGTGCAGAGTTGAATATAAGCTGCTATCACCTGATAAGATATTTGTCTAGTTTAATGCTTTCAATTAGAATGTACTTCAGAGTAAAATTTAACCTGTACTGATTATCTTAGACAGCACTAAAATACAAATGCTGCACATATATGGTACTTCCTATATTACACCCATATTTTATTTAGAGGCACAGAACAGTTGACTGCATTCTTGGTCACTATTAGCACATTTAATACGTTATGTTCCACGTTTTTAATAATTGATATAATTAACGTTGTGATAATAATAACACATGTAGTGGTGTACATTACAATCCAATTCAAAGTCTGAGTTTCCTTTGCACCCTGATTCTTTTGTTTGCAATTCATACTGGAGTTATGGAATGTGTTCAATAAGTTTATTTACACTTGTAATTAGAATACTGGAACTATTAAATGATTTTTCATTTTCATGAGGATAGAGCAATTTACCTGGTTTCCTTTGACACCTGTTTTTCCTACGTCACCCTGAAAGAAAACAGATTTAACTTTTGTCAAAACTTCTCACTTGGAGCAAGCAAACTAAAAATTATGAACCATTTCAGCATTCAGTTTCATCTGTATCATATGGAATATAACCATAGTTTACCAGAGTAAAAAAAACTAATAGAAAGAATACCATGAAAAATAAACCTCAATATCATTGCTGAATCTTCAACATTTATTGATCTAAAATATTTGAAAAATGATCCAGAATGGTATTCTTTTGTAACAACAGTTTGTTTGAAGATAACTTCTACTATTCTCCGACACTAATGAGGCCCACAATTAACTTTTAATGCAGAATAGAGTAATTTATTTCATAATAATTCCATTGTTATGATGTTTTTTAATTCTAAAAAAAAGTCATTGTATAATTTATTGAAACAATAATTACATAAGAATATTGGCACATTATTGACACCGAGTTGATCTAGTGCAGTTTTTCCTTTATTCCTTCATGGCATGTTGGCATCACTGGCAAGGTCAGCATTTGTTGCCCATCCTTAACTGTCTTTGAACTATGTGCCATTTGAAAAATGAAATGAAATGAAAATGAAATGAAAATCGTTTATTGTCACGAGTAGGCTACAATGAAGTTACTGTGAAAAGCCCCTAGTCGCCACATTCCGGCGCCTGTCCGGGGAGGCTGGTACGGGAATCAAACCGTGCTGCTGGCCTGCTTGGTCTGCTTTAAAAGCCAGCGATTTAGCTGAGTGAGCTAAACCAGCCCCATTTCAGAGGGCAGTTAAGAATCAACCACAGTACTGTGGGTCTGGAGTCACAGAAAGGCCAGGCTTGGTACGGTGGCATTTTTTCCAGCATTTTCTCCTTTGGTTTCAGATTCCAGCATCCGCATAATTTGCTTATATTAGTTAAGGTGGCAGTTTCCTTCTTTGCGCAGGGGCTATGATAATCTTCTCTGTGTCATTCCAATTTAGTATATGTGCTGCTGAAGCGAGCACAGCAGTTTCCTTCCTTCAAGGACATTAGTGAACCAAATGGGGTTTCCAAAAATCAAGAATTGGTCACCATCGCTGATGCTAGCTTTCAATTTCAGATTTTATTAATTGAATTTAAATTCCACCACCCGCCTTTGAACCTTTGCTCCCAGAGCATTAGACTGACCTCTGGAGTACGAGTCCAGCAACAATAACACTACATCAACAACTTTCATGGTTGAGCAAAGATACAAGAATGTCCAGTTGTAAATCTAGAATGATTGTTTTTAAGGTCTTTTTAACATAAATATATAATTTGCTTGTCATAACTGATGTTTTTTACAGTCGGCTAGACTCGCTGTTAACACACTCAATGGATGGAATCTTACCATATTTTTTCAAAGTGTCAGGCTCAGACTGAAAACCTGTGTCGCTCTACAGCAGCACACTCCAGTTTTCACTCCAGATCTTGGGCCTTTCAAAATTAAAAAAAAGTGGGTACACCATCACTCTGGCGGGATAGGTCCTAATAGAGCAGGCTGCACAGAGATAAGCGGTACCTCAATCAGAACTAAACATCAACCCCACCCATCATGGATGTATCGGAGGGATCCCCCCCTGCAACACAATCACTTGGAGCTCTCCCTCCGCAGCGTGAAATTATCGCTGGCAATTTCGCCCCCCCTCACTATCCGCTCTCCCCGTGCCTGAAAGTTCCCCTCGACCCTCTCCCCCATACCACACGTAACGGGAACCCTCTCCCCCGCTCCCCCAATGTGGCTCCCCAGAGGGCCTGCCCTGGCACTGCCCCTTGGCACAGTTTGGCACTGCCAGGTCACTGCCCAGGCTTGTCCATGTCCCTGCTCTTCCAGGGACAACACTTACCTTTGCACCCCTGGGGGGGAAATGATGTCTCGAAGTAATTGTTGCAAATCTCTCAACGATGTGATGTCACGTCGGCGAAGTTCAAAGGGGGAATCATGTGGTGAGGCTGCTGGGTGACTACATTCAAATACATCCAGAAACATTAAAATGAGGTTCTCGCCCTTTATGGGCATGTACCTCAAGACATCACCGGCGAAGAACGTGGAAAATCGGGAAATGCGATCTCTCTGGACAGAATTGCGTTTCCGGATTATCTCCGGATTTTTCGCCTGTATCGTCAATCCCGTGGACCGTGAACGCAAACTCAAAATCCCCTCAACTTTGAATCCCAAGGTTGCAAGTTGAAAGTTGGGCATTCAGTCCACTGAGGGAAAGAACAGATAGTTTATGTTGTCTGAATTGGGGATTCAAATACGTATCCAGGGAACATTTTTAGGATTTATTTATTTTAATTACTTTAAATTAATTGAATTTTGAGTTCCAAGTGGATCAAGAACAAACACTGTAACATATTTGTGGATGAGTCAAAATAAGTGTTGTTTACATTTATTCACACTCTTGTTTATCCACTGTGCAGACCAGTTGGGAACATATAAGAACATAAGAACTAGGAGCAGGAGTAGGCCATCTGGCCCCTCGAGCCTGCTCCGCCATTCAATGAGATCATGGCTGATCTTTTGTGGACTCAGCTCCACTTTCCGGCCCTTAATCCCTTTATTCTTCAAAAAACTATCTATCTTTACCTTAAAAACATGTAATAAGAACATAAGAACTAGGAGCAGGAGTAGGCTATCTGGCCCCTCGAGCCTGCTCCGCCATTCAATGAGATCATGGCTGATCTTTTGTGGACTCAGCTCCACTTTCCGGCCCAAACACCATAACCCTCAATCCCTTTATTCTTCAAAAAACTATCTATCTTTACCTTAAAAACATGTAATAAGAACATAAGAACATAAGAACTAGGAGCAGGAGTAGGCTATCTGGCCCCTCGAGCCTGCTCCGCCATTCAATTAGATCATGGCTGATCTTTTGTGGACTCAGCTCCACTTTCCGGCCCGAACACCATAACCCTTAATCCCTTTATTCTTCAAAAAACTATCTATCTTTACCTTAAAAACATGTAATGAAGGAGCCTCAACTGCTTCACTGGGCAAGGAATTCCATAGATTCACAACCCTTTGGGTGAAGAAGTTCCTCCTAAACTCAGTCCTAAATCTACTTCCCCTTATTTTGAGGCTATGTCCCCTAGTTCTGCTGTCACCCGCCAGTGGAAACAATCTGCCCGCATCTATCCTATCTATTCCCTTCATAATTTTAAATGTTTCTATAAGATCCCCCCTCATCCTTCTAAATTCCAACGAGTACAGTCCCAGTCTACTCAACCTCTCCTCATAATCCAATCCCTTCAGCTCTGTGATTAACCTAGTGAATCTCCTCTGCACACCCTCCAGCGCCAGTACGTCCTTTCTCAAGTAAGGAGACCAAAACTGAACACAATACTCCAGGTGTGGCCGCACTAACACCTTATACAATTGCAACATAACCTCCCTAGTCTTAAACTCCATCCCTCTAGCAATGAAGGACAAAATTCCATTTGCCTTCTTAATCACCTGTTGCACTTGTAAACCAACCTTCTGTGACTCATGCACTAGCACACCCAAGTCTCTCTGAACAGCGGCATGCTTTAATATTTTATTGTTTAAATAATAATCCCGTTTGCTGTTATTCCTACCAAAATGGATAACCTCACATTTGTCAACATTGTATTCCATCTGCCAGACCCTAGCCCATTCACTTAACCTATCCAAATCCCTCTGCAGACTTCCAGTATCCTCTGCACTTTTCACTTTACCACTCATCTTAGTGTCATCTGCAAACTTGGACACATTGCCCTTGGTCCCCAACTCCAAATCATCTATGTAAATTGTGAACAATTGTGGGCCCAACACGGATCCCTGAGGGACACCACTAGCTACTGATTGCCAACCAGAGAAACACCCATTAATCCCCACTCTTTGCTTTCTATTAATTAACCAATCCTCTATCCATGCTACTACTTTACCCTTAATGCCATGCATCTTTATCTTATGCAGCAACCTTTTGTGTGGCACCTTGTCAAAGGCTTTCTGGAAATCCAGATATACCATATCCATTGACTCCCCGTTATGTACTGCACTGGTAATGTCCTCAAAAAATTCCACTAAATTAGTTAGGCATGACCTGCCCTTTATGAACTCATGCTGCGTCTGCCCAATGGGACAATTTCTATCCAGATGCCTCGCAATTTCTTCCTTGATGATAGATTCCAGCATCTTCCCTACTACCGAAGTTAAGCTCACTGGTCTATAATTTCCTGCTTTCTGCCTACCTCCTTTTTTAAACAGTGGTGTCACGTTTGCTAATTTCCAATCCACCGGGACCACCCCAGAGTCTAGTGAATTTCGGTAAATTATCACTAGTGCATCTGCAATTTCCCTAGCCATCTCTTTTAGCACTCTGGGATGCATTCCATCAGGGCCAGGGACTTGTCTACCTTTAGCCCCATTAGCTTGCCCATCACTACCTCCTTAGTGATAACAATCCTCTCAAGGTCCTCACCTGTCATAGCCTCATTTCTATCAGTCGCTGGCATGTTATTTGTGTCTTCCACTGTGAAGACCGACCCAAAAAACTTGTTCAGTTCCTCAGCCATTTCCTCATTTCCCATTATTAAAACTCCCTTCTCATCTTCTAAAGGACCAATATTTACCTTAGCCACTCTTTTTTGTTTAATATATTTGTAAAAACTTTTACTGTCTGTTTTTATATTCTGAGCAAGTTTACTCTCATACTCTATCTTACTCTTCTTTATAGCTTTTTTTAGTAGCTTTCTGTTGCCCCCTAAAGATTTCCCAGTCCTCTAATCTCCCAGCAATTTTTGCCACTTTATATGCTTTTTCCTTCAATTTGATACTCTCCCTTATTTCCTTAGATATCCACGGTCGATTTTCCCTCTTTCTACCGTCCTTCCTTTTTGTTGGTATAAACCTTTGCTGAGCACTGTGAAAACTGGCTTGGAAGGTTCTCCACTGTTCCTCAACTGTTCCACCATAAAGTCTTTGCTCCCAGTCTACCTTAGCTAGTTCTTCTCTCATCCCCTTGTAATCTCCTTTGTTTAAACACAAAACACTAGTATTTGATTTTACTTTCTCACCCTCCATCTGTATTTTAAATTCCACCATATTGTGATCGCTCCTTCCGAGAGGATCCCTAACTATGAGATCATGAATCAATCCTGTCTCATTACACAGGACAAGATCTAGGACCGCTTGTTCCCTCGTAGGTTCCATTACACACTGTTCTAGGAAACTATCGCGGATACATTCTATAAACTCCTCCTCAAGGTTGCCTTGACCGACATGGTTAAACCAATCGCCATGTAGATTAAAATCCCCCATGATAACTGCTGTACCATTTCTACATGCATCAGTAATTTCTTTGTTTATTGCCTGCCCCACCATAACGTTACTATTTGGTGGCCGATAGACTACTCCTATCAGTGACTTTTTCGCCTTACTATTCCTGATTTCCACCCAAATGTGGGACGAATTCTCCTTTCCTGACACTAAGTGTTGACGCCGGGGTTTAAACTAACTTGACAGGGGCTTGGATCCTGAGAGAAGGTTCAGCAGGGAGAGATGCACAGTCAAAGGTGGAAGACACATCAAGTAAGTCAGGAAGGCATAGATTTTTTGGATCAATTAAGAAAGAAGGAAAATTGGCAAGATTAGAAGGTATTTATTTTAATGCAAGGAATCTGACAATCCCATTGCTGTCATTGAGATGTGGTTGAGAGAGGGGCAGGATAAAGGATCTTCAGGCGAGACAGGGAAGGAGGTAAAAGAGGAGCGGGTGTCACAGTTTTGATCAGGGAATCAATTACAGCAATAAGGGGCTGGTTTAGCACACTGGGCTAAATCACTGGCTTTTAAAGCAGACCAAGGCAGGCCAGCAGCACGGTCCAATTCCTGTACCAGCCTCCCCGAACAGGCGCCGGAATGTGGCGACTAGGGGCTTTTCACAGTAATTTCATTTGAAGCCTACTTGTGACAATAAGCGATTTTCATTTTCATTCAAGGAGGTATGGCATCTTAGAAGGCTCTTTAAATGAAGCCATCTGGATAGAAATTAAACACTAAAAAGGAGCAATTACATTGCTGCGAGTGTTCTACAGGCCCCCCAAAAGTCCGAGAGAAATAGAAGAAATATACAGGCAAATTTCAGAGAAGTGGAAAAGTAATAGGGTGGGGATGGTGGGGGATTTCAACTAACTGGGGTAGTTATGTGTAAACATTTTAGAGGGAACAGAATTAGAGGGAGCGGAATTCTTAAAGTGCATCCAGGAGAACTGTATAAGCCAGTACATAGAAGGTCCTTACAAGAGAAGGGTTGGTCCTGAACTTAACAAAGCCAGGCAAGTGGTTGAAGTATCAGTTGGGGAGCATTTTACAGACAGCGATCACAACTCCGTTAGATTCAAGATTGTTATGGAAAAGAACAAGAATGGACCTGAAATCATAGTTATAAACTGGGGGAAGGCTGATTTTTATAAGATCAGATATGATTTGGCCAGAGTGGACTGGCAGCAGATACTTCTGGAAGCAGAACTTAGAAAAGAAATTTGGAGAGCAAAAAAGGGACATGAAAAGGTACTGGCAGGTAAAATGAAGGAACATTCTAAGTTGTTTTACAAGTACATTAAGGATAAAAGGATAACTAGGGAAACAGTAGGGCTCATTAGGGACCATAGTAGCAATTTGTTTGTGGAGCAAGAGGACTAGGTAGGTTTCTAAATGAATGCTTTGTGTTGGTATTCGTTCATGAAAGGGCCGGTGTGGATATAGAGATCAAAGAGAAAGACTGTAATAAAATTAAAGTAATTAACATGGACAGAGAGGTTCTGAGTGGTGTGTCATGCTTAAATATAGACAAATATACAAGGCCAGATGAAATGTATTCAGGCTGTTGAGTGAGCCAAGGCAGAAAATGGCAGGGGCACTGGCAATCATTTTCAATTTCTCTTTGGCAGAGGAGAGGTGCCAGAGAATTGGGGATAGCTAATGTGGTGCCATTATTCAAGAACGGATGAAGGGATAAACAGGAACCTACAGGAAAGTACAGGCCACTCAGTCTAACCTCAGTGGATGAGGAAACTATTGGAAGCAATTCTGAGGGACAGAATTAATCTGTGTTTGGAGAGGCAGGGATTAATCAAGAACAGTCAGCATGGTTTTGTTAAGGGTGGTCATGTCTGACCAACTTGATTGAATTTTTTGAAGAGGTAACTAGGAGTGTAGATGAGGAAAATGTATTTGACGTAGTCTACTTGGACTTCAGCAAGGCTTTTGATAAGGTTCCACATGGGAGGCTGATAGCAAAGGTAAGAGCCCATGCGATCCAAGGAAATTTGGCAAATTAGATTCAGAATTGGCTGAGTGGCAGGAAGCAGAGGGTGATGCCCGAGGGGCATTTTTCTGACTGGAAACCTGTGTCCAGTGGGGTCCCACAAGGATCAGTGTTGGGGCCCTTGCTGTTTGTGGTTTATATAAATCATTTAGACATGAATGTAGGAGGGTTGATCAGCATGTTTGTGGTTTGTGCAGGTTAGGTGGATTGACCATGCTAAATTGCCCTTTAGTTTCTAAAGGTTAGATGGGTTACGGGGATAGGGCAGGATATTGGGCCTAGGTGGGGTGGTCTTTTGCAGGGCCGGTGCAAATTTGATGGACTGAATGGCCTCCTTCTGTAGGAATTGTATGATACAAAAACTGATGGGGTGGTAAATAGTGAGGAGGATAGTCTTAGATTACAGGAAGATATAGACGGGCTGATGCGTGGCAAATGGAATTTAATATGGATAAGTGTGAGGTGATGCACTTGGACAGGACAAACAAGGCAAGGGAATATATATAGTAGGACCATAGAAAGCACCGAGGAACAGAGGGACCTTGGTATGCATCGACATTGGTGCCTTATGGTAGCAGGGCATGTAGGTACAGTGGTTAAAAAGGCATATGGTATAATTGCCTTTATTAGCTGAGGTATAGAGTTTAAGAGCAGCTGGAACTGTATATAATATTGATTTGGCCACAGTTAGAGTATTGTAGAATTCATATTATAGGAGGGATGTGACAGCACTGGAAAGGTGCAGAGGAGATTTGCCAGGTTGTTGCCTGGGCTGGAGAGTTCTTAGCTATGATGTGAGATTGGGTAGACTGGGTTGTTTTCCTTGGACCAGAGGAGACTGAGGGGGGGCATGATTGAGATTTATAAAATTATGAGGGGCATAAAGTAGACAAACTTTTTCCCTTGGTGGAGAGATCAATGACTGGGTCATATATTTAAGGCGAAAGAGAAAATGCTGAAACTCTCAGCAGGTCTGGCAGCATCTGTAGGGAGAGAAAAGAGCTAATGTTTTTTCGAGTCCAATGACTCTTTGTCAAAGCTGTCAAGCTTTGTCAAAGACTCTTTGTCAGCTTTGACAAAGAGTCATTGGACTCGAAACGTTAGCTCTTTTCTCTCCCTACAGATGCTGCCAGACCTGCTGAGATTTTCCAGCATTTTCTCTTTCATTTCCAATTCCAGCATCCACAGGAATTTGCTTTTGTCGTATATTTAAGGTTTGGGGTGGGAGGTTTAGAGTGGATGCGAGGAAAAGCTTTTTCACCCAGAGGGTGGTAGGAGTCTGGAACTCACTGCCTGAAAGGGGGGTGGAGGCAGACACCCTCATTACATTTAAAAAGTATTTGGATGTGCACTTGCGATGCCAAAGCATACGAGGCTATGGGCCCAAGTGCTGGAAAATGGATTAGAATACTTAGGTGGTTGTTTCTGAGCAGTGCTGACAGAGCAGCGGAAGAGTCTTTTTTGTGTTGTAGACCTCTATGACTCTATGAGACTTTTTAAAAAACGTATTTTTATTACAAACATGTAACAAAACAGGTTACAGCAAATCAACACCCCGGGAAACATACTTCCCAACCACCAGCTATTCAGTCTGTACAGATTTGCCCCCTTTTTCACCCCCCCCCCCCCCCCTCTCCCCCTGCGACAAACAGATCCTCAAATACGGCCACAAACATGGTGGCCCTATATTTCCTGTATTGGTCTTCAGAAAGCCAATGGTCCTCTCCACCACTGTTCTAGTGAATACGTGACGGAAGTTATATCTTTCGTCAATCTCTGTTCTCGGGCGCCTGACAGCTTTTCAACAGGTAATTCTTGTTGCCAATTAACCACCTGTCAAGATGAGCTGCAACAGTGAAGGGACTTCGCGCTTGCAAGTGGTGAGGTATGTAAGCATCATGTTAGCTGCTCAGGTACCTTGCATAGACCTGCAAATCCGTGTCTTGTGCTCACAGACTAAGTCCAAAGATGTACAGGCTAGGTGGATTGGCCATGCTAAATTGTCCTTAGGTTAGGTGGGGTTACTGGGATGGGGTGGAGGTGTGGGTTTAAATAGGTGCTCTTTTAAAGAACCAGTGCAGACTTGATGGGCTGAATGGCCTCCTTCTACACTGTAAATTCTATAATTCTATGATTCTGTAAGTGAACTTTCATAGATTGAAAACATTTCCCATTCACAAAATGCCTAGCTGGCCAGCTGGCACCGTGATGGTCACATGGGTGCAATCAATGGCACCCTGGATATGGGGGAACCCTGTAATGGCAGCAAATTTTCTTGCCCGCTCAGCCTGGCTGACGTGGTCTGTCCTGAAATGAATAAATGTCCTTACATGGCTGAGCAGGGTATCAGTGACCAGCTTAACACAGTTGTGTGCAGCTGACTGCAAGACTCCACAAAGATCACCCACAGTGCTCTGGAATGATCCGTGACATTCAGAGCCACAGGCATTGGGTGTCCACCCACACACCTGGAGGATATTGCTGGGTGAATTATCTAGTAGATGGTCATCATTGCTTCCCTTGAAAACTGTAGCCTCCTGCGTTACTGGATCTCTGTCATGTCCAGGTAGTTTGATCGCTGCCTGTACACCCTAGCACCTGGGTAGTAGTATCTTCTGCACGTGTCCTCTCTGCTGTCTTTGATGATCTTGTGCCTGCACCTCTGCTCGAGAGGGATTCCTGTGAGCACTAGGCCCTCCTCTGTCCTCCTCCTCAGGGGAGGTTCCCCCAATTTGTATACAATACCCATCTGCAGGTTTGGAAATGAGACTCGCACATGCGCATAGTTTGACAAATTGACTCAAACCTCTGCAAGCTGATTGGTTAAAGTGACTCAGTGTTGCTTGCCCTGCTCTCACACATGACAGATCCCCTGCAGAAGCTGGTGAACTATATCAGACGCTCAATGGCTGCAACTCTCTCCCATAAAGTGCACTAAACGTTTGGGGTGGCTGCCAGCTTAGTGAATGCCAAGCGCCATTCCTTCATCACTGACTGCAAAATCCAGGCCAAAATAATTACATTCTAGTTGTTTTTGTTGAGGGGTAATGGTGAAGTGGTGCAAAATATGCTGTGCTGTTGTGATTCCCAAACAGAGGAAATAGTTTCTCAGTAAATCATACCATAATTTCCCCAGGAATGTCTGCATTGGAATAATGGTGAATGCTGCAGATTGCCATTACTATGGCAGAAGTTTTCAGCCAATTTTAGGCCAGTCTGTTTTGCAGATGTTCCCTCTTTGTTTATTTTCAAAGATGAAGAGAACTATAAAACGTTAACTTTTCATAGAATCATGGAATATACAGTGCAGAAGGAGGCCATTCGGCCCTTCGAGTCTGCACCGGCCCTTGGAAAGAGCATCCTACCTAATCCTAGGCCTCCACCCTATCCCCGTAACCCAGTAACTCCGCCTATCCTTTTTGGACACGAAGGGCAATTTATCATGGCAAATCCACCTAACCTGCACATCTTTGGACTGTGGGGGGAGAAGGGAACCGGAGCACCCGGAGGAAACCCACGCAGACATGGGGAGAATGTGCAGACTCCACACAGACAGTGACCCAAGCCGGGAATCGAACCTGGTACCCTGGAGCTGTGAAGCAACTGTGCTAACCACTGTGCTACCGCACTCCCTTGAAATTTTGAAATGAACACCAGCTATAACTCACTTATATATTTTTTAAGAGGATGTGGGGTACACAATGTTTAGTGATTTTTTAAATTAAATTGTGTACATTCTCAATCTTTTTATTCTGCAGTGAAAGGTAACCTTTTAAAATCATAATTTACTGAGAGAATGGAAGCTCTTAATTAAAGCCTAATCATTCTTTCGGCAGCTTTCAAGCTCTGGATGATCATGAAAGTGCTTATTTTATTTGGTTCCACACTCTGCTGACTCTGATGATATCACAAAAGCTTTTGTGCCAGATTTGCTCTGGAGTAAAATAATGTCTTTTTAAAATTGATTCAGAAGCTTAGCTGTACAAACTCATGTAAACTGAATAAAACTTTAACAAGCAATAATCTTGTTGTTTTGGTACTTCATGCCAATGGCTATTTAATCATTTTTTTTTTACCACAGTAGGGATTCTGATTACATCAATTTCATCATTTATTTTTCAATAAAATGAGCAAGAGAGAAAAACTTCTGCCCTCAGTTCCAAGGTGCGCTACTTTATAGAACAGTACAGCACAGAACAGGCCCTTCGGCCCTCGATGTTGTGCCGAGCCATGATCACCCTACTCAAACCCACATATCCACCCTATACCCGTAACCCAATAACCCCCCCCTTAACCTTACTTTTTAGGACACTACGGGCAATTTAGCATGGCCAATCCACCTAACCCGCACATCTTTGGACTGTGGGAGGAAACTGGAGCACCCGGAGGAAACCCACGCACACACGGGGAGAACGTGCAGACTCCGCACAGACAGTGACCCAGCCGGGAATCGAACCTGGGACCCTGGAGCTGTGAAGCATTTATGCTAACCACCATGCTACCGTGATGCCCATTCAGGATGCCCATTATATTCAGGAGTATTATAAAGCAACATTTTACACCATGCTACATAAGGGCCAGAATTTTATGCTCAGCACAACGTGTTTTTAGACAGTGTTGAGGGGGGAGCAGGAAACTGCAGGGACGCCATTCCCTCTGGGTTCCCACCTGCCCTGATCTCGCAGCAATTTTATGCTGGGGCAGTCAAGGCCTCGGACAGGAAGCTCAGCCTTTCCCCAGTTGAGTTTGATCTTGAGTGGGAACAGTTGGGGGGGCCTCCAGCAGAAGCCTTCTGACTGGGGGCATCCTCTCCTTAAGGTCCGGTGACCTTTGAACCTCCCTACACTGATTGACCCCTTTGTGACCCTCCAGACCTTCCCTACCCTCCCCGCGGAGTCTCCCCAGGACTTTTTCTCAGGCAGCTCCATTCAGTTCCTCTTCTGGCTACTGCAACGCTGTTGATGGAAGAATTGGAGAGCTGCCGGCCAATCTGAGGTGGAACTTCTTTCCTCGTGAGGGACTGAATAATTCCAGTCAATACATATTGGGGTGTAAAATGACTGAGGGGCCAGTCAGAGTCGGTGGGAATGTGTTCCCTGCGACTCTGGATGGCGGGGTCTTTCTGGTCAGAGTTATTATGCCAGAAAGTCAGTTAAAGAGATAGGTTTTCTGGGGAAAGAGGTGGAGAGGTTTAGGTATGGAATTTCATGTATTAATGCTGAGACAACTGAAGGCATAGCTACCAGTTGTGGAACATTTAAAATCAGGGTCACTCAGGAGTCCTGAATTAAAGGAATGCAGAGATCCTTGTATGTCTATAAGGCTTGCGGAGATTACTGGAGATTACAGAGGTAGGAATGGTGAAATCAATGATGAGAATTTAAAAATCTTAAACTTTTATAAATGTTGCTTAACTGGGAACCAATGTAGGTCAGTGAGTATGGGATGATAGGTGATTGGAACTTGGCACAATAAGGGCACAGGCAGCAGAGCTTTGGATAATTGTCCTAAAGTTTATAGAGGGTAAAATATGATGGGTCAGCAAGGAGTGCATTTAAATTGTCAAGGTTGGAACTAACAAAGGCATAGATTAGGGTTTCAAATGCATATGAGCTGAGGCAGGTGAGGTTGAGTGATATCAGCATTTTCCACCATCCACCTGTGAGATCCCTGCAAGCGAGCTGGCCATTCCATCACATGGTCCCATCAAATCCCTGGGGTGACTGTGGTGGGAACGGTCAGGGTCAGAGGTCAAGGGGAGTCCAGGCCACCCACAACGTCTGCCTATTCCCCCACCTCTCTAGGCAGCCGAGACCGGCCCACTCCTCACACCCTTCTGACAGAGCACCAAAGCAGGTTGTAACAGTGTGAATGTATTTAAGTGACAATGTATACACAGATTTGTGCCCTAGCCCCTATAACTAAACTGTGCTCTGCATTCGTGCCAACTTAACTAGCGTCTAACTTTATTGCCTTACGGGCCCTAACGCTACATCTAGGTGAGTTCCCAGACAGTACAGCAGGAGTGGCGGTGGCCTGCTGCGATTCCCGCCTTGCAGCCTGGGTCCCTGTTGGCGGCCATCTTTTGGGGCACCCGGGCCTGGATAGGCCCGGTTGCTGCTTGGGTACCACAGGTGGCATGGTGCCACCCTGTTCTGCCCGCTGCCCACTAGATACACCAGGGATAGGAGGGGGGTGGGGAGGGGGTCCGAGGTGCTGCGGTGTTCCGGCACCTCCTCTGCAGGAGTCACCGGCACAGGCCAGACTCAGGAACGCTGCTGTGATTTCCAGGTGGCTCTGGTATATGGTCGCCAGTGAGGTGGCAACCCTGTCTTGAGCCTCAAAGAATGCCCAGGCCTTGGACATGCTGATTCATAGCCAAAACTGTTTCCGCCCCCCCCCCCCCCCCCCCCCCCCCCCCCCCCCATGCCGCCACTGCAGCCGCCACCTGTGCGGTGTTAGCCTGGGTGGCATGCATGTTTGGCACCACCTCCTGCTTCTGGACGCGATTGGACTCCTCCAACTGCACCTGCAGGTGCTGGATACTCACCGACAACCCCTCATGGAAGACCATCAGACATAGGAGCAGAATTAGGCCACTCGGCCCATCGAGTCTGCTCTGCCATTCAATCAGAGCTGATATTTTTCTCATTCCCATTCTCTTGTCTTCTCCCCATAACCCCCGATCCCCTTATTAATCAAGAACCTACCTATCTCTGTCTTGAAGACACTCAGTAATTTGGCCTCCACAGCCTTCTGCGGCAAAGAGTTCCACAGATTCACCACCCTCTGGTTGAAGAAATTCCTCCTCATCTCTGTTTTAAAGGATTGTCCCTTACTCTGAGATTGTGTCCTCTGCTTCTAGTTTTTCCGACAAGTGGAAACATCCTCTCCACGCCCACTCTATCCAGGCCTCGCTGTATCCTGTAAATTCCAATAAGATCCCCTCTCATCCTTCTAAACTCCAATGAGTACAGACCCAGATTCCTCAACCGTTCCTCATGTGACAAGGCCTTCATTCCAGGGATCACCCTTAACACCATGGGCTCTAAACTTATTTAACAGTCTCCTGTGTGGCACCTTGTCAAAGGCCTTCAGGAAATCTAAATAAATCACGTCCACTGATGGAGGGTGTTGGCAACAGCTGTGACGGGAAGTCAGTGACAGCCTCAGAAACGAGCTCCAGGGTGTCTTGCATCTCGGGTCGCACGCCCTGTACGTCCGTGCTTTTGGTGGGAAATCACGGAGGGGAGATTCCTCCATTTTCTAGCTGCCAGCAAGCAAACAACAGCACTATGAAGAACTGAAGACGGATTGTTTGGTTATAAGGAAACAAGCTAGGATCTCACAACTGAATCTGCTGGAGTGAGCTGCACAGGAGGACAAAGCAGTGTTAGTGTGAGCTGTATATAGAGGTCCAAGGCCTCTGGTGAGTAGCCAACTAAGAAGAAACTGAAATCTGGAACAAAGCAGTATAAAGGTTGATTTTTTGAATTCTGGCTTTGTTAATTGTGCCAATGCAAATCAGGATGCAAAATCCCTGTGTGTTATATGCAGGGAAGTATGGGCAAATGAGAGTTTGATGCTAACTATGTCTTGCAGACATCTTTTCAATTCTAAACGAACTGAGCCTCAATTTGCAAGGGAAGGATGATGATTGCTTTCAGCACTGTGAAGAAATAGATGCTTTCCAAAAATAATTGAAAGTGTGGCAAATGCGAGCACAAAACCAAAACTACTACATGTTCCCCACACTGCTACAACATCTGGAAGAAAACAGTGTTAGTAAGGGAACTGTCAATCCACTGGCAAATCTTATTCACTCGCATCTGGCTGGGCTGATCAACCTTTTTTGTCACTACTTTCCAGAGGAGAAATTTCAGATTTTGAAACAGAAGAGGTGGTTGAAAGTTCCTTTGAGTTTGAGACCCCAGAGTCAATTATTAACTTACAGCTGACTCGAAATGAAGAGACTGAATATATACGTCTCACCTGTGACAGCACATTAAAAACATGCCACAAGTCCATGAGGCTGTCAGCATTCTGGAGTAGCGTTGTCAAGGAGTACCCAGTGCTGAGTAAAACAAGAATTTTGTTGCTATTGCTCTTCACAACGACCTACATGTGCGAGGTTGGATTTTCTGTCCTCACAAATATGAAGTCAGCTCAAAGGAACCGGCTGAACCCTGCATCTGTTGTGCGCATTGCCCTCTCCTCCTGTGAATCTGATTGGAATGAGATCGTGAGGACCAATTAGGCTCTCCTATCGTATTAAAGGTAAGTAAAAATGATGGGTTGCAAAGGTCGGTCAGCATGTGTCGTGCAAGTCGGGAGGTGTGAAAAGTGGGTCTGGGGGAAAAAAGTTTGAAAAACAATGGGTTGGATTCTCCGCCAACGGGATTTCCCGCCAGCAGGATTCTCCATTGTGCCGGCAATGCACCCATGCCTGTGGGTTTCCCGGTGGTTTGGGGTGGCCACACTAAGAAATCCCATTGGAATGTGACGGGAACAGAGAATCTCGCTGCTGGCGAGGGAGCATCACCCAGGAAAATGCGGCTGGTGGACTGGAGAATCCTACCCACTGTATTTCATCATACACCTAACTACCATTTAGATGATATAAAGGCTTTGAGGAATGGAAGACAGTTGCAGGCCACAAAATTCTCAGGTTCTGACCTGCTCTTTTAGTCACAGAATTGTGTCAGTATAAGTTGATATTTAATTATTCTTGTGGGCACAGTGATTAGTACTGCTGTCTCACAGCGCCAGGGACCCGGGTTCAATTCTGGCCTTGGGTGACTGTATGGAGTTGGCATGTTCTCCCAGTGTCTGCATGGGTTTCCTCTGGGTGCTCCGGTTTCCTCCCACAGTCCAAAGATATGCAGGTTAGGTGGATTGGCCATGCTAAATTGCCCTTAGTGTCCAAAAGATGTGCAGGTTAGGTGGGGTTAAGGATTAGGCTTGGGATGGACCTATGTATGGTGTTCTTTTGGAGGGTCAGTGAAGATTCGATGGGCAGACTGGCTTCCTTTGGCACTGTAGGGCTTCTATGAAAAACAATACAAGATAAAAATGCTCCTATTTTAGAGTACCATTATGAAATATAGGACGGGATTCTCCGGCTGCGCCCATCTGGTGACTGGAGATTCCCGCCCGAGGTCAATAGACTTTTCCATTGTCCATATCTCACCTATGGCGATCTTGCAGCGGGCGGGGTGGAAGAATCCAGCCAGGTTAATGGTCAAAATCTCATCCAAATAAAAGTTACAAATTTCTTTAAGACTTACTGAATCTCTCAATCTAATACTACTAAACCTGAGAATCTCCCATTTGTGAATTTTTAAAATATTAATGAAGTAGCAGAAATAATCTAGACAGTGTATGTTATCCCCTGATAGCCTGTTGGGTAAACATACTGCCCAGTGAGGTACTGATATGGTAATCAGGAACATGCTTAATTACCAGCATGTTCCTGAGCTAATTCAGTGAGGAAGGCCAGCAGATGTCTGAAATTTGTTTCAAGCTAAGAATGGAAACACATTTTCCAGGATTTCCACTCTTGATCATTATTAAGTGATCCTTTACTGGAAAGTTCATGTGTACGTCGTCACCCAATGTGTGGACAATCAGATTTAATGTGATGCTCGCATTGGACGATAGTCTGTTGACCTCAGTAGACAGCTGGAGAATGGCTGGCACTTGTGGAAAGTGAGTCAGCGTGAGTCAGTGCCCACGGGAGAGGAATCGCAAAAATAAATTCAAATTGTACACTATTTAGATCTTTGATGAATGCAGTAATTTAATGAAAAATGGAACATCATACAGCAAATCAAATTTCCTGGAAATGTTTCTGTTCCCTGCCAATTTCATCCCTCCTCTGGTCTTGAAGACGTGGCTTATTGATTGGGTATGAATCCACAAGAAATTTGGTTCAAATAATAATTAATTTGTGTGTGTGAGACCCAACAATGGTTGTTGGGGAGCGATTCATGCTGAAGCATTTTGACAAATTCAAGGTCAGGTACCCATGAAGACTTCTAACAGAGGTTGGGCGATAATGATAGCAAGAATCCTGATTGATTCCTCACCAATTCAGGAAAGCTGACCACTGCTGTGAAGTTTGGTACAAACTAGGGCTGAACTGACCCTTATCTGTATGTCTCAACTCATGGATAAATTTGTTCAGCCAGAGAGCTTCCTGTGAAGATCATGACAAGGCTAGAAAGTAAGAATGGAAACACTATACCTTTATTCCTTTCATTCCTGGCATTCCAGAATGTCCTGGCTGACCTGGTAAACCTGGTTCTCCTTTACGCCCCTATTTAATACAAAACAAAAGCCATCATTGCTCTTCTTGAAGAACAGCCACGACCAAACGCAACTCTACATTCCTTCTTATGTAAAAGCAAATTACTGTGGATGCTGGACAATCTCACCAGGTCTGACAGCATCTGTGGAGAGAGAATGGAGCTAACGTTTCGAGTCTCACAAAGAGTCATCCAGACTCCATCCTCACTCCACAAATGCTGTCAGACCTAGAATTATAGAATTTACAGTGCAGAAGGAGGCCATTTGGCCCATCGAGTCTGCACCGGCCCTTGGAAAGAGCGCCCCACTTAAGCCCACACTTCCAAACTATCCCCAAACCCTACCTTACCTAATCCTACCTGCTGAGATGGATCGGCATTTTCTGTTTTTGTTCCATATTCCTTCCTGTCCTTTTGGACCCCTTTTAAACATTCAGTTAATCAAGCAGAATGCAAACCCCTACCCGAAAAGATTGACATCATTTGCGTTCAACAATATTCATTTGCACTTATTTGATATCAATTGCACTCAAAAGCAATCAGTTAGCTATCATTTAACATCAATTTCCCCCTAAACCAATCACTTAGCTACCATTTAATATTACATGTACTGTAACTGACATCAATGTCATCAACTGCCCCAAACACAAGGCTCAAACATTTGCAATTAGTAACATCACTTAAGCATTCAAACACCAAAAATGATCACAGGGTGGAATCTTACTACAATTTGACAAACAGTGCGGTTCTCCGGCCTCGTCGCGCTCTCACTCGAGCAAAACCAGGCCGGTGAATAGCGGAAGACGCCAAAAACGAAAACCGCGCCAGCGGCAAACAATTTGCAGTGCCCTGTCTTTGGCCACCCCAGGGCCCGCCCGATGAAGGAGGTGAGGATTCTTAAATCTGGCACCCCTCCGCCAGACTGGGCCCTCTCCCGACGATTGTGGGAGAGCTTTTCCTGAGGAGACACAGAGAGGGCATCATTAGCCACACTCATGGTTCACAGTGTGGGGGAGGGGGTGTGTGATTGTCCAGTGTCCTCACTGGAGGGCGCTCCCCGACTAGTCCAAGAATGGAACCCCATCCTCAGCAGTCCAATCACCTGCTTGACCAACAAGTGCATTGAAGCGCGTTATCGCGACACTCCGCACGTTTGTGGCCTCCGCACTAGCATCATCAGCCACCCCCTGAGTGGGTACCCCTGTTTCCCTGAGAAGTCATCCTTCCAGCTCTGCTCCCCCTCACAAATGTTTGAGTTGTGCAAGCGCTCCAAGATCTAACTGTCATAGACGCTTCCCAGGAAACAGGCACATACCTGCATTATGCGCATCACATGGTCATGAACGGGTTGGACATCGAGGCAGTGGTACCCCTTGCAGTTCATGAATGGTGTCACATGTTGCCATGGAGACTGCAGGGACACATGGATGTAGTCGATCACACCTTGCACCAGGGACATGTTTGCTAAGCGGGCGAAGCCCATGACCCTGGCATTCTGGCTCGCCTGGTCCCGGTCCAAGTTTATATATATGTGGGCCCTCACATACAGGTCATCTGTTACCTCCCTTATGCATTTGTGTGCAGCTGAGCTGGAAATGCCACACAGAGCACCGGAACTGCCCTGAAACAAGCTTCTCGCATAGATGTTCAGAGCAGCGTTAGCTTTAAGGACCATGGAAGGGGGGGGGTGCCTTCCCATTCCATGTGGTGACAGCTCTTACAGAACCTGGGAAAGGTGGTCCACCATTTTCTGTGACAGATGCAGTCTTCTCCAGCACTGAGGCTCCGACATCTGCAGGTAGGACGTCTGGCGTTGGAAGACCCTTTGCTGGTAGTGTCTCCTACGAGGTTCCACCATCGGTGGTGCTGTTCCAGAACAGGTAATGGCCCAGCCTAACCCTCCTCTGCAGAGTCGCTGGTCCTACCTGCATGCAGCGGCACTATGATGTCTCTGCTGCTGCTCGCTTCTTATGAGTATTATAGCCAACTCAACTGGTTCATTGATTCTGCAGAATCATGCACTAAAAAGAGGTGCGTTGAGGATTCCTGACAGAGCCCTGACCCTCGGCCCTTCACACTTATAGCCGGTAGCATGGTGGTTAGCATAAATGCTTCACAGCTCCAGGGTCCCAGGTTCGATTCCCGGCTGGGTCACTGTCTGTGCGGAGTCTGCACGTCCTCCCCGTGTGTGCGTGGGTTTCCTCCAGGTGCTCCGGTTTCCTCCCACAGTCCAAAGATGTGCGGGTTAGGTGGATTGGCCATTCTAAATTGCCCGTAGTGTCCTAAAAAAATAAGGTTAAGTGGGGGGTTGTTGGGTTACGGGTATAGGGTGGATACGTGGGTTTGAGTAGGGTGATCATGGCTCGGCACAACATCAAGGGCCGAAGGGCCTGTTCTGTGCTGTACTGTTCTATGTTCTATATTTCCCCTTTACTGTGTGCCTTGCCACTAAGCCTCACACCCTCTCCTCTTACACTATAGCCACTTTCCCACAGTTGTCCCTCTCAACTCCACCTAGGTGAGGTGCGTGGACCTTCGAGTGTGTCAGTGGCACCTTAACCTCGACCATTGCCCCATCCCCAAACCTGGCATTAGGTGAAAGGGTAGTTGATTGGATGCATGGGCCCTATGTCTGCATCCTCAAAGGAGACCTCAAAGACGCCCACCCCCGTCATGACCTTGAACATGGTGAGTGATGATAGACATCAACATCACACCTTGCATAGGGCACATCAGTGTTATAGAATCATAGAATTCCTACAGTGCAGATAGGGGCCATTCGTTTACACTGACCTTCTGAAAGAGCACCTTACCTAGGTGATAGCCACCGTGCCAATTACAAGAATTATCTTCGTCACGTTAATGCATGTATGAACAATGCTTGGGCCAACACTTCCAAAGAGTTAAAACCTTGGCTTCAATCAGTGGCATTGATGTTTAGCTCTGCAGATTTCATTTGCACAATTTATGAGTCAAGTAAGGGTGAGGTAGCATTTCAGGCATTTTGTGGCAGATGAGGCACAGCTGATTGAATGAAGCCTGCAATTAGGGTGACAAGTACATCCCTAGAGGCCAACCTCATTCTTCCAGGTCACAAGGGCTGCAGAGTTGACAAGCTTTCCATCAGCCACAGCAATCCATTCCAAAACTCATTCTGACAGTGCAACTTCCCTGACAGGTGGTTTTGAACTTCCATATGCAGAACCCTTTGTCTTCACAGCACTGCCTGAGTGTGGAATTCAACTCACACTGCAGTCATCCTCTCCTCAGTAAGAAGGTCTTCATGCCTCATGAAACAGAGATATTGATGTGACCATCAATTCACAAGCCACGTGGTTGGAAGTGAACAGTGGTTTTAATAGTCTTACAACAGAGCCTGCCTGCGACGTGATGAACTGGCAGGCAGACTCACGACTGCAAAGCTTTATACTTCCGGTTAGTGGGAGGAGCCATGGGCGGAGCCAAGGGTGGAGCCTAGTACAAACTCCTCATCTCCCCCTATGGGCAGAGCCGCGCAACTGCTCGTATACCGAGCTAATATGAATACAGCACATCATATAACAACAGTGTGAATTACGCGGAATGTGATTCACCACAGATGCATCCTATTGCTGACTCCCCCACTCAGCCCTTGCAGCCTGTCCGTTAATGGCCACCCAAGAACCTCACAGTCACACCCAGTGCTGATCCTCTGTATTCAGCTTCTCCCACCCACTTTCCAGCTCACACTACAGAAGAGCACTCGTCCAAAAGCGATTTGGACACAAGGCCACCAAAGAGAACATGGGAAGCGCTACCTACATGCCAGTCTTCAAAACCCTTTAAAGCAAATCTTGGCTCGACATGAAGGGTTGGTAAAGCCTGCAAGTGACCCCTGCCCCCGAATTTGTGATACTGAAACGCATCTGAGCCCCGAGTTGAAATTAACTGTGTTTCCCAGTCCTCTCCGGTGCCCCCCGAGCTTGCAACACCTTATAGAATCCCTACAGTACAGAAGGAGGCCACTCAACCCATCGAGCCTGCATCGGCCCTCTGAAAGAGCACTCCAACTTGGCCCACTCCCCGCCTCATCCCCATCTAACCTTTGGACGCTTCGGGGCAATTTAGCATGGCCAATTCACCTAACCTGCATATCTTTGAACTGTGGGAGGAAACTAGAGCACCATCGAGTTGATGTCATCAGATTCAAGTTTAAGTTAGACCGTTGTATAGGGCTCTTGATGAATATTCAGTGATGGGAGAAGTCCCGGAGTGAGTGCTCACTAATGGCATTCTAATGTATTAAATTGAAGTTCCTGGGCATTGTGTTTCATGTTACTCCGTCGGTGAGGGGGGGATGTTAAAAACTGAAAATCGTGATCTTGTCGGAGAGATTCGCATTCTCGCCGGATTTTCCGTCCATCTTGCCGATCCTGCACACGGCTATTGTGGGCTCAAATTCATCCACATTGAGTTTATTTTCCAAATTTCTGAATTTTGATAGCTTCAAACATCTTGGGCGGGATTCTCCCCTACCAGGTGGGGCGGGTCGTACTGGCGCCGAGGCGTGGTGTGAACCACTCCGGAGTCGGGCCACCCGGAAGGGCCACCGCTGGCTGGTGCAGGTTTGTGCATGCGCGGGGGCGCCAGCATGTGCTGGTGTCATCCTAGCGCATGCGCAGGGGGGTTCTTCTCCGCGCCGGCCATGGCAGAGGTTGACAGTAGCTGGAACAGACGAAAAGAATGCCCCCAGGGCACAGGACCGCCCACGGATCAGTGGGCCCCGATCGCGGGCCAGGCAATCGTGGGGGCACCCCCCGGGGCCAGATCTCCCCGTGCCCCCCTGAGGATTCTGCAGGCCACCCGAAGAGCCAGGTCCCGCCGGTACATAACTGGTTTGATTTACGCGTCAGGACTGGCTGAAAATGGACGGCCGCTTGGCCCATCGCAGGGGGAGCCGCTGCCAGCGGCCGGCAAGATTCCTGCCCCCGCAAAGATCTCGGCACCGGAGAATTCCGCAGTCGAGGCGGCGGGGCGGGATTCACGCCGCCTCCCGGCGATTTTCTGATCAGGAGGGGGGGTCGGAGAATCCCTCCCCATAAAACTGAACTAACTTTAGAAAATGCAGATTGATGAAGTACTTCCATGATTTGCTCGATAACTTGAAGCTCGTGCAGCATAGCCCTGACTGGAGGCAGGGAATCTTGGGAAGAAAGAGTCGACCCTGAAACTTGGTACGGGTAGAGGAGAGTTTAGACCCTGAGATTGCGGAGGGGAAGAGAGTTTATATCCTGAGACCTGGAAAATGGGTGGGCGAAACGAATAGGCCCTGAGACTAAAATTTATTAATAACTGATCACATGGTGCTCTCTAGTGTGAACTGTATAGTGGAACGGAGTTTTTGACCTAAATGGAAATCTGAATAAATTCAGATCTTATTTCAGGAATTAATTTCCTTCTATTTTTCAATATAGGTTGCTGAGCGAATTTGATAGCTTTGAGTATGCTGGATAGTTTTGAATGTGCTGGGTATAACTTTGAGTACCCTATCAAACTTGGATGTCAAATTCATTTCAAATTAGAACCTTTGATGCAAATTTGTAATTGAGAGCATCGAGCACACTTGAAAACAAAAATGATGTTAAAATTTTGGGTTTATTAATAAATATTCCCTTGTCATGGCCTTGTTATGATTCTTCAGTGCAGGTTTTTTACGCAAAAAACTTTGAAAAGATTAGGTGATATCTAACAAAGTTAATGTTAATTGAAAGAAAATTTCAATGAATGAGCTAATCTCATGTTTTACAAACTCTGGATCATGATTAGTTTCAGTAAAGTATGAGCCAAACCTTTCATAGCGTTACATGGAAGAGCAATGCAGATTCAGGGGAAGCAGGGACAGAAGTTTGGGTATAATTTAACTTGGATACCAGATATAGTTCAATCTCCATTTAAAGTGATACTGCCCTCATTTTCAGGTATTATTGATTTTACATTATTCTTGGTTGTCAAATGGTAGAATTTTGGAATAAGTGTTGTTTGGACACGGGTTACTATGTATTATAGTCTGAAGAGCTGAGTGTAGCAACATTGGGATGCTGCGGTGTTACAACTCGCAGGTAGGTATAATGACAGTGTGATATGTTTACAGTGTAACTAATGGTTGTTGGGTGTAATTATAATGTGACACATTTCCAATGACACCAGAGTAAAGGGGATATAACTATAGCATGACACATTTACAGTGTCACAATGGCAGGGTGTTATCACTGTGTCAAGTTTACAGTGTCTCCAGTGTCAGGTTGATCTGATTATAGTGTGATAATTTTACATAGGAAGTTTCCATTATGAATATTGACTTGAGAATTTATAACAGGAAAAAGTTGACATGGAAGTTCAACAAACAGATGTCCAGTTGATAAGCACTGATGTTGCTGAGTTCACCTAATCCGATTATGCTGCTGAAGTAAGCATGCAATGATTTTAAGTCTACGAAAATGTGTATTATTTAATAGGTCCTTTCATTGCATAATAATAAGTACACTAAATGTTGTCTTTGGGCGGCACAATAGCACAGTGGTCAGCACTGTTGCATCACAGCTCCAGGGTCTCAGATTCGAATCCCGGCTGGGTCACTGCCTGTGCGGAGTCTGCACTTTCTCCCCGTGTCTGCGTGGGTTTCCTCCGGGTGCTCTGACTTCCTCCCACAGTCCAAAGATGTGCATGTTAGGTGGACTGGCCATACTAAATTGCCCTTGGTGTCCAAAAATGTTAGGTGGGGTTACTGGGATAGGTTGGAGATGTAGGTTTAGGGAGGATACTCTTTCCAAGGGCCGGTGCAGACTCGGTGGGCCGAATGGCCTCCTTCTGCACTGTAAATTCTATGAAATTAACAACCTTGTTGTGCTTTTACAGTATTAAAAGTTGTAACATTTCGACAACCTGTAAAATTTTGAAGCTTTTTAAAAAGTTATTATTATTATTATACTTTTACATTTCCAATTAAATGCAGAAATTCAACAAAACAGATCCTGATTAATTTGCAGAAATACTATTTGGTCCTCAAAAGGTTAATTAGGAGTTAGGTTTAGACAGAATCAAAAAGTATGACAACTTATATCACAATAAATTGTACAATTTTGATCTATTACCTTATTACCATATTGTCCTTGAATACCTTGGATTCCTCGTTCACCCTTGTTACCCTGCAAAACGAAACAGATTGAGCCATTTAACATTGCTAGTTTATGAACTTGCTTCAATTTGACTGCATTAACAAATCTGCGGGTGGCTTCCATGATCCAATGGTTCAAACGGAGAGATTACAATTATCTGTGTTACATTGGGAACACCAGGTTATGGAATTTCTCCTTTTATGTATTCCCTTTATTCTTCATTATTTTATTTTACTTAGTTCCCCTTGTACTATGCAACATTTAGCAACTAAAATAAGCGTGAACCGATCAGATTTCAGGCCTCCTGCAATGTATTTTTGTAACCACCTGATTTCCAATGCTTCTCCTTGGAAAGGAGAGGGTGCTTCCCCTGCAGCTGGCAGACCCTCTCCCAATCAAAACATGCTGCCTAAACATCTGGATCAATTCAAGGTTGAGTGTAACCATCTTCCATTGGATATTAAGGGGCTATTTAGCATGGCCAATCAACTGACCCAGCACATCTTTGGACTGTGGGAGGAAACCGGAGCACCGGGAGGAAACCCACACATGGAGAATGTGCAGATCCTACACAGACAGTGACCCAATACCAGAATTGAACTCGGATCCCTGGTGCTGTGAGGCAGCAGTGCTAACCATTGTGCCACCATGCCACCCTCACTTCCTCACTTCTGACCTGATGATGGAGGGAAGATCATTGATGAAGCTACAGAAGATGGTCAGCCTAGGGACTGATGGGTTTTAGCCAGGAGGTCACTATATGGCAGGTCAGGTCCCATGCCGGCGTCGACACTTAGCCTCTAAAACAGTGAATCCAGTCCTTAGTCTCCAGGATGGAGAATGCTGGCCCAAATATCTCATACCTGTTAGACGGAATTCTCCGGCCGTTTGCTGGTGGCGAGATTCTCTGGTCCGGCCAGCAGCACACCCCTGCCAGTGGGTTTCCTGGAAGTGTGGGGTGGTTTTAATGGGAAATTCCATTGACTGTAGCGGGAAAAGAGAATCCCACCACCAGTGAACAGCATGACAATGGGAAGTAATTTGAAATGAATGCAGTACAATAATGAACATTCTTACAGTTGTTATCACCTCATATACAGCTTCCCGTTAATTAACATGTAAGTGCCTGGTCTTTTGTATTGAAGGTATCTTTATATATACAATATACAATACCTTGGACCCAGGTAGTCCTCGTGAACCAGGTTCACCTGGCAATCCCATTTCACCCTAGTGCAAAAGAAAAAATATTACATTTTTATTGAAATGATAAAATATTACATTTATTACCTTCAGTAATACTTTGCAAAAAATAAAGTGGAATGGCTTAATGCATTTATATTAAATTGATTTAATGACTATTTTAGTCGTGGTAATAATCCATGTATTTTAATGAAGCATTTGTTTCGAATCTTTGCATAGCATAATTTAAAGGGCTATGTATTAAAATAAATTAAAAATGACTGCTCCCTGTTCTGATTTCATCAGAAATAAAACACTGAATGAAAATTGAAACTAACTGTGTGCTGACTAGAAAATAAAGTCTTTATCGATAAAAGAAAAGATGAAGTCATTGTGATTTTAGCGTGGAGTGTACCAGAGGCGCGATCTTCCAGCCACGCGGCGCTGGAAAGGTAGCTCATCGTGGCGCAGCGTGGGCTGTGCAAGCCGGAAGCCTCTGTTCCCGGGATCTACCTGGCTCACAATTCCTCAGGCGATTCAACGTAATCTGGCAAGAGGTTGCGAGGGGAATCCTGCCCACAATGAGCAGGATCAGTTTTTGGCAATTATCCATATTAGAGCCTCACTCTAATGTGCAGATTCCCGAGGTACCTGAGGCTTTGGGATTCAATCCTTTCGTCTCGGGGAGATCAGGGCCGGGATTCTCCAAGCCTGCGGCGGGTAGGAGAATCGGCAGTCACGCCGGAAATTCCTGCCACGCCTCTCAAACGATGGGATACGATTCTCCGGAGAATCGGCGCCAGTCGCGCGTGCACGGTCGATGTGGCGCCGGTCTCAGGCGTTGAAAACGGTCCCTGTGCAACTCTTTGCGGTCAACCGGCCAAAATCAGGGGCTACCAATCGGTGGGCGTGCGCGATCTCAAGGGGGCCTACCTCCTTCGCCGCGGAAATGGCCGCTACGTGCATTGGCGCGGAACAGCCACCACGCACATGCACCTGCGCGGAAATGGCCACCAGGCGCATGCATGGACCTGCGCCGGCAGAGCAGGGCCGCATATCGGCGCCAGAGCTGCGTGTAGCACTCCGGCGCCGTGCTGGCCCCCTGCGGGCCATTGAATCGATGGGCCACGAGGCCCATTGACACCGACGTGCAACACTCCAGTGTTTACACCAGCGTCAACACTTAGCTGGGATTTTCGAGAATCTCGGCCCAGGTATGCGCTGTTTGGTACTGGTCCTCACAAATAGGGACCAGATGAAACGGCACTCATGGGGGTCTCCAAGGGGATCGGAAGCCCCTAGCTGCATGCCCTTTGGGCAGGGTGGTGCCCTGGCACTGCTGGTGCCACCTGGACATCCTGGCAATGCCAGCCTGGTACTGCCAGTCTGACACCTGGCATTTTTTGCACATGCGTGATCGAGCTGGGGTTGCCTCGCATGGGTGTTGGGGGGCGCATGGAGGAGCCAGGGGCCCTCCCATGTTGCACTCGGGCTAGGGGAGGTCAGGATTTTTTTTTGTGGGCCTCGGTGATCAGGACACCATTTAAAAATAGCGTCTCGAACTCTTGCTACAACGGGAATTTCGGGTGAGCGGAGCTCCCCATTGTAAAAAATAGGGCTATATGCGGCCTTGGTCGCACGTTCCCTGTTTAGGCCCCTTATTCAAAGCGAATCGCATTGAATAGCCACGTGTCTTTCAGCACTGCGAGGGCTGGGAAACACGCGGCTAAACGCACTTTGTTCCCTTTTGGGAAGATCTCGCCCCACAACACTGAGATGAGCAGTAAATCCTGCTGGCTGATGGGCTAAAGTCTGCTGCATTAAATTCTTTTAAACATTTGGATCGTTTCAACCGAATTGTTACCTGATCTGAGCCCAAAGCTGACTATGAATGTGTACCTTTTTGACATTAATATAGTGGTGATATTTCATAAAGAATGTAGAGGAATGGCAATTATTTCAATTTCCTGAGGGGTTGGAGTTAGAATGAGTTACACTGAGTTCAAGATGTTTTTCATTTCAGATTTTATTTTTACTCAAATGTAAACTGCCAGGAAAAATACAGTTCTGCTGCTGTATATATATTTTTTCACTGAAATATTACAATAAACAAAGTAGTGAATCAGAACTGAGTTCACTTGAAAAAAAACAGGAAATGCTGGGAAAACTCAGCAGGTCTGGCAGCATCAATAGAGAGAAACAGAGTTAACGCTTTGAGTCTGTATGACACTTTGCGAGCTAATGAGTTAACTTGATCTAGTCCATCCCTGCAAAAATCACAAGCCCCTTGGAAGAAAGTTCAAGGGCACAATGTTAAACTTAGGTCTCACTATATCTAAATGCGCACGATAAAGAGTTGACATGCTTGACCTCGGCAGTCTTGTAATGGAGACAAGCGAAACAATGTATTGAAGCAACTCTCCTGCCTATAATAGGTGAATTTTGATGCTTTGCTACTTTAAAGATACAATGGGTGTGATTCAGGGGCCTCATCACACCCGACTTGGCGAGACCTCTCATGGGATTCGCAATGCTCAAAATACCTTGCAAGATTTAACGAGATCTCACCAGACGTCGCGATCGGGATCTCCCCCCGCTAAACACACTCAAAACAGGACTCTGTCCCGTTGAATCACGCCCAATATGAATGTTGTTGCTGTTGGCAAAGAATTGTATTCCCAACTCTTGGCATACTTGATCAAGAAACATTCAACAACTTATATTTATGTAATGCCCTAACATAATAAAATGGTCCAACACACTTCACAGGAATGTTATAAAGCAAACGTAAATAAATAACCATTTAAGGAGATATTAGGGCAGATGCCAAAAGCTTGGTCAAAGCGGTAGGTTTTAAGGAGCATCTTAAAGGATGAAAGAGAGGCAGAGAGTTGGGGAGGTTTCGGTTTGGAATTCCAGAACTTAGGGCCCAAGGGGCAATGCCGGCCCACCCTCTTGCCCCCCCCCCATTCCAAAACAGCCCGCTGCACTCGCGGGCCTTCCCCGCCCACACAAACCCCAAGATCGACCCATTGACTTTCCTGAAAAAAGACTTAGGGACAAAGATAGGGGGTTTCTGAAACACAAACAGAAACATAGGAAGCACCTTCATTTTCACTGTCTGCACCTGCCCAGCCAGCGACAGCGGGAAAAGTCCCACCTCTTAAAATCCGCCTTCATCCTCTCTGCCAATCTTTGCAGCTGGGCCCAATTCCGTGCCACCTGGATACCAAGGTACCTGAAGCTCGGTTCCACCACCTTAAACAGTAACTTCAGTACCCTCCTTTCCTTCTCTCTAGTATTGAACGGGAACACCTCATTCTTTCCCATTTTCAATTTATATCCCGAAAACCAGCCAAAGTTCCCTGAGATCTCCATAATCCCCCCAATACTGCCAACGGAGCCAAAATATAAATAATAAGTCATCTGCATACAGCGAAACCCAATGTTCGGCACCCCCCCCAACCCACCCCCGGCCTAATTGCCATTGCCAACGTCTCTATCACCAAGACAAACAGCGTCGGGGAGAGCGGACACACCTGCCTCGTCGTGCAGTGAAGTCCAAAGTACCCCAAACTCACTCCCGACCGTTTAATCGGCCCATTCAGCCCACGTGACCAGCCTGGTCTGGGGACTAGCCGCCCCCCTCACCTTCTGATCAGCCATAATCCCTTCTTGAGCCAACCCCCCCTCCCCCCCCCCACCCCGGGCCCTCATCACACACCCTTCCAGGCCCGCCCTCGGATGTCCGCTGCCATCTCTCCCTTCCCAACTGTACCCATGTCAGCAACCCTCCCCCCCCACCCCAAACAAAGAACTAACCCAAAACCTCCCCAAACCTTCCTCCTGATAACACCCCACCTCACATCCGTTAACTAGCCCGTCAAGCAAGCGTGGTGGCCCTCGCCCAAGGCCTCTACCTTCCTCTCCCCCCTCCAGTCCATCCCTCCCTTCCTCCTCCCAACCACCAACAAACAAAGAATAATAAAAGGCACACTCACCATCGTCGCTCCCCTGCCAAAGTCCACCCAAACTACTCACCCCGTACATTTTACCATAAACACAAAGGTCCTCTCTCAAAGTTCAGTGTTCTCACCCGGTCCTCATCGCCTTCTCTGGCGAGTCAAAATAAAACTCCTGTTCCTGATGTGTCACCCACAAACGGGCAGGATACAAAACCCCAAACTTCACCCCCTTGTTGAAGAGGGCAGCCTTTATTCAGTTGAACCTGGCTCTCCTCTTCGCCAATTCCGTACCAGGTCTTGGTAGGCCCACAGCTCACTCCCTTCCCAGGTGCACCTCCTGGTCTGCCTCAGCCGTTTCAAAACCTTTTCTTTATCTAGGAAACCATGCAGCTGCACCACCATTGCCCTTGGCGGCTCTCCCACCTGCAGCCTCATCGTCAGCGCCCTGTGCAGCCGATCCACTTTGAGGGGCCTGTCAAAGGCCCCCTCACCCATCAACTTCTCCAGCATCCTCACCACATACTGTCAGCCACCCACTCCCTCGATGCCCTCAGGCGTCCTGACGATCCACAGGTTCTGTCTCCTGGAGAGATTCTCCAGGTCCTCCAATTTCTCTCTCACATTCTTCTGGCTGTCCAAGACCATCCCCAACTCCACCGCCAACTAGGCGATCCGCTCCTCTTGCTCCCCCACCACCTCCTCCAGACCCAGCAGACTCTGAGCCTCCAGCCTCTGCTCCACTCTCTCAATCGCACCTCTGAGTGGCTACACCACCTTAGCCAGGTCTTCCGAAGCCTCATTCCTCTGCTGCTGGAATTTTCCATTCAAAAACTCCACCTGCTGCTCCATCAACCATTGGGTGGGCAGCGCTGCCCCCTTGTCCTCTGCACAAGCCCTCCGTATACACAGGATCTGCTCAGACAAGGAGGAGCGCAACAGACACCTACAGATGCTGAAAGATGCCCTCGTACGAACGGGATATGGCGCTCGACTCATTGATCGACAGTTCCACCGCGCCACAGCAAAAAACCGCACCGACCTCCTCAGAAGACAAACACGGGACACCACTGACAGAGTACCCTTCGTCGTCCAGTACTTTCCTGGGGCGGAGAAACTACGACATCTTCTTCGCAGCCTCCAACACATCATCAGCGAGGATGGACATCTTGCCAAGGTCATCCCCACACCCCCACTACTGGCCTTCAAACAACCGCGCAACCTCAAACAAACCATTGTTTGCAGCAAATTACCCAGCCTTCAGAACAGCAACCACAACACCACAAAACCCTGCCAGGGTAATCTCTGCAAGACATGCCAGATCATCGACATGGACACCACCATTACACGTGGAAACACCACCCACCAGGTACGCGGCGCATACTCGTGCGACTCGACCAATGTAGTCTACCTCATACGCTGCAGGAAAGGATGTCCCGAAGCGTGGTACATTGGCGAGACCATGCAGACACTGCGACAACGAATAAACGGGCATCGTGCGACTATCAACAGGCAGGACTGTTCCCTTCCAGTTGGGGAACACTTCAGCAGTCAAGGACATTCAGCCTCTGATCTCCGGGTCAGCATTCTACAAGGAGGCCTTCAGGAGACGCGACAACGCAAAATTGCTGAGCAAAAACTTATAGCTAAGTTCCGCACGCATGAATGCGGACTCAACCGGGATCTGGGATTCATGTCGCATTACATTCGGCCCCCACCAACAAGCCTGGACTTGCAGAGGCCTACCGACTGAACTGGCTTGGGACAATTCACACCTCTTTAACCTGGAGTTACCTCTCTCTCTGCATCTTTGATGATTTGATTGCCTGCAGGTGCTCGCATTCCGGGGCATCTCTGACTGTGTCTATATAAACATTTCTGGAACAAGCCTTTCCATTCACCTGAAGAAGGAGCCGTGCTCCGAAAGCTCGTGTTTGAAACAAACCTGTTGGACTTTAACCTGGTGTTGTAAGACTTCTTACTGTCTTAACCTGTGGCACATTACAAAAATGTCCTTCTCCATCTGCTCTCTTTATTGCGGCACTTCACATCCTCTGATTCATACACTGATTTCACCAGAGGAGTCTTACCTTCCCTGGGCACTCAGGCACCATTTGCACTCAAAAAGCCCCCCATATGGGTGGGGAAGGACCAACAAGCTCCACCTTGAGCGGGAGCCACCAAATGTGTGACCACTCACTCCACGGCCGTCACTGGAAGTCGCCTAGTCCGGGTTAGTTCATTAAATCTGTTGCAATTTCATAGTTTTACTTTTGTAAGTGGAAATACTGCGAATTCAAATGCATATTGTCTTTCATTTCAACAGGAGCTGGGCAAGGAAAATTAAAAACCAATTAGACTCACCCAAATTTGTTTGTTTCCCTTTTTGATGGCTTTTATTCTTCACATAGACAAGGATTTCTTATGATAGTGAAATTGTGGAGGAAGCAACAGACCCCCAGGAACTGGGAGATATATTTTGGCAGAAAAGCAAAAAATGCTGGTAAATCTCAACAGGTGTGGCAACATCTGTGGAGAGCCGACGGATTTGAAATATTAACTCTGTTCACCTCTCCACAGATGCTGCCAGATCTTCGGAGTTTTTCCAGCATTTTGATATTTCAGATTTCCAGCATCTGAGATATTTTGCTTCTATTTTAGTGATACATTCGGCATAACTGGAGACAAGCCAAATGTTTCACCTTTTGGAAGAGTTGCTTCGACAAGCCGATGGTCTGCCACACGTTTATCGGTGGATCCAAGGCCCTCATTATATGCCTACTGTTGCATGATCGAGTGGAAGAGGGGGTACATCAACCAGATTTACAGGAGATATCCTTTGCCACCAAGCAGCTGTCCTCTTGTTATTCATGGAAGCACAAAGAGAGCAATATTGCCAGGACCCCTTAAAGGCATAATGCTGCTGCCAAGATGGCAGCTATTCACTGATATGGAGCAGAATTCTTCGTTTGGGCAATTATATTCTCCTGCCGGAAGTGAATCTCATTGAATTCATGCTCCCACTGGGAGTGCTGTTCAGATGAAAGTCATGTCATGCAAATGGGCCAGCCCTCTGCCCATGTCAAACGTATGTGATTCCTGGCCCCACTGGCTTGATTCGCTGAGGCCGGGATTCGTATTAAAGATTCTCACAAGCTGGAGCTGTTTATAAGAGTTCCATTCAGCTCAGACTGTTATTCCACCAAGAAGATGGCTGCACGGAGACCCCACCCCCCGATTCCATGAGTTTGAAATATATTGCATGTTGGATGCCGTCAAGGAGAGAAGGGACACCCTCTTCCCCAGGGTATGGCAGAGACTCAAGCCCTTACTATCCAACAGCGCTTGAGAAGAGGTGGCAGAGGCTGTCCGTAGTGGAAGCATCACCAGGAGGACTGGCATCTAATACCTAAAAGTCGAATGGTCTCCTTCAGGCAGCTCGGATGAGTCGCCACCTCTAGCCCCTGGCATCACTCCCATCCCTCCTTCCTC
Source organism: Scyliorhinus canicula (assembly GCF_902713615.1). Taxonomy (NCBI): domain Eukaryota; kingdom Metazoa; phylum Chordata; class Chondrichthyes; order Carcharhiniformes; family Scyliorhinidae; genus Scyliorhinus; species Scyliorhinus canicula. The sequence goes on from NC_052151.1 coordinate 184,679,867, forward strand.
ACAACACCCCACCTACCTGCATCTCATTTACAGCCCACCCTCCACTAAACCCTAACCACATGTTTTCCCTCATTGGCCTGGAGCCTTGCACACACATTGTAGCCATCTGGGATGGCCACTTACAACTAGGACAGGGAAGGTCGCAAAGCATAGCGGGAAAAATGGACAGAGCAAGATTCAGGCCGGCTCAGAGCCTGAAATGTGTGGTGAGTGAGGAATCCAGACGGTATCAAAACCCCAACCGATTAGCATTTGATGGCCCTTCTCCGCCAGACAAAGGACTGATACTTGAGCGACCGGTACAGTCCCAGACATTTCGGCGCCATTCCCTGTACTAGGAAAGCGTAAACAACAGGGTCAGTGACCGCTTACGACACGCCCAACCATCAAGGCACCCGCCCCTTTATTGGTTCGAATCGAACATAGTGATCAGGGATCACCTAATTAGGAAGGTCCAAACTGAAAGACCACCCAAAAGGGCGCAAAAACCCCCAAGCATAAGAAGAGAGTCCACCATGTGTTCGGCCTCTCTTGGACCTGACGCTCCGGCAACGTCCATCTCCAATCGCAGCACTACCAGAAGCAAGTTCAAGTTCAACGCCTGCTACCAGATGGATAAGCCTAGCTGAGCAGCAGTTACTTCTACAGACCAGATAGATCCAGAATCGAACAACGCCCACTGTTCCTTTGACCTAAGCCGGGTGCCTGAAGTTAAGTACAGGTTGTCATAGTCGATGGTGTAGTTTAACTATTAGTGTTTATGTTGCATGATAATTGTGTGTGTAAATGAAGTAACCCCTGACCTTGAACTAACTAACTGGTGTTTGGCTCTTTGATCGCTAGCTGGTTGAACCTTGTGGTGGTATCATTTGATACCTGGCGACAATGAGCATTAGAATATTGATATCCAAAGGAAGGAGGGCAACTTCATTGTCTGCCATATTTACAGTAGGTAAAAAAGGTAACAACATGCCACCATGAACTCGCCTCCCAGCGTTTTACTATGTTCTTTCTGTGTCCCCAAAGATAAGGCGACCCATAATAGATTCGAGCGCCAGAAGACAGGAGGGGGCGTCACAGACATCCAGGAGGAGACAGCCATCCAACCCGCGGGGGAGGTCGATGAGAGGATAGTGGTTGCGATGGAGGTTGGCATGTGCCAAACAAGTGAGAGTTCAATGCAATGTAGATGTCCCTATACCAAGTGAGTCACCCTTCACCCACAGGCCAGTCCTTCCCAGGATCTCATCTCATGTCTTTTGTTTTGCAGGCTCACCATCAGACGATCCGGGCCATCGGGGTACGGGCTCCCCGATCCAGATCCTCAGCTCACCCTCCAGGAGCACAACTCCAGGGAAGCCACTGACGTTTTGACACTTTTTTAACCAGCATCACCCAGAGACAATAACCTCAGTGGGTTATGTTAGTGATCAGGCTCCTGGGTCATCCTCTGATGAGCACCACACAAATGCTGCAGCATATTAGGTATTCCAGAGGGAGCAGACAGTCGAAGGGTTGCCCGATCCCAGGGAACAGCTGTCGTCTAGCAAGGTGCTGCTCTTCTAGAAAGTATGATCCCATCACTGCTGTAGATGCAGACGCACAGACGTAGGGCACAATTTTATTGTCAAGCTGCATCCGAGAGGGAGCTCGCATGGTACAGCCTGGCCGATAAAAGCCGGGGGATCCGGGCTTGAGCGGAGCTCCTCAGTGTACAAAACAGTTCTATGTGCGGATTCGGCTGCATGTTCCCCATTGAGGCTTGTTATCAAACGTAAGTTGTGTTTTAAGCCTGGTGTTTCTTGGTGCTGTGAGCGCTGGGAAACACGTGACTAAAAACGCTCGCTATGGGACTTCGTTCCCATTTAGTAAAATCGCGCCCCAAGTTTCAACACATGCATCAAGTCAGCTAGAATAGCTGATTAATATCACTATCCAACCCCTCCTCATGCTATTTGTGCCATGTCAGCACTAGCATCCTGCCCAGTATGGGCACTGAGAGAAATAAATTAGCAGTGGATATTAATGAAGCCCATGCCATTTTAGTCCTGTGGTGCTACAGAGTTCAATTCTGCGGCTATGATGCCGTCAGAACATAGGAATTAGGAGCAGAAGTAGGCAATTCAGCCCTTCGAGCCTGCTCCGCTATTCAATCAGATCATTGCTGATCTCTTACTGGCCTCAAATCCACCTCCCCACTTATATCCGTTTTACCTGTTTTGTTTATAGGAAATATATCTATCTCCTTGAAACCATTCAATGACTCCAATTCAACCGCACTATGGGACAGCGAGTTCAGTAAATTCACCACCCTCTGTGAGAGGTAGTTCCTCCTCATCTCAGTTCTACCTCAAAACCTATATCCGTGACCTCTTGTTCTAGAACCTGTGATCAATTGGCGGGAATTATGAACTGGATATTACAAAGTGGTCAACTGAGTGTGCTAAGTCAGTTTTCTTTATAATTGATGAATGGGAAGTCAATTCAGAACACTGGACGGGATTCCCTGTCCCCCAACCGCCTATTTCTAGGCGGTGCACCATTCGCTGCCGACGAGATTCTGTTTTCCCACCGCTTGTCAATGGGATTTCCCATTGAAGCTACTCCACGCTGCCGGGAAACCCGTGAACGGGGATGCGCTGCAAGCGGGAAAAGTGAATCGCAAAGGCCGGGTAATTCCGGCCACTGTGTTTTGATGAAAATAACTAGCACTGACTGTCCTTAGGTACACTGCATTACCTGATGCTAATTTCTTGCCGCACTTCCAAAATGTGTATCAAAGTTACATAACTTTTCTGGATCTTTGATGTATATAATATTTTGACATAAAAATATTTTTATAATTTCTTTAAAAAATTACAAAATACTGACTGAATAATTAATAAAACAGGCTGTTTGCAAGGTAAAATCTTGAAACAAAATTGTTAAATTTTCTTAAAAAGCCATTGGTTGATACTTTGACATTTATGTAATTAGAATTCACATTATACATTGTACTTACCATTTTTCCAGAAGGTCCCCTTTCTCCCTTTTCCCCCGTAATTCCATTTCTACCCTGTAATAAATAACATAAAAAAATTAGTTTACACAGAATAGTTGATTTTTATTATTATACTTATGCTAATTTAAAACTGCAGCAATTGTAATTGAAGTGTCACAGGTCATCCCCTACCATCTAGGATAAACATTAATCTATTTTTCCCAGTGCCAGAATTCTTTATAACATCTGAGGCACTAATGTTACTAAGGTGGCTCAAGGCAGTACCAGAGAAACTTCCAGTATAACGGAACAAGAGTTTATTGGTAATAAGTCAAGGTAAATTATACACATACACAGAGTCACTACACATGTCTTCACTCTCTGGCTCCAGGATCCACTCTGCCTGGGACCCTGCTCCCAGGGCCCCGTGCCTTCTCCTCATTGGTAGGGGTTAGGGCACTCCTGTGCAATAGGATCAAACCAGTCATGTGGGCCGTGAGGGCTCGCCTCTTAAAGGGGCCACATCACCACATCCCTCCCCCCTTAAATCCCTCAGAATTCCTAGATTCCCTCTGTTCTGACTCCAACATGGGAGCACTGGTGCTGCCTGCTGGCTCCAACTGCTCCGAGAATTATTTTGCTCACTTTCACTGTGTTTAATCTGAATGTTTCAGGTTCTTCATCTGAACTCCTCTCCAGTTTGCTCACTTGAGTCATAAGTTGTTATTTTTTTATTTGGCTCTGCCTGGTGTGGCAACGTGCCTGGATATGACCATTCCTATTGCACTCAAAACAAATAAACTCTCTGCAGCAGCACGCTTCTTGGGAGTAGTCTCCCCCACGTCGGTGGCAGTCGTCTTGACTTCTGGCTGACGACACATTTTCTTTCCTGACACTGACTACGATCCTGTTCCTGGGATCGTGGATGAACTTCCTCTGTGTCTGTCGAACTGGCTGCGCGCCTTGCAGCCAAATCTTCCCACAGCTCGTTCACCTTGCCTTCTTGCATGCTTTGAAGCTCTGAAGCACCCCTCTCGGCACACTCAGTTACCCGAGCAACCTTGAGTGCCCTGTTTACGGTAATATTTGTTTCAGCCAGAATCTTCTTTTTCACACATGTTGTTTATGTCATAATATCCACTCATGTATATAACGAGGTGCAGACAAGCAGTGATTGACACACAGGATGACCAGTAAGCACACAACACAGTGCAGCCAATCACCAGACAGGACACTACCTCTATAAAGCCAGAGGGCACTCGGTTTCCCGCTCTCTCTGGACCCAGCCACTGAGACAGTCAGAGTCCACGAGCTAGCCAGTGCAAACACCATGCGGTAGCTAGTAAGTCTGGTCAGGCTACTACTAGGTCTCAAGTCAGTTCAGTATAGTGTCGACCCACAGCTGAATATGTTTATCAGTTCTATCATTGAATAAAACAGTGTTGGATCTTCTCCAGTGTTAGACATCTGTTTTTAGCTTCCCTGCATCGAGTGCAGTCCACATCGAACCAACGTGCCTAACACATCAGTTTATATTATATAGTAAACATAAACCATATAATAAACAGTGTACAGCATGTCTCCGATCTCTGTGCCAAACTCATAATGCTTGCACATTTGGTGGAGTCTGGCAATGAAGGTGGAGATCATCTCTCCTGGGTCCCTGACAGAAAAATTAAACTTGTATCACTGTAGTATGATCAAGGATCTGAGGTGGAAATGCTACCTAACCAGTGTCACCAACTGGTCAAATAACTTTGTATCGGGACATAAACATTTCTTATAAGGTTGCAGGTTGGTTGCCCACAAACCTTCTGTTTATCGTCCTCCATTATTTTGTTTGCTGTAAAGGAGTAACAGAGCTCTCAATATACTGGCTCCAGTCTTCAGACCAAGTTTCCCAATCATGGACATTTTTCACTCCCTGTTTTATGATGCGGTTGATGCTTTTTGACTTATTTGTTCACTTTGCAGGTTTCCCCCTTTCCCCTGGAATTATGAACTACTGCAGACTTGCGATCAATCCGGCTTACACTTGTTGCCAATAAGGTGTCTTGAGGCAATACCATGGAGACTTCCAGTATTACGAACAAGGCTTTATTGGTAACAAGTCAAGGTACACAAGCACAGAGTCACTAAACAGGTCTTCACTCTCTGGCTCCAGGGTCCACACTTCCCAGGACCCCACTCACAGGGCCTCATAGGTCAGGCAATAGGCCCCAAGCCAGTCACGTGGACCGCAAGGGCTCGGCCCTTAAAGGGGCTGCTCTACCACAGTCACTTTTTTGAACACTTTGGTAAATCGCCTGTTACTGCCTCCAAAGGATAGTGTATGGTTCACTATCAAAGTTACTTATCCTCAATTTTTTAATTCAGTGCAGTCCCAAAGAATTACTGCATTGTCAGATGTGCTGTATTTTGAATGAGTGTCTGCTCATGTGGATATAAAAATCCATTGCATTATTCAAGAACAGGTGATGTCCTGCCCAATATTTATCCTAAATAACAAAAATAGGTTGACTGAAACTTTTTCTATGCAATCTTCTGACACTTCAGAAAGCATTTGTCAAATTATTGTTCTCCAGAAGTATGAAATAACTTGTTGATGCAACATAAAAGTGAAGTTGCAAAACTCTGTGGGACCTGAACAGCCACTCGAAGTGTGGTCGTTGTGGTGTTCTTTGTGTTGCTTATTTCAGGATGGTGAGGTAGTGTTCACAAAGACCACAAAATAGCTTTAACTTAAACAAAGCTATTAATTTATTTACACTACTAACTTGGATTCCACTCGTACTCCTTAAGAATACACAATTGATCAATAACATCAAACTACACTCATCTACACCTAATCTCACTACTTTTAAACTATGATCTAACCTTACTTGCACTATCTGCTCTTCTGGCCTTCACTAGCTAATTCCTGCATACACTTCCTCCCTACGGTCCAGCATCACTGCCTTATATAATTGTAAGAAGTCTTACAACACCAGGTTAAAGTCCAACAGGTTTGTTTCAAACACGAGCTTTCGGAGCGCAGCTCCTTCCTCAGGTGTCCTGCCATGTCTTAAACCTTCGGTTAACTTATACAACTACAATTCCCCCCAAAAAACGAAGAAAAAAATAAATATACCATAAATATATCAAAGAATATATACCACCTCCCCCCCCCCCCCCACCCCCCCCCCCCCCCCCCCCCCCCCCCACCCTCTGGCTCACTGGGAGAACGCCAGTCGATCCGCCAGTCTTTGGAGTGTACTACCTACATCCATGGCATCAAATTGGCACTGAAATTCATATACTACATTACTCATTTGTGTGACAGAACACCTTTCTTGCTTGACAGTAGCATTCTGTTAGTGGTGAATACCACTCATGTTGCTACTGCATATTAGCAGCATGAAGCAGCTGGTTTCACCTGTCACTCGGATTTTTGTGATACCTTACCCTTCCAGAGTAATCTGAGGCAGACTGGGCACTTTTCAGGACCATAGGCCTCAGGTCTGATCATGAGTCTGCGCAATATACAGTGCAAAATGATCTGATTAAGGATGCCTTATTTCAGCAGCTTGCTACAAGATGAGCTTTGTAAACTTGATATTGAAATTATATGCAAACCTTGTGTCCCATAGGTCCAATATGTCCTGGCATTCCGGGAATACCCTAGAAGAAACATACAACACAATAATTATTCTTTGATAATACCAGAGAGCATTTATTTGAATTAAATTCAACAATAACATTCAATAAAGGAAAAAGAACCCTATCAGCAATAACGTTTTTAAAATAAGGGAAAGTCCTACATAATTTAGGTAAAAATAGGTTAAAAAAGTAACCTTTTTAAAAATTCCTTCATGGGATTTGGGTGTCATTGGCAAGGACAACATTTGATGCCCACCCTTAATTACCCTTGAGAAGGTGGTGATGAACCATCTTCTTGAACTGCTGCAGTACACCTTAAAGGGGAAGGAAAAGAATTTATGGTCCTCCGCTGGTGGGTTTGCATGCAGGAATGGGCCCATAAAACTCCCCAGATGATCTTCCCACCTTCCTCTTGCCCACCTCAATCTGTCTGCAGTTTAATGGTGATGCAGGTGAGGCCCAGTCCAGCCTGCCTGTCCTTGCCTAATTGAGGCCCTTAATTGGGCAAATAATGATAACATAAGGGCTACTTCGAGCCTGGCCTCAATTTTCTGGCTGGCAGGATGAGTTCAGGAGCAAGGCAAAGCTCAATCTTTGGGTGGGAAAGGACAGGGTTGGCTCTATCAACAGCCGCCTTTCCACAGTGGGTGCCCCTCACCCTTCCTCAAGGTCTCCCCAGTGTGGGTGCTTCCCACAGCTTCTCCATCAACACCCACACCCTCCCTGAGTCTTAACTTACATCCCCACCTTGAGAAACCCCACACTTACCTGGACTCCTGGATTTACTCTCTGTGGATTTCAGTGGCCATATTGCTTTTGGCACTGCTTGGGACTGAAGTGAATGCTGCCATAGTCCCCGAAGACCATAAGCTGATCTCCCCTTCAAGAGAGAGAGAGCTGTCCGTTGGTGACTTAACCTGAGGGTCACCCCACCACAGGCGAGGGACAGGTTTGAGAAGACAAGGACTTCATGGTAACTGCAGCCTGTACAGGAATTGAACCTGCGCTGTTGGCATCGCTCCGCATCACAAACCAGCCACCTAGTGGGACTACACACATGCCAGCCTTTCAGATTGGCAAAGGCTCTCTGATGCAGGTCTTGCTCCCAAGTGAGTGGCGGACGATCCAACTACAGCAATAAATTATTGCTCCTTGGAATGTTAACTGGTGGCCTTTGGCAGGTGCCTTCCTTGCTGACTCATCTGGTGGCAGTATCATAAGATACTGGCCTTGAGGTTGGATTTTCATGTCCCCAAAAAATTGCGAATGGGTTTAGAAAATTGAGGGAGCAGGGCCAAAATTTGGAGTTTCCTTTCAAAAAGAAACCCACATAAACTTCCGGCACATTGGCACAGTGGTTAGCACTGCTGCCTCACAGTGCCTGGGACCTGGGTTCAATTCCGGTATCGGGTTACTGTGTGGAGTTTGCACTTTCTCCCCGTGTCAGGATGGGTTTCCTCCCACATTCCAAAGTTGTGCAGGTTAGGTGGATCAGTCATGATAAAATTGCCCCTTAGACTCCAAGGATGTGCAGGTTAGATGGGGTTATGGGATTAGGGCAGGGTAGTGTGGCTAGGTAAAATTCTCTTTCAGAGTGTCGGTGCAGACCCGAGGGGCTGAACGGCCTCCTTCTGCGCTATAGGGAGTCTATGATTTCCGTAGGCAGGGAAGGGTTCAGGATAGGTCTGGGTGCAACCCTGCACACACAACCAGTGATGTTGGGGCTGTCATCGATAGACTGAGGAGAAATGTGTATTTCATGTCCCACAGTATTTTTTATTGGGGTGAGTGAGTTTTGAAAGCCCTTGGAAAGCCTGCCAGGTAAGAAAGTTTGAGAATATTTGTGGAACCCTGCAGAGGATCCGGGAACATCCTAGCAGTAAGTGTTAATCTTTTGATAATTTCCAATGTTATCATTAGATGTTGCCTTATAAGTTAGATGTTTTTACTGCAGTGATTGATCGTAGTGCTCTGGCCTGCAAAGGTAAGTTGATCATTTCATTGACCAGCTGTGTGTAAGTGCTGAGATGCATTCGAGTACTTTTCCAATTGGAAAATGTGCTATTGTGCATTTAAAATTGAATAAAACAGTTCTGGAACACTACTGTCATGACCTGAACAGCATGTCCACAGTGCTTTAACTTGGGAAGAATAGCCTGCTGCCTAAACTAAAAAAAGAATAAACAGCTGCCGAGTCTCCTGTGATTGACAGGCCATCTGCTTTGAAGTAGAAAACAATCTGGGGTGGGATTCTTCGGAAATCGGCGAGGTGGGCAACTCCGGCGTGAAGGAGTGGCATGAACCACTCTGGCATCGGGCTGTCCCTGAAGGTGCGGAATCCTCCTTTGGCGTTTGGCGTCACGCCAACCGGCGCCGAAGGGCCTCTGCCAGCCGGTGCGAGTTGGCGCATGCGCAGGAGTGCCAGTGTGTGCTGGCATCATCCCAGCGCATGTACAGGGGGGTTCATCTCCGCGCCGGCCATCACGGAATGTTACACCGGCCAGCGTAGAGGAATAGAGTGACATGCCCGCCCGCGGATCGATGGGCTCCGATCGCGGGCCAGGCCATCATGGGGGCACTCCCAGGGGTCAGATTCCCCTGCGCCCCCCCGAGGCCGCCCACGGAGCCATGTCCTGCCAGTAAGTACCTGTCGTAACATACGCCGGCGGACCTGCCGAAAACAGGCGGCCACTCGTCCCATCGCGGGCCGGAGAATCACCAGGGGGGGCGCTGCCAACGGCCCCCGACCGGCATGATTCCCGCCCCCGCCAAACCCCCAGCGCCAGAGAATTCAGCATCCAGCGGGGGCGGGATTCACGCCGCCCCCCCGGCGATTCTCTGACCTGGCGGTGGGTCGGAGAATCCTGTCCATGGTCTCTCATTTCCATTGTCTGGAGTTGTAATGTTTTTTTAACAGCTATTATGAATGCTTGGCTGAGTTCCACTAGCTAACAATGCACTTAGTTCAGCAGGGTGTTTGTTTACACAGTTGTTCAAGGGATTGAGGGCATAGTTTGATTGACAGTTCTAAGAGATTCTAATAGGTTTATTTGTCTTTGATGAGGTTTCTGAGTAGATGCTGGCTTGATTTTACAACTTGTCGGGTTTAACGTTCTTTTAATGGGGCTGGAGTTTATTCAATGCAGTATGCACAGTTTGATTAATGCTTTTATTAGATTGTTAGAGTTTTAATTTAATGGTGGTTATGGGAGGAGGTGACAGGTTTTGATTGAAGTCAGGAACTGCCTCTAACCGTGTTTCCTGAACTCAGGATGAAATCCAGCTCACAGACTTAGGTTCAGTGGCTAGCACAGCTACCTCACAGCTCACGGGTTCGATTCCGATCTTGGGTGACTGTCTGTGTGGAGTTTGTATTTTCTCCCAGTGTCTGCGTGGGTTTCCTCCGTGAGCTTCAGTTTCCTCCCACAATCCAACGATGTGCAGGGTAGGTGGATTGGCCACGCTAAATTGCCCCTTAGTGTGTCCAAAGTCTACTTGGGGTTACGGGGATCAGGCAGGGGAGTGGGCCTGGGAAGGATGCTCTTTCAGAGGGTCGGTGCAGACTCGATGAGCTGAATGGCTTCCTTCAACACTGTAGGGATTCTATGATTCTAAGAAGAAATGGATGACTAAAATTTTATGTTTTATAGAAATATTGGGCGGGATTCTCCAACCCCACGCCAGGTCGAAGAATCGGCGGTGGGGGTGGGAGGGGAGCCACGAATCACGCGACACCGCTCCGACGCCGGTCTGTCGATTCTCCGGTCCTGTTCCCCTGAGGCACCATGGAGATGAGTCATTGCTTGTGAGGGTCCTGGAGGGTTACCATAGGGTAGCCAGTGCTACCTGGAATGAGATGGTGGTGGCTATGAACACCGGGAGTGTGACCAGGTGGAGTAACCTCCTGTGCAGGAAAAAGGACATCGGGTAGCACGAGTGAGCAGACAGCAATACCCACCCCTCCCCATGGTACTTTTCAGCCCGAACATGAGCATCCCCCCCCCCCCAACTGTCCATGTGACCCCAATTCTCCATCCACACCCCTCCTCTTCAACTTCCACCCTCCCCGCACCCTTCCATCCCAACCCCACCACCACTGTAAAACACGTGTGTGGCTAACGATCCCCTCTCTGCGTCTCCATCTAATGGATGAACTGCAACAACTCGTCAAGCCTTCTTCAATAGCATCTTTCAAATGTGCAATCTCTACCATCTAGAACGACAAGAGAGGCAAATGTATGGGACTATTACCACCTGTAAGCTCCCCTCCAAGTCACTCAGCATCCTGACTTGGACTATATTGACATTAATTCACTATTGTTGGGTTAAAATCTTGGAAAACCCTATCTAACAGCACTGTGGATGTACCTACACCCATGGACTGCAGCCGTACAAGTAGACAGCTCACCACTTTGTCAAGGGCAATTAGAGAAGGGCAATAAATTTTGGCCTTGCTAGCAATGCTCACATTCCGAACTTTATTTAAATACATGGAAGATCACTGTTGCAACCTTTGAGCCTCTACAAAGTAATTTCCCATGTTATAGAAACAGAATTTGGAGCTTTACGTTGCAACAGCATCTGAACGATCTTTGCTCTTTTACTATGCTATTACATCCAGGTCTATGCACTACATCCAGGTCTGTAATTCTTACATCTTCCTGATTTGGAAAAATGAAGAGGAAAAGGTTTTGCAAGTAACTCTTGGAAAGTCTACACTCACTACAACACAAAAAGAAACACGACGGTTTAAAAAACTGTCAATTCCATTAAAACAAATAAACAAACAGCAGAAGACCAGTATTTCAAGCAGCTTTTCAAAAATCAAGCTGCAAAAAATACTGCCTACTCTTTCAGATGGATTTTAACTTGAAGCAGCTTATGGCTGCAAACCACTTTGTGAGCAAATTTCGCACCTGCCAAAGGTAGCAGAAGGCCATGAAAACTTTATCAATGGGCCTCATTCAAATGTTGCTGCTTCACTTCCTGACCATTCCAGGAAGGGAGAGGTTGCTGGCTGGGAATGATCGGTGGATCAAGAGGTTTTAAAAATTTGTTTATGGGATACAGGTTCGTTGGCAAGCTATGTATTTATTGCCCATCTCTCATTTTCTTTGAGGAGTTTCTTTCCTGATTTCAATTAAGTAGAGGGACCTCGAATTTCATCAACTTTCAAAAACACTAACTTCTCTCTCCGAGGTTCATACCATCTAATATTTCACACCTCTTTAACTACAATGTCTGTATTGTCCCCTTTCTTTGTGAAAGGAGACTCAAAGTATTCATTGAGAACCAGACACAATTTGTGCCTCCACAAACCAGTTGTCATTTTGGTCTCTTATCCATCTTACTGTTTCCTTAGTTATCCCTTTGCTCTTTATGTATTCATCAAACATCCTTGGGTTTTCCTTGATTTTATTTGCCATTATTTTTGTCATGCTCTCTTTGCTTTTCTGATTTCCTTTTTAATTTCATTCCTACACTCTTTACACTCCCCTAGGGTTTCTGCAGTATTGCTCCCTCGGAAACTCAGTAGAATCCTTGACTTTGGCTCCAGTGTGGCAACACACCATCCTGGATCCATGTCCATAATTGTTTTTGAATACTTCCATCTCCCTCCCTGTACAGATGAGTCATTGATTGTGCCATGGACTTGACTCTCTACTACCCAGAAGAGCTGGCACCTCCATTAGATTTCAAAACCGAATCCATGGGATTCCTGCAGTAATTAGAATGTTACTTGGTTGGATGCAAAAAGAGAATAATATTAAAAAGGCAATTGGTTTGCAAAAATGAATGAATGAAAGTGACTGCAGTAATGAAAAATAGTTCAAATTACTGACCAAGTCATGGAGACATGTGTTTTAGTAATAGAACACAAAACACTGGCACACAGAATGGAAGAATATTCGTTAGAATTGCTGGAAAAATGCTCAGATCAGCTGGAGAGGATTTACAGTGTCCTAAATTGATGACAGATACACAGTGAAGGTAACATCATTAAACTTCCAATACTGAAAATGCATCTCAAGAGTCTGGAAGGAAAATTGTGAGTCATTATGGATATAGTGCTGCACCAATCCACAACATCTGTTCTTACACTAGAAAGTGCTACCGGCTGTTCAATGTTGTTTCAAAGTTGTTCACTTTTTGACATTGCTTTTTAAGGAACTAGTTGCAACGAATTAATATTGTTAAGGCAAATGAAGAAATTGCATTTTACAAAACTGCAAATCTTCCATTTTGTTATGTGGTAATGCCTTTAAAATAGCTTGAAATATTACTATCATTATTAGCATTCTACTATCACATGCATACAATCAGTTTTACCTCACCACCAACTCTCTTCCCTTCTATTGTCTCTGATTTGTCACACTGCTTGTTTAACAGAAATTTCCTCCAAGAAATGGGGAAACTGAAGACAGGGGATGGGAATTCCACCTCCCCTGTGGCGTGATTTCTGGCAGTGGAGGCAGCCCACTACTGGCCGGCAGCAGGATCTTCCAGTCCTGCTGATAACTATGGGGTTTTGCGTGTCCTGCAACCTCTGCTGCCAGGGAATGCACTGCAGGAGTGGGACTGGAAGATCCCAGTAGCAGAAAAGGCAGAAACATTTCAGCTATTGTCTTCAGTACCCACCATAAGCTCTGCTCCTTTTCCACCAAGTCCATCCATCCGCTGGCTCACTGGCTTGAGGCTGAACTGTATAGTTCACAATTAGGTAATTGATTTGACCCTGAGATAAATTTCTGACCACCACCAAGACCAGCTTCCACACTGTCATTGATCACATTGACTGTCTCTTTCTTGCCTCAGCTCATCTGCAACAGAAACCCTCATTAAAATCCAGCAGTCGCTTGGCTAATCCCCCATTTCCACCCTCCATAAACTCATCCAAAATCGACTGACCACATCCTAACTTGCACCAAGACCCATTCACCTATTATCTCTGACCTACATTCGTTTTTAGTCTGGCAGTGCCTTGATTTTAAAATTCTCATTTATTTTCATGGTCTCACCCCTCCTATCTGTGTAACCTCCCCTAGCCCTACAACCCTTGGAGATTTCTGCAATCCTCTAATTCTGGCCTTTTTCTCATCCCTGATTTTAATTACTCCACATTATTGATGTCCTTTCACTGTCCTGTTCCTTGCCTCTGGAATTTCTGCCCTTAAGCCTCTCACCTTTCAACACTCTACTCTCTTTCAAGACGCTCCTTAAAACCTACCACTTACTTTTGGTTACTTGCCATAATACCTACCCACGTGACTGGGGTCAGATTTTATTTGCGCTAGAAATACAAGCTGTTGTAGTCGTAGGACAACTAGGATTTAAAGCAGAATCATTGCCATTTGGGGAGTAAGGCAACCTAGGAGAACATGGCATAATTTTTCTCACTCTAGCCTGTATTTGGCTATGTTCATTAACCTTAATGAAAAGATAAACAATAATGTACCATTGACAAATTAAGTTCTTTACCCGTCAGTCTGGCCTCAATAAAACACAAGAGGGATCTGTAGGTATAGAACATAGAACATAGAACATAGAACAGTACAGCACAGAACAGTCCCTTTGGCCCTCGATGTTGTGCCGAGCAATGATCACCCTACTCAAACCCACGTATCCACCCTATACCCGTAACTCAAGAACCCCCCCCCCCTTAACCTTACTTTTTTTTTAGGACACTACGGGCAATTTAGCATGGCCAATCCACCTAACCCGTACATCTTTGGACAGTGGGAGGAAACCGGAGCACCCGGAGGAAACCCACGCACACACGGGGAGGACGTGCAGACTCCGCACAGACAGTGACCCAGCCGGGAATCGAACCTGGGACCCTGGAGCTGTGAAGCATTTATGCTAACCACCATGCTACCGTGCTGCCATATAGTATTATTTATTTTTAAACAACGTACAAGGCTGCCCCGCTCTATAGAGATTCAGAACACATGCAGTCTCCTGAAGCCCCCAGAAACGAGTGAGGTCGGAGACAAAGAGATTTATGCACATATCATTCAAATGGCATCAAGTTTCACATACAAGATTCCCATAGGTCATCCTATACACCTCCTGACCTGACCATATATCCTGATTGGCTCACTTTGCATTCCTCAACCCTGGGCCTCTTGTTACCCAGCATCCTTTTCATCACCCTCTGCACGAGGCTCCCTTCCCCCCTCCTAGCCATGCTTTGCTGAGTCCCTTTGTTCTTTGTCTGTGAACTCACTACCATCAGCTCTATCATCTACATTATTCTAAATAATAATCCTATTTTATATCACATTCGTTTGTTCAATTCCTCACCATTGTGTAGAGAACTAACAGTCATTGAGTCATTGAAATTGGAAACATCGAAGAAAAAAGAATCAAGCACTATATAAATTGGACAGCAAATTGGCTATCACCTGTTTTTCCCTCTTTGCATAAAAGCAAATTACTGCAGATGCTGGAATCTGAAACCAAAAAGAGAAAATGCTGGAAAATCTCAGCATGCTGCCAGATCTGCTGAGATTTCCCAGCATTTTCTCTTTGGTTCCCTCTTTGGGCTGGATTCTATCGGTTCCTGGTGGCAGTATTCACTACTTCCGTTGCTTGTTAATGGGATTTCCCATTGAAACTACTCCCCGCTACCGGGAAACTCGCGAGCGGGGGTGCGCTGCTGGTGGGAACAGTGAATCACAACAGCTGGAGAATTACAGCCTATGTCTAGGGTCTCAGGGTTATTCTGAGACAAAAATGAGTTTGAGGGAATTAGCTAAAGGTTAAATAAACAACCGTTTTGTTTGCTTGCCAAAGGACAATTATGGAGGACATGCAGCTTGGAAGATAATTTATAATTCAAGATAATCAAGGTATCAGCCACAGCAGCAGAAATAAACAAAACTTTAGAATGAGATGCAGAAGAAAAATATTCTTCTGATTATGAATGGCTTATTGAATTTATTCACATAATTATTAACATAATTAATAGTATGTTATAATCTGACGGATCCTGTCATGTGAGAGTACCTTTAAGAAATGGGAGTTTATGAATGGGTGTGTATATAAATATCTGTAGTGCGAGTACCTTTAAGAAATGCTTCTGATAAAGGTTTTGTTTTTCAGTCGTATTGATGTTAAAAAGGAAAGCTTAAAGGTTTACTTAGTGTTGTAGTCTTTGGGGGTTGCATTTGAATTAATGGTTGCTAAGATGTTCACTGTATAGTTTAAAAAGGTTAACTTAAGTTCAGAGAATAAACATTGTTTTGCTTTTTAAAAATACTTTTCCATTTCTGCTATCCCTAACCTGTAGAGTGGGCCATGTGCTCTCCATACCACAATCTAGTAAAAGTGTGGGTCAGGTGAACTCCATGATACACTTTGGGGTTCTCTAACCCCTGGCCCATAGCAATCCGTGGGGGCAACACGGTAGCATGGTGGTTAGCATAAATGCTTTACAGCTCCAGGGTCCCAGGTTCGATTCCCGGCTGGGTCACTGTCTGTGCGGAGTCTGCACGTCCTCCCCGTGTGTGCGTGGGTTTCCTCCGGGTGCTCCGGTTTCCTCCCACAGTCCAAAGATGTGCGGGTTAGGTGGATTGGCCATGCTAAATTGCCCCTAGTGTCCTAAATAAAAAAGTACGGTTAAGGGGGGGGGGGGGGGTTGTTGGGTTACGGGTATAGGGTGGATACGTGGGTTTGGGTAGGGTGATCATTGCTCGGCACAACATCGAGGGCCGAAGGGCCTGTTCTGTGCTGTACTGTCCTATGTTCTATGTTCTAATCCTATTGGCTGAAGACACTTGGTTACCCCATGTTTCTTGGGGAGTATGAGATCCCCCATGGGGGGGGGGGGGGGGGGGGGGGTGTAAGGCAATCGCTAGTAGTTGCAGTGAATATATAGAGCTGGCCAGTGTGGTACCGGCTGGAGAAGGAAGCAGTAGTGAACTACTGCTACTGTGTCCATATTGTTGTAAATAAAATTACTTTCTGTTTGACTCTACAAACTGTGCTGGATTCCTTGTGGCCCTCATTAAATAGGTTATCTTGGACCTCCCACCAACCAGTCTAATGCTAACCCCTTCCTAAAGCTCTCTAAATGCAGAGCCTTTTCCCAATGTAGGTTTCATGACATCAGAAGGTCAACAATGCTAAGTGCATGTGCTGTTCCATGCGGTTACTAATTTACCAGTGTCTAGACCATTATAGAACAAAAGATTTTTACAAGTTCAATAAATTGAATGGTCAGCTGACACCAGCCCATTAATGAACGAATGGAGCATCGGGTGCAAATGAATTAATAAATTAATGAAGGAGGATTTGATCTTCTGATACTCCTCCCCCAGCAGCCTATCTGTTTCCTGCCTCTTACCTAGTGCATTTCTTGGGATGTACAACCTACTAAACCTTCCACTTGATAACGAGGAGTGAGTGAAGGCATAGGATACAGCAAAAGCTATGTGCTGTAATAACGGCGTAGTACTGAAGACGCATGCTCCAGAACTAGCCAGTCCCCTATCCAAGCTGTTCCAGTATTTCTACAATATTGGTATCTACCCAATAATGGCATCTACCTGACAATGTGGAACATTGCCCAGGTATGTCCTGTCCACAAAATACAGGACACATTCAATCTGGCCAAATACTACTCCATCGTCTACTGTCTATCACCAGCAAAGTGCTGTCATCGACAGTTCTATAAAATGGCATTTAAACAGCAATAACCTGCTCATTGATGCTCAGTTTGGGTTCTGCCAGGACCACTTAGCTCTTGAACTCATTACAGTCTAGATCCAAACAGGGACAAAGCAGCTGAACTCGAGAGGTGAGATCAGAGCGATTACCCTTGACATCAAGGCAGCATGAAGGATCCCTAGCAAAACTGAAGTTGATTAGAAACCTCTTCACTGGTTAAAGTCAAACCTAGTATAATTAAGATGGTTGTAGATTTTTAAAAACTCATTTTACGGGACGTGAGCGTCGCTGGTTAGGCCAGCATTTATCGCCCATCCCTAGTTTTCCTTCAGTAGTTGGTTCCTGGACCTGACCCAGCGACAGTGAAAGAGCAGCGATATATTTTCAAGTCAGGCTGGTGAGCGATTCCAGATGGTGGGTTCCCAGGTATTTGCTGCTCTTGTCCTTCTAGATGGCAGTGGTCGTGTGTTTTGAGTTACTGCAGTGCATCTTGTAGATGGTATACACGGCTGCCACTGTTCATCGGTGGAGGAGGGTTTGAATGTTTGTGGAAGGTGGAGCAATCAAGCAGGGCTGCTTTGTCCCTGGATGTTGCCGAGCTTCTTGGGTGTTGTTAGAGCTACATTCATCTAGGCAAGTGGAGAGTATTCTATTGCACTCCAGACTTGTGCCTTGTAGATGGTGGACAGGCTTTGGTGGTGTGGGGGGGGGGGGGGGGGGGGGGGGGGGGGGGGGTGTCAGAAGGTGAGTTTCTCGACATTGGATTCCTAGCCTTTGTCCTGGTACCGCAGTATTAATATTGCTAGTTCAGTTTTTGATCAATGGTAACTCCCAGGATGTAGATTATGGGGATTCAGAGATGGTAATGCCATTGAATGTCAAGGGGCAGTGGTTAGATCCTCTCTTGTAGGAGATGGTCATTGCCTGGCACTTGTGTGGCGCGAATGTAACTTGCCACTTGTATTCCCAAGCCTGGATATTGTCCAGGTCTTGCTGCATTTGGTCATGGACTGTTTTATTATCCGAGGAGTCACGAGTGGTGTTGAACATTGTGCAGTTATCTGCAAACATCCCTACTTCTGACCTTATGATGGAAGGGAGGTCATTGATGAAGCAGCTGAAGATGGTTGGGCCTAGGACACTACCCTGAGGAACTCCTGCAGTGATGTCCTGGAGCCGAGATGACTGAACTCAACCACCACAACCATTTTCCTTTGTGCCATCAAGGCTGGATGCTCTTGTCCTTCTAGATGGATGTTCGAACCCTCCACCGCCGATGAAAAGTGGCAGCCGTGTGTACCATCTACACAATGCACTGCAATAACTCACCAAAGTTTCCTCAGACACGACCACTACCATTTAGAAGGACTATACCCATGGAGCTGACGGGGTTCACTGCCAGCTGACTGACTGGTGGATGAGACACCCATCAGGCTGACTAAATCCAGCTGCATAATTTAAACCTAGTCAATCTGTTTCTTCCAGTAGTTCAGGTGGATGCAACTGATCCAATGGGATTAAGAGAAGGAACTTCCCCAGTATCCTGGCCAACATTTGTTCTTCAACCATCAAAAACGCATTTATCTTGGCCATCATTATATTTACTCTTTATGGAACCATAAATTGGCTGCTGTATTTGTCTCCATAACAGGGGCTACTGCTTGAAAATTAATTCACTATATGGAAACACTTTGGGATGGATGCCCTGAGGCGATGATAGGATGCTAGATACGGGAGTATGTGCAAACATGTTGATTTTCTCTTCTTTGTTTTGAACGAGTATAACAGAGATCTCTCCCACCTACTTGCATGCTAGAATAACCAAATTAAGACAAACATTAAAAGATTGGACAAAAACTTTTTCTAACAGCATGTTCATTTACAATAACTGTGCTAACAGTAACCTCTAGCTTTCTACTTCTAAATCATTTCATTCTCAAATTCACATCTAGGAATATAAAACACATTAATGTGAGTGACTGCTTTCATTCTGGAAATACATTTCTAATTCCGAAAGGGTATAAACTGATAAAGATAGATAGTTTGTTGAAGAAAAAAGGGATTAAGGGTTATGGTGTTCAGGCCGGAAAGTGGAACTGAGTCCACAAAAGATCAGCCATGATCTCATTGAATGGCGGAGCAGGCTCGAGGGCCAGATTGCCTCCTCCTGCTTCTAGTTCTTATATAATCATAGTTCATTTTAACAGTGATTAGATGTCAGAGATTGTTTAACTTTATTTGAAGAACAGTGGAAATTTACTGGCCACCTTACATCACAATAGTGTTATGGTGCCAGAGGAAATTCAAACGCAGTAAATTAGGTAAATGTTGGTGTAAACACCAAAGCCTTTGATGAAAAACATACTGAAAAATTAGGCATAGAAACAAAGATTTGTGAGCTGTGAATGAAAATCAGTCAGCTCAGGCGGTGAGATATTTAATGGATATTTAGCAGGTGATGGGTACGATTTTAAGGCCATATCATGCTTGAGCGAGAGTGCGGTGCCGCAGTTAGATTATGAGAGAGGTCAAGATTGGGAACCACGCAATGCACTAAACGGTGTGCGATCTAACCAGCCCGCTCCTATTGGCGAAATCAGGATCCTGCCGTGGTGTGGCAAGAACCAATAATCACCACTCAGAGCCAATCTCCATACAATTAACGGGGAACGGCCCCCTATCTAATGGACTCCCCTGATCAAACCACCTCCCCAGCAAGTGGTCACACGGGCACCGATTAGTACACCTTTTTAACAATGGGCAGCTGGTGGAATGGCTGTTGTGGGGATCCGAGGAGATGGGTAACCACCTATGGTCCCAAGCAATGATCTTGGGAGAGCTGGCATTACTGACCACTGTTCGGTTGCGGGGGCGGTCACCCCTGGTCTGGGGGGGGGGGGGGGGGGGGGGGGTTTATCAGAGCTGGCAAGTCCGCCATGCCACCCCTGGATCATGTGTACCCATAAGAAGAGCAGCCCGAGCCCCTGTTCCACTGACCACCCATAACTCTCACTGACCCTGTAGGCCTCTGGCCACACGGCTGAAGGCTATTGTTAATAGGGACTTGGCAATTTTAGTTAAGTATGCATTTCACACCTCCAAAGTGGATCCCTGTGGGTAGATGGTAGGATTCTCCCCCAACCGGCGAGCGGGCCGTACCGGCGCCAAAGAGTGGCGTGAACCACTCCGCTGTCGGGCCACCCGGAAGTTGCGGAATCCTCCGTGCTTCCGTAAGCTAGGCCAGCGCTGGAATGGTTGGCGCTGTGCCAACCGGCGGCGAAGGGCCTCCGCCAGCCGGCGCGAGTTGCCGCATGCGCGGGAGCGCCAGTGTGTTCTAGCGCATGCGCAGAAGTGCTGGCATGATTCCTGCGCTTGTGCAGGGGGTTTCTTCTGCGCACTGGCATTGGCGGAGCGTTACAGAGGCCGGCGCGGAGGGAAAGAGTGCCCCCAGGCACAGGCCGGCCCACCGATTGGTGGGCCCTGATTGCGGGCCAATCCACCGTGCCCTCCCCGGGCCGGATCTCCCCGCGCCTCCCTCAGCACTCCACAGGCCGCCCTCAGAGCCAGGTCCTGGCTGTATGGACCTTGTGTATTTCACGCCGGTGGGCTGGCTGAAAACAGGCAGGCGCTCGGCCCATTGGGGCCCAGAGAATCGCCGGGGGGGGGGGGGGGGGTGGCGCTGCCAACAGCCCCCGACTGGCCTGACGTGATCCCCGCCCCCACTAAAAAACCGGCGCCAGAGAATTTGGCAGCCGGCGCGGAGCAACGGGGCGGGATTCATGCCACCCCCGGCGATTCTCCGACCTGGCGGGGGTTCGGAGAATCCCGCCTGTAATGTTTGTATGCAAGTGCAAGATGTAATCAAGAAGCTAATGGAATGTTATCCTTCATTATTACTGAACAAGGATGCTATGCTTCAGTTAAACAGGCCATTGGTGAGTCTGTCTTTCGAATACTGTATGCAGTTTTGGTCTCCTTGTTTAAGGAAGAATACTAATGCATTGAAGGCGGTTCTGAGTAAGTTAGCTGTATTGATACCAGGAATGAATGGGTTGTCTTATGAGGATAGGATGACAGACAGGGCTTGACTCCACTCGAGTTTAGAAGAGTCAGGGTGACTTGATTGAAGTATTTAAGATCCTGAATGATATTCACAAGAGTGGATATTGAAAGGATGTTTCCTCTTGTGATTGAGGCCAGAACCAGGCTGCACTGTTTTAAAATTAAATGAGGAGAATATTTTCTGAGGGTTGTGTGACTTTGGAGCTCTGCCTCAGAAAGCAATGGAAGCGGGATCACTGAATGTTTTTAAGGTGAAGGTAGATAGATTCTTGTTGGGCAAGGGGATAAAAGGTTTTGTTGGGCAAGGGAATCGAAAGTTATTGCGATTAGATGGGGTAGATGAAACTCAACAAAACAGGTCAGCCATGATCTTATTGAATGGTGGAGCAGGCTTGAGGGGTGGCATGGCCTTCGTCTGCTCTCCTGTTTGGTGTCTTCATAATCTTGATTTTAATTACACTGAGATGGCTCTGCCTTCAGCTGCCTCGGCCCTAATATCTGGATCTCTCTCTCCTACTCCTCTCTCCCCTCGCTCTTCTTGTTGAAGCATCCTCCAGTTATGTAACTTGTGTCACCTGTCCAGGGGGACAGTGGAAAAGTATTGTTCTGCGTGCAGCTCAGACAGATCATGCCGTACATGAAAAGACAGCAAACCTGTCTCCATGCCAATTAAGTACTCAACCATGTGAAAATTTTGGCTTTACTCAGTTTCCCACCCAGAGGCACGTTTGGGACTTTTGTAGACCATGAAGGAGCCCACACCGAGTTGTTAAAAGGAAATAAAGATTTCCTACGATATCTATTATTTACCCCGTACAAAATATCTCATCCAGGTCTGTCGGTACCCAAACTAGCCAACTTTATACAGTAGATAACTAAACAGGGGTTAGAGTTTCCCGCCCCTTTAAACAGGGGAGTTTGTATTCGGCGAGGCTCACGGGGAGTTTAATAATTGCCACCTCCTACTTTCTGTGCGGGTTATGACAGGGACCTTGTTTTTCATCTCTGTGGGGAAAAATTTAGCCCAAAACCCCCGTGTCTCTCTAACTCGTTTTTCTCCTTTAAGATAATAATGGATGTTCATTTAAGACTGAGATGTGGTGGATTTTTTTTCTGAGCGTTGTGAGTCTTTGGAACTCTCTTCCTTATAAGGAATTGGAAGAGTGAATATTTCTGAGGTAGATAGCCTTTGAACTCCTTGTTAAACAAGAATCTATTGAAGGTATAAAATTTCAGAGAATCCCTACAGTGCAGAAGGAAGCCATTCGGCCCATCGAGTCTGCACCAATCCTCTGAAAGAACACTACCTAGGCCCACACCCCCGCTCTATCCCTGTGACTCATCCTAACCTGTACATCGTTTGGATGCTAAGGGGCAATTTAGCATGGCCAATCCACCTAACCTGCACACCTTTGGACTGTGGGAGGAAACCAGAGCACACGGAAGAATCTGGGGCTGAGGTTACAATTAGATCAGCCATGATCCTACTGAATATGGAGGAGGCTTGAAGCGCCAAGTGATCTATCCCTGGTCCTTGTTCATATGCAGTCCTATCTCTTTGATCAAGCACTTGGTTTTCTATTTTAATACTTCCTCATGTGGCTCAGTGTCATATGTGGTTTAATATTGCCTCCGTGAAGCATCTTGGGATGATTTATTATGTTAAAGGTGCTATATAAATACAAATTTGGCAGGATTCTCCGTTTCTGAGACAAAGTGCTGAAGCCGACGGAGAATTTGTAAGGAGTTAGCACTGGCGCCATGCAGAACACAATTAATTCTAATGAGAAACGGTGCTGGATTTGCTTTTGACACTCAGAAGGCTGACTAGCTGCAGCCACATATACACTTCACTTCCCATACACACCATTCCAGCTAACAAGATGGTCGTAAGGAGAATGGCACCAAGGTTCGCGGATGCAGAGCTTGAGACCCTCTTGGACGCAGTGGAGGAGAGGAGGATGATTCAGTACCCTGGCCCGGGAAGGACGCTGCCAACTGCTGCCATTCACTATGCCAAAGCGGAGCTGGCAGAGACGGTCAGCGCCATGTGCAACGCCATCCGGGCCAGCCACCACTGTCGTAAACAACTGCACAACCTCCTCAGGGTGCCTGTGCCTGGCACTACCCCCAGCCCACACACCTGTAACCCTACCCCTCATGGAGAATTACGCCCATTGTTGTTTTGTGTGAATGTCCCTTGTACTTGTCTTAACAAAAGCCTCGTCATCTTTACTTGAAAGAGAAAGAGTGATGTCTGTGTTTTAGATGTATATATCTCAGTCCACATGAGTATTGCGTATCTATCTAGGGTGGATCAGAACAGAATTTCAGAACAGAACACTGGTCAGGATTTTCCAAGCCCCTTGCTGCATGTTTTCCCGGTGGCCAGCCATTAGCTGGAGGTGGGATCTTCTGGTCCCACCGTTGTCAAAGGGGGTTTCCCGCTGTATGGACTCACCCCTGCAGAGAAACCCACAGCAGGGGTTTGTCGTCGGCAGGACAAGAGGGTCCATTAACTTATTCCTGCATTATTTATTTTAGCTTGCACCACAGTAACATTTACCTAATTAGTGGAACTAATTGTTCAAGCAAGCATAAACTAATTGGACAGAAAGAAATAATGTACACTTATATAATCTGTCCCAATGCACATTGATTTTGTTTTAAAGATACGGGGCAGCATTTCCCTTGTAACCCGCTGTGTGTTTCTCCACGGCAGAGGCAGCCCGCCATTGGCCGGCAGCAAGATTGTCTCTCTATTGTTATGGAGTTGTGGGCGGGTGTGTGCCATTGGTTGCACTGAAAGATCCCGCTAGCGTGAATGGCAGGTAGGTTCAGGCCAGTGTTACTGCAGTGAGATAAATAATGAAATATTCTTGGTTGAGTACTCTACTTTGAAGAATAGAACAAAAGAACAAAGGACAATATAGCACAGGAACAGGCCCTTCGGCTCTCCAAGCCTGTATCGGTCATGATACCACCCTTGGGCAAACCCCTCAGCACTTCCTAGTGCCGTATCCCTCTATTCCCATCCTATCCATGTATTTCTCAAGATGCCTTTTGAAAGCCGTTCATTATTTATCTGCTTCGACAACCTCCCCTGCCAGCGCATTCCAGGCACTCACCACCCTCAGTGTAAAACACCTGCCTCATACATCTCCTCTAAACTTGCTTCACGGACCTTAAACCTATGCCCCCAGTGACTGACCCCTCCACCCTAGGAAAGAGTGCCTGCCCATCCACTCTATCTATGCCCCTCATAATCTTGTACACCTCTATCAGGTCACCCCTCAACCTCCGTTGTTCTAATAAAAACAGTCTGAGTGTATTCAGCCTCTCTGCATAGCTAACACACTCAAGACCAGGCAACATCCTGGCGTCCCTCCTCTGCACTTAAATTTGGTTTGCAAAGAGTTATTCCAAAAATATTGTTTTGAGTAAATGAGACAGAATACCAGCATTCATAGAGATGCACTGTCTGACAACATTATATTAGATTGAGGCAATGCAAGGCCTTAGTCCAAATGGTTGAGCATTGGCTGGGATTTTCTGGTCCTGTTTGCGTCCTGCGGATCCAATGATAAGAATGGAAATTATGAGGTGCAAAGGGATGTGACCATAAATTCACAAGACACGTGGTTGGAAGTGAACAGTGGTTTTAATAGTCTTACAACAGAGCCTGCCTGCGACGAGATGAACTGGCAGGCAGGCTCACGACTGCAAAGCTTTATACTTCTGGTTAGTGAGAGGAGCCATGGGCGGAGCCCAGTACAAACTCCTCATCTCCCCCTATGGGCAGAGCCGCGCAACTGCTCGTATACCAAGCTTACAAGAACACAACACATACAATATAACACAGTGTGAATTACTAGATTGTGATTCACCACACAAAGTCGCGTTTCGTACTGGCAAAAAAGCATGACGCAATTGTCCCCTCCCCCTGTTAATGGCAAGTCATGTTTCCCACCGTATCGGACCCACACACTGGAATCATACTCCCCCCTACCCATTCTCCCCACATCTCCATCAGGTCATCCTTTAGTTTTCTCTGCTCCAGAGAAAACAACCCAAGTCGACCGAACCTCTCTTTTAACTTAAATGTTCCATCCCAAGCAACCTTCTGGTGAATCTTCTCTGCACCCCCTCCAGTGCAATCACATCTTTCCTATAATGTGGTGACGCGAATTACACAGTACTCCAGCTGTGGCCTCCCCAAAGTTCTATACAGTTACATCCTGACCTCCCTGTTTTGTAATCTATGCCCATATTGACAAAAGCAAGTGTCCCCTATGCCTTTTTCATCACCCTATTAACCTGCCCTTCTGCCTTCAGAGATCTATGGACAAACACGTCAGGGTCCCTTTGTTCTTTGGAACTTCCCAGTGTTAGGCCATTCATTGTATACCTCCTTGTCAAATTACTCTTTCCAAAGTGTATCATCTCACACTTTTCAGTGTTAAATTCCATCTGCCACTTATCTGCCTATTTGACCATCCTGTCTCTATCTTTTTGTAACCCAAGACACTCAACCTCACTGCTAACCATCGGCCAATATTTGTGTCAGCCACAAACTTACTGATCCTATCCTCCACATAGTCATCTATGTCATTTATATAAATGTGGTACGCCACTGGTCACTGGCTTCCAGATCCTAAAGCAGCCATCTATCATCACCTTCTGTGTCCTACCATTAAGCCAATTATGAATTCACCTTATCAAATCACTCTGTACCCTTTGTGCAAAGGCTTTGCTAAAATTCATGTAGAACATAGTGGGCAGCACGGTAGCATTGTGGATAGCACAATTGCTTCACAGCTCCAGGGTCCCAGGTTCGATTCCGGCTTGGGTCACTGTCTTAGTGGAATCTGCACATCCTCCCCGTGTGTGCGTGGATTTCCTCCGGGTGCTCCGGTTTCCTCCCACAGTCCAAAGATGTGCAGGTTAGGTGGATTGGCCATGATAAATTGCCCTTAGTGTCCAAAATTGCCCTTAGTTTTGGGTGGGGTTATTGGGTTATGGGGATAGGGTGGAGGTGTTGACCTTGGGTAGAGTGCTCTTTCCAAGAGCCGGTGCAGACTCGATGGGCCGAATGGCCTCCTTCTGCACTGTAAATTCTATGATAATCTAATTCTATGATAGAACATATAGTGCAGAAGAAGGCCATTCGGCCCATCGAGTCTGCACCGACCCACTTAAGCCCTCACTTCCACCCTATCTCCGTAACCCAATAACGCCTCCTAACCATTTTAGACATTAAGGGCAATTGATCATGGCCAATCTACCTAACCTGTACGTCTTTGGACTGTGGGAGGAAACCGGAACACCCGAAGGAAACCCACGCAGACACGGGGAGAACGTGCAGACTCCGCACAGACAGTGACCCAGCAGGGAATTGAACCTGGGACCCTGGCGCTGTGAAGCCACAGTGCTAATCACTTGTGTTACCGTGCTGCCCACTACATGTATACTACATTAACTGCACTACTCTCATCTACACACTTAGTTACGGGCTCAAAAAATTCAATTAAATTTGTTAGGTATGACCTTCCTCTGACAAAGCCATGCTGACTATTCCTGATCAAACCTTGCCTCTCCAGGTGGAGATAGATTCTCCCCATCAGAATCTTCTCCAGTAGTTACCCAACCACTGATGCGAGACTCACTGCCCTGTAGTTCCTGGCTTGTCTCTACAACCTTTCTTAAACAGTGGGACAACATTAGGTGTTCTCCAGTCCTCTGGCACCTCCCCTGTGACCAGAGAGAAATAAAAAATTTGGATCAGAGCCCCGGCCTCCCACAGCAGCCGGGGACACAATTCATCTGGAACTGGAGATTTGTCCACTTTTAAGATTTGTTCAACACCCTACCAATAAAATAGAAGTTAAGTAAAAACAAATCTAAAGAAATCATGAATTACGATCATGGCAAGGGTTTCCTGGCAGCGAGGCGTGGCTTCAATGGGAAATTCCATTGACAAGCGGCGCGAAGAGAGAATCCAACAACCTGCAAATGGCGCATTGCTGAGAAACATACGGCTGGGGACTGGAGAATCCAGCCCCGCATTTCTTTAAGAGTGATAAATGGAACAATTAACCAAATGGGTTAATATACTGCAGGCTAAAAAAAAATAGGGTTTTCAAAGTACAATTGGATGTTCTGATGACAGAATTATGTACTAGGGGAATGATAGGAAAAATTTACCATTTTGTCTAGTTTTACATTGGTAATCATCCTTTAATCCAATAATAACAGTTTTAAAAACTAGCCAACTTAAAATCAGGTGCTCGGCCTAAGTTGGTACAAATGTTTTGGAATCGTTTTGGTTGCCTTCAAGATTCCAGGTTTGAAGGAAAAGAAAATTACATTAAAACAAACCATTAAAGGAACTGAATGAGTACAAGGAGCTTGGCCTGAACTGGGTTCGAGATGGCTCGATACTGCTATCAGTTGTTTGGCTTTGCGAGTACCTTGCTCGAGTCGATTTATTATGACAAGCCAGTGGAAATCTGTGCAGTGCTGTGCAGAACTTGCATAATCAGGGAGGGGACTGGGAGGCTGGGTGTTTCCTCACCCTTTATCTTGGATCTGGTGGACACTTGCTATGCATGGAGGTATGCCAACCTTCTGCTTTCAGAAGCTTGTATTCCTCCTGCTATCCGCCAACCCAAACAAGAAAGTAATCCAGTTAAGGATCTGCCAATAAAAACAATCATTTCTAATAGTCATTTGATAGTAAAGAATTTGAGTATTTCTGAAAAATACATTTTGTTGAAGCTTTTAATATTGCACTCATCAGGACAATTGCAAGAATACCAATGTCAGGGAAAACAACAACTTTTTCCTATATAAGAGGGTGCTAATTGGTTGGCAAGTGGATTCTGACTGATTGAGGCTTTGCCATGGACAATGCACCAGTTGATGGTGACTGTCAGTTAACTGCCAAGTTTTAGTTGAATCTAAACCAGGCAGCTTGACTTTCATTGGTCAAGGCATTTCCCTGAGCAATGATACAGCAAATGGCTATCACTTATTTTGTTTAGCCGAAACAGGTGCAATGTGTAAAATTGTACTTTCAAACAACAGGGCCCCATGTGTTAATATTTATTGTTTCCAGTACATGCAAATGTGCCGCACTGTGAACCCGACTGACAATCTTAGCTTGGTTGTCAGCGGAATTTTTAGCACACTAAAGATTATTTAGAAAATATTGTCCAATCACGGAAACATGTCTATTATGCCCCTGGAGGGGCGGCATGTGGTGCAGTGGTTAGCACTAGGACTACGGCGCTGACGACCCGGGTTTGAATCCCTGCCCTGGGTCACTGTCTGTGTGGAGTTTGCACATTCTCCCCGTGTCTGTGTGAGTTTCACGCCCACAACCCAAAGATGTGCAGGTTAGGTGGATTGGCCATGCTAAATTGCCCCTTAATTGGAAAACATGAATTGGGTACTCTAAATTTAAAAATATAATAAAATGCCCCCGGCACTGCCCAGTCTTGGCTGGAGTTGCAAGGGAGGGTGTTCGAGGAGTAGGGGTCTTCAATTTTGACTTTTTTAAAAAAGTGTCAGTGTTATGGAACTAGCCCCTTTACTTTTCACTATCAGCCAATGATATGCTGGGGCTGACGGCTTCAACCCCATTTTTCCCACCTGTTGCCAAGAAATGGAAACATTCCATTCCCTTGTCATTTTTCAGCAACTTTCATTGCTGGTCGTCCCAAAAGTGGGAATGCTTCTTCTGCCTGCTTTGATCTAGTCATTGGCCAAGTTACATCCTGAGTATCTGTTAGCAATATATATCTGACAGTAGTAAAGACAGGAGAATTGGTCATTGTCAATCCTTAAAGCATAGAATTTAAACATAAAAGGAATCCAGATGGAATACCTTTGGACTGAGCGGAGGAATAATTTGCCCACTTTGCTGTGGTCTTTGCCACCACAACCATCACCCAAATCCGCCCCTGTCCACCCCCCAAACCTCCTGTTGAAATGTAAAACCAGCTATTGTACAGCACAGCAAAAACTCGTTACATCTGCGATTTCCACTCTATAATGCCAGAAGAGATACTCTTAAAATGACTTGTGTTTGGGATTGCAGACATGAAAGTGAGTATTAAAAGCATTTTGTACTGCCCAGCTTGAAATAATGTCCCTCTTGCACCTGTGAAGATTCAAGCACTTAATTAGTCTTGCTATAATTACTTTAAAAATAAGGGCTCTTCCATTTAAGACTGAGAAGAGAATTCTTTCTCTCAGAGGATCATTAGTTTGTGAAATTCTCTTCTCCAGAAACCAGTGGAGGCTGGGTCATTGAATAAATTCAACACTGAATTAGACAGAGATTAATTGACAAGGGTTATGGGACAGACAGGAAAATGGAGTTGAGGCAACAATCAGATTAACCCTGATCTTATCAAGTGGTGGAGCAGGCTTGAGGGTCCACATGGCCTACCCCTACACCTGGGCCGGGATTCTCCCCTACCCGGCGGGGCAGGGTGTCCTGGCGTGTCGGAGTGGCGTGAACCACTCCGGTGTTGGGCTGCCCCTAAGGTGCGGAGGTCTCCGCACCTTTAGGGGCCTAGCCCTCAGATTGAGGGGCTAGGCTCGCGCCGGAGTGGTTCCCGCTCCGCCGTATGGCGTGAACGGCCTTTGGCGTCACGCCAGCTGGGGCCAAAAGGACTTCGCCGGCCGGCGTAAGTCCGCGCATGCGCCGGAGCGTCAGCGGCTGCTGACGTCATCCCAGCGCATGCGCAAGGGAGGGGGTCTCTTCCACCTCTGCCATGGTGAAGACCATGGCAAAAGCAGAAGAAAAAGAGTGCCCCCACGGCACAGGCCCGCCCGCCGATCAGTGGGCCCCATTCGCGGGTCAGGCCACCATGGGGGCACCCCCCGGGGTCAGATCGCCCCGTGCGCCCCCCCAGGACCCCGGCGCCCGCCCACGCCGCCAATCCCACCAATCAGGTAGGTGTTTTGATTCCCGCCGTCGGGAGAGGCTTGTCAGCGGTGGGACTTCGGCACCTGACGGGCCAGAGAATCGCCGCAGGGGGCCCGCCGACCGGCGCGATTCCCACCCCCGCCGAATCTCGGGTGGCGGAGAATTCGGGACACGGCGGGGGCATGATTGACGCCAGCCCCGGTCGATTCTCCGACCCGGCGGGGGGAGTCGGAGAATCCCGCCCCTGATTCTTGTGTTCTGTGATGATAGGTTTTAATTGACACTACCACTTGACGCAATTACCTCTCCTTCACTGATTTCTTTGAATCTTGATCTTTCTTAGTAAATAAAAATAACAAAGTCCCTTCCAATCAGTGAAAAAATAGATTTCATTCCTGTTACAAGATTCTCCTTTTTAAAATATTTTTAAACCAGTGTTTTGGGGTTCAGATTTTTCAATTGTCAGTTTCTTCTTGAATCCATGGTCATGAAATCCTACGGCGAAGTTCAAATCTTCTGTGTAACATTTAATGCATTTATTAATGCAATCTGACTGCTCTAAAAATCCAAAAGTAGATACTAAAAGCAATATTTGGAAGAAGAAAAGAGAGATCACCCTATGTTCTGGCCAATACGTTTCATCAACCAGCATCTCCAGAAATAGATACATTTATTGTTGATCTTTCTGAGTACAAAACAGCTGACACATTCACTCACATAGCAAGTTATTGCATTTCAAAGTAATTATTTGCAATTGAGGCTTATGAAGTCAGTGTGGGTGGCGGTAGTGAAATTGTTTTTTGATAGTCACATCAAAATGAGCAATAATGGGCTGGCAGCTCACTCTATAACCAGCATGGAAATTAGATGGCATATAAAACAAATTAATGATTTAGTATTGCCCAGTTTGTGCTACAGATGAAGGTCAATTACATGCCCATGGCATCTAAGGAAAGAAGCTGCTTAAGGTACAGATGAGCTGAATTTCTAATGTTATATAAATGTACTTACAGGTAGTCCTGCTATTCCATCCAATCCTGGGAAACCGACCGTTCCAGGTTCTCCCTAAAATATAAAGAAACACATGGATATTTAAATTTTTCTTTACTGGACTTTTAGCAATATAATTCAAAGTTATATTCTTTTCCCTCACACCCAAGCTAAATAAAGTGAGAATATTAAACAGTGTAAGCTGTATGAGTAGCAAACTACACTCATTGCGACTTTTCACTCATAGAATCTCTACAGCGCACAAGGAGGTCATTCGGACCATCGAGTCTGCGCGCGACCCTCTGAAAGAGCATATTACCTAGACCCACCTCCCTGCCCGATCCCCATAACCCCGCCTAACATGCACATCTTTGGACACTGGGGGGAACTTAGCACACCCAATCCACCTAACCTGCAGAACGTTGGAGTGTGGGAGGAAACTGCAATACCTGGAGGAAACCCATGCAGACACAAGGAAAACATGCAAGCTCCACACAGTCACTCAAGGCCAGAATTGAATCCGGGTCCCTGGTGTTGTGAAGCAGCAGTGCTAACCACCTTGCCATCTGTTTAACTCCACATTCATTTTCTGATACCATGCTAATTCATAATAGTAATTTGCTTTGAGAAAGGTATAATATATCAGCAATGCTCAACGATATTAAAACAAGCTTTATGATCCGAGATCTGTTCACTTAATACAGATTGGCAACAAAACCTGGGATCCTTGAGCTGGTATCGTTCAGTATTACATCACATATTGGGCCAGATTGTACTGTCAAAATGGCTAAGACCATTATTTATAGACAAATGGTAAAGAAAAGAAGAGGATAAGATGTAAGCTTAAAAGTTGCTGTTTATGTTGTTGCCCCATTAGCTTCATAAAAACATTTTATTTCACTATTGAAATGTGTTGAATGGTACAAAGTTGTTTTGTTAGTGTAGTAGTTATGAACTAAACTCACCGCAGGGACTAAAGTCTTTTCAGGAAGTACCCTTTTAATAACATAATAAGTGTTAATTACTAATAATCAAACTCTTGTGTGGAAAATTAATTATTACAATTGTAAATTATCACTTCAGGCATTGGTCCTAATCTACTCTTCTCTCTGTTTACTTCTCAATCTTGCAATCTGTTTGGTTAATAAGCTATAGTTTGTTTCTCAATCCTTCAGTCTGTTCAATCAGATCCCAGATGTTATTTTCAGCTATTTGCCATGCAAAAAAAGTAAAATATGCAAGGGTAAGTCTGACTATTGGCGTATGATCTGGAATGCACTGGAAGTGTTGAGGAGGCAGACTCAATCGTGACTTTCAAAGAGAATTGGATCATAATTTGGAGAAAGATTTTCAGGGCTCCGGGGAAAAGGTAGCGAAGTACTACAGGTGAGTTGCTCTTTCAGAGGCTTGGTACAGAAACAATGGGCTGAAAGTGCTTCCGTGCTGGAACCATTCTATGATTTGAATATTTATTTTGAAGTTATGTTCACTTATTCCAGTCCATTCATTACAGATTTGACAGTGTGGAGCTTCTTTCACCTTGAAAAATAAATCCATTGATGTGGCTGTTGAATGCTGTTAAAACTTTTCCCTCCATTTGTGTCACCAAAAAACATCTAAACGTGCACAATATTTGTTTTCAATCACTTTCCCTATATTCTCATTAATTTACTGAGCCCACTTAATTAAACATTAGCCAATTTAGGGCAAAGAATCCATCTGTGAACTGTGCAATGAAATTAGAAACTTGTTAATAGAAGATGCCCCGATTTTGCAATGTGCATCAAAGCGATGCTGCTCGCTGCTGACCTCAAAGAAAACTGCCCACGAACAAAATCTATGTGGCATATCTCCTGACATATTTGTTTCAAGGCCAACTCCAGCATCCAGCAATTATATAATTAAACAGGCTAAGCAGCCAATCACATTGAAGAATTTGTGTAGACAGCAAACAGGGAAATAAACAACTCATTATCTCCACTTTGTAATCATTTTACAAATAGAAAAAAGAAGATTGGGAGCTACACAGACATACACATTAGATTAAGATAGAAGATGAAAATATTTTTAAAATTTGTGGAGAAATGATCATTCCACAAATATTAGAATGTTTCTTTTCCAGACCTTGAGGTTGTTTATCAATAATTATACGCTGAATGTGCCATTAAAACCCCATTTGTATCTCATTCAAATTTTTACAGTGAGACCAATAACATAAAAGTGTCAATACAATTCAACAGATTTTAGAACATTTCCATCTGTGCGAACTTTAACCCTGTAGAGGAGCAGGGATTACTAAAAGCAACTTCTGGATTTCCACAAAACTGTGCAAGTTCTGATGCTATTAGTTACTGTCAATTTTATAGCTGTAATCACAGCATGTGCTGATTTACTATCATTAAATGATAAAATCCAGGCAAATTTCCGCAAGTAAAAAGAACTTTCACCACTTTGACTGGTTAACAAAACATTTATTTTACTGCTGTTGGTTCTTCCAGCTGTTTGTAATTCAGAGTGCAAATCATAGTCAACCATCCTGTACTCCCAAAATCCCAAACAAAATGTCCACTGTTAGATGTCATTATGTGATTGGGCAGCTTTTTGCTGAGTGTGCTAATAGGTATACTAATATTCAATTTGCAATAATCAGCTGCACTTATAATGTGGCTCTTTTACACTTACTAGAAGTGACATGAATTATTAGATGGATCTGCAAACAAAAGGAATATGTTCAAGCCTTGTGCCATTTTTTGAATTACATGGAAGCATGGGGACTCTATAGTTTGCTGTTATTTTTTCCAGAGCAATACCTCAGCCAATCAGAGTTGACTTGTCAATCAATCAGCACCTTTTATCCTGTGGTATAAATTGTTGTGATTGTTTGAAATTTGGAATTCTTGTATTTATGCTGCTGATTGCAAGATGAAAAGCTTTTGCAACATTCTCTCTTTTCAGCAATATTCAATTGCAGTATAGGGATAGACAACAATTACAAACTTCACAGACCTTTATGCCAGGAATTCCAGGTAAGCCATTTTTTCCATTTTCACCTTGATGTCCCTATGATTTAAAAAAAAAAGTTATTGCAAATGTTTTATTTTGCACTCTTTATGATCAGAAATTTCAACATCAAATGTTAGTTCATTTAAACTTACAGGAGGTCCCCGTAATCCAGGATAACCATGCGAACCTCTGTCACCTTTTACACCCTGGCACAAAAAAATTGAATTAGAATCAGTTTTTGAATGTTTAATTTTATATATTTAAAGAAATAGATTTAAAGTTTTTTACTTGTAAAGTTTTTGAATGATTTCACATCTACCTTTTTACCTTCAAAACCACGTAAGCCTTGTTCCCCTTTGAAACCTTTAGAACCCTGAAATTCAAATAAAATGCATACTATTCAAACAAGAAATGCATCTCATCATAAAATAAGCCCTCAGCAGTAAACATGAAATCACTCAACAGGGCTTGTCACTTTATAGAGCATTATTAAATAGGCTTCTTTCGGTCTGCTGTGTATGTATTTCTTTGTCCAAAGCTTCGAGACAGATAAATACTTTACTTTTGGCTGCTTAAGTGGGCATAGACTAGAGGTTGGACCCAGATGTCTCTGCAATGTAATTAGGAAACACTTCTACACACTAAGGGTGTATACCATATACAAAGTACACTGGAGCAACTCATCAAAGCTCCTTTGACAACCCCTTGAACTCAACCAGCCAGAAGGACAAGCACAGTAGGCACATGGGGACAGCACCTGTAAGTTCCTCTCCAACATCTGGAATCCTGATTTGAAACTATAGTCCCATTCTTTCACTGTTGCTGGATCAAAAACCTTGAACTCCTTCCCAAACAGCACTGCGGGCATACATATATGATATGGACAGTAGTGGTTCAAGAAGGCAGCTCACCACCAGCTTCTCAAGGTAATTAGGGATGGACAATAAATGCTGAACTTGCCAGCAATTCCTAAATCCCAAGAATGAATAAAAGGCAAAAAAAAGAGATCTAGGGTAAGGGTGGGTCTACAGAGTTAGATTACAGATCAGCCTTGATCTCAATGAATGGTGGTACAGGTTTGAAAGGTTAAATGACCTATTACTGAAACACTCTTGGGATTGGACTTTACTTCAAATGATGTTCAAGGTGGAGGAGCATTGGCTGGCCAGTAGGTGAGGTGGAGGCTGTAACTGGTGAACCAAGATCATCTTGAACTGTTATTTGATCTGAAACCATGAGTCTTCATGGGTGAGAGGACAATTCATGGAATTCTCTAGCCCACAGAACTGTGGATCAGTCATTGAATATATAAAAGGCTGGATCGATCAGGCTCAAGTTACCGTATGGCGTACTTCTATTCCTATTTTTTTTTAAATAAACAATTTTATTGAGATAGTTTTTGGCTTTATAAACAGTTACAGACATCATCAGAAAGAAAGCAAAAAAGGCAAAAATGTGCAAACATCCACGTACTTTCAATACTTCCATCGTAACATATTGCGCAAGCCCGCTCCCCTCCCACCGGTACTACCCGCCATATTTTCCCTCCTACTCTACTCTACCCCCATCCCCCTGCTGACGCTCACTCTCCCGCAAAGAAGTCAATAAATGGTTGCCACCTCCGGGTGAACCCCTGCACAGATCCCCTCAAGGCGAACTTAATTTTTTCCATCCCCAGGAAACTCGACATGTCCGCAAGCCACCACTCAGTCTTCGGGGACTTTGAGTCCCTCCACGCCAATAATATTGGTCGCCGGGCTATCAGGGAAGCAAAGGCCAAAACATCGGCCTCTTTCTCCCCAAAACATCGGCCTCTTTCTCCCCGAAACATCGGCCTCTTTCTCCCTTCTATTCCTACTTTTAAACGTCATGTCAGAAAGTATTTCATTATCAGACTAAACACAAATTTATGAAGTCAATAATTTTAGTTTAGCTTTAATCAGACCAAACATAAGAGGCAAGAGAAGTTTTATATGTTTGTTTATGTTTCTATTGTTCAATGTAACATTTTGTAACATTACAAATATTAACATATTATGTTACGGCCCTCCAACATAAAAGGATTAAGAAATGTTCTCCATTACCTACCATAGGGCCTTGTGGACCAGGTAGTCCTTGAAATCCTGGAACTCCTCGTTCACCCTGGCACAATCAAAAGATGATTTTACAAATTAAACTCACTCCTTTTAATTACATCACTCAAACTGAATTAGTTACTAATTTACAGTAAGAAGTCTTACAACTCCAGGTTAAAGTCCAACATGTTTGTATCAAACACTAGCATTCGGAGCACTGCTCCTTCCTCAGGTGTATGAGAGGGGATCTGACCCTGGTGTGGCAGGGGGGGGCCATGGTGGCCTGGCCTGCGATCGGGGCCCACCGATCTGAGGGCGGGCCTGTGCCATGGGGGTACTCCTTACTTCCGCGCGGCCCCGAAAAGACAACCCTCGCATATTCGTCAAAACACGCCGGTGGTTCCGCGCATGCGTGGGATCATGCCAGCCCTTTGGTGCATGCGTGGACTCGTGCAGTCCCTTCAGCTTGCGCGGCGCTAACCCTTCCGGCGTCCACCTAGTTGGAAGTTGGAGAATTCCGCACTTTCAAGAGCTGTTGACGCCGAACGGGTTTGCGCCGGTTTTCCCGCCAGCGTGGGAAGACTTAGTCCCCGGAAAGGAGACTCTTGCCCTATGTATTTACTGCAATGATTGATGATAGACGTTTGTTCTTAAAAGGTATCATTTAATTGAACAGTATTGTGAAAGTGCTGAGGTGCATCAGCGTACTTTATTGGATAAAATTCTCTTCTACATTCAACAATATTGAGATAAGGGGCGGGATTCTCTCATCCCGGGGCCGGGCCGGAGAATCGCCGGGATGGGCGCGAAGGTCGCAACACCGCCCCGACACCGGTCCGCCGATTGTCCGCCATTGGCGCCGGTGCAGTCGGCGCGGCGCCGGTCGAGGGCCGCTCTATGGAGCCCCGCCCCGGTGACTTGGCCCGGGATGGGCCAAGTGGCCACGCAAAAAATGAAAATCCTGCTAGCGCCGTTCACACCTGATCTTACCCAGCTGGACCTTGGCGTGGTTGCATCCTGGGGCGGCCTGGTGGGGGGTGAATGGGGCCTCTGCTGTGGCCTGGCCCGCATTCAGGGCCTACCATTTGGCAGGCCGGCCTCTCGGGCTGGGGGGCCTCTTTTGTTCCGCGCCGGCTCCTGTGGCCCTACGCCATGTTGGGTCGGGGTCGGCGCAGAGAAGGGAGCCTCCGCGCATGCACATCAATAGCGCTAGTCCCACTGTACATGCGCGCGTTAGCGCCGGTCCCGCTGCACATGCGCAGACCTGCGGCGCCCACCTGATGCCAGGGTTGGCAGCTGGAGCGGCGTGGGTCGCTCCAGTGACGTGCTGGCCCCCTGTGGGGGTCAGAATTACTGTTCCTGAGGCTATGTTTCGACGGCATCAACGCTTAGCCTCAGGATCAGAGAATCCCACCCAAGATCTTGTCCATCAACTGGTTGATATGCTTTAGTGTTCACATTAATTCACAGTCCAGCCACCTGTTTAGCTTTTGAAGCAATGCAATGGGTTCCACAACTTCAAAGGCTTGTATTCAGATGTAATAGAATCCTATAATGGATGTTTGGCTGAACTCGCCACTAATGGATTCAGATCAACAGGGCTTGTTGTTACAGTTCTCGAGAGGACTGTGAGCTTTGATTTGATTGATTAGCAACTAATGGGATTATGTTTTCGAATGATGATTTGAATATTTTGACAGTTTTATGAGCATGTAAGACAATTAACATTTTCAAGTGCAGTTTGAATGACTGTTTTATTGACAGTTTTATGAGTTCATGAGAGGATTAAGGTTTTTGGAAGATAATTTTCAATCTAAGTTTGTTTATTTTGACTGTTTCATGTAAATTTCAAAGACTGCCTCTGTTATTCCAGGGATCATGACTTCTCTCCATACTGTACATTGGGTGGGTGGGCATAGAGGGGGTGTGGAGGTATGTAAAGGGTATGGAGAAAGGGAGGGGTATGGGGGCATGGAAGGAGTGTGGGGGTATGAAAAGGGCATGGGATATTGAGGGGAAATAGTGGCAAGGCAGGAGTGGGGGTGGGTGTGAGGTGAGGGCAAGAATGCCTAATATTCCTATTCTTTTTTTTTATAAATTTAGAATACGCAATTCATTTTTTCCAATTAAGGGGCAATTTAGCCTGGCCAATCCACCTAGCCTGCACATCTTTGGGTTGTGGGGACGAAACCCACGCAAACATGGGGAAAATGTGCAAACTCCACACGGACAGTGACCCAGAGTCATGATCGAACCTGGGACCTCGACGCCGTGAGGCAGCAGTGCTAACCCACTGTGCCCTCTACACTCCTATTCAAGAACTGGGTTGATGTCCCTGTGAACAGATACAGGCTTTCTAACCTGACCCCTCAGCATCTGCCTGCTTGTGTTCCCGTCTCGGGCCTGCTGTGGGAGAAGGTGATGCCAACTCGATCCCGTCCCCACCCCTCACCATTGAAATAACTTGGGTGGGTCTGGCTGCTCCTGAGGCAGGATCACAACATTGGGAAATGGCCTGACTTGTGATTCCCACCACAAAGGGGAAAATCCAGCCGTAGCTGGTTGGTACTCCTAATCTAATTTCTAAGCAACATATTCCTTAACAAACCTATTTCAAATATGCAGCAGCATTTAAAGATTGAAAAACATGAACATGAGTTCATTTTAGTATAAAGTGGCTATTATAGTTACAATCAGAGCAGTTTCTTGATTATATCATGAATCGATTCTCAGTCATTCACTTTAAAATTATCCATTCAGTTCAGGATATTATTTTAGAACACATTATACATTTATTTGCAATATGGTTGAGGTTGTAGACACTGGTCCTGTATATTTTAAACAGGCTTTAATAAAAAGCTCAGTAGCAAGATTTATAAGGTTAGAATTCAGATAATGAAACTATTTCCACTGGAACAGAAACTCTTTTCCATTAAATCACCCAAGCAGACTGAATTATTTCCTAATTTATTGTACAACTATAGATTAATTCAATATAATTTACACAGTTTTTAAATTGTCACATTGTGAATGGAGAACTTCGGAGAAATTTCTTTATGTGGAAACGTATTTGCATCAGCCATCAGAGACATCTCCGCTTCCTGAGAGGCAATCTGGTCACTATGCCTCAAGAGAGTCACCTCCATGCCTTGTATCCAGTGCCAACTGAATGGGAGCAAGGCCGCCTTCTATTGATTTGCGGAGATCCCCTGACACAACCTGCCATTGCTTCTCAATTTCCGCCATAAGGTGCCGGTAAGCATCTCGGCCATTCGTGGAGTGACCAGAGTCACAGAAGCCATCTCTGCCATTTTCTCCACCGACGAGCCTTGAGAAGCCTCCTATTCTGTCAATGAACTTCTGTTTTTAATTCTCTTTGCTCTGGTCCTTCTGGGCATTTCCCTTATGTGGGCACCTTATTTCATTAATCAAGTGAGTTTTTAAACAAAAATACATCTAGAAACTGGGTGAAAAGGGTTAAAAGTACTGTACCCTAACTGGAGTACATCCTCCGGGAGTACAAGTGCTGGAAACTTGTTAGGATATGGTATAGAATAATGGAATGATTGCATTATCCCTCCAGGCATACCTGTGCTATCAGCGCCACTGACCAGTCACCACTCACCACCATAGTGTGGCATGACATGTGCATTCCCTGCATGCACATATGGCTCTCCATGAGGTTCAACACTCATGATGTCACCTGATGTTAAGGCAGTCACTTTTACCTCATCTCTTGACTTCAATTCTTTTTTCCATATTTGGAGCAAGCCTGTATGAGAGTTGAAGCTGAATGACCCAAACTGAGGATCAATGAGGAGGCCATTGCTTTGTAAAGGCAATTTCATAGCACTGTTGACAACATCTTCCATCACTTTGCTGCTATCGAGAATAGATTGGGGCAGTAATTGGTCACATTGGATTTGTCCTGCGCTTTGTGAACAGGACATGTGACATACCTGTGCAATTTTCCACATGGTCAGGAAGAGGCAAGGTGTTGTGGCTGTACTGGAACAGATTGACAATGCTAAACCCGGCCCTGTCAATCCTGGCAAAGTCCTCCTTACTAACATCTGGTGACTTGTACCAAAAGTGGGAGTTCTGTCTCACGGACTAATCAAGCAACAGCCTGACATAGTCATACTGACAGAATCATACTTGTATGTCCCAGACACCACCACCTCCATTCCTGGGTATATCCTGTCCCATCAGCAGGAGAGACCCAGCAGAGGTGGTGGCACAGAGATATTGACTTGGGAGGGAGTTGCCCTGGGAGTACTCAACATTGATTTTGGATAACATGAAGTCCCATGGCATTACATCAAACATGGGCAAGGAAATCTGCTGATTACCACCTACTTCCGCCACCTCCCTCAGCTGGTGAATCTACTCCTCCATGTTGAACACCACTTGAAGGAAGCACCGAGGATGGCAAGGGCGCAGAATGTACTTTGGGCTTCGATGTCCATCACTGAGTGTGCCTCGGTAATACCACTACTGACTGAACAGATTGAGTCCTAAAGAACAAAGCTGCAAGATTGTGAGGGAAGTAACAAGAGGGAAAACGTACTTGACCTCATCCTCACCAGCTGCCTGCTGTAAATGCACTGATAGTATCGGTAGGAGTGACCATTG
Organism: Scyliorhinus canicula; assembly: GCF_902713615.1. NCBI lineage: Eukaryota > Metazoa > Chordata > Chondrichthyes > Carcharhiniformes > Scyliorhinidae > Scyliorhinus > Scyliorhinus canicula. Next base: position 184,720,860 of record NC_052151.1, read on the forward strand.
CACAGTCCTTGTGGAGACAAAGTCCTGTCTTCACATTGAGGATATCCTTCATTGTGATACGTGGCATTGCCATCGTATTAAATAAGATAGATTTCAAACAGATTTAGCAACTCAAGACTGGGCATCATAGAGATACTGTGAGATATCGGCACCAGCAGAACTGTACTCAGGCACAATCTGTGACCTCATGGCCCAGCATATTCCCCACTCTACTATTACCAGCAAGCTGGGGGATCAAACCTGGTCCAATGAAGAATGCAGGAGGGCATACCAGGAGCAGCACCAGGCATACCTAAAAATGAGGTGTCAATCTGATGAAGTTATAACACGACAAGACAACTTGCATGCCAAACAGCATAAGACCATAAGATAAAGGAGCAGAATTAGGCCACTTAGATTTAGACAGAAAAGTTCTTTCTGAGAACATAAGAAATAACTAAGAGCAGGAGTAGGCAATTTAGCCTCAAGGTGCTGCTCTCAGTCAAAGGGAGTTAAAGTGACCTTCAGCATTGAACCAAGAGCAGGGCTCTGTCCTGGAAGTTTGAGTAGGACAGTTGTATTTGCCCCTTTATTGGGTATCCACAATTTAAAGATGGCTTGAAAGCCTCACAGACACCATCCTGCTAATTGGAGATTTGCTGTAGCTCAGTGGATAACATTATTGTCTTTGAGTCAGAAGAATGCTGGTTGCACATAACCTATGCTGACAGAACTATGGGTGGATGAGACATTAAACTGAAGGTTTTGTTTATTCTAGCAGGTGGATGTGAAAGATCACACGACTCTATTTTGAAGAGAAGAAGATGAGTTCTTCCTCGTGCCTTGAGCCATATTTAAGTCTCAACCAACATTATTAAACAAATTATCTCAACTATTAACTGAATGTTATGCACACATTGGCTATCACTGATCTCTTAGAGAGTGAGTCTGAGGAATTAATAATGGGAAAAAAGGAAATAGCAGAGACGTTGAACAAATGAATTGTATCAGTCTTCACAGAAGACACAGAAAGCACTCAAAAAAAGGCAAAGATGCAAGACAAGTCCCGGTTGAGGCAGTACTCATGTGTGCTGAACTTGGCTATAAGTTTCTGTTCGGCACTGTTCCGCACACGAGTACGGCCTCAACCGGGACCTTGGATTTATGTTGCATTACATTCACCCCCCACCATCTAGCCTGGACTTGCAAAATCCTACCAACTGTCCTGGCTTGAGTCAATTCACACCTCTTTAACCTGGAATTACCCCTCTCTGGATCTGTAAAGACTTAATTACCTGCAAATGCTCCCATTCAAAGCATTGTCTTGCATCTTTGACTTTGTCTATATATATGTTTCTGGAACATACCTCTCCATTCACCCAAGGAAGGAGCAGTGCTCCGAAAGCTCGTGTTTGAAACAAACCTGTTGGACTTTAACCTGGTGTTGTAAGACTTCTTACTCACCCCAGTCCAACGCCGGCATCTCCACATCATAACTTTTGATAAATAATTGGAAAACAGGATGAGGTAAATCTTGACTTTGTACAGAAATGTAAAATGGGTGATAGTGAATTGGCGGCTTGTTTTATGCCTCTCCTGATTTTTATTTCCAGTGTTGAAGCTTCTATCATCACACAATGTCAATATCTACTTTATGCATGCACACAATTATTCTTTACATTTGTTTTGTTGTTTAAGAGAAAATTAGTTCAAATGTAATACACTGATTCCTACCGAAACACCAGGCCTCCCTTGCTCGCCCTTGTATCCATGAAATCCACGCAACCCCTATAAGAGGTAATCATGAAAATTAGCAAAGAAAACAATTGCAAAGTGAATGTCAACTGAGCGATATGATTCACGAAAGAATAATTCTAACCTGAATGCCTTGGGGTCCTGGTATGCCTGGGCTTCCAGGCAATCCTCGAGTTCCCTGTAAAATATTATCAACAGTTTTAACATAGTATTGAAAATTCAGCAGAATCCATATATTCCAGTTCACTTAAATACAATAAGCACAATATCGTTTAGACTTGAGACAGATTCAACGAGCTAGGAAAAAAGTACAACGTTAGGGAACACACTGGAGTTTTGCACAATTCATGATACAAATAAACTTAAGCTTAACTCAGTTGCTGCTGAGGCCCTCCTTGCTGGCCTGGGTGCTGAAGCAACCACATGCTGCCGTGTGGAGGAGCTCCCCCTCTGCCACCCTCCAACATTACCTAGCTGCAAAAGCCAATTTTAAAAAGTTGGAGAGAGGAAAATCCTGAAGCTGTGCCAGTACAACTGCAACACTGGCAAATACTGGACAATATGAAAAATTGTCTGACTATGTCCTGTCCACAAAAAGAACAGGACCAATCCAATCCAGTCAATTACTGTCCCATCAGTCCAATCTCAATCAGTAGCAAAGCGATGGGAGGTGATGTCGACGGTGCTATTAAGTGGCACTAACTCAGCAATAAAGTCAATGATACTCAGCTTGTTTTTTAAAATAAATTTAGAGTACCCAATTCATTTTCTTTTTCCAATTAAGGGGCAATTTAGCGTGGCCAATCCACCTAGCCTGCACATCTTTGGGTTGTGGGGACGAAACCCACGCAGACACGGGGAGAATGTGCAAACTGCACACGGACAGTGACCCAGAGCCGGGATCGAACCTGGGTTCTCGGCGCCGTGAGGCATCAGGGCAAACTCACTGCGCCACCGTGCTGCCCTCTCAGCTTGAGTTTTGCCGGGGCCACTCAGTTCTAAACCTGATTGCCACCTTGGTTCAAAGATGTGCATAAGATCTGAATTCAAGAGGTGAGGTGAGAGTGACTTACCTTGTCATCAAAATAGCATTTGACCAAGTGTGGCATCAAGAAACTTGAGCAAAATTGGAGTCAATGGAAATTGGGGGGAACTCACAACTGGTTGCAGTCATGCCTAGTACAAAGCAAGGTAGGTTGCAATTGTTCGAGGTCAATAATCTCAGCCCCATGGGACTACAACTCAAAAATACTTAACTGGTTGTAAAGCGATTTTGAACATCATGAAAGGTAGGTTTTGTCTTTAAGCCTGCATGCAAAAGACAGAGTGACGGTAGCAATGGTGAAATTGAGGGCCAATGGTGAGTCTCCATGGATAATTAATCACAGAACAATCAGCTGATGCTATGAAAGTGGATACAAAGAAACAACTATACTTAAAAAAATAATTCAATTCTGTGGCTAATTCAACCTTCCCATTCCGACTCCTCTGGCACCAATCCACTGTCATATAATTGTGTTGTACACTGTGAATTAACAGTCTATCCATAGGCTCGGTATGATGTTTAATTATGTTTGTACTAAATAAATGTTGGGCGGGATTCTCTGTTGGCTGACGGCGATATTGCAAAATGCGATTGGACGGCAAATTGGTTCCAATGCCGAAAACTCGGCAGGCACCGATTTGACAACAAATCGCAATTCTCCATTGCCTCGACAGCGGCGTCAATGTGGTCCAGAACACATGCACAATAAACACCGTTTGCATATCATTAATGGGCCCAACCTGATATTCTCTGGGAGCCCCGCGATTCTCTGCCTCCGATGGGCCGAGTTCCTGATGGCACGGCTCACTTGTGCTTTTAAAAATCATGAAACTGGCATCGTGGTCGATGAGGAAGAGAGAGGAGGTAGGACACAGAGAGGCACGACTATGGGCTGGCGAGCCGGCTGGCTGGGGTTGGGTGGGGGGATGGGGGGGGGTGATGGGAACGGATCGAGGGCTGGGTGGATTCCCCATGGGACTGGGGCAGTGTCCAGTCACAGACTACCAATGCATCTAGCTGCGCACCCCACTGACCACCCACCTTAGCCCCTGGTTCTGCAGAGTGACACCGACCGTAAGGATGCCACCACCCCCTCCCACTCCCGCACCCCACCCTCTGCCATACCCCACACCCCACAATGCCACCACCTCACATGGCCCACTCAATGGGGGTGCTGGGTGGGGCCGTGGAGCGTACCACTGGCAAGGGCACCATCATCCGATGGTACCCCTGGCATCAGGGATGGGTGCAGAGATGGGGGTGGGACATGCGGGGACAGAGCTCGCATGTAGCCCGTTAGACTTGGTTGGACATAGGGGTACACACCATGCTGACATGTCAGCCTTTCACCCCATGCAGACAACGTATATTGAAATTCAACCAGAAATGGTGGTCTTCTTGCTAGTTGCCACAGACCTGGAAGATGCCCTGTGGCTGTTTGAGCAGGCACTGCACGAGGAGGAGGAGGAAGCTGCAGCAGTGGAGTGTGCAGCAGCGGAGGGTGCCTCAGAGGCTCCCTTATGTTCAGTCACCATGTTCAATAGAGCTCTTCAGCTGTGATTGACCAGCACCTCCGAGGCAGGACATGTTCCCAAGTGTGGGTAAAAGTCTTGGGCTGAGCCATTTAGCAGTCTAATGGTCATTGCATTGCTGCAAGGTGACATGTCCAAGAGGAAACAGGCTCACCCTGACATTTTATCTTGGGGCATGGCCACCGCCTCTGTGTAAAATTCCAGGCAATGACGCAGTCCATAACCTCATGCAGCAAAACCTGGACAACATTCAGTTTGGGTTGATAAGTTGCAAGCAACATTCACATCACACACGTATCAGGCAACATATTTAAACAGCGCATGGACAACCATTTACTAATTCAGGCCAGGAACAGTGAACAGCAATGTCTAAAAGAAGAAAGCAACTTTCAGTCTCAGAGGTGAGTAAGAAGGCATACGGCATGCTGACCTTCATCAGCTGGGGCATTGAGTACAGGAGTTGGGAAATTATGTTGCAGCTATATAAAACCTTGGTTAGGCCACATTTGGAGTATTGTGTGCAGATCTGGTCACCACATTATCAGAAAGACATGGAAGCTTTGGAGAGAGTGCAAAGAAGGTTCACCAGGATGATGCCTGCTCTGGAGGGTGTTGGCTATGAGTAGAGGTTGAATAAACTAGGATTGTTTTCACTAGATTGACGGAGATTGAGGGGAGACCTGAGAGGCATAGTCAAGGTGCATAGTCAGGCTTTTTCCAACGGTGGAAGTGTCAATTACAACGGGGCACAGGTTCAAGATGAGAGGGGGAAAATTTAAAGGAGATATGCGGGGTAAGTGTTTCACGCAGAGAGTGGTGGGTGCCTGGAAATCGCTGCCAGAGGATGTGGTGGAGGCAGGCACATTAGCAACATTTAAGAGGCATTGGGATGGGTGCATGAATAGGGAGGAAATAGAAGGATACGGACCGAGTAAGGGCAGAAGATTTTGTTTTTAATTAGTGCATCATGATCGGCACAGGCTTGGAGGGACGATGGGCCTGTTCCTGTGCTGTACTTTTCTCTGTTCTTTGACAGATCTTTTATGACTTAGCAGAGAAAGAGGGAGACAGGAATGGCCTTGTGGGCTGTACTATCTCAAGGACTGTGATGTTCTCAATGTGATGCAAAGTCAACTCTCTAAGGCTTCTGCAGTGTCCATGCAGGAAAAATGCTAACTTGTCTGGTGTCCAAAATGAGCTTAAGGTTGTGTCCTAATGTAAAGGTCATCTAGGACTGAAACTAAGGCTTCTAACGTTTGCAGGGTCCCAAGCACTTGAACCTCAGCAAACCATAGTCCTTGTGAAGTACTCTCAGTGAGGGCACTGCAAACAAATCTCCAAACGTAACTAAATGATCAAGATGTTAATGCTTCTGATTTTGATATCCAAATGGCGATTGGCTGGCATTAGCAAGATAATGCCTTATCAATCCGTTTTCAGGAGCACCTGCGATGGGACATACAGCATCTAATGCGGCTGCCCCCTAATGAGCCATCTGGTAATAATAATAATCTTTATTAGTGTCGCAAGTAGGCTGACATTATCACTGCAATGAAGTTACTGTGAAAATCCCCCAGTCGCCACATTCTGCCGCCTGTTTGGGTACACAGAGGGAGAATTCAGAATGTCCAATTCGCCTAACAGCACGTCTTTCGGGTTATGTCTGAAAGAATGATGTGTGGTTAGTCCTTATTAAGCAAGGTGACAGGGGATTTCCCTGGGTAACTTTGAGTTCCAGCCATTTATAAGCCTCCTCAGCCTTGTCCCTTGCCTGAGGTGTGGTGATCCTCAGGTTAAACCACCACCAGTCAGCTCTCCCCCTCAAAGGTAAAGCAGCCTATGGTCATCTGGGACTATGGCAACTTTACCTTTACCTAAGCTGACGTGTACACTAACCTGTTAAGGGCATGAGTTAAAGGCCTAGGGTGGAATTCTCCGGTCCCCCAACTGCATGTTTTTCGCTAGTGCCATTCGCTGGTGGCGGGATTCGCTACCCCTCCCATTTGTCAATGGGATTTTCCATTGAAGTCACTGCATGCTGCCGGGAAACTCAAAGTGGGGATGCTTTGCCGATGGGACAGAGAATCCCAATGGCTGGAAAATTCCAGCCCTATTCTGTGTAAAGTTGCCTCAGGTTGTGGGAGAAGAGTGCTGTTCAGGTTCTACAGCGGCCATATGTTTCCAAAACTACTCATTTAACTGTAGTTTAAGGCCTCCCAAGGATGTGTCGCTTTGTTTCGGTCCCAACAGCGTCGCCAATACTGTGGGTATTTCTATTTATCTTAGTGAACCACAAGCTTTCCCTTATATCGATCAAATTACCACACAACCAGTTAGTTAGTTCAAAAGATGGTTTATTTACATACACAAGAGTTATCTCAACATGCAAACACAATATCTACTACGAGTTAAACTTCACCTATTAGCTACAATAACCTATACTTAATTTCAGGGTGACCGGCACTGTGCAAATGGATAAGGCCTTTATCTGGATTTCACTTGGCTGGTTTGAAGAAAGTGGCTCTGTCTCTGCTGGGCTCATCCGTCAGGTAGCGATTCTTGGTCTTGAACTTCGCTGGCTGTTCCTGCTGCAATTGGGTTGGCACAGGTCGGATCCAAAAGAGACAGAACAGAGGCTGTGCTCTCTTTTATCCCTCTGGGATTTTGTGCTCTTTGGGGCGGTCCTTAACCTTGGACTCAATAGTTCGATAGAGCTCTGATCACTCTCTTCGATTTCGGTCAATAAAGGGGCGGGTGCCTTGGTAGCTGGGCGGGTCCTTAGCAGTCATTGACTTTGGCAGTTGTGCTTTCGGAATAAGGGAGTGGCGCCGATCAGTCTGTGGCTGTACCGGTTGCTTGATTGGAGTTCTATTGTCCTGGAAAAATGGGCCATTAAAATGTAAACGAGCGGGGGTTTCGGTCAGGTCTGGTTACTGTGTTTTAGATACACATAGGCTGTGTATCTGTCTGAGTCTTGGGTTGCCATAATTCCCATGTTCCTTTGCAGGTGGCCATTTTAGATGGCTACAGATAAACCCACCATCAGGACAGACGGTGAGTACTTATATTTCCCCAATCCTTAACAATGCATGCAACTTAAGACAAGCAATCTCTCTGTAGAAAAAAGATGCTGGGGCCTTCCAGCCAGCTAAGGCAAGGGAATCAAACAATTGCAAGAATGTCTTGGCACATTATTAATCATGGAATCTTGTATGTAGCTGTCAATTGTCCCAGGCATATCTGTTGCGTTGTACATTGCTATGGCCTTTTCATGTGGCTCAATGACATCATGGCCCTCGTCATCTCCATTCCATTCAACGACCTCCTTTTTGGAGGAGACTTCTTGTTCAGGCAAGATATCTCCCTTACAGTGCTATGTTTTGCAGGGTGCAGCAAACAACAATAATCCTGGGCACACTCTGTGATGAGAATTGCAGAGCCCGACCTGAGCAGTCCAAACATCAGAAACACATCTTCTGGACGCCTACTGTCTTCTCTATCAAGGACCTAATGGTAGAATGTGCAGCTTATTATGTCTCTTCAACAATACATGGGTGCGAATGGTGTCATGAGCCACATCTTCTGGGAGTATCCATTGTCTCCAAAGAGTCAACCCTGGACACATTGAGGTCCTTCAAAGATCTGTGGCACGAGAATATGTCAAAATGTGGGAGTCGTGAGAATTCCCTGGATACCTACCACAAGCATGCAGGATTTGCATTCTTAGCTGGATGTTCAGACAATGAAATCTTGGGCTGGATTCTCTGCCGCCCACCGCCAGTAGCGATGGTCCTGATGTGGCGGCGAATCCAGAGTCTGACAAAGAACAGTGCGTTATAACCCGCAATGGGACTCATCAGTCAGTGAATCTGGCTATTTTACTGCCCCACATCAGCTGATGTCATGTAGAAATAGTATTAGGAGCAAGAGCAGTATTAGGAGCAAGGAGACTGCTCCATCATTCAATAAGATCATGGCTGCTCTGATTGTGGCCTCAATGCCACTTTCCTACCTACTCCATACCCTTTAACTCTCTTGTTAGTCAAGAATGTGCCTAACTCAGTCATAAAAATATTCACAGCCCTTACCTCTGCTGCTCTCTGGGAAGAGTTCCAGAGACTAACGAACATTTGAGAGAAAAGAAATCTCTTCATCTTAAAAGGGAAGCTCCTTATTTATAAACTGTGTACCTTAGTTCTAGTCACACAGACAAGGGAGTCGCCTCAGCATCTTATATGTTTCAATAAGATTACCTCTCATTTTTCTAAACACTAATGGATATAGGTCCAACTTTTCCTCATAAGGTAACCCCTCATCCCATCATGTGAACCTTCTCTGAACTGTTTCTAATAAAATTATGTCTTTTCTTAAATAAGGAAACCAAAACTGTACACAGCACTCTCGATGGGGTCTCATCAATGCCTTGTACAATGTAGAAAAACATGTAAACTTTTATATTGCATTCCTCTAGCAATAACTGACAATATTCCATGTGGCTTCCTAATCGCTAATCCTCTTTCCTACCTGCATACTAATTTGTTGTGATTCATGTACCTGGGCACCCAGATCCCTCTGTAACCCAGCATTCTGCACTCTTTCGCCATTGAAATAATATGCTGTTTTTCTTTTCTTCCTGCCAAAGTGGACAAGTTCACATTTGTTCCAAATTTCACCCAATCACTTAGCCTATCTATGTCCTTTATGATGCCTGTTACATTGTTCAGTGAAAGCACATCTACAAAGGCCTTAAAGCATAGCAGGATTGAGGTCCAGCTGTTAAGATGTCACAGGCTCTCTTTGGCCTCCACACACTGCACCTGCCCTCCCATTAAAATCCAGTGCATGATGACAATGGAATGAAATCTGATGGTGCCACAGTTGGAAAGCTCCACACAGAGGGTGGAATTTTCCAATTTTTCAGCAGAGTGGTACAGTGGGCAGGAAAAAATGGATGGAAGCTGCTAGCCCCAATGGTGGCTTTCCCCACTGTATCTTTTGGCTCATAGCCTAAAACAATTGGAATGGTGGGCCCCATGATGTTACTCTGGAGCCTGCTTCAATAACAACCTGGCATAAATGTTAAAAATAGAACCTCCTCCACAAGCAACGCTGCCCCCTCCTGGAACATCCCCTGGCACTGCCAGGGGGCTGTGCTGGGACAGCCAGTGACTAATGGTGTGCCTGAGGGGTCGGTGTTGGGACCACAACTTTTCATAATATACATGAATGATCTGGAAGAAGGAACTGAAGGCACTGTTGCTAAGTTTGCAGATGATACAAAGATGTGTAGAGGGGCAGGTAGTATTGAGGAAGCAGGGGGCTGCAGAAGGGCTTGGACAGGCTAGGAGAGTGGGCAAAGAAGTGGCAGATTGAATACAATGTGGAAAAGTGTGAGGTTATGCACTTCGGAAGGAGAAATGGAGGCATAGACTATTTGCTAAAAGGGGAGATGCTTAGGAAATCAGAAGCAAAAAAGGGACTTGGGAGTCCTTGTTCATGATTCTCAAGGTTAACGTGCAGGTTCAGTCAGCAGTTAGGAAGGTAAATGCAATGTTAGCATTCATGTCGAGAGGGCTAGAATACAAGACCAGGGATGTACTTCGAGGCTATATAAGGCTCTGGTCAGACCCTATTTGGAGTATTGTGAGTAGTTTTGGACCCCGTATCTAAGGAAGGATGTGCTGGCCTTGGAAAAGGTCCAGAGCAAGTTTACAAGAATGATCCCTGGAATGAAGAGCTTGTCATATGAGGAACGGTTGAGGACTCTAGGTCTGTACTCGTTGGAGTTTAGAAGGATGAGGGGGGATCTTATTGAAAGTTACAGCATACTGCGAGGCCTGGATGGAGTGGATGCGGAGAGGATGTTTCCACTTGTAGTAAAATCAAGAAGATGCTCGCCCTTGGAGACCTGTTGTAATTCATGTTGCTGTGCACTCACACTGACATGCATGGATTATGTAAGGGGGAGGGGAATTATCAAGCATATAAACCTGATAGTTAGATGTAAGTCATTGCAAAAGGCTTCCCGACATTGAATGTTGATTTTGGCCTCTCCTGGGATTTAACTGTCGCATTCCGACTCCAAGTCATGCGTAACGGCGGCCCCCCAAGGCTGTATACTTAGCCCCTTACTATTTTCCCTATATACACACGATTTGTGGCAAAATTTTCTCCAACTCCATCAACAAGTTTGCTGATAACACGACCGTAGTGGGTCGGATCTCAAACAACAATAAGTCAGAGTATAGGAGGCAGATAGAGAACCGAGTGGCGTGGTGTGACGACACAATTTCTCCCTCAATATCAGTGAAACTAAGGAGCTGGTCATTGACTTCAGGATGTGAAGTATTGTCTATGCGCCTGTCAGCATCAATGGTGCTGAGATGGAGATGGTTGACAGTTTCAAATTCCTAGATGTGCACGTCATCAACAATCTGTCCTGCTCCATCCACATCAATGCTACGACAAAAAAACACAAAAACGCCGATGTTTCCTCAGGAAACTAAGAAAATTCGGCAGGTCTACATCGACTCTTATCAATTTGTACAGATGTACCATAGAAAGTATCCTATCTGGCTGCATTACAGCCTGGTATGGTAACTGCTCGCCCAAGACCGTAATAAACTACAGTTAGGCATGAACACAGCCCAGTCCATCATGCAAACCTGCCTCCCATCCATTCACTCTGTCTACACCTCCTGCTGACTTGGGCAAGCGGGTAGCATAATCAAAGACCCCTCCCACTTGGGTTATTCTCTCTTCCAACCTCTTCTGTCGAGCAGGAGATACAAAAGTCTGAGAACACGCACTAACAGTTTCAAAAACAACTTCTTCCCCGCTGTTACCAGTCCTGAATGACCCTCTTATGGACTGAACTGATCTCTTCACACATCTCCACTCCTGCGTAGTACTACACTCTGTTTCTTTCACCTGATGCCGGTGTCGATGTATTTACACTGTATATTTATGAATGTTCTATGTTATTTCATATATGGAATGATCTGTCTGGATTATATGCAGAGTAATACTTTACACTGTACTTTGGCACAAGTGACAATAAATCACATCTAATCCAATCCCGAAGTGTTTCCACCAGCAATTCGCACTTTCTTTGGGGGCATTATTCGGTAAGCAAGTCAGGACATGCAAATGGGTCAGCACTCTGCCGGCGCGAATTGAGAGCATTCATTGTAACTTCTGTGGTTGGAATTACTGCTGAAGAGCCTGACAGCTGAAGCTGTTCTTAAACTTTCCACTTACCACACACTCACTGCAATCCCGAAAGACGTGCTTTTAGGTAATTTGGACATTCTGAATTTTCCCTCCATGTACCAGAACAGGTGCCGGAATGAGGCTACTAGGGGCTTTTCACAATAATTTCATTGCAGTGTTAATGTAAACCTACTTGTGACAATAAAGATTATTATTATAAGAAAAAGGTGGCTCACAGAAGACCTGCCCCCCCCGAGTTTGGGTGTCCGAGGTGGATCCACAGCTCCATGCCAGTGAGGAAGGAGGGACAGCCTTTTCTGTAGAGTGGGCCACAGATTGAAGTCTGCCCACCCCCACCCCCCTGTACAGCACTTGGAAGGTGATGGCAGAGGTAATCAGCGCTGCCAGCCTCACCAGGAGGTGACAGCTAATGATCATGACAGGTGGCATCACTGGTAAGGCCTCTGCACATAGCCAGAGAGGGTTCCAAAGGCTATAGTCTAGGTTCCCTTTGGTTGTCAGGAGCTTTGCTGTTTCCCTGCTTCCTCTGCAGTGAGGCTGCACTTTCACGGAGTGCCAACACTTCATAATCAAGATGGGTTTTAATAGAACAGATGAGGAGAAACTGTTGCCACTGGAGGATGTTTGATAACCACATTAGATTAGTTGGCAGTAAGTTGCTATGATTTGGAATCACTGCTTGAAATCTGAAGCAAACAGATTGAGTAGTTAATTTCAAAAGGCAATGGGATATTTTAAAAGGAATGATTTGTGAGCTTTGGGGATAGCAAGGGACTGGTATTAATTGAATAGGTTTTTCCTTTTACCTGCATAGGCACGATGGGTCAAATGACTTTTGTGCTGTAAGATTCTGTAAAGTACTTTCCTTCACAACACATTTGAAAAAAAATACCAGCAATCTGCATCCCTAGTATGAAGACACTTCAAAAACCCCACCCTGACATCAACAAGAACAGTAATGAATAAATGGTATGAAGAACTGGCAGCAGTAATAGAAATAGGGTAGGGGGGAAATCACAGGCCAGGACAGCCAGGAATAAAATAACATAGCAAAGTAGGACCAGGAAGAATAAACAAACAAAGTCAAAAACCAAAAACACATTCAAGAACAGAAAGAAGAAACGCAGGTAAAACCGAAGGGAGACAGATCGAGCCCCAAGTCAATGGGAAGTTCGAGGATGGCGAAGGAGTTTGGATGATTTATGCAATGTATGGCAATGGTTGACCTGTGGAGGTTCAATAACCCGGGGGGGGGGGGGCAGGTGTACTTCTTCTCACACATGTATAAGGTGTATTCTAGAATTGATTTATTTGTGGTGAGTTGGGCAATGTTGATGGGGAGGTGGTAGGGGCGGAGTATGAGGGAATTGGGATTTCAGATCATGCACCACACTGGCTGGAGGTGAGGCTTAGCTCAGGGCAAGTGCAGAGACCGAGATGGAGGCTGGGGGCGGTGGGGGCGGTCGGGGGGGGGGGGATTGTCAAGCATACAATCCTGATAATTAGATGTAAGTCATTGCAAAAGGCTTCCCGACATTGAATGTTGATTTTGGCCTCTCCTGGGATTCAACTGTCGCGACCCGACTCCAAGTCATGCATAACGGGGCCCCCCCAAGGCTGCATAGCTAGCCCTTTACTAATTTCATAGAACTTACAGTGCAGAAGGAGGCCATTCGGCCCATCGAGTCTGCACCGGCTCCTGGAAAGAGCACCCTACCCAAGCCCACACCCCCACCCCATCCCCATAACCCAGTAACCCCACCTAACACTAAGGGCAATTTGGACCCTGAGGGCAATTTAGCCCGGCCAATTTACCTAACCTGCACATCTTTGGACTGTGGGAGGAAACCGGAGCACCCGGAGAAAACCCACGCACACACAGGGAGAATGTGCAGACTCCACACAGACAGTGACCCAAGCCGGGATTCGAACCCGGGGCCCTGGAGCTGTGAAACATTTGTGCTAACCACTATGCTACCGTATCTCTCTATACACACGATTTGTGGCAAAATTTTCTCCAACTCCATTTTCAAGTTTGCTGATGACACGACCGTAGTGGGTTGGATCTCAAACAACGATAAGTCTGAGTACAGGTAAGGGGTTCTGCAAAAAAGGTGAGGTCGGCGATTGGGGATTATGTGGCGATTAATCAGAACGAAGAGGTGTCGAAGGCCACGATCTGCGAAGCGTTAAAATCGGTGTTCTAAGGGGAAATTATCTCGTTCAAGGCACAAAGGGATAGGAGGAGGAGGGAGGAGCATGGCCGGCTGCTGAACGAGATAGTCGAGGTGGACATGGACTACTCGGGGGGAGAGGGCCTCCCACTAAAGAGGGGGGCAGAGAGGAAGAGGGTGCACGGGCAGTTTGATAGGTTGACAGGAAAGGCGGTGGGGCAGTTACGAAGGGCGAGGGAAGTGCAATATGGAGGGGCGTGGAGGATAGAGAGAAGGCGAGCCGTGTGCTGGCCCCCCCAGCTGTGGAGCCAGGTGGCATCTAGGGTAATTCTGCAGGTGCGGACTGAGAAAGGGAGGTGGTACCAGAGCTGGGGGGGGAATAACCGAGGCATTCAGGGGATATTATGAGAAGCTGTACAGGGCCAAGCCAGGTGGAGAGGAAGGAGAAATGGAGCGGTTTCTGGATGGATTGGAGTTTCCCAGGTTTGAGGAAGAGAGGAGGCAAGCTTGGTTGATCCACTGGCCCTGAGGGAAGTGATCGACAATATTATGGGGATGAAGTCGGAGAATGCCCCAAATCAGGACGGCTTCCTGGCAGGGTTTTATAAGGCGTTTGTGGCAGAGTTGGCACTGTATTTGTTGGGGATGTTTACTGAGGCATTGAGAAGGGGGAGTTGCCAGAGACGTTGACACAGGCGTCGATCATGTTAATACCAAAGAAGAGGAAGGATCCAATCTCACTAATGACCTTCTTGCTATTTTTGTGTGAGATCCGGAACTTGCCATCGGTAGCAGTTCAAGTGAATTGAAAAATGGTTTGGGAAATTTGCCCAGCTATACCCTGTCAACAAAACCCAATCCAATTAATTACCACACCATCAGACTCCTCTCAATCATCAGCAAAGTGATTGAAGATGTCATCCACAGTACTATCAAACATCATTTACATAGCCATAACCTGTGCACTGATGTGTAGTTTGGGTTCCATCAGACCCACTTGGCTCCTGACCCCATTCAAAACCTTGATCCAAACATGGACAAAACAGCTGAACTCAAGAGGTCTGTGAGAGTGACTTCCATTTGACCAAGTGTGGCATCAAGGGCCCTGGCAAAATTGAAGTCAATGGGAATTAGGAAAAAAATCTCCGGTAATGGAAGTTATGCTTAGCAATGTAATGACCCCATGTGCTGGGAAAGTCCTGAAAGAGGATTAATTGGTTTCCTAATTATGACATCATGAAAAAAAAATACCCATATGACTGATGTTGCCATGGGCTGAACAGCTAAGTAGCAAACGGTAAATAGAAAGCGAAAGAAGTAGAGTTCAAGCAGCCTGTGTTTTCTGTTCGGCAGTTTAAACACACTGAGAATTTAGGCATCAAGGGAAAAAGCAATGTTCTCACAGAATGAAACCATTTTCTGTTTGATAGTCTTCAAACAGATCTGATACAGAAGCAGGGCTCTGAGAATAGAGCAAAGATAATGGGCAAGACTCTTTGGCCCACCTGTGATATGTTTCTCAATGGCGGGAGCCGGCCCGTTGTCGGCCGGATCTTCTGGTCTAACTGCTGACAATGGGACTTTCCATTGAATCCATCCTATGTCTCTGGGAAACCCATGGTGGGGATATGCCATCGCGGCATATCCCGCTGGTGTGAACAGGTGGAAGATCGCACCCTATCTTATTGTGTGTCATCTAATTTTTAACGAGCAGAGAGCGGAAGACAGGAAGGGTACTGGGTTGTTGATTAGACAAGGCACATTGTTGCTGTTAACATTGCAAGAGTCCACCATACAATTTAAAAAGATTGCAGAAAGAAGTCTTTGGGATTGTGCCATCGGGATTGTTGTGATCCAAGGGAGAGAGGGCTCATAGTCATGCACCTTGTCAGTGTTGACCGTGACCAGAGACATCGGATGAAATACAGCTGTTGGTCAATGCAATATTGAGAAGATTGAGTGGGAAGTGAGAGAAGACATAGTGATGGTTACTGTGGAAGGTTTGTGAGGATTCATGTGGGCCCACATTTATATGGGAAATGCTTGTAACTACATCAGGTGTATCTTTGTTAGCGTATTGGCTATTTAAATTGAAATTTCTCCTTTTATTTGAAGTGACCTACACCTGTTAATTAATGTTTGAATATGTTGAGTTTAATTGGTTTGTTACAGTAAAAGTTTTAAAAGGTGAAATATCGTCCATCATTTGACTTTCTGTCGACTTCATGCACATTCCTATCTTTTAAAAGCTATCAGTCTCTATGGTGATCATAAAAAACTGTGGCTGATCGGGAATTCCGAGATGGAGATTTTCCACCAGTTAAACAAACAAGATTTATGTTTCCTTTTTCTGTATTCAGTGGAAATAATGCTCAGACCTTTTTTGGAGAAATTGGATTTCTCTCTTAGTCCCTTGGATCAGTTAACAAAGGTTAATTTGAAGACTGCGAGACGATTAAGGTCGTCTTGGAATGGAAAGCAAATATGTTTGAAGTAGAGGCCCAGCACTTGAAGCTTATGGGAGGGAAAGATGGTTCTACCATTGTTCAGGATGGCTTGCAAAAATTGAATTAGGAAAAGAAGATGAAATTTGAAAGAGAAAGGCAAATGAAAATATTTGGAGTAGAGAGAGGGGGAAAAGGAATGACACTTGAATTCAAAAGAGAAGGCACAATGTAAAAGTTTGAATTAGAATCAGAAAGGGAGAAGTTAGAAAGAGAAAAA
Source organism: Scyliorhinus canicula (assembly GCF_902713615.1). Taxonomy (NCBI): domain Eukaryota; kingdom Metazoa; phylum Chordata; class Chondrichthyes; order Carcharhiniformes; family Scyliorhinidae; genus Scyliorhinus; species Scyliorhinus canicula. The sequence continues at coordinate 184,737,302 of NC_052151.1, forward strand.
TGAGTAGGCAAGGAGACAGTGAAAAGAGACAAGGATGGGGGGAGGGGGGGGGGGGGGGGAGGGGAGGTGAGGATCATCCAGAGGCAACGCCTTGTAGTTTTGATTTGGTAACAAATATTCACTTGGTACCTAAATTTAGAAGGAGAAGGAGAAGTACACTTTGAGTAATTTGAGAAAGCTGTTGCAAAACTGAAATTACCTGATGAATATTGAGCTGTGCTCCTAAAGAGTGTTTTCATGTGAAAAACTCTGGAGGTGTACTCATCACTTTCAGAAGAGCAATCACAGGAACAAAGAACAAAGAAAAGTACGGGATGTGGAGATGCCGGCGTTGGACTGGGATGAGCACAGTAACAAGTCTTACAACACCAGGTTAAAGTCCAACAGGGTTGTTTCAAACACTAGCTTTCGGAGCACTGCTCCTTCCTCAGATGAGGAAGGAGCAGTGCTCCAAAAGCTGGTGTTTGAAACAAACCTGTTGGACTTTAACCTGGTGTTGTAAGACTTCTTACAAAGAAAAGTACTGCACAGAAACAGGCCATTCGACCCATCAAGCCTGTGCCGACCATGCTGCCCGTCTAAACTAAAATCTTCTACATTTCCGGGGTCCGTATCCCTCTATTCCCATCCTAGTCATGAATTTGTCGAGATACCACTTAATCGTCCCTGCTTCCACCACCTCCTCCGGCAGCGAGTTCCAGGCACCCACTACCCTCTGTGTAAAAATCTTGCCTCGTACATCTCCTCTAAACCTTGCCGCTCGCACCTTAAAACTATGCCCCCTAGTAATTGACCCCTCTACTCTGGGAAAAAGTATCTGACTATGCACTCTGTCTAAGCCCCTCTTAATTTTGTAGACCTCTATCAGGTCGCCCCTCAACCTCCTTCATTCCAGTGAGAACAAATCAAGTTTATTCAACCTCTCCTCATAACTAATGCCCTCCATACCAGGCAGCATCCTGGTAAATCTCTTCTGCACCCTCTCTAAAGCCTCCACATCCTTCTGGTAGTGCGGCAATCAGAATTGAACACTATACTCCAAGTGTGGCCTAACTAAGGTTCTAAAGTTTAAAAGAGAAGGCACAATGTAAAAGTTTGAATTAGAATCATAAAGGGAGAAGTTAGAAAGAGAGGAAAGGAGTAGGCAAGACATGACTATGACAGAGTTCTCAATGCCGATGAGTTAGTATCAGAAGCCTACACTCAGAAGTATAAAAACTTATAAAGAAAACAAGAATCAAACCAATGTGGATTTTTTTAAAGAAAAGGAAATGGTGGTTTGACTTGGTGGTGCACATCAATAAAAGTTGAACAAGACTTTGAGAACTTTAGAGAAGTGATCCTGGTGAAAGAATTTAAAAATCGTATCCATGTGGGAATAAGTTCCCAACCAGATAATCGTAAAGTTAGTAAAATAAAGAATGCTGCAGAAATGGCAAATGATTACAAACAGATTCACAAGTATAGAGGGGCTGGCTTAGCGCAGGGCTAAATAGCTGGCTTTTAAAGCAGACCAAGGCAGGCCAGCAGCACAGTTCAATTCCCGTACCAGCCTCCCCGAACAGGCGCTGGAATGTGGTGACTAGGGGCTTTTCACAGTAACTTCATTTGAAGCCTACTCGTGACAATAAGCGATTTTCATTTCATTTTTCATTTCATATTAGTAACAGATTCCAGTTTGAAAACTCAGAAACTGGAGAGACAAGGGGCTTGAAAGTGAAAAGAAAGCTGGTTGTGGTGAGAAAGATGGCAAAGGTAAAGATGTATGTGCTCCACAGGTTAGTAAACGAAAAAAATCAAGAGGATAAGTCTGATTCGAGGTGACTGACTTGTTATTTTTGTCATGGAGAAGGACACGTTAAAGGCTGAATGTTAGAATTGTAGAAACTTTTGTATAAGGTTAGTTAAAAAGTGAACAAAGAAAATTACAGCACAGAAACAGGCCCTTCGGCCCTCCCAGCCTGCGCCGATCCAGATCCTTTCTCTAAACCTGTCGCCTATTTTCCAAGGATCTACTTCCCTCTGTTCCCCGCCCGTTCATATATCTGTCTAGATGCATCTTAAATGATGCTATCGTGCCCGCCTCTACCATCTCTGCTGGCAAAGCGTTCCAGGCACCCACTACCCTCTGTGTAAAAAACTTTCCACGCACATCTCCCTTAAACTTTCCCCCTCTCACCTTGAAATGGTGACCCGTTGTAATTGACACCCCCATTCTTGGATAAAGCTTGTTGCTATCCACCCTGTCCATACCTCTCAAAAGTGATGCAGTTAATGTTTTTGTTTCTGTGGGGGTCAGTCCTAATTTGCTTGCTGAAGGAGTGGATTTCTTATTGGGAATTGACTTGGCTGGGATGAGGTATCACTGTCTCCAGTGGTTTCAGGAAAGGCTGACGAAGCTGCAGAAACTGAAGGACTGAGTGACTTAAGAAAACAAATTATTTTGTAAAATGGTTGTTAAAATTGATGTTCTAACTAAAGATATGTTGAAAGAGTCAGAATCTCAGCTTACTAGTTTAAAAAGGACTTTGGTGAAAATAAGGAGGAAAAGTTCATGACAGTTGGAGAAGTTTTACAACAGACTGAATTAAAATGCAAAATATGTGCAAGATGTGGCATAGAGTATTCAAAGCTAATGACAAGACAACAGAAAGATGTGCTTTGATGGAAAACTTGAAACTAGTGTTAACTCTTACCTGGGAACTTCCGAGAGGGATTTCTCAGCACATCTTTGGGGTAACCTTCAAATCCAACGCTGTGGAGCCAGGAAGTTATGGGCCATTGTGAACTGATTAAAAAGGACTATTAAACTCTCTTAGGTGAACATCTTAAAGAAGCTAAAAAGTACTTTACTTGGCAGAAAATTATCCTGCATTTAAACAAGGGCAGGTGAATTCACTTGTCCTTCATAACAATTCAGATGTTTTATTGACAAATATTTTTTTCAGAGACTTGGACCTTAACAAACCTACAGACGGAATAAAGTGGAGGTCAGGAGTTGAAACGTGTAGAATAGTTCAATCTCTGATTTAAAAGGCAAAAGACTCTGACACTAGCACCAAAGGAAGCCCTTACGGTGGTCTGGGGTCTGTTTTTTAAGAAAATCGATGGACTGCTGAACTGAGAGGGGAAGAAGCAGAATGACAGGCAATTTCTTCTGAAGTTCCTGTTCATAACAGTCAGTCCTCCAGCTTGATTGCCGAAATCAGCATTATTATTCATGACAAAGTTAACCAGACTAAGCAAATTGTAAAACTATTGGTTCCATCACAAAGGCTATTTCAGGGTCCAGAATGTACACAATCATGTAAGATTTTTTTTTTAGATGACGAAGGAATGCAAGTTAAGGTACAACCAAGGACAGGGAAAAAGTGAAAAGACCGTAAGGAATGGCAAAAGAGATCACTTGAGAAGATTGAAAGAAAGTAAATCAACTAGTAGGGAAACAAACTCTTCTTTGCAAAATCATTGGGGCTGTAAGAACTCAAGCAGGTGGAACTTTAAAACATAATTGTCATGTTTGGTTGGTTTTGTAACTGGTTAAGCTTTATGGTGTTCTAATACAAAATGTTTAATTGTAAAATGTCACAAAAGGAAAATGTTATCTGTACTGCTGAACAAATTAGAATTTTTTGAGATGACTAGGTGTGTAGATGAGGGTAATTGATGTAGCTTATATGGATTTCAACAAAGCCTTTGCCAAGGTCCCATATGGGAGACTTATAAAGAAGGCAAATGCAGATGGGTACAGGGTAATTTGATAAGCTGGACTCTAAATTGGCTTCGTTGTAGGAGACAGAAGGTGATGACAGAAGGTTGCTTTAGTGACTGCAAGCCCTGGGTCTGTACTGGGTTCCCTATTATTCATCATTTATATAAATGACATAGATGACTACATGGGGGGTAGGATTAATAAATTTGTGAATGACACATAAGTTTGCCGGGTGGTTAACAGTGAGGTTGAGTGTCTTGGGTTACAAAAAGATAGAGACAGGATGATCAAATAGGCAGATAATTGGCAGATGGAATTTAACCTTGAAAAGTGTGAGGTGATACACTTTAGGAGTAATTTGATAAGGAAGTACTCAATGAACAGCATGATACTAGGAAGTTCTGAGGAGCAAAGGGACCTTGGCATATTTGTCCATAGATCTCTCACGGAAGGGCAGGTTAATAGAGTGGTAAAAAAGATATATGGGACACTTGCCTTTATCAATCGAGGCATAGATTACAAAAGCAGGGAGGTCATGTTGGAGTTGTATAGAACTTTGGTGAGGCCACAGCTGGAGTACTGTGTGCAGTTCTGGTTGCCGCATTACAGGAAGGATGTGATTGCACTGGAGAGGGTGCGGAGGAGATTCACCAGGATGTTACATGCGATGGAACATTTTAATTATGAAGAGCGTTTGGATAGGCTTGGGCTGTTTTTGTTGGAGCAGGGAAGATTGAAGGGCGACCTGTTCGAAGTGTACAAGATTACGTGGGGCATGGATAGAGCGGTTAGGGAGCAGCTGGTCCCCTTAGTTGAAGAGTCAGTCATGAAGGGGCGCAAATTCTAGGTGAAGGGCAGGCGGTTTAGGGGGGATTTGAGGAAAAGCTTTTTTTACCCAGAGGGTGGTGACAGTCTGGAATGCACTGCCTGGGAGGGTGGTGGAGGCGGGTTTCTTTACCTCTTTTTAAAAATACCTGGATGAGCACTTGGCGCGTCATAAAATTCAAAGCTTTGGGCCAAGTGCTGGTAAATGGGGTTAGGTAGGTAGGTCAGGAGTTTTTTAATTTATAATTTTTATTGTCACAACTAGGCTTACATTAACACTGCAATGAAGTTACTGTGAAAAGCCCTCAGACACCACAGGCGGAATTCTCCGACCCCCCCGCAGGGTTGGGGAATCGCCCAGGGCCGGCGTAAATCCCGCCCCCGCCGTGGCCGGAATTCTCCGCCACCCGGGAATCGTCAGGAGCGGGAATCATGACCCGTTAGTCGGCGGGCCCCCCGCCCCGATTGGCGTGCCCCCCGCGGAGATTCTCCAGCCCGCGATGGGCCAAACTCCCACCGCTGACAGGCCAATCCCGCCGACGTGGTTTAAACCACCTCTGTGCCGGCGGGATTGGCAGCACGAGCGGGCCCCCGGGGTCCTTGGGGGGGGGGGCGCAGGGCTATCGGACCCCGGGGGGGGGGGGGGGGGGTGCCCCCACGGTGGTCTGGCCCGCGATTGGGGCCCACCGATCGGCCGGCGGGCCAGTGCAGTGGGGGCACTCTTTTTCTTCCGCTGCTGCCACGGCCTTCAGCATTGCGGAGGCGGAAGAGACCCCCCCCTACCCCGCATGCGCCGGTGGTGACGTCAGTGGCCGCTGACGCTCCGGTGCATGCGCGGACTCATGCCGACCGGCTAAGGCCTTTCGGCCAGCCCCGACGCCGGCCGTCATAGCGCCAAAGGCCGTTGCCGTCAGTCGGCATAGCGGGAGCCACTCCAGCGTGGGCCTAGAATTCCGCACCTTTGGGGAGGCCCGACGCCGGAGTGGTTGGCGTCACTCCACTACGCCGGGATCTCCCGCCCCGCTGGGTAGGGGAGAATTTCGCCCCACATTCCGGCGCCTGTTCGAGTACACGGAGGGAGAATTCAGAATGTATAAATTATCTAACAGCATGTGTTGGTGCAGACTCGATGGACTGAAGGACCTCTTCCGCTCTCTGTGATTCTATGATTCTGTATGTTATAAGATAGTTGTTGAAATGTTTATAATGTTAAAATGTATTGTATTTTGAAAGAGTTGTGAAAATATTCTTACTTAAATTGGGATCTTTTTCTTTCAAAAGGTAACATGTGATGACCTATCTTCTAGGAAAAGCCAGTATTTGCTTAAGTATGATGTATATTTAAAACCAAAGTAGTTGTGGAGTATGTTGAGAGGGAGTAAATTTGTTTCCTGATTAAGAGTTCATAAGGTTCCAAGAAATGCACATGTGTCTTGAGGTTTCCATGGGGATGAACAGCTTTGTAACATAGGGTAAATAGAAAGCTAACTACAGCAGCGTTGGGTTAAACTATGTTTTCTCTTTGTCAGTTCAGAATACACAGATAATTCATGCAAAGAGGAATCAAGCTTGGTTCTCTCTAAATGAAAGTTGTATGTTTGGCAGTCTTTCACAGATTCAAGCAGGTCTCTGAAAATAAAGCAGAGACTTTTGCCAGGATTTTATGGCCCCTCACACCCCGTGGCAGACACGCAGTGTTACTGTCTGAGTTATCCAGTTAGAAAGAGCAGCGAGCTGAAAACAGGAAGGGAAAGGGGTTGTGTATTGGATAAGACCTACTGCTCCTGTTCTAGCGTTTCTGGAGCCCACTAGATCATTTAAAGTGTTCAGCGAAGGAAGTTTCTGGGGATTCTGTGGCATCAGGAGTGTCATAACGCAAAAGATAGAGGGCTCATAGAAAATACGTCTAGTCAGTATTGACTGTGTCTAGGAAGGTTGAATGCAATGTGGCCACTAGTTAATGAAACCCAAGGGCTAAAACAATTGAGTGGGAATTGAGAGCCCTACATAGTGGAGGCTGATTGTGAAAGACTTTGCACACAGTTCCACATTTATGTGGAAAGTTATGCGAGTGCTTGTAACTATATGAGGCGTATCTTTGTTGTATCGACGGTTTAAAGTGAAATTTACTTTATTATTGAAAATATTTTTTACCCATAAAAAAGATACGCTGCCACACTCACCAAGGCTCCTTTTACGGCATATAGAATTGAAGGTTTTGTCCATTAAGTTATGACCCTAGTGACAAAGTGTAAGACACATGGGAACACTTCACTACTCAGTGAGTCACTGGAGTGATGGACATGATGACACTCCGCCCTGTGTATTTCTGCCTATCAACAATTTTTTTAGAAAATATTTTATTGAGGCGTTTAGAATTTTAACAATTTAAAAAATCAAATTTCAATAAACACAAAACCACAATAATATACCCAACAAACCCCCCCCCCCCCCCCCCCCCCACCCCCGGGCACAAGCCCCAACCAACATGGCCTGCCTATCAACAATGATTGAGTTCATGTCTTTTTATAGAAAATGAACAAAGGCAGGAAACAAAACCTCTCACTGGGTTTAATCACAGTAAGTATCAGTACAAAGTTTAGAGGCTTGGTGGAAATAATGCATTTCTGTTTTGTATTTTAAGCTTGGATATTATTCTGTTATATTTTTGCAACAATATTAAATTTCCTTCGATTGCCACCTTGCCATGATGGGAGAGGCTTAAACGTTCCATTGATCCCGCGAGCAATGCAGTCGGGAGTATTAAGCTCCTAGCAGGGTCACACATGATGGTAAGGTCGCAGGGGAGGAACCAGACAAAGCACATTCCAAAACAAGTCCTCAATGGCGGATCAGGCCGAAGATATGTTATCAATGGCTGCAATGGCGGATGAAGGCTGCAGCAGAAGGAAGAACCCCACTCGTCAAGGTTCCCTTGCCACTGGAACTGCAATTACCCTCTGTCAAGGACCGCATGTCTGCTGATGTGCAACGGCACACCCACGTTAAAAGATATCCAGTACCAGGCGTCTACCTAGAGGAAACCAACACAGTCCCACACAGACAAGTCCTGCGGCAATCGACAAGAGGTAATGGGGACAGGACCATAAGATCTGGAAGTCCCTAGCTTCGAACTGGCACATAGGTGGTGGAGTTTGATTCAGTTGACTCACTCTTGGAATAAGAACAGGAAAGAGTTTCAGCAGCTTTCTTCACAATTGAGCAGCCCTCTTCAGGATCTACTCTGCTCACTCTGCGTGGGAAAAGGGCTAGAAAAGGTGCCCTAAGAATAGTCTGTTCCGTCCCCAACCTGGCTGGAAATCCGCATCCAGCAGGTTCATCTACCTGCGGTCAGAAAATCAAAGTTAAACTCAATTTTAGAACCTGGAATGTATGAACCCTCATGGAAAATGAACAAAACAATCGACTGGAACGTAGAACTGCCCTTGTTGCCCAAGAACGCAGGCACTTCAACAACAATGTCGCTCCCTGCAAGAGACCCGAAGAGCACGCGAAGGGAAGCTGAGGGAAGATAGTGGTGGTTACACCTTCTTTTGGAGTGGAAAACCCGAAGATCAGCCCAGGCGCATGGAATTGGATTCACTTTCAAGAATTAACTCGTCAATCGATCTTGAAGCTCCCTGTTGGCATCAACGAATGCCTCATGACCCTTCGTCTACAACTTGCCAAGAACCAGCAGCCAACGGTCGTGAATGCCTTCACCCCAAACCTTGATGCTAGTGATGAGTCCAAAGAAGGCTTATACTCCACTCTGGACACTATACTCTCCAGCATTTCTGAAGACAAAAAGATCACGCTCCATGGGAACTTCAACGCCAGGGTTGGAATGGACACCCAACTCTGGAAAGGAACCATCAGAAAGGAAGGAGTTGGGAATTGTGACTCCAAAAGGGTTCACCTGTTCGCCAAATGCATGGGAATCACGAACATACTGTTCCGCCAAAAAGATAAGTTCAAGACTTCCTGGAGACATCAACAATCAAAGCACAGGCACATCATCAGCTTCGTCATTGTCCGATCCCGAAACCAAAAGGATGCCCTCATCACCAAAGCGTTGATCAGTGCAGATGACTGCTGGAGAGACCACCGACTCATCTGCTCTTCTTTGTCCATCAAACTCCATCAGAAGAAATGGAAGATGAAGAAACAGCTCAGAAAAAAGATCATGTTGAAAGGCTTCAAGAGCCAAGCATGCTCGTGAATTTCCTACAATGTTTTATTCAAAATCTCCGAAGCGTCCGTTCTAATGGAGTGGAGGAAAACCGGAAAGAGCTGAAGATAGCCATCATCTCAAGTGAAGAAATCATCAGTTAGAAAACCAGAGAATACCAAGACATTAACAAGAAAAGGAAAGCTCTCTGCACCTAACAAAACAACATAACCAGCAAGGCAAAGAAGAGAGATCATCAATCATAGAACATAGAACATACAGTGCAGAACGAGGCCATTCGGCCCATCGAGTCTGCACCGACCCACTTAAGCCCTCACTTCCACCCTATCCCGGTAACCCAATAACCCCTCCTAACCTTTTTTAGTCACTAAGGGCAATTTAGCATGGCCAGTCCACCTAACCTGCATGGCTTTGGATTGTGGGAGGAAACCAGAGCACCCGGAGGAAACCCATGCACATGCGGGGAGAATGTTCAGACTCCGCACAGTGACCCAGCGGAGAATTGAACCTGGGACCCTGGCGCTGTGAAGCAACAGTGCTACCCACTGTGCTACCGTGCTGTCCAATCAACCAAGGGAGGTACAAAGAAGAACTAGGGAAATCAAGAACCAGTGGTGGATTGAGGAGGTTAAGGAGTTGCAACTCCTCGCTGAGAAGCATGACACCCGGTGCTTCTTCAGTGCCACTAAGGGAATGTACGGACCCAACACCTGAGGACACAAACCGATGCGGAGTAAGGATGGAGCCCTCACAGGGACAGAGCAAATATCAGTCTTTGATGGAAAGAACACTCCTAAGCCATGATACAATCATAGATGAGGACGTGTTTGAGGAAATCCTCTATCTCACCATCAAAGATGATCTTGGACTTCCACCAAGTGTGGATTAAGTCGAAGCAGCTATTAAACACTTGAAAAATGGGGAAAAAAAATCACAGTAGATGGGATTCCAGCAGAGATTTTCAAACTTGGAGAAGAGATCACCCATCATCTCTATCAGCTGTTACTGAAAATCTGGGAAAGGGAAGAAATTCCTGCCAACCTCAGCAATGTCGGCATCACCCCCATCTTCAAGAAAGGAGACAAAGCAGACTGTGGGAACTACCACGGAATCTCGCTACTCTTCATCACCGGGAAGATCATCACCCAAATCCTTGCTAGCCACCTCTCCCAGTCTCTGAAGAAATCCTCCGGGAAAGCCAGTGTGGTTTCCAACCAAACCGTGGAACGGGGGACATGATTTTCACTGCCCAGCAACTTCAAGGGAAATGCCAGGAGCAACTCAACCACTTTACATGGCCTTCATCAATCTGACCAATGCTTTTGACCCTGCCAAAGGCTGGCTGTGCAGAGAAATCATCAACATCCTCCGACTCCTCCATGACAAGATGTTGGCGACAGTCCTCACCAACCGAAATAAGACTAAAACCTTTGAGGTCAAGGCAGGAGTCAAGCAGGGATGGATCATTTCCCCCACCATTTTCTCCACCTTCATCGCCAGCACACTTCATTTTCTCAAGAACAAGCTTCCCAGTGGTGGACATCGTCTACAGGATGGACGAAAAATGTTTCAACCTCAATAGGTTGAAATCCAAAAAGAACACAACACTGATGTCGCTTGTGAAACTTTAGTGAGCAGATTATATCGCCATCTCCACTCTCTCAGAAGAGAATCTCCAAGCCATGCCTGACACCTTTGTGGAAGCGTAGCAAAAAATCGGTCTCAGCCTCAACCTCAAGTCCTTTACCAACCTGCCCCAGGGCAAGACCCAGTTTCTACCTCCATCAAGATCAATGGAGAAACCTTACCAAACGTGGAACATTTCCCCTACCTGGGGAGCCACCTCGCATCTAAGACTGACACCAATGTGGAGATTCAACATCGTATCCAATCCGTGAATGCCTCCGTCAGACATCTAAGGACAAGAGTCTGTGACTACTGCGACATCAGTGCTGACACCAGGATCCCAGTGTACAAGGCAGTCATCCTCCCAACACTTATATGCGGCTCAGATACTTGGGACTTTGTCCAAATACCACCTCATTTAGGATGTAGGAGGTGCCATCAACGCTGTCTGAGGTGGATTCCAGGTTTCAGCTGGGAGGACAGGTGTACATCAGCATCCTTGACGGAGCCAAGAGCACCAGCATCCATGATCATCCAAAACCAACCCCGCTGGGCCGGCCATGTGCTTAGGATGTCAGAGTTCTAACTGCCGAAGCAAATCTTCTTCATCATGCTCAAGGAAGGCTCCCGAACAAGAGGACAAAGAAAGTGCTTCAAAGACACTCCAAAGGCTTTCCTCAAGAAATGCAACATAGACATCAATGCCTGGGAGACCCTGACTCAGAAGAGACCTATTTGTAGGAACCTCCTGATTGAAGGGGGACAATTCTTCGAGGGCATCCGATGGCAAGAGGAGGCCCAGAAAAGGAGCTTGAGAAAGGAATACCTGCAATATAGAGTCCAAGTCCGATTGCACCATCTGGAAACACCGGCTGTGTGCGGTGAAAGATGCAGCTCTAGCATCAGGCTCATCAACCATGCAAGGACCCGCAGAACCCAAGACCAGTAATATGGAGTTACTTAGGTGGACAATTACATTCGTTAGCGAGTGATCGCCGAAGTAAGTGCAGAGGCTTGGTAGAAATAACGTATTTTGTTTTGTATTTTAACCTTGAATATTGTACTGTTATATTTTTGCAACAATGTTGATTTTTTTGTGCTTCTCTGGGTGAGGTATATTATTCATGGAGAAAAAAGCATTTTTCATTTTTCCACCGGGGCCATTATGAAGTCTTCCCAAACATTCTGGAGTAACTTTGATTTTTAATTCGAGTCATATTTCAGGCACTTATTTTAGTGGAAGTAAATTTAACATTATAGAATGTAGAAAAGAGCTATTTTGTTGAGAATTGAAAATCGTTTTTTCTGTTTCCTTTGCCTTCCCTCAACTTTTTATTCGAGTTGAGGCCATTTTAGTCTTTTGGGACCTGAAATAGCATTTTTGCACGGAATCCAGAAATAATACGAGACTAGCATAGTACATTTTCTTCCAAGTTGTATCATACTGATAACACAAAGGAGTATATTTTGGATGAAGGACAAATTAGGACTAAATTCTGAACATTGCCTGTTTGGAACTTCAGCTGCTGGCCATGCAGAGCTGGAAATTACAGTTGTACTACTCACAGTTTTCCATCTCAATGGAAAGAGGGTGAGGCTCCCTGCCAGGAAGATGAAGTCAGAAAATTGGCCCATCAAATACAGGTTTCCATTAATTGGTGTGAGTAATTAAAAATCAATTCTATAAACAAAAATCTAATAAAGCTATGATGAAGAAAAGACTACATAATTATTTTATTCTTCTTTACATAAGTTAGTGCATTTTAAAATTAGACTGACTTAATTTCTCACACGCTTACTTAAGGTTATTTTTTAAATCTTAACATTTAGGGCGCGATTCTCTGGCCTCCCACCTTCGTGTTTCTTAGCAGCGGGAGGTGATGTGTCGTTTGCTGGTGGCGGGATATTCTGCTATCGCCGCTATCAATGGAATTTCCCATTAAAGCCATCCCATGCCACCGGGAAATCCATGGGCGGGAGTATGCTGCCAGCGGGACCAAAGAATCCCACCAGCCGGCAAACCGCCAGAGAATTCCGGCCTTCGTTCGTAGTTTGCATGAGGTTTAATTTTGCTTTGAAATATTGGCTGGAATTCTCCTGTCGTCAGGATTCTTTGAGTGAGTTTCACAGTGGCGTGGGGTGGCTTCAATGGGAAATCCCACTGACACGCATCAGCAACAGAACCATGCCGCCAGCGAATGGCGCTGCAGAGAAACACGAGGCTGGGGAACCCAAGAATCCAGCCCATAGTTTCTTTAAACATTTAAAGATAAGGGGCGGGGTTCTCCCAGCCCGGGCTGGGTGGGAGAATCCCCGCAACTGGGCCACGCCACCCCGACGCTGGCACGCGATTCTCCGCAGATAGGAGAATCGGCGCCAGCGCGTTTGGCGCGGCACTGTCGCGGGCCGCAGATTCAATGGCACAAATGGGCCGAGCGGCCGCTCTAAAAAGGCAGAGTCCTGCCGGCGCTGTCCACACCGGTCGCAGCCGGCGGGAATTCTGCGCGCAGGGTGGGGAGGGGGCTCCGACCCTCTGATAGGGCCGGGCCTGGCCCACGCTCGGGGCCCACCGATCGACGGGTCGGCCTGTCGCTTCCCGAGCCTATTTTCTTACGCGCCGGCCCTGAACTCCCACGCTATGTTGGGTCGGGGCCAGCGCATTGAGAGAGGCCATCGCGCATGTGCATGTTGGCGCTGGCACCATTGTGTATGTCCTCGTTGACGCCGGTGCCACTGCACATGCGCGGATCCCGCGGCGCACAGTTCGCGACAGGATGGGAGGCTGGAGCGGCGTGAACCGCTCCAGCACACTGCTGGCTCCCTGTAGGTGCCAGAATCGGTACCCCCAGCGCCAGTTGACGCCAGTGTGGACACTCTGCCGCCAAATGGGAGAATCCCGCTCCATGGGCGGGATTCTCCATCCCACCGCACCCGTTTTCTGGAGTGGCATGCCCCCGTGGCAGCGGGACCCTCCGTCCCGGCAGCCAATGGGGTTTCCCATTCTGGGCACGCCGTTGGGCATGAGTGCGCTGCCAGCGAAGCAGAGGATCCTGTTGACGGAGAATCCAGTTTAAGGGCCTTGATTCTTTGAACTCGCTCAAGGTTCGGATTCCTATTCTCACATGTAGCAGGGCCACAAGGGACGAGATTGGTGAATCCCGTAATAGATTTCCTCTCTAATATAAACATGTAGAAACATAGAAAATAGGAGCAGGAGTGGGCAATTTGGCCCTTCAAGTAGGCCTCAGTCACAGCTGGAGATTGTGAGGTGCTCTTGAGCACGCCACAATTGCTGAGGACCGTGTCCCACATGCAGGTGGTTATTGGTGAGACACTGCAGAGCACGGCCACTCACATTGGGGCATCGCTGATGGTTTGGAAATTGGGGAGCCTCCAGAACTGGCAGAGCCAGATGACGCAGGGGCATCCGGAGTTCAATCCAGTTGCCCTTCCGTCCCGAGGTGACCCGCAGGGCCCTTCGGGCACCGGTTGGGAGTGTGGAAGTGGATTACATTTATTGTCTTGTTTTAACCTTGCTGTCTGTACGTAATATTAAGGTTCTGAAATATATCTGTGATCATCAAGTAAAAAGATGTTAAAGGGTTGAGGGAATGAAATGAGAACAGATCTCTGTATCTGTTAGTGCAGAGACAGCAAAGATGAGTGTGTAAAACCTTGTCAACTGAGACAATGGACATTGGAATGTGAAAGAGCTGACTCAGGAGCATGAGAGGGAAGGAGATAAGGAAGTTGGACCTGATGGACGGATAGGATAAGAAAACCGTTAGCAGCAGCAGTATTAGTGAACCGTGCTAATGATTATGTCATAGTAACCACCCTACCTCAGGATAATAATTCCATATAAGTACATGTTCTGGATCCTTGCCAAATCATTGGTGTATCTAGGAATTTAAGGGGACCACCTCTAAGCTGTGATTGTATAAAGGGACAGTCCGTACTCTGGGACTTTGGCACTTCTCGAAGGTGGTTCCCCGACTACTTAGAGATTTGTCCCGGCCGTGAATAAACGAATATTTGTTACCAACGTGTTCGAGTGTTTTACTTCTGGACTGACGAACGGCTATGTGAAAGCGCAATTCACAGGAGAAGGGAGTGCTGGAGACTGACCTGGAGCCTCCATATGGGGTGACGACGGGGGTTACCAGATCTCCTGCGTTCCCCCCCCTACCCCCACTTCACAACGGCGCATCAGCTTGCGGAACAGGGAGGCATTGCAAGGCATGTGCCACCACCAAGTCGGACAGGGCCCTCTAGCCCCAGGCCCACCTGGGGCACCTTGATTAATTAGGGGATCAGCAGTTATGTGGAAAAGGCAAGAGAATAGGGATAAGTAACACGTCAGCCATGATCGAGTGGTGCAGCAGACTCGATGGGCCGAATGGCCTAGTTCATCTCCTATATCTTATGATGTTAACCTCAAAAAGGGCATGGGACGCAGCAAGCAGCAAGTTTTCGCCATTCAATATGATCATGAGTGATCATCAAACTCAGTAACCTAATCCCACTTTCCCCCTATATCCTTTGATCCCTTTAGCCCAAAAAGCAATATCTAATTCCTTCATGAAAACATACAGGGCGATTCACCCCAACAATGATGACTCACGAGCTTCATGCCGTAAATGACTGCCCCGCCAACTGGGACCGCGCCCAGCAGCTCCCCTCTAACATGGGGAGCAGCACTTAAACTGATCCTGTACAGCAAACCCATCCTGCACAGCAAACCCCAGACAGAAGGCAGTCACGCCATTGTGCAGACCAGCTCCACGATTCGGGGATGCCGACCTAGCCAGAATGATGGACATGGTGGAGTCCAGAGGGGCTTGGAGGGTCAGCCACAGGGCAGCCAGTGCCACCTGAGAGGCAGTGGAGCAGCTGTCAGCTCGGGGAGTGTCACCAGGTGGACCATCACCCAGTGCTGCAAGATGCTCAATGACCTCCACCAGGCCGCACAGGTGAGTTGGCATCGACTCCCTGGCACTTCTCCCAACCGCTATCGCCCCCCCCCCCCCCCCTCCACCACCAATGACTGTGCCTGGCATCCACCCAACCCCCCCCCCCCCCCCCCAGCAAAATACCAGCACACCCTGGAAAGGGCCCAGATGGCCAGCGGGGCACCAGACCTATCCAGCACGCCCCCCCCCCCCCCTCAAACCACCCCGCACCACACAGCTGCTGATGGACATCGGGTGCAGGAAGGAACTTACAGGGGAGACAGCAGTCGGAGGTCTGCTGCATCCCAGGACTTAGCTGTGTCCCAGTCAGATGCTGAGCATCTCGACCACACTATTCCCTGGATTCAGAGGGGAAGGGGAATGTCAGTGACATTGGAGGAGCCGATTGGAAGAGTCCCAAAGGATACCGGTGCAGGAGATAGAGACGGTAATGTGTGGCACCGAGCCCAATGCTAGAGTGGTGACCGCATTTGAAAGCCTGGAGCAGGACATCAGTGGCATGAGTGGTGGTGTACAAGGCATTGCTCAGTCAGTGACTGCCATAGCTGAGCGCCTCGACAGCGTGTCCAAGTCACTGGGCGACATGTTTCTGACACTTTCCGAGGTGCTGCGGAGCATGTCCCTGTCTCAGGTTGGCAATGCTGAGGCATTGCAGAGCATGTCCAGGTCGCTGGAGGACATGTCCCATGCAGATGAATATTGGTGAGGCACTGCAGAGCATGGCTCACTCACACTGGGGCATCGCTGAGCGCACCATGGTGCAGACATTGGCAGAGTCAGATGATTCAGGGCATCTGGAACTCAATCCAGCTGCCCCTCCGTCCCAGGTGATCCCCAGGCCCTACGGGCACCAACTGGGAGGAGGGAGTGCTGGAGGCTGACCTAGAGTCTCCATATGGGGTGTCGACGGAGTCCACTCCTCCCCACCTCACAACGGTGCATCTCGTGGTCAGCGTGCGGAACAGGGAGGCACGGCAAGGCATATACCACCGCCAAGTCGGAGAGGGCACTCTAGCCCCAGGCCCGCTAGGGGCATCTTGATTAATAAGGGGATCAGGGGTTCTGTGGAAAAGGCAGGAGAATAGGGATAAGGAACATGTCAGCCATGATCGAATAGCGGAGCAGATTTGGTGGGTTGAATGGCCTAGTACAGCTCCTATATCTTATGGTTTATCCGCTTAAAAGACCATGGGACGCTGTAAGCAGCAGGTTTTCCCCACCCCTGATGTGCATCCTGGGGACACACCTAGATGTAGCGGTAGAGCACAGAAGACTAAGCAAATAGAGGATCACTGAAAGGGAACTGAGGGGGCGGGGCGGCACCATTGGGAGCTAAGGACCGATGGGGTCATGATGGTACACCATTAAAACATATTATACTTGAGACATGTGAATCCTCTGTGATGTTATTCTTCACTGTGGGCCGGCCTGCACCCCCTCCTCCCCTAGTAGCCCTTTGCCCGCCCACTGCCCAAGCCCCCTGGCTCCCAGATCTGCCCCCCCCCCCCCCTACAAGGCATACCACATGCAGGTGACGGCACTCGGCAGACAGACAGGGGACAGATTATAGCACAGATTGAGGAGTGCCAGAGCTCAGCTCAGAGTGGCTTATCATTACCCTTATATATTGACCTGCTGACAGGCCCATCACCTTGGAGTGATGTAACATAGACCCTGGGAAGGTGGAACAAGACGATTCATGGGTTGGGGTAGGGATGGTCGGGGGAGAAGGAAGGGGGTAGAGAGAGGCCTGGAGGGCATAGATAGGGGGATGTGGAGTGGTGGATGGGAAGGGGAGAGGGGGAAAAAGCCATGTCCTATGTGAGGTGGGCAAGGATGTGAGCCTCCTTGGAACTTTGGACATGCCGAACCCTTGCCGCAAATTCACCACCCTCCGGCTTATTCTGTGGGTAATCCTGGCTCGTCCTCCAACCCCTCCTGGCCCGGCTGCTCAGCATCTTCCTCCTCCTCAGTGGCCACATGTTCCTCTTCGTCTACATCCAGCACGTTACCCTACTGCTGTGCCAGATTGTGGCGGGCACAACAGACCACCACAAAGCGTGCGACCGTCCGAATGGTGTACTGCAGTGCACTACCAGAGCGGTCGAGACATCGGAACCACATCTTGAAGAGTCCGATGCACCAATCAATGACAGCCCGGGGGGCCACTTGGGCGTTGTTATACCGGGTCTCCGCATTGGTCACTGACCCGTACTGGCGTCATTAGCCAGGTCCTAAGCGGATAACCCTTATCCCCCAGGAGCCGACCAGTCACCCTGGGGTGCACCCCGATGATGTTGGGGATCTCCAACTACCCAGGATGTAGTTGTTAGTGCAGACTCCCGGGGAAACATGCACACATGTGTATGATCTTCAGGTGGTGGTCGTACACAACATGGATGTTTCGTGAGTGGAACCCATTCTTGTTAATGAAGGACGCTCCCAGATCGCCCGGTGCATGAGGACAGCACTGTCCTCACAGTGCTGTGAGCCTGCTGCCAGTTCATCTCGAGTTCATCCCGTCACAGGCAGGCTCTGTTGTAAGACGATTAAAACCACTGTTCACTTCTAACCACGTGTCGCGTGAATTGATGGTCTCATCAATGTTACTGACTGCAGTCATAAAGCTGTTAGTTATCAGGGTGAGTTCTCATGTAGATAGGGTTTATTTTTTCCTCGAGAACTGCAGATGGAAGGAGATATATTATTGAAACTTCCTTGGAACTTCCCGGGTAACAATAATAAAATGGGATCAGGTTTGAGGAATTTCCAACTATAATTGATTCTGTTTCAGACAATTAGATTCTGTCTGCTCAGATACGTTATTTGAGATGGCGAATAATAGAACCAAGCTGGTTCTGTGTAAGAAATATAGGCAAGAATTAGGTGAGATTAAATGATGCATTTTAACAGAAAGACATTGGAGAAGATTAACAAAGTATATACTGAATATACATTCCCTGGAGTCCTTCAAAAGGAACCTGAAGACATTTTTGAACGAGAAGGGCATGATCAGTTATCCAAGGTAGGTTGCTGGAAGCTGAGAATAATGGGATTCATGACACATTGTGGTCCTCTTGAATCTGCTTGAATATTTATTCTGTACTTTCTTTAGTCTCTTCCAGTAGATTACATGATAATGGATGCCGCTTGATTATATATGTATCTACACCATGAATGGATGAAGTCGGCTTGATGGACTGGATGGTCTTCCTAAACGAGCAGGAGTATGCCATTCAGCTCTTTGAAGATGCACTGCCATTCAATTATGATCATGGCTGATCTGCACCTCGACTACGTTTACCTACTTTTGCTCCATGCCCCTTGATACCCTCACTAAACAATAATAAATCTTTATTAGTGTTGAAAAACAGTATCCCTAGTCCCTGGCCCGAATCAGGGGCAAAATTCTGTTTGAGAGGCTGAACCCCGAGTGTTCTATGTTGACAATAGCGGTGCCAGTCCCGGAGCAATTCAGGACCCGTTAATGGGATAGCACTGGCACCACGTGGAACGAGTGCAATTCCAATGCATGATGACATCTGATTCGCCAGGGCCGGGAACAGCACTCAAGAGCCTGACAAGCTGCCGCCTCGTTTAAGCACTCCACTCCCCCATACATACTCATTCCAGCCAACAAGATGACACTCCAAACAGCGGCACCCTGTTTCGCTGACGCGGAGCTTGAGACACTGTTGGATGCCATGGAGGAAAGGCAGGGCATCATGTTCCCTGGGGTGGGAAGGTGGCTGCCACCCACGGATGTCAACCATTGTCTTCAGGGGAACCTGGGGGGTCACCTCAACCCCAGCCCATCCCCTGGTCACCCCTCGCTACTCTTTCCAGCCCTGGCAGATGCCCCTCCAGCCAACGGCAGCACCGGCAGCCTATGGTTCCGTCTTTGGGAACATGTCCTACCTCTTCCCTCTCCCTCAGCAGCCATGGCATCTGCTTCCCGATTTTATGTATCACAAGTGAATCTCGCAGTTGGTAATTCCTCTTGGCGGAGGCAGAGCATCGCTAGAGGCCAGGAAAATACTGGGGTGGGTCCATTAATGATATGCCAACAGTGTTCACTGTACAAATGCACGGCCATGCCGACATGCGCCGTAGAACGGGTTCTCGCTGCTGTCGAGGGACGTGCATACCGTTTGGTGCCTGTTGCAGGCCACAATTTTCAGCTGACATGCGATTCTCTGCCCATCCCTGTATCGGCCGATGGAGAATCCTGCCCCAGATCTTTACCCACCCCATAATTTGCAGCTTCTGATGCATTTTCCATCAAGATTTTAAAATACAATGCCAGTCATCTCTTATCTACTCTTATCCTAGATCCGTGCTATCCAACTCAATCTTTTCCCTAAAAGGTTTGGATGAACAATTTTGATGCTGATACTGCTTCAAATCTGTGAGCCAGGAGAAATGTGCTTTGTTCCAACTTCTGAAAACATTGTTGGCCTTGCACAGAGGATATATTACAGTCTTTATACTACCTTCAAAGGTGTATTCTCCTTTGCTTGCACATTCATGTACAGTGTATCCCAGAGCTCCATATTCAGCTCTATCTTTTCATAATTTGTCTCTAATTCTCCCTCTCCCCAGTGATATCATTCGGAAACATGGCACTGGATATTAGCTTCAGGGCAAGGAGAAAGTCGGACATGTTGGTTTGATATCATGGAACAGGTTTCCCTCAGATCCTGCCAAACTTGAGGGAAGGACTTAACTTATACTTTTTGTCCATGTTTCTTGGCTACAACCAGCTACATTGAGGCTGGCTGGCAACATCACGCCTTTGATATGCATGGTCTATTCATTTAAATAAAGTACATAGACCATTCTAATTTTTCTGCATAACAACATGAACGTTTAAAGGGGCCAACTTGTGCTCAGCCTGGATGGATACATTTGGGTTTGTGTACAGATGTGCAGCTAAGAGGAATGGTTGGATATCTTTTGGGAAGATAAGTCTTTTCAACAGGACATGGCAAGAGAGAGTATTGAAGGGGGGGGGGGAAGAGATTGGAGACTGTGGTGAATTATGTGCCATCGTAATTCACACTGTATTGCCTTGCATGTGTTGTCTTCTTGTGTGCTCTGTATGTGAGCCGTTGCGCGGCTTTGCCCATAGAGGGAGATGAGGAGTTTGTACTGGGCTCCACCCTTGGCTCCGCCCATGGCTCCTCCCACTAACCAGAAGTATAAAGCACTGCAGCCATAAGCCTGCTCTCAGTTCCTCTGGTCGCAGGCTGGCTTAGTTGTAAGACTATCAAAACCATAGTTTACTTTCAATCACGTGTCTAGTGAATTGATGGTCACATCAATTTAATAGTCTTAGAAAACTTGAAGAAAACTACTATGGAATCAGCCCTCAAACCTGACCGACTAGATCTCGACCCGCAGGCTGAAGAGGCAAAAGAAATCTTTCTACACTGGCTCAGATATTTCAAGGCCTACCTGGCTGAATCAAGCACTTCAAAAACTACGGAGGAGCAGAAACTCAGCCTACTGCACGCAAGGGTGAGCCATCGTATCTCTACGCAACTTAACTGTACTACCTAGTATACGGAGGCCCTGGCGATGCTCGAAAGAATGTATGTGCGGCCCATCAACGAGGTCTACGCACGCCATATTTTCACGACCCGCTGCCAGCGCCCTGCGGAGTCGCTGGAAGACTTTCTGCACGATTTAAAAGCCCTAGCTCGGGACTGCAATTTTCAGGCTGTATCAGCCGCCCAGCATATGGAACTCGCTGTCCGTGATGTATACGTGGCAGGGCTCAGGTCCAACCATGTGCGCCAACGGTTGCTTGAGAAAGGGGCCCAGAACTTGGAGGACACTATAGAGTTAGCTACAACAATGGAGGTCTTGTTCCGCAGCCTCGCCTCGTTCCCTGTGGACCAAGCGACCCCATCATGGTCCCACGACCAGCGACTGCCCCACGCCTGCGCCGCGCGGCCACCCACCCACTATGCAGCACCAGCGTGCCATTTTTGTGGGCAGCCCCAACACCCACAGCAGCACTGCCCGTCCCGCAACGCGACCTGCAGCAGCTGCGGTCGCAAAGGACACTATGCCCGGGTATGCCTAGCAAAAAAAACTCCAAACTCTCCCGCAGCCCAGAGCACTCGATTCCCAAACTCACAGGCCCGCAGGCCCCATAATGCTGCAGCGTGTACTCCGACTCCGCCCCCACCCGACATGTGCGACTCATGGGGGCCGCCACTTTGGCAACCCTCCTCCACGCGGCCGGCCACGTGCGACTCATGGGGGCCGCCATCTTGGACGCCATCTTCCTCGCCGCCCGCCACGTGCGATCCACAGGGGCGGCCATCTTGTGCTCCATCCTCTCCAACCTCTGAAACTCATCTCGAAGACTACGACCTCAGCAGACAGTCATCACGGGGCCACTCCAGCACAACTGATCGAGCCGCCGACTACCCACAACTCAGCGCGGTCACGTTGGACCATTCGCGTCCGAAACACCTCCGGAACTCTATGATGACCATTAAAATCAACGGGTACAGGACACTGTGCCTCTTCGACTCCTGGAGCACCGAGAGCTTCGTACACCCTGAACTGGTAAGACGCTGTTCGCTCCCTATCCTCCCTGCACGGCAAACTATCTCCCTCGCCTCGGGCTCACACTCTGTTCACATCCAAGGGCGCACCGTCGCGACCCTAACGATTCAGGGCGCCAGCTACTCTAATTTCCAGCTGTACGTACTCCCCGAACTCTGCGCCCCACTCTTACTGGGACTTGACTTCCAGTGTATTCTCAAAAGCCTCACACTCTGCTTCGGCGGACCCCTACCTCCATTCACTATCTGCAGTCTAGCGACGCTAAAAATCGACCCCCCTCCACTGTTTGCTAACCTCACTCCGGACTGCAAACCCATAGCCACTCGCAGCAGGCGATACAGCCTGCAGGACAGGGTGTTTATCAGAACCGAGGTCCAGAGGCTCCTACGTGAGGGGGTCATAGAGGCCAGTAACAGCCCCTGGAGAGCTCAGGTGGTGACCAGGGAAAAATTCCAAATGATTGTGGACTATAGCCAAACCATTAACCGGTTCACTCTCCTCGATGCGTACCCCCTCCCCAGGATTGCAGACATGGTGAATTTGATCGCCCAGTACCGCATCTTCTCCACAGTAGATCTGAAGTCTGCTTACCACCAGCTCCCAATCCGCCCGGAGGACCGCCATCACACGGCGTTCGAGGCAGATGGCCGCCTCTTCCATTTCCTCCGGGTTCCCTTTGGTGTCACGAATGGGGTCTCGGTGTTCCAATGAGCAAAGGACCGAATGGTGGACCAGTACGGGCTGCGGGCCACGTTTCCGTACTTGGATAACGTCACCATCTGCGGCCATGATCAGCAGGACCACGACGCCAACCTCCAACGATTTCTCCAGACTGCCCAGAAACTTAACCTCACGTATAACACAGAGAAATGCGTTTTCAGCACAACCAGGCTATCCTCGGCTATGTCGTGGAAAACGGAGTCCTGGGCCCCGACCCGGACTGTATGCACTCCCTCTTACAACTCCCTCTCCCTCGTTGTCCCAGGGCCCTCAAGAGGTGCCTGGGATTCTTCTTGTATTATGCCCAGTGGGTCCCTCAGTATGCGGACAAAGCCCGCCCACTATTTAAGGCAACACTCTTTCCTCTGTCAGCTGAGGCCCACCAGGCCTTCAACTGCATCAAGGAGGACATCGCCAAAACGGCCATGCGGGCGGTGGATGAATCCGTCCCCTTCCAGGTGGAAAGCGACGCCTCAGCGGTTGCTCTCGCAGCCACTGTGAATCAGGCAGGGAGACCAGTCGCCTTTTTCTCCCGAACCCTCTCTGCTTCGGAACTTCGACACTCCACGGTCGAAAAAGAAGCACAAGCCATACGACACTGGAGGCACTACCTCGCAGGTAGGAGGTTTACCCTCATCACCGACCAAAGATCGGTTGCCTTCATGTTCGACAACTCACAAAGGGGAAAAATTAAAAATGATAAAATCCTGCGGTGGAGGATCGAACTCTCCACCTACAATTATGATATTATGTATCGACCGGGGAAGCTCAACGGGCCCCCAGATGCTCAAGTGCGCCAGCGCGAAAGACGACCGCCTGAAAGCTATCCACAATGACCTCTGCCACCCGGGGGTCACCCGGCTTGCCCATTACGTCAACGCCCGAAATCTGCCTTTCTCCACCGAGGAGGCAAAAGCCATCACAAGGGATTGCCCGATCTGCGCGGAGTGCAAACCGCACTTCTATAGACCAGACAAGGCCCACCTGGTAAAGGCATCCCGGCCCTTTGAACGCCTGAGCATCGATTTCAAAGGGCCACT
Source organism: Scyliorhinus canicula (assembly GCF_902713615.1). NCBI lineage: Eukaryota > Metazoa > Chordata > Chondrichthyes > Carcharhiniformes > Scyliorhinidae > Scyliorhinus > Scyliorhinus canicula. Next base: position 184,760,972 of record NC_052151.1, read on the forward strand.
CCTCTCGACCAATCGAAATGTGTACTTTCTGAACGTCATCGATGAGTTCTCCCGCTTCCCGTTTGCCATCCCGTGCCCCGATATGACCTCCCACACAGTCATCAGAGCCCTGCACAGTATCTTCACCCTGTTCGGTTTCCCCAGCTACGTACACAGCGACAGGGGTTCGTCCTTTATGAGCGACGAGCTGCGTCAGTACCTGCTCGACAAGGGCATCGCCTCGAGCAGGACTACCAGCTACAACCCCAGGGGGAACGGGCAGGTGGAGAGGGAGAACGCGACGGTCTGGAAGACCGTCCAACTGACCCTCCGGTCCAGGAATCTCCCGACCTCCCATTGGCAGGAGGTCCTACCCGACGCGCTCCATGCTATTAGGTCCCTCCTATGCACCGCCACCAACCAGACCCCTCACGAACGGCTATTTGTTTTTTCTAGGGGCACTACCACGGGGGTTTCGCTCCCAGCTTGGTTGAAGACACTGGGCCCGGTTCTCCTCCGGAAGCACGTCCGGACACACAAAACTGATCCTCTCGTAGAAAGAGTGCTCCTACTCCATTCGAACCCCCAATACGCTTTCATCGAACACCCTGACGGCCGTCAGGACACTGTTTCCCTTCGGGACCTGGCGCCCGCAGGATCCAACTCCACCACCACTACCGCTGAGGTACCGCCCCCACGCTACACCCCACCCAACCCTCCGCGCCCTGCGCCCCCGCACCTATAGGTTCACCGCCCATGCTCCGCGCCCCACGCCTATAGGTTTCCGGCGCTCCCCGTCGCCCGTCGCACCGGTCGGGTACGAAGCTCGGACCGAATCACCCCCGGAGTCCACCATCGTACCCTCACCGACCGCCACCACCCAGCCACCCGAAGAGGCTGCAACCCCGGTGCTCCGCCGATCCCAAAGGACGACTCGGCCACCGGACCGGCTTAATTTGTGGACCCTTCACCCCCGCCGGACTTGATTTTTTTTACAGGGGGTGACTGTGGTGAATTATATGCCATCATAATTTACACTGTATTGCCTTGCATGTATTGTGTCCTTGTGGGCACTGTATGTGAGCCGTTGCATGGCTCTGACCATAGTGGGAGATGAGGAGTTTGTACTGGGCTCCTCGTGGCTCCTCCCTCTAACCGGAAGTATAAGGCACTGCAGCCGTAAGCCTGCTCTCAGTTCCTCTGGTCGCAGGCTGGCTTAGTTGTAAGACTATTAAAACCACAGATTGCTTCCAATCACGTGTCTAGTGAATTGATGGTCACATCAGAGACCTTTGGGAAGCGGGTTGGGAGTGGGGCAAGAGATAATAAGGGTAATTGTAGATGAGATCAGAGGCTTTTGTGGGTGTAGAAAATTGTGTGTATTGGAGAGGGAAGATGGGGGGGGCTTGGTCATGGAGGAGATCAGTGGCCTTGGGAGGTTGGAAATAAGGGACTTTGGAGAAGCTGATGCCTCAGTTGGGTGAATTGGGGAAAGTGTGCGAGTGGAGAGCAGATGGAAAGAGGCTTTTAGCAGAGGGGAGAAAGTCAGTGGAGACATTAGTGGAGTACAGAAAGTGCAGGGTGGAGCTTAAGAAAGCAATTAGGAAAGCAAAGATGGGGGTATGAGAAAGCTCTGGCTGGTAAAAGTATGGTGAATCCCAAGATATTGTACAAGTATATCAATGGGAACAAGATAACCAGGAACTCAGGAAGAGAGACTCAGGGAGTGAAAGGTATTGGAATTGTTGGCAGGCTTAAAAGTGGACAAATCTCAAGGTCCGGATGAATTTTGTTCCAGGCTGCTGTGGGGGGTGAGGGAGGAGATTGCAGGGGTTCTGACCCAAATTTTGAATTCCTCTCTGGCCATGGGGGAGGTGCCAGAGGACTGGAGAAAAGATAATGTGGTTCTACTATTTCAGAAGGGTTGTAGAATACCTACAAATACCTACAGGAGGATGTAGGTATGGAACTCAGGGAACTCAAGCCAGGGAACTACAGACCAGTGAGTCTCACGTCAGTGGTAGGGAAACTATTGGAGAAGATTCTGAAGGAGAGAATCTATCTCCATTTGGAGAGACAAAGTTTGGTCAGGGATAGTCAGCATGGCTTTGTCGGAGGGAGGTCATACCTCACAAATTTGATTGAATTTTTTGAGGAGGTGACCAGGCGTGTAGATGTGGGTGCTGCAGTTGATTTAATTAAAATGGATTTCAGCAAAGGTTTTGACAAGGTCTCACATGGGAGACATAAAGTCTCTGGTAATTAGGTAGGTAAATCAGGTGCAGACCTGCTGGCCCGAAGGGCCTCTTCTGCACCCAATGATTCTGTGATCTGTGAGATTGGAAGAATTTTAGGAGATTGGAAGAGCAGGGATATGAGTGGGTGAATCATGTAAACTGGATCCAGCAGGTAAGTGGGAAGGTACTTACCTCCTGAATCCAGCAGTCCTCACCTCCCTCTAGCTGCAGGGATTCCCGAGGTCAGGAATTTAGGATATGGTATCTGCAAAAAGAAGAACCGTAACTCATGGGTGAGACTTCCACAGACTATCCAACCATGATGACAGATATGAAATACTTAAGCTTGACTAAGAAATCCATGATGCTTTGGGACATTGGGAGTATCGCTGGAGTTTTGTTTTGCTCAAGTTTGTCGTACTGTGGAATGTCCCGATGAAGTACATGTTTCTCATAATGAATCTAGACTGTCTTATGATGAAAGGTTAAAGAAGAGTTACGAATAAAAGGATAAAAACAGACCATGAAGGTGAGGAAAAACAAATGTGTCTCAGTCAGTGCCCCTGAAGCTGAACAAGCACAACTTATTACTAGCCAATAAACAAAGCACTCAGGCTTCAGATCTGAAGAATTGCCCACTTAAACAACATGAACCAAGTTTAGGTGAAGAATATAAGGTGAGGATCCATCCCCAAAATGCAATCATAGAATCCCTACAGTGTAGAAGGAGGCCATTCAGCCCATCGAATCTGCACCAACACTCTGAAAGAGCACCCTACCTAGGACCACTCACTTGCCCGATCTCTGCAACCCCACATAACCTTTGAACACTATGGACTCTAAGGGACAATTTAGTATGACCAATCCACCTTACCTGCTCATTTTTGGACTGTGGGATTAAACCAGAGCACCCGGAGGAAACCCACACAGAGACAGGGAGATGTGCAAATTCCACAAAGACAGTCACCAAAGGTCGGAATCATTCCCAGGTCCCAGGCACTGTGAGACAGCTGTGCTAAGCATTGTGCCACCATGCCGCCCCACGCGCTGATGGAACTTTAACTGGATAAAACAATGTAAATGTCAGTACTGCAATTAACAGAGAGAGAGGCTATTTGTTAATCACCAAAGACTACAATGAATGCAAACCTAATCGTTCGTGGATGATTTATTGGTAGATGCTTCTTGTAACTCAATCATTCTGTGCATTCTATAACTTGACCAATACCGTATTGAATGTATTACAACATTGATCAAGGAGCAGAAGGCAATTCAGTCCCTTGAGCCTGTTCTTCCATTTAATAAGATCATGCCCCTTTAGGGGCTAGGCCGCGCCGGAGTGGCTCCCGCTCCGCCAGCCGGCGCGAACGGCCATTGGCGCCCCACCAGGCGGGCCCGAAAGGCCTTCACCGGCTGGTGGAAGTCCGCGCATGTGGCTGCTGATGTCATACCGGCGCATGCGCAGCGGAGGGGTTCTCTTCCGCCCCCGCCATGGTGAAGGCCATGGCGGGGCGGAAGAAAAAGAGTGCCCCCCATGGCACAGGCCCGCCCGCCGATCGGTGGGCCCCGATCGTGGGCCAGGCCACCGTGAGGGCACCCCCCGGGGCCAGATCAACCCGCGCCCCCCCAGGACCCCGGGGGCCCGCCGGCGCCGCCACTCCCGCCGGCACCAGACGTGCTTTGATTCCCGCCGAAGGGAATGGCCTGTCAGCGGCGAGACTTCGGCCCATCGCGGGCCAGATAATCACCGCGGGGGGCCCGCCGACTGTCGCGGCACAATTCCCGCCCACCGATTCCCGGGTGGTGGAGATTTCGGGCCACAGCGGGGGCGGGATTGACGCTGGCCCCGGGCGATTCTCCGACCCCCCGGGAATTCTAGGATGCTTGTTGTGGCTTGGACATCCACATTTGCAGAAATACAGATGTATTTCTTGGCTTTTTCTAACTTTTTCATCCTGTAGGAATTGTTTTCTGCTCTACCGCAGAGGAAAATGCAAGCTATTGGTGAGTGTCTGGTAAGTATCCAGTAAGTGACAATGTCTATTTAATAAGGATTAAAATAGTATTGGAATTTGTGATGAGATTATTAAATAACTAAAGTAAAATAAATATTCAGAAGTGTGGCAGGTCAGGTGATGTGTCATGGCTGCAGCATGTGGAATCTCATGGATATCAGTGTTATCCAAGGCAAGCATGTAGCAGTAAATGTCTGTTTGAGGAGCTTCAGATCAGAGTCACTGAGCTGGAGGCTGAGTTGTGGACACTGTGACAGATCAGGGAGGGCAAGAGGTACCCAGGCACTTTGTTTCCAGAGGTAGTCACACACCTTAGGATAGGATCTTTTGGTTTGGAAAGTGGTCAGGGACAGGAGCTGAGTGTGACTGTAGCTGAGGCAGGTAAGACTACCCAGAGGGCAGGAATGCAGGAGTCTCAGCCTCTGCAAGTGTCCAAAAGGATTGCGGTTCATTCGGGTCGTTTGGATGAGAGTGGGGGTTGTAGGGTGTGTGGTGATTGTGTATCAGTATAGATGCAATGCAACTGAGCAAGCACTAGAGGGAGCACAGGAGAGCTATAAATACACAGGGACAGGAAGTGAGGACAGACTTCACGGAAGGGAGAACTGGTCGCAAGACACAGACACACAGGCAGGCAGCATTTGAGGTAGCCGTAAGTTAAGCTCTGAAGACAGAACAAATTCACAATAAAGCATCTTCTCCACCTTTGAGACTACGAGCTTTATTAAGACACAAGGAACAACACATGGTACCAGGCGTGGCTTCAGACGCTTACTACAAGACAACTCAGCTGCAGATACAGAAAGACCAAAATGGCATGGAAATCTCCTACTGGACATTCGACTTGGGAAGACATCGCTTATTCGAGGATGTGGGTTGGACGCCCACCTCAGCTGAACATGGATGGCAATGTAAGAAATGTCTGGAAAATATTTAAACAAATGTTCGAATTTTATATCATAGCTAATGATTTAGCAGCAGCCTCAGACGAAATGAAAATAGCAATGCTCATCGCAGGACATGAAGCTAGGAAAGTATATAATGGATTTAAATACTCAAAATCTGAAGACAGCAACAACTTACAAATAATAGTAAAAAAATTTGAAGAGTGCTGTATGGAATTTGAACAGTACTGTATGCTCAGAGGCCAAACTGCACAGAGTGAGTGATGCAAAACTCAAACAATCACTAAAAGAACAGAAAGGGTTCAGTCAAGAAATTGAGAGTGAAAAGTACAGATCAAAAGGAAGAATACATTTTTCACAAAGCCAAAACGCTGAAATCCAGTCCAGATCGAAAGGAAAAGGTAACTTACAACTTTCAGAAAGAAAAAACGCTGAAATCCACGATAAAATGGCGTCGGAGCACATTTTACAGTCTCTGGGAGACAAAGAACTAAAATCTGCGTCTGCGCATACGCAGGAAACAGAAGCCGCGCATGCGCAGTTACAATCACCCATTTTGCGTTCTGCGGTCCCAGGAGAATCGCCGCAAATTGCCATTGACAGAGGCCCCTGCAGAGATTTGCCCAGGAAAACTGGCTGAGTTCCCGACAACGTGGTTCTAACCACGCTTTGCCTGTCAGGAACGGCTGGTGATGGCTGCGGACTCAGTCCTTGGCCGCCCTAGTAGGGGGGCGGAGGGATCCTTCACCAAGGGGGGGGGCCTCACAAACGGCCAGGCAAGCGACAGGGCGGCACGATCCGTGGGCTGAACTATCTCGGGAGGACCTACATTGTTCATGATGGTCGCGGTGTGAGTCCGCCATGTGGAACGCCAGCGTGCGCATGCGCAGACTCCCAACCGGAAGTGCAGGCCCCTGTATCCGCAGACAGAGCTGCGAGGAGCACTCCTTGGCCCTGCTAGCCCCCTGCAGGTAGGAGAATCACTCTGGACTTTCTTAAGGAAGTCTGAGGGTGTGCCCTCTGGTTCTAGTTGCATTTTGCCCAATTCGCCACCCGATCACGGTTCACGTTTGCAGCGTTGTGAGGCAGTGAATTTAGCCCTCGGAGACCAATACTCCAGAAGTGGTCTCACGAATGCCCTTTATGACTGAAACATAACGGGCTGAATTCTCCATTCTGGAGACTAAATGTTCACGCTGTCGTGAAAACGCTGGTGTTTCACGACGGCGTCATCGAGGTCCACAGCTGCAGCGATTCAACCGCTCCCAAGGGGCGAGCACGGGCGCATCGGGAAACACAACACGCTGTTAATAGACCGGCGGCCAATTCGCCGGTTCCATAATTGAAGCGGCGTCGCAGCTGCACATAATGCATTCTCCCCCCACACACACAAGCGTCGCAGTCAACATGGCCGCAAGGAGGGCAGCACCATGCTTCCGGGACGCCGAACTGGAGACCCTCTTTGACTCCGTGGTGGAGAGGAGGCTGATACTATACCCCGGGCTGGGACGGAGGTCAGCTGGCGCCATCGTTCACCTTGCCTGTGCGGAGGAGGCAGCCACCGTCAGCTCCATCAGCGAGGTGGCTCGGACTGGAGACCAGTGGAGGAAGAAACTGCCCAATACTTCCTTAGGACGACAGAGTGAGTACCCAGCACTGTGCTCCTGGCACTAACCCCCTTAACCCCACACACATGTGAGCCGGACACCACACCCCCCCCAGGAGACCCCGACCCTGCCCTATATGCCAGCACCCATGCCAGCCAGAATGGCCATGTGCCCTGGCCACTGATGCCATCAGATACCCAACCCCTGGGTTGCATGCGCCTGACCGTCTAATACTGTTGCTGTTTGTGTTTCCCCCCGGCCCCCAGGACAAGGCTGCGCACAACCGCTGGGAGCTGGAGAAGACCGGAACGGGACCACCAGACCTGCGTCCCCTCACAGTGCCCGAGCAGTGGGCACTGGACATTGTCAGCGTGCTGGAGGAGAGGGAAGTTGCTGACGCAGAAGTCGGTGGCACATCACGAAGTGAGACCTCGCTACCTGGTTGCGGGTCCCCACGACAAATGTGTGCCCACCACAACCCCTCCTCGCCCCATACCCCAACCGCCTTCAGCCCACACCCCAGCCCCCCTCACCCCACACCCCAATCCCCCTCACCCCACACCCCAACCCCCCTCACCATACACCCCAAACCCTCTCAACCCACACCCCTGTCATGATAAGCAAACATGCAACTAATGAACACTCAGAATAGGACACAACCAATGAGCAGTCAGGACACTCAGAGGTGGCATCACCACAAAGGGGCATGGCATAAACACTATAAAAGGGATGAGGCACTCACACCCTGCCTCTTTCCACAGACAGACATCTAGAAAGTTAGACAGGGTTGATCAGCAGCATCACACCCCAGCACATGGCTTAGAGCAAGCTGGCACAGTTAGACTGAGTTACTACAGTTAGATTAGCAGAGAGTCCAATTTATTTGAGAACTGTGTTAATAGTCCAATAAACACGTTGAACTCATTTCAGAGTCTGGAGCATCCTTTAGTTAAGACTGCATCAAGTAGCAGCCTGTGTTATCCGAAGCAGCATAACACAACAACCCCAACCTCCCTCATTCCAACCTCTCTCACCCACTCACCCCAGTCCACACCACCTCACCCCCGTCCCACTGTTAAACCATACATGCTGTCTTACAGGACCAGCTGGGGATGGTCCCGGCCCATCCGGGGCCCCCCGCCCCCAGCGAGTGCCAGAGCCGGTACCCCACAGACAGCCGAGCACCGACGGGGAGAGTAGCCGGAACACAGCCCTCTGCCCGAGACGACCCAGGACACCACGACTCAGGGCGCCAAGACCCAGGACACTATGACCCAGGACTCCACGACCCAGAGCTGAGGGGCCGGATGGTTGGAGGGCAGGCTGGCCCCAGGAACCAGCTGCCGCCCAGAAGGGACCCAGGTTCCTGGAACATCCAGTCACACCCATAGTGCAAGTGCAGGCAGAAACCCAGGGACCAGAGGAGCAGATGGTTGCCAGCTTCCAGCACCTTCAGGGTCAAGTGGAGGAGTCCATCTGCTTGCAGGAGCATGGAGTGGTGCCAGTCATGCATGCCACCCAGGCCGAAACCGCATGGGTGGCGTCCGTCGTGGAGGCAACGGGGGTCAACGTTGTTCGACATGGGTCAGCGTGTGCAAGGCCTGGGGTATTCTGTGCAGGCGGGGGCTGTGGCCCAGGACAGGGCTGCCCACTCACTGGCAACCATGTGCCAGAGCCACCTGGAGATTGCAGCGGCGCTCCTTGGCATGGCCCACTCAAATCAGGCCATTGCTGAGAGCATGGGTGGCATTGCCCAGATGTTGGCCCAGTCACAGCAGGCCATTGCTGAGAGTATCGGCGGCATTGCCCAGGTGATGGCCCAGTCACAGCCGGCCATTGCTGGGAACATTGGCAGCATTGCCCAGGTGCTGGCCAGCATCGCACAGACACAGAGGGAGGTGGTCCAGTCCCAGAGGGAGGTGGCCCACTCCCTGTGTTCCATGGCAACTAACGTTCAGACCCTTGTCGATACCAGAGCAGGGGGCCTCGGGGTATGGCCCCGCTCGCACCCACTTCCCATGGAGAAGCCATTGGGCCATCGGGCAACCCGAGTGAGGAGGAGGTGATGGGGCCCGTGCCGGTGACTCCTGCAGGAACCTCGGACTACCCCCCCCCCCCGACCTCGTGGGAAGCGGGCAGAACAAGGCAGCACCACACCACCTGAGATGTCCGTGGACCAGCCAGGCCCATCCAGGCTGGGCCGCCCCAGGAGACGAGCGCCAACGGGGACCCTAGTCAGAGGGCAAGAGTCACAGCAGTCCACCTCCACTCATGCTGTACCGTCTGGAGAATCATCTGGGCGTAGTGTTAGGGCCCACAATGCCAGAAAGTTAGACATCAGTTAAGTTGGCATGGGTGCAGGACACAGTTACGTTATAGGAGCTAGGGCACAGACTGTATATACCTCTTCACATTAAACATCTGTTAACACCGTTGAAACCTCTGTGGTCCGTCTGATGGGTGTGGAGGTGGGGCAGTGATGACCACTGGGAGTTAGGGGTGGTGGATGAGTGAGGCCCAGTGGGTGGAACATGCAGCCCCCCCCTCCAGTGGGAGTTGATGTTGTTCGGTGGTGGGAGGTGATGGTGTTTAGTTGTGAAGGAGTGTGGTACTGTGGTGTCTGTGCCCCTGCCCAGCAACCAACCTCCTAGTTGGTGAAAGGTGGCTCGATTAATGTGTCCCGTGCTTGCTGGCCCTGGCGGTACCGTTGTACGGCCTCCCGTGCCTGGCCAGCCCTCATGTCCCGCTCATTGTCCCCCTCCCCCTCATCCTCCTCATCTGACGAGGTCTGCCCTTGCTCCTCATCCTCTTGCAGCACATCACCCCTCTGCTGGGCTATATTGTGCAGGACGCAGCAGACCACAACGATGCGGCCCACCCCCCTGGCCTCGTACTGAGGGCCCCTCCAGAGCGGTCCAGGCACCTGAAGTGCATCTTCAGCATCCCGAAGCACCTCTAAACCACACCCCTGGTCACACAGTGGGCATCATTGTAGAGGGTCTCCCTGTCGGTCTGTGGCCTCCGTATAGGCGTCATCAGCCACGGCTGCAACGGGTAACCCCTGTCGCCCAGCAACCAGCCCCGCAGCCGGAGGTGGGTTCCTCGAACATGTCACAGATTGTGCCAGTATGAAGGAGTCACGAGTACCAGGTGCAGACGTGTAGGATCCGCATCTGGTGGTCACAGACCACCTGGAAGTTCATGGAGTGGTACCCCTCTTGGTTGGTGATCCGCCGGAGGCCGCAGGGCGACATGCACCCCGTCGATTACCCCCTGGACCGAGGGCATCCTGGCGACGGCAGCAAACCCTGCTGCCCGGGCATCCTAGTGGGCGAGATCCACAGGGTACTGGGTGTACCGGTCCGTCAGGGCATACAGGACGACCTTAATGGCAGGGATGCACCTGTGCACCGATGTCTGGGAAGTCCCAGACAGGTCCCCACTCGGCGACTGGAAAGACCCCGTCACGTAGACATTGAGGGCCACCGTCACCTTGACAGCCACCGGTAGCGGGTGTCCTCCCCCATTCGCATGCGGTGCCAGGTGTGCCATCATGTGGCAGATATGTCTGACAGTCTCCCTGCTCATCCACAGTCTCCTCCTGCATGCCCGGTCCAGGGGTTCCTCAAAGGACATGCAGTCGCGGTATATGCATGGCCTCATCCGGCGCCTCCTTGGCACCACCTCCTCTTCCTCTCCATCATGATGGGCGGCCGGCCCTCCAGCATGAGCCGCTGCCCCGCTGCACCTGCTCCTGTGCTGCAGCCTCCGCCTCCTCTCTGAGCTGCCCCACTCATGCTGTTGCATGGCTGTATGCAGGGCAGCGGCCGCCGCCACAGCGGCCATCATCGCTGGTTGATGACCGAACATCATAATCTGCAGGAGGTAAGGGGAAAACATGTCATCATGGCACATACACCCGTGCACAACCAGGTACCATGGGCTACATGGTGGCCCCGGTTGTCACCGCGCGCCCCAGCCACGCATGTCCCTCACCCCCGCCCCCATCGGTGCCCCTGGTCCTGATGCTCTTCCCTGCTGCCAGGGCCAGTGTTTCATGGCACTGCCCTCACTGGGAGCTGCCTTCGGTGTGGTCCTGGGTGGTTCCCCGGTGCATGTCGTCGGTGAGTGGGGTGGCTGGGAAGGGGGGGCAGCACCCACCTTAAGGCCGTTTTCCGGTATCCACCTAGGGGCCGGGATGCACGGGCAGCAAGGTGGCTGCTGTAATGGTGCTTGGTGCGTGGGCACTGCTGTTCTGTCGGTTGCTCGGACTGATCCCCCACTTCGCCTCCTCTCCCCCGGCAGGGCTCCCCCCCCACCTGCAGTAGGCAAGGCCGGTGTTCGATCCGGGAGACTGCAGTCCCCCCCCCACGCCACCTCCTACTTCCTCTCACAGCCGCCACAGCCAGCACGCCGGCTTCACAATTTTGAAAAGGAGGTTAGAAACACGCCGACGGGAAATCGGCCCATCCGGGGCGCAGAATCGCTGAGGCCCCTGAGAATCGGTCATCAGGGCAGACAATGAGATGCCTACTGTACTTCCAGGCAGCCAATTCCGTCAAGTTTGGGGTCCGGAGAATGCCAAGTCAGCACGAAACAGGCGTCAGGCCCGATTTCGGCGTCAGAGCCGATTCTCCGGCCGATCGCGTTTCGCGATTTCGCCATCATCGCATGGAGAATCCAGCCCAACATTCTTATTTTCCTTTTTTTAAAAAATTAAATTACCCAATTATTTTTTCCAATTAAGGGGCAATTTAGTGTGGCCAATCCACCTACTCTGCACATTTGTTTGGGTTGTGGGGGCGAAACCCACACAGACAACATCCTTATTTTTCTCATCAGTTCTCCTCACAATAGAATCATAGAATACCTTCAGTGCAGAAGGAGGCCATTTGGCCCATCGAGTCTGCACCAACCCTCTGAAAGAACACCCCACCCAGGCTCATTCCCCCATCCTATCCCCATAACCTGCAACTCCAATTAACCTTTGGACACTAAGTGGTAATTTTGGCATGGTCAATCCACCTATTTGAACTAATTTAAACGACATTTCAGGAGTGGAAAAGACTAATTTATTTTCTGCGGCCAGCATCAATATACATCTACAATGAGACAAACATGTGAATTCTGAACTTTTTTTGTTGACAACAAGTAAAAGTATGCTATTCTCTCTATCTATATTTTTTCTCAAACTTGTGTGTGTGTTGAGTGATTGACAGAAATCAGACTTTCCAGGTGCATGCATGAGTAAATAATCTTCATTGAAATGCATGGAAACTTGTCATTTATATTCATCGCACAATAAATTGAGCAGTGGTGGTTTCGGAAACACACATCTTCCTCGCCAAACCAACACCGATTACAGACAGTAAGGGAAAGGGTAGAGATTCTCTCCCAACCCTGTCCATAACAACAGTAACAAAAAGTATGCAACCCAGCATAGTTGTATATTGGATTTTACTGCGTTGCCGTCTCTGCTGCTCACTCTGTTGGTGGGGTATAACTAAAGTTAGTTCAATAATGACTATCGGCAGTTGAGCATGTGTTATTCCTACAGTGTAATATGCAAGAGTTGACTCAATTTATCTATTTGTATAATGTGATATCATGCAAATATACAGCATGTAAAGAGTTAATGCAATGTTAAGCCTAGCCACTAGAGGGAGCTGAGGGACGGTGCTATATATTGCACAGGCTCTTGGACTTCTGGGCAGATTAGGTTAGAGTTTGAGGAGGATTAGATTCGTGATGTATTGCAGAGTTAGTTAAAATATAATTCTTATAGTTAATAGATATAGATAGTGTTAGTGAGTAGATTAATGCTTATATGTATATTTGCTATTTGGAATAAGTGTCGAACTCAAATTTAATAGTGTTAAAATAAAGTTGGTTTAGTTCTTTAAAAAGAACTATGTGTATCTTTGTGATCACTACATCTACCATCCTGGAAACCCCTCACAAAGATCGCCACACGTAACAGCATGACTGGAGGATGTAACTTTGTGATCTGAACCATGTACTTGACAATCTTTCTGAAGGTGGACCAAATAAACATTAGTGAAATGCAGCCTCATACAAAGCATTAAATCACTTTATATCTTAGCTAGTCAAATATATGAAGTAGCCATTAATGAGAAGCCTTGTACAAACTTGGAACTCCTTCTGACGTCTGCAGTTACTCAAACATGTTTAGTGCTCGGTTGCATGTCATCTAGTTAGCAGGCAGCGCAAAGTTTCCAAGCTGTCTGCATTATTTTGAACAGGTGCAGGCTAGTTGCGACCCCTGAGCCTGATTACTGTGTTACTGAATTTCTCTCCCCCACCTTTGTTCTAAAAATATCAGTTTTAATTGCACTAACTTTAAAGAAAACCTTCTGTTAAAATAACCTGAAGTATGGCAATAATAATTTTTCATAAAAATATGACTATTTTGTTAAAAATAATTGAGGGGAGATGCAAATTTGTTCTGATCATTTTGTGGACAAAATGAAACATTGATCTTAGACAAAATATGTCTCATGAAAAGCACAAGTTTTTCAAATAGAGGTGAGTAAACCATTTAGTACTCACAGGCTTACCATCTTCACCAGGGCTCCCTGGATTACCACGTTCCCCAGGTGCTCCATTTTCTCCCTATATGAAAACAATAACAGTTAATGTAAACATTGTCTGAGCCTGTTTCTAATCCCCTCAAACTGAGAATTCTCAGTTGTATTGTTCTGTACAATGTAGTTTCAAATCACCTGTGATGAACTGAAAATAAAATGTGCTACTCAATGTTTAGGCATAATAATGATTGAAACATTAAATGCTGCTCAGCATTTAATAATAAAGCATTGTTTTAAAATGTACTTGCATCATATAACTACACATATAGATCGCACAGCTCAAAACTCACAAGTCAGAACGTTTCACAAATAGAAAAAACATGTTTGAAATCAACTGTGCCAGGAACCACAAAATACTGTGTCATGGATCTGGCTAGTAATAGCAGAAACACAAATTTAACAAGACATATTAGGATGCGAACTGCCCAGCAAATAGGCAGAAATCTGCTTACCGACAACTGTTGCCAGTATTCAAAAGGCCGGATGAGATACACCTCGCCCAGTAATGAGATTAGAACGCATTTAGATAGAATCAGATATCATAGAATTTACAGACTATCATAGAATTTACAGTGCAGAAGGAGGCCATTCGGTCCATCGAGTCTGCACCGGCCCTTAGAAAGAGCAACCCACTCAAGGCCATGTATCTACCCTATCCCTGCAACCCCTACTTATTAGTAGAAACAGTTTACTTAGACGATTGGGAGATCAATGAGGTATACATATGCTAATGTCTAGTCTACAAATTTGATAGGGGCACGAAGAATGCAGAGTCAAAGTGGAACAAGGGCATAATGGCCGTGATCCTCAGAAGCAAGGGAGGCCAGTTGATACCTAGCAGCCTCAGAAGCAGGCAAGTTAGTTTCCAGCTAGCAGCCTGGAGGCCAAGTTTTAATTCTAACAGCCTCTATCTTAGAGCCAAAGCAGTGCAGAAATCTTCGTAAAAGGAGTTTCAATACCTCTGCTAGACCAGGAAATGATGTTTCCCAGATTTGATCATCAGCCTTGCATTGTGTGATAATCACACGCTAGGTTTAACTTATTGGTGCATTTAATTTGGATGCTGTTTCGGGAATAGGGGAAGTCTGAAGGAGTTCAGGGATCATAGATATATTTTGGAACAAGGGGTATGTTCTACATTAACTGTGTGTGTGCAGTGGTTCATAGACTTAATCTCTTACAGTAGTCCTGTTCATATGCATTTGTCTTTTCTTAAATTTAATTTAATAAATAGTCTTTAATAATTGTCACATGATGACTGGGCTGCTAATTCTCACTAGGGTTTCACTTGACTCCTCACACCATTCCAAAAGCAAAACTATACTCCCCCACGAACTGATGTTCCAAATCGGGATTGCCTTGCAGATAACATCAGTGTAGTTCGTGACAACTGTCAATTTTTTAAATCAAAAAATGCAATAGTTTTTTTCCAGCACAGGCAAAAATATGCAATACTCAGCAAACTAAGAACAGAATTCTGCAATAGAAAGTCAACAGAAATGTAATGCTTGAATGATTATCCAACATTAAATAAAGATATTTTAGGATCTACTAATAATTTTTTACGAATGCATTCATTATCTTGCACAGCCTACATCCACATTAGTCCAAGGGAACTGCTTTATGAAGTGATAGCAGGATTCTCCACACCCTCGCGCCAAAATCACCGCTGGAGAATCGATGTTCCCGCAAAAAATTGGGACCGGCACCAGTTCACCGATTCTGTGGGCTTTGAAAAGCGCCGTACTCGGGGAGTACGCTGTGCCACCTGGGACCATTACCAGAGGCCCGCTCAGCAATTATTCACACCTGAACGGTTGAAATCCCGACGGCGTGGAATTAATCTGCTCCACACGGTCGGGAAACACGCATGCCGGCTGCGGACTCAGTCCGCCGCCGTCCTGGTTGGGGCCAGACGGATCGGAGGCCGGGGGGGGGGGGGGCCTTATAGGCGGCCGGGGAATGTTCGTTTGGGGTCGGGTGCACGGTCGATCGGGGGTCTCCTTCTTGGGTCCAGCTCCGTGGACTGAGACCACCATGGAGCATGGCGCGGCCGTTGGAGCCGCCGCCGTGCACATGCGCGCCTCTGACCCGGCAAGTGCAGGGGCCGGTATCTGCAGCAAAAGCTGTGAGATCTACTCCGGGTCTCTGCTAGTCCCCTGCAGGGCTTGGAATTAGTGGTCCTTTCCCGCCAGTTTTTCTGGCGTGAAACTCCACCGTTTTGACGCCGGCGTGGGGACATAGGCCCGATAATGGAGAAATACAGCCCATAGAACTCGACAAAATGGGCCAACTTTATTTTTATAGTTTGCCTTGCCAACATGACCATTATTTTCAAGTAATTGAATTGAAAACAAGGGACATTTTCTTCCATTCACAATATCCTGGAATAACAACAGCAAATATAATGCATAGATTCATAAACATTATTCGAAACAACCATGCCTAAACATTGGGAATTTCCCAAAAGCTTCTACTGGAAATAGGAGCAAGAATAAGCAATTTGAGCCTGTCACACATTTAATTAAGATCATTGCTTATCTGATTGTGATCTTGTAATAGCCGTCACGAGGCCAATAGGAATGACCCAATTGATTTCCTGTGGGGCTTGTGGAATACGAGCTCCCCCGCTGAGGGGCAGAGACCTAGCCGTTGGGGTTCATGAATCTCATACTTAAAAGCCAGCCCAGATTGGGACTGGCATGATTGGTAGTCCCGGCTAGGACATATGCGCTGTATGCCGTATTGCCACCTTTACTTTTGTTTGACAAATAAACATTTGTTTGTGTAACATTCTCGGTACTCCTGAAGATGTTATACCTGAGACCAGGAAAAACTACGACTGTGATTTTTATACGGACTGCATTTAAATTCCTCAACACAAGAGCAAGTCATAGCAAGTTTAAAAATGCCGCTTTTTGGGAGACTTGGGCTTTCGATGTAGGTGTAGCAGATTGGGCCCAGTATGCCAAATGGACGCGGTATTTCTTTCTGGCGAATCCAATTACAGAAGATGACCAACAAAAGGTCCCAAACCTTTAGTGTGATCAAAAAGCCTTATCTATCAGGCTGTCCCAGATTCAAAGACTTTTGATGAGCTGGTAACACTTGTGGTGGACCATTATGACTCCAAACTGTCAGCGATAGTACCGAGGTACACGTTCAACATGGCCAGTGAATCCCGGGGGAGTTGGTCACGGAATTCCTGACGCACCGACACAAGTTGGCCGAGCATTGTGACTATGGGTTATCCCTTCCAGAAATGCTGCGGGACCACCTCATGTGTGGCATAAGTAACAGGGTGACCCAACGTAAGTTGTTGGCAGAACCTTCTTTGGACTTAGAGCCATAGAATTATCCTTCTCACGTGAAAACACAGAAAAAGTCCAGGAACTCCAGGGCTCCATGGATATAGAGGTAAATAGCACGGACCATCCTTCCATTCCGGTGAGTAATGCCCCCCCAAGAGCAGAGCCTACGGGACCCAGTCACCATCCGAGCAATGTCTTGGTCAGGCTCATCGGCCAAGAGCTACTGCAGCCCACCATCTCTCCTGAGCTCCAGGAGGAAGACTCACAACGATGCTGCACCTATGGCCGCAGGAACCAGGGGGATGGGAGTGCCAGATCTGTCAGCGAGCATGTCGCCTTGGTCGGGTGACACATGTGCCCAGAGCCAGGATTTTACATTTAGCACAATCCGATATGGATGCTTGTGAGCAATTAAATTACATTACGGCACCAAATGTAGCCCCCATCAAGATCACCATCCAGGTAAACGACCACCCACTAGAGATGGAAGTAGACACGGGGCTGCTGTCTCAGTTATTGAACAACAAACATACTGGAAAGTTCATATGGGGAACCAACACCTGTGCCTAAAGGACACTAAGACATGGTTGGCGACTTATACCGGAGAGCCAATGTCCATCATTGGAACAGAAATGATTCCGATTGACTGCGGGCAGCAATCAGTTTGCCTGCAACAGATGGTGGTTTAGAGGCCTGGACCCAGTGTATTGGGCTTTGATTGGTTCTGAGGGTCGGCCTAAACTGGCAGTAAGTTTTTTAAATGTGTATAGACGGGTTGTACGAGGTCCTGGAAAACACCCAGAAGTTTTCCAAGATGGTTTGTGGAAATAAAGGGAGCCATGACCAAACTTTATGTGGACCCAGAAGTCCAACCCAACCATCTGATAGCCCGCCAGTTTAATACGTCCTACTGTCGAAAGCTCTGCCAGCTGGAGAACTTGGGGATTATTCTCCCAGTTCAGTTCATGGTTTGGGCAGCACCGTGGTTCTGGTTCTGAAGCCATAAAAACCTTCCACCTGTCTGGCGATTATAAAATGATGGTGAACAACGCCTCCAGGTTGGACGGGTACCCAGTGCCACATGGAGGATGTTTATGCAAAGTTGGCTGGGGGTCACACTTTTCCCAAGTTGTACATGAACCATGCATACTTCCTGTGGAGTTAGATGTGGTGTACAGGAAATATAATAATAATAATCTTTATTGTCACAAGTAGGCTTACATTAACACAAGTTACTGTGAAAAGCCTCTGTCACCACATTCTGGCGCATGTTCGAGTACACAGAGGGAGAATTCAGAATGTCCAAATTTCCTAACAGCACACCTTTAGTGACTTGTGGGAGAAAACCGGAGCACCCGGAGGAAACCCACGCAGACACGGGGAGAACGTGCAGGCTCCACACAGACAGTGACCCAAGCTGAGAATCGAACCTGGGGCCCTGGAGCTGTGAAGCAACAGTACTACCCACTGTGCTAATGTGCTGCCCATATGTGACCATCAATACTCACAAGGGATTTTATGAATCCCTTTTATACCAGGTGCCCATTTGGCGTATGA
Source organism: Scyliorhinus canicula (assembly GCF_902713615.1). Taxonomy (NCBI): domain Eukaryota; kingdom Metazoa; phylum Chordata; class Chondrichthyes; order Carcharhiniformes; family Scyliorhinidae; genus Scyliorhinus; species Scyliorhinus canicula. Next base: position 184,779,191 of record NC_052151.1, read on the forward strand.
TCCACCTATGCGATCTTCCAGTGGGCTATGGAGAGCATGCTTCAAGGGCTTCAAAGGATGGCTGTCTACCTGGACGATGTATTGATTACTCGAGTCAGCGAGAAGGAACACGCAGATAATTTAGAGGAAGTCTTCCACCATTTCTCGGAGGCAGGTGTCTGCCTGAAAAGGGGCAAGTGCGTTTTCCAGGCTAAAGACATCACATACCTAGGGGAATGGGTAGATAAGGATGGTTTACACCTAGTGGGAAAGGTTCGAGCTATCAATCAGGTCCCTACGCCGGAGAATACGACAGAGCTATTGCCATTCCTAGAGCTCATTAGAAATTATTATGGCAAGTTCATTCCGAATCTGGCGGCCAAAGTGGTACCATTATATGCAGTGTTAAGGAAACATCAGAAATGGGTATGGAGGGTGTCACAAGAGCAGCCATATGCCAAAGTAAGCTGCTAACATATTACAACCCTTCTAGACCCCTACTAATCACATGCGATGCTCCCCATCTGGCATCAGGGTGGTGTTGTCTCATCGGATGATAACGGGTTGGAAAGGCTGATAGCCTTTGCGTAGAGAACATTGGCAGACACAGAACGCTGGCCCGCTCAGATTGTAAAAGAAGGACCGGCCATGATCTTCCCAGTTAATACGTTTACGGGAAGCACTTTGCAACCATCACAGACCACAAACCATTACACGGTCTCTTCAAAGAAAACAAGGTGATACCATTGATAGCATCGGGCAGGATCTAGTGATGGGCACTATTGTTGATTCTGCCTTTTGAATATCACCTGAGCGTGCAAATAGTGCATGCGGATGCCCCGAGCAACTCCCATTGCCAACACGTTTCCTGTTCACGCCAGTGGTGAACACAGTCATGTTGGCGCTAAATTTTATAGACACATTACCTGTCATAGTCTCGCAAATGCATGTGTGGATACAAAAGAATTGTACATTGGCAAAATTGTGCCATGACGTCCTATATGGGGGACTACAGGGGAAACTGCCAGAAGAACTGCGGGTTCTCACAACCAAGCAACAGGAGCTTAGTGTTGAAGGCGGCATTCTCCTGTGGGAAGCCCATGTACTAGCCCCGAGGGAAGGCAGAAAAGCCATCCTGCAGAACCTGCGCAAAGGACATCCGGGGAGTGTTCAAAATGAAGACACTTGCCAGGATCTATGTGTGGCGGCCAGGTGACATTGAGAGGTTGGTGCAGCAGTGTATGGCATACCAAGAGCATAAAAAGCTCCAACAATCAGCCTCATTTCACACTTAGAAGTGGCCAGGCTAGCCCTGGGTACAGTTACACGCCAACTTAGCCTGGCATTTCTTAGGGTCAATGTTTCTACCACTCATCGACACCCACTTGAAATGGATGGGCGTTTACCAAATGCCATCCACCACTTCACAGACTACCATTGAGAAGCTACACCAGTCGTTCAGTGTCCATGGTATCCCAGAGATGCTCGACACTTACAATCTGGACTAGACCTCAACCGTGGCTAGGATACGGGACAGAGTATTTTATTTTAGTTTTGTAGGACTGTGAGGAAAGGATGCCTCTCCAGGAATCATTTCATGCAAAATAGTGATATGGTATATAAAATCAAACTTTATTACTAACACAGTATTAAAATATCGTTAACATCACACAAGAAAAATAGCTTACAATTATCCACTAAACAATGCTAATCAAGGGGCCTCACGGTAGCATGGTGGTTAGCATCAATGCTTCACAGCTCCAGGGTCCCAGGTTCGATTCCCGGCTGGGTCACTGTCTGTGCGGAGTCTGCACGTCCTCCCCGTGTGTGCGTGGGTTTCCTCCGGGTGCTCCGGTTTCCTCCCACAGTCCAAAGATGTGCGGTTTAGGTGGATTGGCCATGCTAAATTGCCCGTAGTGTAAGGTTAATGGGGGGATTGTTGGGTTACGGGTATGCGGGTTACGTGGGTTTAAGTGGGGTGATCATGGCTCGGCACAACATTGAGGGCCGAAGGGCCTGTTCTGTGCTGTACTGTTCTATGTTCTATGTTCTAATACAGTACACAATAACCCCTAACTGCTATCTTTATCCCCACTCCACCAAAGCTATCTCAGCTCTCAATCCACTTGCAAATACAGTTGCAAATACAGGAATACCTGCTGTACAGTGATGTCTGGACACTCTACTTTGAGAAAGAGTGATCTGCTTTAAAGAAAGCGACCTGGCCCTGTCACATCAATGCAGGATCTCTCGCTAAAGTCTTCAGAAACTGTTTTCATAGTTTGACTTCTAGCTGCAGAATTAAAATTAAACTGCTTCTCTGCACAATGCCAGGTACTCTAGCTCCTCTCATTAATTACATAATCACCACGCTGAAACATAATGGGCGCAATCTAACAGAAACGTTTCTCAGTGTCATTTTAGGCATGTTTAGCTTGGAGTTTCTCCCCAACTCTGTTGGTGAATTCCCCACCACTATCTCACCACACTTTCGGGCCCTGGGGAGTTTCTCCCCTGTCAATCCCGCACTTAAAATTATTTTCATCACTGGGGAGCCCCATAGGGGGAACACCATTTTGAAAGAGTGCCTGATATCTAAGTGAGCTTGAGGGTCCCCCTCAACCCCACCCACGGGCAATGTCACCTCTGGCAAATGGGCATTATCCCCCACGTGGGGACAGGCCTTCAAATGCCCCTTTTAGAGCACCCCCCTCCAGTAGGGATCAAGACTCCCACTCCACTCCCTCAACATTCCAGAGGCCCCTTCATATTCGTCCTTCATTTCTCTCCCCCCCCCCGGTCAGGGCAATGCTACCATGGCACTATGCCCCTGCCATCCGGGCAGTGCGACCCAGGCGCCTTGGCAATGCAAGGGTGATAGTGCCAAGGTGCCAGCGGGAGAGTCAGGGTGCCATCCTGCCCTGTGCCAGATCAAAAAGGGATCTTCAATGGCCTGGAAGAGCTCCCAAGTGCTGTGATGCCTGGTCCACATTTGTGTGGACTAATACTAATCAGCACCCGATTGACCTCTCTCACTGGGGAGCTGGTTCGATCACAGAGGCCGTTAGATTGGGTTTCCATCTCGTTAATAAGATGGTGATTGCCTCAATTAGCTTCGCGCTGCACTTAGGTGGAATCCGGATCCCGTTAACGGGAGCAGGTCAGTTAGTTTGGAAATCTCTTGGTGCCGGCCAGGTTTCCGATTTGGGACTCTCCTGCCATCTAACCGGCCTGCACAGATCCTCACCAGGTGCAATGCGAACGTTAAATCGTGCTCAATTTATCTAATTAGCTCCACAGGGAATTCCCTTGATCTAAACAAAACTCCATTAGCCCAAGCTTTTACGATGCCTTAATTGCACCTCTGGTTCCCAAAATCTTTCAAAACAGGTTGTCTAAAAACACTACTGCAGCAGTCATACTCACATTAACCCAGACTTTTAACCCTTACTGCATTAACTATCTATAATACAAAATATCTGAAATTCCTCTATTCATCACAGTCACTGATCATGGCACCCCTTTCAACAGCGAGGAATTCTCAAAGTTCATGCAGGTGAATGGAGTGAAACACATTCGGAACACCCCGTACCACTCTACTTCAAAGGGCTTTGATGAGCGAGTAGTACATATTTTTAAGATGGGCATGAAGAAACAAGTCACAGGATCAACTGAAACAAAATTGGCACATTTTCTGTTCAAGATCTCCAGAAAACTCCATGACCTCCAGTATCTGGACAGGGGATTCAAATCAGGGGAAACTGTGAACATCCAGAATTTTGAGGACGGTGCCCGGTGGACACCGGGGACCGTAGTAGAGACAATTAGACCAGTCTCTTATACGGACAAGACCAAGGAGTGAACGTTATGCAAACACAAGGACCATCTCAAAGGTAGAGAATCCACATCAGAGCCAGCCGTGCTAGATAAATCAGTCCCTCATCCCTCTTGTCCATCATCCATGAGCCAGGGAGTAATACCTTCCGAGGGCCAGAACACTGATAGGCGTGAGATGGAGGATTCTGGGTCAGACATGGAGACAGAATCATCCATAATCTGGGATGGCAATGGCAGTTCAGTCAGGGAGAGACCGCGGACAGGATTCCCCAGATGATCAGCGCAGAAGCAACGCTGCCGAACACATTACACCCCCCCTCCCCCCCACCCGCCTCTCCCCCCAATCCAGCCTGGAAACACAGTCATGGGCAAAGAGGTGAAGGAGACCTTGATAAAGTTTGTTTTAATATACCTAATCCTATTTCTTCAAAAATCACTCCTGGAGCGAGGTACCCTTTCTTCATAGTCTTACAAAATTGAAGTAAAATATTGGAGTTTCTGTCCAGTATCCTGGCCACTGTTGGGTTCTGGTCAAGGATGGTAATAATAGAGTTAATGTTTCAAGTCTGTATGAGTCTTCTTCAGCTCTGAAGAAGAGTCATACAGACTTAAAACGTTAAATCTATTTTTTCTCTCCATCATATGCTCCCAGACCTGCTGAGTTTGTCCAGCATTTTCTGTTTTTTTTTCTCAGAACCTTATATGACTCAATATGATCACCTCTCATTCTTTGGGACTCCAATGAACTTCGACCCAACTTGCTCAACCTTCCCACATAAGACGACTCCTGCAACCTCAGAATCAACCGAGTGAACCTTCTCTCTCCAATGCAAGTAATCCCAGAGGACCATAGACTGCTCTCCCCTTTGAGAGCTGACTAGGAATAATTTAATCTGACAGTCACCACACCTCGGGCAAGGAGCAAGGTTGAGAAGGCAGGGCTTTCATGAATAACCTTAGCCGGTACGAGAATTGAACCTGTGCTGTTGCCGTTGTTCCGCATCACAAACCAGCCATCTAACCAACTGAACTAACCAAAATTACAGCCCAAGTTACTTAAAGTGTATTAGGTGTGAAAAGACAGGAACTGGCTCTCACTCTGCAAGCAAAATAATTTCAGCCTCAGGAGACATTGTAGGGCTCAAAAAAGTACAAGGAAATTCAAGAGAAGCGTATGGTGGGTAGCTTTCACTGAAACTTCATTACAAAAACAAACTCATCCATTTATAGATGACTATAAGGGACAGATTTTGCTGTTCTGAAGTTGGGTGGGGGAAAAAAGAGAGGTGGGACCCAATTCTGGAATCCGTATCACCATTTCCATTGATGTGTCATTTTTAAGAGTGCGGGTTAAGGGTGGAGATCATGAGCCTGCATGGACAATCCCAATGCTGGTGTATACATTGCATGGTTGGTGATTTCTAAACCCCCCAGAATATTTGTAGAGATGGGCTGATTTCTGTAGGAAATATGGTTCACTCCAGCTGGGAGATATGAACCATGGGGGAAGCCTGACTGCAGTGGAAAGCCTTTGAATAGGTAGGTTTAAAGGGAGTTGCTAACTTTACATGTCACAATGTCATACTCTTTGATAAATTAAGAATGTTTTTAATGCAGTGATTTATGATGGGGCTTTGTTTAGAAAAGGTAAATGATCACTAAGTGGACCAGAACAATGAAAGTGGAACGGTCTTTAGATGCATTAGAGTACATTATCTGCAGCTGAAGTGCTCTTTTGTATTGAACAAGGTTGAAATTCAGATTTTACTTGATCAATTCCATCCTGTATTTTGAATTGGATTGTTATATATTTTGTTAGCTTTATGACCACTTAATAAGATTAAATTTTTAAGTGGAATTTGAATGTTTGTATGTTCATTTATTTTGACAGTTTTATGAGCATCTCAAAGACATGCAAACGTTATTATAGAGCTCATGAGTTCTGTTCATAGTTGTTGCTGCATTAATGGGCAGTGGGGAAAATGCAGCCAATTGTATTTATTTCACAGGATGCAGGCATTACTGACTCGGCCAGCATTTGTTATCAATCCTTATTTTCATTTGAGAAGATGGTGGGGGCTGCCTTCTTGAACCATGGCACTCCAAGTGATGTAGGTACACTCACAGTGCTTTTAGGATGGGAGTTTCAGGATTTTGACAAAGCCGCAATGAAGGAATGGTGATACAGTTCTAAGTCAGATTGGTGTGTGGCTTGGAGAGGATTTTGCAGGTGTGGTGTTCCCAGGCATCTGCTGCCCATGACCCTATAGGTGGTAGAGTTTATGGGCGTGATTCGGTGGCCGTGTCAGGCCCAATTTTATGTCGGTTGAGGTAGTTGAATTCGACAAGAGGCCTTCATCGAAAATGCCTCAGGAGATTCAATGGAATCTTGTGGCGCGTCGAGATCTGGACCTCTCTCTTGTTGGGCAAGATCCAGGCGCACATATTTATATAAGCCATGTGGCTGATTTAAATATGCACTCGGCCAATTCACTCGGGGCATGGCTCTCTTCTTTTGTATAAACGGGAGTAGGCAATCAAACAGCTGATGGGTTCAACCCCAACAGAGAACCTTTGTTTGAGGGGCTTGGCAGAGCTTAGAGAAAGAGAAAGATGCTGTTCTAAAGAGTTACGGAGGAGAAGGCTCTGGAAATCAACTAAGAGTGGTCATGAAAGTTACAGGAAAGAAAGCTTTGGAAATCGACTGTGGGTGATCGTGAAAGTTATCCAGGAGAAGGCTTTGGAAATTGAACGAGAGAGGTCACGAAAAGAGAGGAGAATGTTTGGAAATTGACCGAGAGAGGTCATGAAAGTTTCCACCGAGGCTGGATTTGAAAGAGGGTTCTGAACGAATGTCCCTAACCAAAGTAAAATTGCTTTGTTATGAGCGACACGGTGGAACAGTGGCTAGCACTGCTGTCTCATGGCTCCAAGGATCCAGGTTTGATCCCAGCCCTGGGGCACTGTCCTTGTGGAGTTTGTACAATCTTTCCATGTCTGTGTGAGTCTCTACCCAACGTCCCGATCTCCGAGGCCCCAGAAGCGATCCCTGACCCCTCCCAGCCCAAATACACTATGGGGGGTCCCCGGTACCCCTGCACCACACCCTCTCACAACACACAGTCAGGGCACTCCCAGCCCAATTGCGCGCACACAGAAAATGCCAGCTTGCACCTTGGCAGTGCCAACTTGACACCATAAGTGCCCATGCAAGCTGGCAGTGCCACCAGAGCACCTTGGCAGTGCCAGATTGGCATATCAGGTGGCACTGCCAGGGTGCCTAGCTGGCACCAGAATTGCTAGGGCACCACCCTGCCCAAAGGGCATGCAGCTGGGGGCTTCTGATACCCTGGGACACCCCCACGAGTGCCATTCCCCATTTGTGGGGACCAGTGCTGAACGGTCTGGCCCGAGGTCTTTGAGGCAAAGGGGATTAATCCCAAAGCCTCAGCTACCTCGGGAATCTGCACAATAGAGTGAGGATAACTGACTCGCTCTAATATGCAGATTTATCAAAACGTGATCCGGCCCACAATGTGTGGGGTGGGATTTACATCATAACGTCTCGCGAGATAACTTTGGATCTTGCAAAGCATGACAAAGCAGGTAGAGCCCGGGAGAGGGATCTCCCGGCTTTCATCGGCCACGGCGAGCTGCCTTTCCGGCGCAAAGTGGCTATTGGGTCGTGCCCCAATGTCTAGTAAATACTGCATTTGCCAAATAACTCACTTAATTTTAGTTCATTTCGTCAAATCACAAGATTCTTCTCTGTTGAAAAATAACATATCTTACCTTTAGACCTTGAGGGCCAGCTGGTCCTGGGGTACATGTACAAGGGGGCGGTGTAGAACTAACATCGTCAAGACTACTGTCACACTAAAATTGAGAAAACAAAACAGTTCTAATAAGGACCGTAAACTTAATTGTTGGTTGCTGTGAGGTAAATTGTGAACAATAGTAACTATATAAAAAAAATAAGTATTTTTCGAAATAGTAAATTAATCTGCAAAAAAAGCAGGGGCTTCAGGCACAAAACCTAAAACAACTTTATCCAAAGCATCAGCTAACTTCTTTATAGTAAGAAGTCTTAGAATACCAGGTTAAAGTCCATTAGGTTTGTTTCAAACACTAGCTTTCGGAACATTGCTCCTTCTTCAGGTGAGACTTCTTACTGTGCTCACCCCAGGCCAATGGCAACATCTCCACATCATAACTTCTTTATATGCATGTGTTTGGATTTCATCCAATGGAGGTTGTGGTGATTGGAAAATGGTGCCTGGAAAAAGTGTTTTTAAAGGTTTCAAGTATATCTGTGTAACCTTTATTATTAAACTAATTTACTATTGTATACTGTAGTAATGTTAAAATGGCATCAATAACAGTGATATAAAGGGCAGCACGATGGCACAGTGGGTTAACACTGCACCTCACGGCGCCAAGGTTCCAGGTTAGATGCCGGCTCTGGGTCACTGTTCGTGTGGAGTTTGCACATTCAACCCTACAACCCAAAAGATGTGCAGGTTAGGTGGATTGGCGACGCTAAATTGCCCCTTAATTGGAAAAAAAAATTAATTGGGTACACTAAATTTTTTTTTAAAATCAGTGACATAATGTATTTAACTACATGTTGCACATCAAAATGAAAATCACGAAAAACATTTCTATTACATCATTAAATAGATCCGACAAACTGAACATTTCAACAAAAGAAAATGATATGGTTAACTGTCAAGTAACAATACAATCAATAGAGGTATCAGTCCAGTATTATAGAAATACTGCTCACATTAGCTCAGAGAAGGAGGTAGTTACTGTAAATATCATATGCCAGCACTGGATGCATTTTTGTGGTTTTCCTGAACTATGAAACGTGGGCGGCATGGTGGCACACTGGTTGGCACTGCTGCCTCACAGCTCCAGGGACCCGAGTTCAATTCCGGCCTCAGATGACTGTGTGCAGTTTGTACTTTCTCACCGTGCCTGCGTGGGTTTCCTCCGGGTGCTCCAGTTTCCTCCCACAATCCAAAGACGTGGTTAGGTGGATTGGCCATGCTAAATTGCCCTTAGTGTTCAAAAAGAATAGGTGGGGCTACTGGTTATGGGGATAGGGTGGAGGTGTGGGCTTAAGTAGGGTGCTCTTTCCAAGGGGTGGTGCAGGCTCGATGGGCTGAATGGCCTCCTTCTGCACTGTAAATTCTATGATTCTATGATTAGATGAGGATCTCTTTAGTGGTGGCAACATTTAAGAAACAAATTGTTTTTTAAATAAATTTAGGGTACCCAATTATTTTTTTCCAATTAAGTGGCAACTTAGCGTGGCCAATCCACCTAACCTGCACATCTTTGGATTGTGAGGTGAGACCCATGCAGACACGGGGAGAATGTGCAAACTCCACACTGAAGTGACCCGGAGCCGCGATCGAACCCGGGTCCTCAGTGGTATTTTCTTCTACTTGAACTGTCAAGTCCAATCTAAATCTTCTGATTGCTCCTCACACACTTTAATATTCCTCTTTACAAACTGTCACATTCCAATTTGAAAGGAATCTTTTGACTTTACTTCAGCAATATTTTCCACATTCAAACAAACTCGTTTCTAAATATTTTTTAAAATCAGTCCTTCCCTTTTACTTCTCTTGATGTTGTTAAATTCAAGTTGACCACTGAAAATAAATCATCACCTTATAATCTAGCTGCTTCGTCAAAATGTTGACAATCTCTACAAGGTCATGCCTGAAAATCTCAGCCCTAACTTCCTGAGTCTCTTCATGATTTTAGTCACACTGCTATCCAACCCAAAATCCCCATTCCAAGTAACAGCAAAGTGAATTTATATTGCATTTTTTTCATTCCTTCCACATACTTCCTTTAATCTTATATTCAATTTTGGCATAATACTACAACTACAGATTAATTAAGGTCTCACTCAAATTCAACATGATCTCTGTGCTTTTATATTCTATGCCCCTAGGTATAAAATCAATTTGCCATCTGTCATAATATACACCAGTATATCATGGCGCAGACACACACACTGATGGACATACCAATCAACATGCATAACACCGCAGCCAATCACCAGTTAGAGCACACTCACTATAAAGACAGAGGGCATCAGTTTTCCCGCTCATTCGGGATGCAGCCTCTCAGAAGTACAAGAGCTTACAGCTTACAGCACAGATCCTCACATGTGCTGAGTGATTAGACTGGTTAGGATAGGCACAGGTCTGTAGTTAATCTAACATTGTGTTAACCCACAGTAAGAGTATGTTCAACAGTTTATAGTTTAATAAAATAGTGTTGTACTATTTTAAGTGTTGGTGGCCTGTATGTGTTCCACGGATCCAGAGCGCCCCACACATCACTATCTTTGTAGAATTATTTAATTGTGCTCTTCACATAAGAGTTCACTTTTGGACTCCATAGAAAATTAAGGTGAACTTCTATTCCTTACTCTAAAATGTAATATTTCTCATCACTTATGTCAGTTTCGGATTTCCAGGCTGGATTCTAGGTCCAGAGGGACTCAGAAAAGTCACTTTACAACTTTTAAAATTTGATGAGGAACTAATTCTTTACTTTCATAAATGCTACATGGAAACATTTTTTGAAAAGGCGGGGCCAGCTTTTCGCAATAAGATAGCAATCCAGAAAATTGTCCAATAATGATCATTTCTTCAAGTATTCAAGGAAAAACATTGCCCCTTCTCCAATTTGGATTTTTGAAAATTATTTCTAAGTTTAAACACATGCATAATTGTTAGTGTTCCAATTCGGTTTGTTTTGTGAGGGCCATGAAGAATCCAGCACAAGGTCATAGAGTCAATCAGAAAGTAACTTTATTTACAACAATATGTACACAGTGGCAGTAGTTCACTACTGCTTCCTTCTCTATCCGGTACCACACTGGCCAGCTTTATATATTCAGCGGCAACTACTAGTGATTACCACTGGGGAGGCTCATATTCCCCAAGAAGCATAGGGTAACCAATTGTCCCCAGCCAATAGGATCCAGGCAGGTTGTAACAAGGCATTTCAAAGCTTGTCATGGAACCATAATGATGTTTGTTAATATTAGCTATGGCCCTCATTACCCTCTGCTGTTCCACTCAAAGGAATGAACAGAAGCTGTTGGGAATTGAAACAAGGAAAAAACTATCATCTTTCTGCATTGTATTCTTGGAAAAGCTGGAAAATGGTTGTTTGTTGTCTGACTGAAAGCAACTACTGTATCATTAGCTTTTACTCCGTTAATTAAAAAGGGTCATGTTTTTCTTATGTAACTTGCAGCACTAAAATTATCAATGAAGGTACTTAATAAAGTACTAAATAAAAATGGAAACGCAAAGACAATTGTGACTTGGTAGAGCAGTAACACCCTAGAATTAATACAATTAATTAAATTTTCATTAACGCTTTATCATGTTCAAAGCTAACATTAGTCATTTTAAAATTATCAAACATTCCGTGTTACTTAGTGGTACTACAGTCAAGATTTATTTTCATTTTTGGAAATCAACTTGTTCCATGTAACAGAAAGAGAATCAGGAAAATATTCCACATGTCAACAATTATACATTGGGGAATCAATGCAAGAAATTTAAATCGTTGATTTATTCTCAGTTAGGTCAAGGTCATCTTGTGGTTTTGTGGTCAGATTTGCTTATAACATGCTTACAAAAGATATATTTCCTTCCTATATAAAAATAACATGGGGATAGAGAAATTCCAGCAATTTTCCACAGAGCTCAAGGCAAATCAAGCCCCTAAAATGAAAAATGAATGCAAATTCTGCATTTTCCCATGAGATATTAGTCTCCTGAAATTTCATAGTGTCTAAATATTTTCAGATGTTTTCTAAGCTCACCAAAAATGTTAATAGTAATATCAAAAGAAATGTGCAGCTATTTATACTTTCTATTTAAGATTATGCTTTTTAAAATAAGTCCCAAAATGAATATCTGTCTTTATTATAGGACCCATTTATTCATCACCTAACTCAAGCAGCCACTCTGACCACCCGAAAGGTGGTGAACTTGGGAAGGTGGTGCATGTGGGAACATGAACGTTGAACCCGGAGGCCTGTCCTGTCATTCAATGAGATCATGGCTGATTTGCAACCTAACCCCATATACTCATCTTTGCCCCAATGCGATGACAAGTGATTCTCCATCATTTCTGGGGTTCTACCGCCCAGATACTGCCTGACAAACAACTTAAAATCTCCCCCATGTCTTATCTGTCCCCTCTCAGAAATACATGTTGAGGCAGGGAAAGGAACCACCAGTTACCGAAGGCTATATTCAGTATGGGCTTTCCAAAGAAAATGTACGCATTGACTCTCTTCACATTTCTTCCTCAATGACTCCTGTTTATCCTCACTTTCATGCACCCATTGCATACCCCACCCTTAACCTTTACTATCCCATCCCTTTAAACATTATCAGGGAGGTAGAATATGAATTACACACAGGGTTCAGCTTCTACTATTCTGTACCAACATTATACTCTGATGCAACCACTTGCTGTGCCAGTCCACACAAACCAACTTTGTGACCTCCCTGAGCAAAGCTGACAGCTGAAGAATTAAATTTCCAGTGTCATATTTATGGAGTGAAGCATTACTCTGCAAAAATGCACATCAGGAAATCATGGTGTATCTCAATCTTCAATGCATAAACTGCTTGATTTCTTGGTAGACACACCTAGTCTCAAGAATTCACCTCAGCAGTGTGCAAGTGGGAAGTACGTCCAACAATAATTTAATGTACGTATCTTTATGTTGTCAATTCACACTCACTGGGAAGTGGGTATGTCCATCTAAAGCTCATTTTATCCTCTGAAAAGGAGAAGCCCATCAGTTTGGATTGAATCCATTTCTAAATCCCAGGAACACTGAAGCACACTGAACCAATTACATGCAGAAGACCAACATCCAATGGATCTTTAAAAAAAAAACTTTGATTCCAAATTTGCAACATTTTTACAATTTACAAAGTAACAAATCCCATGCAACACATTAAACCCCCCATGCACCCATACCTCCACCTCCCTCCACCCCCCCACCTCTCCCTCAAAATCAACAGTAACCAACTCTCCAAAATGCGAAATGAACAAACCTCAACTTTTTTGCAACCCATCACTCGCTCCCCTTGGAGCAAATTTCACCTTCTCCAGGGCTAAAAACTCCAGCAAGTCCCCCTGCTGCACCGAGACACAGGCTGGAGACGGTGACCTTCACCCCAACAAGACCTTCCTGCAAGCAATCAGCGAGGCGCAAGCGAAAACATCTGTCGCTGCACCCATCTGCAACTCTGGCCAGTCCAACACCCGAATGTGGCCTCCAAGGGACCGGGGCTCCACATCTACATGCAAAACCCCCAGGTTGGTGCTGAAAACTGCCCTCCAGCTTCGGGCAGGACCAAAACATATGTACATGATTCACAGGACCCTTACCACATCGCTCACAGAGATCCTCCACCCCCTCAAACAGCTGGCCTATCCTTGACTTTGCAGGTGCGCCCTGTACACACCTACAGCTGTATCAGTCCCAGCCTCGCACACAAAGGCATTCACAGTACCTCCGCAGTACCTCACACCACAATCCCTCATCCAGCACAGCCCCCAGCTCTTCCTCCCACTTAGTCTTAACCCCCTCCATGGACACCTTATCCTCCTCCAAAATCCTCCCATAAATCATCGAGACAACCCCCCTCTCCAAACCGCCTCCCCCAACCGATCGCCATCAGCCGGCAGGGTATCACGCGGTCCACCCAAGGGAAACACTCTCAGTAGCCCCAACAGGGTGGCGCCAGACGGGGGCCTCGGAGCGTACTGCTGGCATGGGCAGTTCCAGTCGAAGGTACCCCTGGCAGCAGGGACGCCCACCAGAGCCAGAGGCCCCATGGAGCCGGGCACCGATGGGACCAGGGGTGCGGGGATGGCGGAGGGATATGCGGGAGGAGAGTCTGCAGTGCCAACCAGGGCCTCTATGTAGCCCGGTAGACCTGGTTGGGCATGTGGGCACGCACATGTTGACCTTTCACCCCCTGCAGACAATGGATATGGGATTCAACCAGCAATGGTGGCCTTCCTCCGGGTCAGTATCCCTGGGGGATGCACTGCGGCTGTAGGAGCTGGAGCTGCTCGAGGAGGAGGAAGCTACAGCCATGGAGCCTGCCCCTGAGGAACAGGAGGCAGCCACTGAGGATGGAGAGGCGGCCGCCTAAAAGACCAAGGTGGAGGAAATGCAAAGGAGGCACTGCATGTGGCCTCGTGCATACCGGCAGCGGCTGTCATTTGAGGACTGGCTGGATCGGTTGACCTGGCATCGTGGGGGAAGGGGGAATCATCCGCTCCCGGTGGCTGCCAGGGCCGGCCCAAGGTACCGGCAACTCGGGCAGTCGCCCGGGGCGCCAGCAACCCTAGGGCCGGCGCTGGTGGCTGCTAAGGTGACGGTGCCCTGAACTTTTACGCCACGGGGTCTTTCCAGGTACTGAGTATGGACCTGTTTGGAATCTCACAGAGCTTGGTGCTCAGGTGCATCTGTGACGTCATGGAGACCCCAGTCAGCACAATGCATCCATTTCAATGCGGCCCAATCCCACCAAGATACCAGGGCAGCGGGGTTCGCCGCCATCGGCGACATGCCCCGGTTCAGGGGGTGATGGACGGAATGCACGTCGCCCTATGAGCACCTGCAAATGACAGGCCTCTCTACACGGGCCGAAAGGGGTTCCACTCAATGAACTGGTCTGTGACCATCAGGTGCACATCATGCATGTCTGTGCCCAATACCCTTGCAGTGTGCACGACGCCTTCATCTTGGACAGTCAACATTTCCAGGCCTCTTTGAGCCGTATCCCCAGATGGTGGGTTGGCTCCTGGGCGACAGGGGTTACCCACTGCGCTCGTAGCTGATAAAGTCTATCCAGAGGCCACAGACCGAAGCGGAGACCTGCTAGAACAATGCCCACACAGCAACCAGGAGCGTGATTGAGGACGAATTCTGGTGGCGGACATGGTGTGGTCGCACACAGGGCAGCACCGGCTTGAAGGCTTTGATTTGAACCCTTTGTACCTGAAAGCGGGGGAATTTTGACAGTGATTGTGAGGCTCCACAAGTCTGGGGAGAAGGAGAAGAACCTGTGGTGGGCTAGGGGAAGCGGAACTGCAAATGGAAGGGGAACAGTGTCCGTACCTATCAGGACATTTGACCAGAGCTGCCGAAAAGATGCACTGGGTTCAACAAGGCCAAAGCCATTCCATACCGAAGGCAAATCTGGTTTGGGGCACTGTACCCGGCGAAACTGTAGGTGACTTTTGAAGGCTGGGAGTGCTATTTTGAAACCCCAGAGGACGTGAATGACTTCATTAGAGACCATAAAGTGAGGGAGAATTGAATGTTGATGGGAGACCTTTGAATATGAGGGGTTTTCCATCTGGGGTTGGGTGATTTTGTTGTGATGGTTTGATAAGGGGCAATAAGGGCAACTGCCCCCCCATTTGTGGTGTTTTTCTTTTTGGAGGGGGTGAACTGCGGTTTTGGATGTGTCTTTATTTGTGTGGGGTCTACAGGGAGCCATTTGCACAGACCAAGGTGGTAAAGATGGAGGGAGGTTCGTAACATGGAATGTATGGGGACTGAACGGGCCTGTGAAGAAGTCACGGGTCTTTGCGCACTTGAGGAGCTAGAAGGTGGGGATGGTCTTTCTGCAGGAGACACATCTCCGGGAGAGAGAGAGAGAGAGAGATACATGATAATGAGCAGGATGTTGGATTGAACGCCGGGGATGCTAGTAAATGTTTATGTGCCGAATTGGGAGACGTAGAGTTTGTGAAGGGGTTGCTGGGAGTGATGCCAGACCTGGACACGCATCAGTTGATTATGGGTGTGATTTCAATTATGTGCTGGAATCGAGGGTTGACAGGTCATTAGAGACAGATCAAGCCCTAAGTCAATGGGAAGGTTGAGGATGATGAAGGGTTTATAGAAAGGATGGGAATGGTGGATCCGCAGAGGTTTAGGAACCCAGGGGAGAGGGAATATTCCTTCTTCTTTCACGTGTGCAAGGTATACTCCAGAATTTACTTTTTTGTACCAGTGTTCGTGGGGGGGGGGGGGGGGGGGGGGGGGGGGGGGGGGGGGGGGAGGGGGGGGGGGGGGGCAGAGTTTGTGGAAATTGGGGGGCAGGATTCTCCCGCACCCGGCGGGGCGGGGGTTCCCGGCGGGACGGAGTGGCATGAACCACTCCGGCGTCGGCCCGCCCCAAAGGTGTGGAATCCTCCACACCTTCAGGGACGAGGCTAGCGCCGGAGTTGTTGCGCCCCGCCGGCTGGCATGGAAGGCCTTTGGCGCCATGCGAGCTGATGTCATCCCCGCGCATGTGCAGGGCGGGGGTCACCTACGCGTCGGCCATCGCGGAGGCTGACACAGCCGACGCGTAGGAAAAGAGTACCCCCACAGCACAGGCCTGCCCGCGGATTGGTGGGCCCCGATCGCGGGCCAGGCAACCGTGGGGGCACCCCCCGGGGCCAGATCGCCCCGCATCAATTGATTATCAGCCCACGGCGCCAGGTTCCGCCGGTAAGGGACCTAGTCTGATCCACGCCGGCGGAACCGGCAAAAAACCAGCGATCCTTCGGCCCATTGTGGGCCGGAGACTTCGGACAGCCCGGGGCCCATTGAGCCGCGCCAGTCCCTGCCATTCTCCGGGGCGAGTGGAGCGACTCACGCCTCGCCGACCTTTGGAGGGCCGAAGAATTCGACGGCCAGCGGGGGCGGGATTCACGCTGACCCCCGGCGATTCTCCGACCCGCGGGGTGTCGGAGAATCCCGCCCGTGATCTCTGACCATGCGCCGCACTGGCTGCAGGTTAGACTTAGCGCAAGGCAGGAATGGAGGTTAGACTCGGGCCTTTAGTGGACAAGGGGTTCTGTGAATACATAGAACATAGAACAGTGCAGCACAGTACAGGGCCTTCAGCCCACGATGTTGTCCTGACCATTTATTCTAATCTATGCTCAACCTAACCTACACCCCTTCAATTTACTACTGTCCATGTGCCTGTCTAAGAGTCGCTTAAATGTCCCTAATGACTCAACTCCACCACCTCTGCTGGCAGTGCATTACACACACCCACCACTCTCTGTGTAAAGAACCTACCTCTGACATCTCCCCAATACCTTCCTCCAATCACCTTAAAATTATGTCCCCTCGTGACAGCCATTTCCACCCTGGGGAAAAGTCTCTGGCTATCCACTCTATCCATGCCTCTCATCACCTTGTACACCTCTACCAAGTCACCTCTCTGCCTTCTTTGCTCCAGTGAGAAAAGCCCTAGCTCCCTCAACCTTTCTTCATACGACATGCCCTCCAGTCCAGGCAGCATCCTGTTAAATCTCCTCTGTACCCTCTCCAAAGCATCCACATCCTTCCTATAATAAGGCGACCAGAACTGGACACAATTTTCCAAGTGTGGTCTAACTAGAGTTTTATATAGCTGCAGCAAAACCTCATGGCTTTTAAACTCAATCCCCTGTTAATGAAAGCCAACACACCATACGCCTTCTTAACAACCTTATCAACCTGGGTGGCTTCTTTGAGGGATCTATACACATGGATCCCAAGATCCCTCTGTTTCTCCACACTTCCAAGAATCCTGCCTTTAACCCTGTATTCAGCATTCAATTTCGCCCTTCCAAATGAATCACTTCACATTTATCAAGGTTGAACTCCATCTGCCACTTCTCAGCCCAGCTTTGCATCCTGTCAATGTCCTGTTGTAACCTGCAACAACCCTCAACACTATCTACAACTCCACCAACCTTTGTGTCATCGGGAAACATACTAACCCACCCTTCTACTTTCTCATCTAAGTCATTTATGAAAACCACAAAGAGCAGAGGTCCCAGAACAGATCCTTGCGGGACACCACTGGTCACCAACCTCCGGGCGGAATACTTTCCACTAACACTCGCTGTCTTCTTTCGGCCAGCCAATTCTGTAACCAAACAGCCAAATTTCCCTGTATCCTAAGCCCCCTAACTTTCTGAATGAGCCTACCATGGGGAACCTTATCAAATGCCTTACTGAAATCCATATACACCTCATCCACTGCCCGACCTTCATCAATGTGTCTCGTCACATCCTCAAAGAATTCAATGAGCATTGTGAGGCATGACTTGCCCCTCACAAAGCCACGCTGACTATCTTTAATCAAACTATGTTTTTCTAAATATTCATAAATCCTATCTTTCAGAATCCTTTCCAATATTTTGCTCACCACAGACATAAGACTGATGGGTCTGTAATTCCCAGGGATTTCCCTATTCCCTTTCTTCAGTAGGGGAACGACATTCGCCTCCCTCCAATCATCCGGTACTACTCCAGTGGAGAGCGAGGACGCAAAGATCATCGCCAAAACCGCAGCAATCTCCTCCCTCGCATTCCGTAGTAACCTTGGGTATATCCCGTCAGGTCCAGGGGACTTATCTATCCTGATGCTTTTCAAAATCTCCAGCACATCTTCCTTCTTAATATCAACCTGTTTGAGTCTATTAACCTAGTTCAAACTGTTCTCATGGGCAATAAGGTCCCTCTCTCTAATGAATACTGACGCAAGGTATTTATTTAGGGCCTCCCCCATCTCTTCAGACTCTAGGCACAAGTTCCCTCCACTATCCCTGATCGGCCCTACTCTCACTCTGATCATCCTCTTATTTCTCACATGTGTAGAATGCCTTGGGGTTTTCCCTAATCCTTCCCGCCAGGACTTTTTCATGCCCCCTTCTTGCTCTCCTCAGTCCATTTTTGAGTTCCTTCCTGGCTACCTTGTAACCCTCTAGATCCGAGTCAGATCCTTGCTTCCTCAACCTTATGTAAGCTTCCTTTTTCCTCTTGACTAGAAGCTCCACTTCTCTTGTCATCCAAGGCTCCTTCACCTTACCATTCCTTCCTCGTCTCAGTGGGACAAAACTATCCAGCACTCGCAGCAAGTGCTCCTTAAACAATCTCCACATTACGACTGTGCAATTCTCCGCTTTATGCTCCTCAGCTGCTGTCTAATATCAGTATAAGTTTCCCACCCCAATTAAATATCTTCCCATACTGTGTGTTCCTATCCCTCTCCATAACGATGGTAAAGGTCAAGGAGGTGTGGTCACTGTCACTGAAATGCTCTCCACCGAGACATCTGACACCTGGCCTGGTTCGTTGCCGAGCACCAAGTCCATATGTCCTAGTCAGCCTATCTATTGAGTCAGGAATCCTTCCTGTACACACCTGACAAAATCTGCTCCATCCAAACCATTTGCACTAAGTAGGTTCCAGTCAATATTAGGGAAGTTGAAGTCACCCATGACAACAACTTTGTTACTTCTGCACTTTTCCAAGATCTGCCGCCCAATCTGTTCCTCAATTCTCTGCTGCTATTGGGGGGTCTATAAAAAACTCCCAATAAAGTGACTACTCCTTTCTTGTTTCTGACTTCCACCCATACTGACTCAGTAGACAAACCCTCCTCAACTACCTCCTTTTCTGCAGCTGTGGTGCACTCCCTAATTAACAGTGCCAGTCCCCCTCCTCTTTTACCTCCCTCCTTATTCTTCTTAAAACATCTAAACCCCGGAACATCTAACAACCATTCCTGCCCCTCTGAAATCCATGTCTCCATAATGGCCACAACATCGTAGTGCGGTTGGAGATCAGAGATTATGTGCAGTTGAATCAGGATGGGATGGAATCGGTGTTTTAGGAGGCGTTGAAGGCGGTGGTTCAGGGTGAGATCATCGCGTTCAAAGCACACTGAGATAGTAGAAGGAGGGAGGAATATGGGCGGTTGTTGGACAAGATAGTCGAGGTGGACAAGAAATATTCGAGTGCCCCACCAAGGAAGGGTTGGCAAAGAGAAAAAAGTTACAGGGGCAGCTCAATAGGTGGACGACGGGGAAGGAGAGGGGCGTGCAGTACAAATATGGAGAGAAGGTGAGCTGCAAGCTGGCCCATCAGCTATGAAGGCAGGCCGGGTCTAGGGAAATCCTAGTAT
This sequence comes from Scyliorhinus canicula, assembly GCF_902713615.1. Taxonomy (NCBI): domain Eukaryota; kingdom Metazoa; phylum Chordata; class Chondrichthyes; order Carcharhiniformes; family Scyliorhinidae; genus Scyliorhinus; species Scyliorhinus canicula. The sequence continues at coordinate 184,799,053 of NC_052151.1, forward strand.
GGACAGGGAAAGGGGAGGTAGTGTCGGAGCTGGGAAGATTAATGAGGCATTCAGGGAGTGCTATGAGAAGTTATAATAATAATATAATCTTTTTTAGTGTCACAAGTTGGCTTACATTAACACTGCAATGAAGTTACTGTGAAAATCTCCCAGTCGCCACATTCCGGCGTCTATTCAGGTACACAGTGGGGGAATTCAGAATGTCCAAGTCACCTAATAGCTCATCTTTCGGGATTTGTGGGAAGAAACTGGAGCATCCGAAGGAAACTCATGCATACACAGGGAAAATGTGCAAACTCTGTACAGACAGTGACCCAAGCCGCAAATCGAACCCGGGACCCTGGAGCTGTGGAGCAACAGTGCGAACATTGAGCTACTGTGCCGCCGATCCAGCTGGTGAGGAAGGGGAAATGGGGTGGATTTTGGATGAGATGGAATTCCCAAGCCTGGAAGAGCCTAGGGTTGAGAGAGGTGATGGATAGCATAAAAGGGAGGAAGTCCGGAAGGCCTCAGGGCTGGACGGTTACCCGGCGGAGTTCTATCAGGAGTTTGCGAAGGAGCTGACACCACATCTATTGGGGATGTTTAGCGAGGTGCTGGAGAATGCGGAGCTGCCAGAGACACTGACCCAGGCATTGATCACATTAATCCCAAAGAGGGGGAAGGGTCCGTTGGAGTGTGGGTCATACAGGCCCATATCATTGTTAAATACGGATGTGAAAGTGTTGGATAAGTTAGTGGCGGGGACGATGGAAGGATGCGTTCCAGGGGTGGTTGCAGAGAACCGAATGGGTTTTGTGAAGGGCAAGTAACTTTCCAGTAACATTAGGCAGTTAGTAAATGTGATCGTTACCACGTCGAAGGGACTGGTACTGGAGGTACTGGTCTTGGTCTTTATGGACATGGAGAAGGCTTTCGATTGGGTGGAGTGGTGGTACCTGTTTGGGGTTTTGGGAAGGTTTGGGCCGAAGTCTGTGGCATGTGTGTGTCTGCTGTACGTGGCCCTGGTGGTGAGTGTATGGAAAAACGAGATGAAATCACGGAGCTTCGGGTTGCATAGGGAAACGGGCCGAGGTGTCCACTGTCACCGCTGCTGTTCGCGCTGGCAATGGCTCTTAGGGGGTCAGTAGGATTGTGAGGGGAGTAGAGAACACCGGGTATGTGAGATGGTGGTGTATGTGAGGTGGTGGTGGGAAGGAGAGGAGTTACAATGGGTTAGAATAGATGAAGAATCCTGTAGGCGGTTGAGTTTGGGGCCATGGTGACAGCGGCGCTGCCACTGGCACCGAGGAGGTACATGGAGAGCCCAGTGGAGAGTCCACGATTATCGTGTGGAACCAGTTGAGGAGACACTTTAAGATGGAGGGCATGTCGGTGCTAACACCGCTGTGTGGGAACCATGGGTTTAAGCCGGTGGAGGTGGATGCCATGTATAGGAGGTGGAGAGAGGTGGGGCTGGTGAGGGATCTGTATCTGGAGGAGACGTTTGCAAGTCTGGAAGAGCTGCGTGAGAGGGTAGAGCTTCCGAAGGGAAGCAAATTCAGGTATATGCAAGTGAGGGATTTTGTACGGAAGGAATAGAGACAGTTTCCCAAGCTGTCGGAGTAATCCTTTTTGGAGCGGTTGCTCCTCCCGGATGTGGAAGGGGAGGGTAGGATTGGGGCTGTTAATGGGTGGCTGGGGGAGCAGGGGGAAGCGCAGGTGGTGAGGGTTAAGTAGAAATGGGAGGGGGAGCTGGGGGGGGGGGGGGGGGGGGGGAGTGTGAAGTGAGGCATGGATGAGTTTGATTCATCTACTCTGGGTCCCTGCTAGCCCCCTGCAGGGCTGAGAATTCGTGAACCTTTGAACCAAGTTTTTCTGGCGGAAATCTCTACCGTTTTGACGCCAGCGTGGGGACATAGTTCCAATAATGGAGAATCCAACTTTGCGGGTTTGTTTGTTTTGTGTCAACAATATTGTTAATTTGTACACACATAAACCAACTTCAAGTGCACCACATTAAAATTAAAGTTTAGTTGTCAAGCAACTTATGAATGAAGTTATTATACATGCTGTACATATACAATTATGACATATTTTCTGTAATATTTGATGGCTTTTCTTTTTCCAGATGAAACGTGTAAAATCTTCACAAAATCAGAAAAAAAAACATTTTAATTGATCATGTAAATATATTTAAAGTATGACATACATACATAAATACCACCTACTTGATCATTTCCAAAATGAGATAGTCAATACATACCAGGATATTCTGGAATAAAAGTTGAAAGGGTATAATTAGACTGGCATCTAAAATATATTCACGCTCAACGTAATAATAGATCCAAAATAATGGATATCCCAACAACATAAAAAAAGGCATTGCCTCACTTTATATAGGAAAATTGGTAGTATTAACAGAAAACAAAAAGCTCAAACAGCAAAAACAGCGCAACAGTCCCAGAAGTGAATAACGTTACGTATCAATAACTCAACGAATAAGATGCTGCAGCACCAGATGAAATTGATCAAATAAAATGCAAACAATTTCACAGCAGAATCAAATTATCTATACTTGTTAAGCCGGGGCTCATGTCGTAGATGAGGGAGGGGTATTTCTACTCATTATTGTGTTTTTGGGGTACTGTTCCCCTAGCCCCAGTCATTTTTCCTGGATCCTATAGGTTGTTGCTATATTAAAAGCAGCCTCTAAGGTGCTTGTGAGACAAGCAATGCTTGGATCCCTTCAAAGTGTTGACAACCAGATATTTAGTGCTACGCCTATGATAGTGACAACTTGCGAAGAAGAGCAATTACAAGCAAATCCATGGCATATGGAGCCAAAGAGGAGAAATCTAAATGCACGGTAGTAATTGGTTTAGGTTAGGGGATAGATGAACAGTTCTGTAGCCTAAAATTGAGAATCGTATACTGATTATCTCCCAATTGCCAGATAAAATATATAATGGAAAGGATACAAAAGATTTCAGAGAAGAGAATAGCCAAATTTCATGGTCCATTTAGGAACCAGTACATTAAGACGGTCCTGTAAAGGGAGTTTCAAGAATTAAGTCACAGGTTAAAGATGTATATTTTAACAATTTTGAGATTATGTCCATGCTACATGACAGTCTGTACAGGCTATATAGGCAATATGTGTGTGGCTAGAGAGAAAACATGGGAGGTAAAGGTTCACATTTATGGGAGACTCCAAACCATGAGCATCTTGTTTTTCGGTGTCTTGATCCCACCATAGCAACCTCTAATTGTATTTTGGAGTGTGTAGGTGATTTATTCAAGTGTGGGGCAACTTTATGATTGTGCAGCTGGTGCAGGTACTTCATGGCCGTGCGGCTTAGACGAATCATTTCAGCATCACCTGATTTTACAGGATGAAATTCATTTGTGTACTGTGAGTCACAACAATGCAGAAAAAATATTAACGCCATGATTTTTTGCTCGCATATGTCATGAGTGCAAATGGCGATGTGGGTACAAAATCCCACGATAGTTGAAAATTAGTATCTCATCAGTGATAGCCCTTGGGGGTAAAGGGACATGCCCAAGCAGTATCCTGACGTTGTCCCTGGCACTTTACCCGGGAAACTTGCCCTGCTACCCTAGAACCAGACATTGCTGACTCTATCAGGCCGTACCCCGCCACCATTATGGCGTAGACCACGCCTCCAAATTTGTCCTGTCCAAACAGCCAGAATATCTGAAGAGAAAACCCGTCAGCCAGCACACTGTACACAGAGTGGAAAATTCTACGTTGAATTATGTCCAGAAATATTGCACTTTTAATAAAATCTGTGAGTTTTTTAAATTAAAAGACAAGCCCAAGATAGATAAGGAAGTAGAGTCAATCACTGGCTGAATTGCTGGAGCGTGGTACTCTGAAAGAGACAATGGAACCACACCCTGTTTCCAGACAAATATACATCTAAAGTATACAGAAACAAATTGCAATCTCTGCTGGAGACAATGGGAGATAACGGGAGATGTCGGCCAAGATTCTCCGAGCCTCCGAGCCAAAATAGCGCCCGGTGCGGGGACGGAGAATGGAGCATCAGACCAGCGATTGGGTCCAACGCCATCCCGTGATTCTCCATGGACCGGAGAATTGCCGCCAGTCGCGCGCTCGCGGTCGACACGGCGCCGGTCAGGGGCCGTTGAAAGAGACCCCCTTGACGATTCTCTGCCGGCAGCTGACAGAGTACCCGCCAGCGTGGTTCTAACATGGTTCCACCCAGCAGGAGCTCGGAGTCGCGGCTGCGGTGGCCGCCCTGGTGGGGGTGGTGGGGGAATCTGTCACCGGGGGGTCTCCAGGACGGCCAGGCTCGCGATCGGGGGCCACCGATCGACGAGCGCATGAGATCTGGGGGGGTCCTATTTTTTCGGCGCCGGCACGCTGTGTTGGTCTGCCATGTCATGCAGGGCCGGTGTCACATGTGGCTGGCACGCACATGTGCGGAACCGTGGCCGGAAGTGCAGGGCCCCTTATCGGCTGCCAGAGCTACGTGGAGCACTCCGGGGCCCTGCAGGTCCCTTTCAAAACAGAGAATCACTCCAGACTTTCGAGGAAAAAGTCCGCGTGATACGCGCCACTTTTCTCGCGGGCATGGGGACATAGCCCCATTATTGGAGAATCCCACCCGTTGTACTGTTGTATCTTTAGACTAACAGTATAAAATTTATAGGTTGCAAATGCACGTGGGGTGAAAGCAATATTAAAAAGGTTTGTTAAATATGTCTATACTGTAGAAAGGCTGGTATTAGTCTAACGGCAAAGTAGCCGATGATGTCATGCATGTCACGTGACTAGGTTCTTAAAGAGATATTGCACACAACTACAAAAACCCATATATAACAGCCCTCCCCCTTTACTTCTAACGTTCAACACAACTTATAACAAATATTTTAACATAGTCATTTACATAGATACAAACGTTCAGGCATCAAATTAATACATGATAATAAGCAGACCCGTTGGGCAGTATCAGAGGCATCATGGGGATCTTAGAAAAATTTGGTTGGTCGGTTTCCGGGATACAAGTTGAACATAGGAAAGAGCAAGGTGTTCCCGATTGAGACGGGAAAGGAGGTTAGGAGAGTTGCCGTTTAGGGTGCCAGTGGAGGAGGTGGAGGAGGTGGGGGTGGGGGGGGGGTGGCGGCGAGCGAGCTTGGGTATGATGTAGATGATGCAGGGCTGAGCGGAGCTGCAGAAGTTGAACCTGACTCGACTGGTGGAGCAGGTGAAAGTTAATTTTAAGATATGGGATGTCCGCTGTCATTGGCAAGGAGCGTGCAGACAGTAAAAATGACGGTGCTGCCAAGATTTCAGTTTGTGTTCTAGAACCTCCTAATTTTCATCCCTAAGTATTTTATTAAGAAGGTCAATGTGCTGATCTCTGGATTTGTGTCAGTGGGTTAGGAGATCTTTCTTGGAGCAGGGGCGAGGGAGGGGGGCCTAGCGCTGCCGAATATGACGAGTTACTACTAGGCAGCGAATATTGCTATGGTTAGGTAATGGGTCGTGAGGGAGGGAAGGATTGGAGTGAGGTTGGATGGAGGCAGCATTGTGTAGGGGAACAAGTTTAAGGGCTTTGTTGTCAGTGCCTCTACCATTGTCGCCGGTCAGATACTCTGTGAGCCCAGTGGTGGTGTCTGCCCAAAGCGTGTGGGGGCAGTGGAGGCAGCAGTGGAGTTGGAGGGTGCCTCGGTGTGGGGATCGATCTGCAATAACCTTAGGTTTACGCCAGGGGGCTGGATGCGAGGTTTCGGGGGTGATGGGAGGCAGGGATTGAGCGATTTGGCGATTAGTTTGTAGGGGACAAATTTGCAAAGTTGGAGGACCTGAAGGAAGAGCATGAGTTGCCCAGGGGAATGGCTTTAGGTATCTGCAAGTCTGAGACTTTGTAAGGAGAGAGGTAACATCCTTTCCTGGGCTGTCGCCCCTGGGGTTGTAAGACAAGGTGCTGTCGAGGGACGAGACCAGGGAGGGGAAGGTGTCCGATGTGTATAAGAAGTTGATGGATTGGGATGGAGCCCTGGTGGGGGACATAAAGCATAAATGGGGGAAGGAGCTGGGAGGGGAGGTGAGGGCTGAAACATGGGCAGAGGCCTTGCGGAGGATCAACGCAGCCTCGCTGGGTGTGAGACTAATCCTCATCCAGTTCAAAGTGATACATAGGGTGCATATGACAGTGGCAAGGACGAGTAGGTTCTTTGAGGGGGTAGAGAATAAATGTGAGTAGTGTGACAGAAGTCCCACGAATCACATCCACATGTTCTGGACCTATTCAAGACTGAGGGGGCACGGCAGGAGTTCTTGGACATGATGCCAGAGGTGCTGGGTGTGGAGGTGGTCCCGAGTCTAGAGTTCGCAATATTCTGGGTGTCAAATGACCCGGGTGATCAGGGGGTGAGAGAGACCAATGTTCTGGCCTTTGCTTCCATGATAGCCTGGAAATGGATTTTGCTCGAGTGCCGGACCTGGAGCCGCAGAAAGTGGGGTTGTGGGTGAGCGACCTGACGGAATTCCTGAGGGTGGAGAGGGTTAAATTCATCTTGAGGGGGGTCGGTGGATGGGTTCACCCAGAGGTGGAAGCGTTTATTGATTTCTCTAAGGGAGTTTGAGGGGTCAGCACGGGTGGGGGAGGATAATGGAGTTAAAATGTGGAAGGCAGGATGTGAGAAATGGGTGGTATTAGGGGAGCGGGGGGGGGGGGGGGGAGTGGGTGTTGGTTGTTTATAAAGTTATTTGGTGGCTCTTATGCTTTTGTTTGTTTATATGAAAATGCCTTGAATAAAATATTTTTTTAAAAATTACATTGTAATAACACAATTAATAAGTTGGGCAATCAGGTGGGTGTCTATTTCTTGCTGGTAGCCGTGCATTTCCGGGACTTTGTTATTCGTGACTTTAGATGCATTTTCACATTCTCCAGTAAATGTCTCGACCCTGGAAGAAGTTACAGTCCCTCTTCCGAGGGAAGACCAGTAGTAGCAGGTATTAAAAGTGACAGTCAGATGGAACGGAGACCATTACCTCTTGAAGAAGTTCTGGCACTGGCACACTAATGCGTGTTGACAATAATTGATTCGCATGGCATTTCCACAAGGGTTCGTCTGTCGATTGGACCATGTAGGCTATTGGATCTGTCTGAGCCAATACCGTCAAGGGGACCCACTTCTCACCAGCGCTAACACTAGTTCTCATTGTTGAAACAAGATTTTCTTGGAGTTACTTTCTCATTCGAGATCTGTGACTGTTGGTTTCGCTCTATTATGTCACATGTCTTCTCTGGTAAGGGTAAATCGAAGGTAGTCCTCAGCTTCCTTTTCATCAATAACAAAGCTGGGTAACTTTGTGCAGTCGCATGTGTAATATTTTGGCATGTTGCTACAAACTTGTTCACACGACGATTAAGTGATCCTTGGTCTTTGGAAGCTTTCAGTGCATGCATCAAGGATTGGGCAAACCTTTGGGCTAACCATTCGTGGATGGGTGGTAAGATGCTGATTTACATGTTCAACACACATCTTTAAGTAGTCTTCACACCCTTGGGCTGCAAACTGTGGACCATTATCACTCGCATTCTGCTCTGATTTTCCAAATCTCACAAAGGCCTTGTCAGGCTTCTCAATCGTTTGTTCCGCAGTGGTTGACTTCATCAGGCCACTTAGAGTGTGTGTCTATAATGACCATGAACATGTGCCTCCTGAATGAACTAGCAAAGTCAACGTGCAGACATTGTCACAGCATTTTAGGTTACTCCCATAGATGCAATCGTGACAACGGCGGTGCGTTCCTGACTGGCACAGTCCTGCTTTTCCTTCTATTGGGCATCAATTCCTGGCCACCAGAAGTAGCTTTGTGCTATTCCTTCATTCGCACTATACCTGGGTATCCTTCAGTTGTCTGTTCCAATATGCGATGTCGCTAACTTGGAGGAATAATTACTCTCATCCCCCACATCAGCCCTGTGCTGTTAATTCGAGTCTCCTGGAAATGCATGGTTTAATTCGGAATGTATTCCTGCTATACTCCCCTTGAATACCATTTCCAGTACCTTCCTCATCACAGGATAATTTTGTGTATGTTTTTGGACTTGAACTGCAGTCACTGAGACATTCTCGAACAGCACACAATCAAAAATATCATCATGACTAGATTGTATCTACCCAGCTGGCAAAGGCAGAGAGATAATGCTTTTGAATTGGCATGATTTTCTGACTGACGTTATTTGATCTCATAGGAATGTGCAGGTAATATTAAAGACCATCGGTGGAGTCTACTTGCAGCCAACAAAAGGATCATTTTGTGTAGCCCAAAAATAGCTGCCAAGATCCTGTGGTTCGTCTGCAATATGAAGTGATGACCATAAAGGTATTTGTGAAATTTCTGTACACTCTGTGCCTCCTTCTCCAACTGAGAGTAGTTAAATTCTGCACTCGTTAGCATACGAGGTGCAAAAGCCCTCGTATTCCCCTGAAGACATCACCGCTCCAACACTATGGTGAAGCATCACAGGCAAGTTGTAATGGCAACATTGGATTGAAATGTTCCAACACTTCTGACTTCTTCAGTGCTTCTTTGGCTGATTTATATGCTTTTTTGCATTCAGATGTCCACTGCCGTGCCTATTTTGTGCACAACAAGATATGTACAGTTTCAATAGCTTGCCAGATTCAAGGTGACTTTTCCATAGTAGTTCATTAACTCTAGGAATTACCTAAGTTGAGTGACATTCATTGGTCATAGAGTCTCCATAATAGCTTCCATCTTTTTAAATGCTTTATGCAGATCCTTATTGACAATTACATGTCTTAGATAGCCATAGAATCCCATAGAATCCCTGCAGTGCAGAAGGCAACTAATTTGAGTCTCCACTGACCCTCCGAAAGAGCACTCTACCCCCGCGATATCCCCATAACCCTGTGAATTAATCATGGCCAATACACCTAACCTGCGTATCTTTGGACTGTGGGAGGAAACAGGAGCACCCGGAGGAAACCCACGCACACACAGGGAGAATGTGCAAACTCCACACAGGAACCCAAGGCCAGAACCGAACCCAGGTCCCTGGCGCTGTGAGGCAGTAGTTCAACCATGCCACCCTTGGAAAGATTCTCCATCCCAGGATGCCCGGAATGTGTTCACTGATGGGATGGAGATTTAGGTGTCGGGGGAAGATCGGGATTGGCGGCAAATGCAATGCTCTGACCCCCAGTTAGCAGCATGAACAAGGTCCACGATGTATGCCGACAGGGGGATGCAAACAAATGCAAATAGGTCTAAATGACTCATTTGCGTATATTTCACAGGCACTGCGCCCGATACTCTGGCCTCCCATGATTCTCCGGTCCCCACGGCCGAGAATCACGTGGATGTGGATCACTTGTGGTTTTTACCAGCGTGGCCCTGACGTGGTGGACCTCGCGATGGGCCAATTGGGAAGCCTAATTGAGACCATCCTAGCCCATCTTGGGCCACCACCCTGAAAAATGCACCGCCAGCCCACCTTGAAAAGCCCCTAGTCGCCACATTCCGTCACCTGTTCGGTTCCACAGAGAGAATTCAGAATATCCAAATAACCTATCAGCACATCTTTCGGGATTTGTGGGAGGAAACCGGAGCACCCGGAGGAAACTCACGCAGACACGGAGCGAACATGCAGACTCCGCACAGTGACCCAAGCCAGGAATCGAACCTGGGACCCTGGAGCTGTGAAGCCACAGTGCTACCCACTGTGCCGCCCCCAAATATCACAAAGGTCTTGTCGGGTATCTCAATTATTTGTTCCGCAGTGGTTGACTTCATCAGGACCACCTCAGTACACTTTGAGTGTGCATCTACAACAACCATGAAGTGCTACAGCTTCACTGTGGTTGTTGTTCTTTTCTTTCACATTGTGAATTTTTCTCAATTGAATTCATTTTGTTACTTCCTTTAAATGTTTTCTTTTGAGCTTTCTTCGCTGGTGAAGTTACTTTGCTCCAGCAAGCTCTTGCTGTGTGTCTAGTTCTGCCACAATCTTTACATTGGCTGTCCTTACTCCAGCAATCAGGCTATAAATGGCCCATTTTTGCATAGCAATGACACGTCTATTGCTGGGTAGGCATCTTCTGGCCGGCAGCCAGTTTATTGATCCTCTTGCTTCAAGCTGAGAAGCTTCTTTAGCTGCGAGCTCCGTTGAAACAGCAATATTTAATACAGTCTTCAGAATAAATTATCGCTAATTTTGTCGTCTAACAAGTTGCCAAATTTGCAAAACTCTGCAAGTCGCCTGAGGGTTGCGATGAACTGTGCAATATTTTCCTCTTCTGAATCCTTTGATGAAGTCGAAACCTCTCTGCAATAGTTAATGGCTTTGATGCATAATGGTCTTTTGATATTTTAATTAATTCTTAATACATCTTATCCACTAGTTTCTCGGGCTGAACCAAGCTTCTTAACAAATTGAAAGCTTTGCTTGCAATTGTACTTAGGAATGCAGGAGCCTTAATACCTTTTTAGATTAATCTTGTGATCAGCAGAGGGATTTGGAAATGAAAGGAAGCCAGTTCAACCTTCTTCACCTGGGAAAGAACAACTTGGGGGTATCCCAGCCAGACTCTAAGAAATTGTGGGACCTTGTCTAGGATAACAAATTTGGGGACCCTCGCCCTGAAACCGATAGTAACTTGTTTATCAGTTTCAGAGACCTTTTGACCCTTGCATTGGCTATTCCCTGGGAGTGGAGGTCGGGAGCAAATGAACCTTAACAGTACAATTTATAAGAGATGCTAAGTAAACTTAAAGAGGTGCAGAAATTTAAAGTAGGTAGTGGGCACATATGAAGATAAATATATTGGTAGTCTTTATATATTTCAACCTATGTAATAACCATCTAGATGACAAAATTACCTGGCACAAAGCAGTGAATAATGCAATAAATATGGAGGCATGGAATGTGTTTATAGTCAAGTGATTGAGTGCCATAATACTGTAAATTCAAGTTTGATGTGATGTGATGGAGACTATGGTGAGAAGGTTATCCCTACTTGTTGTGTTCAGGGTAACCTGCCATTTTACATCAATGGATGTAAAATGTTGGGAAGAAATTCATGGTGCAGCTGAGCAGAAATGTTACTGGCAGTACCAATCCAATGGGTGGATCAGTTAATGCTGTTAATTATGGAGAAGATTGGCATTCTCCCATGTTGGTCAGAAGAGAAATGTTATTGATAATTTTAAAACCATGTTCGATTCAGTGGTATACATTTATACAGAGATTGATAAAGAGAAATGTAGCCTCACTACAGACAGAAACAGGGGAATGCATAATGAGGGACAAAGAAATGGCTGAGCAATTGAATACATACTTTGGTTCTGTCTTCACAAACGAGGACACAAATCAGATCCCAGAAATGTTGGAGAATGAAAAGTTTAGTGAGAGGGAAGAACTGAAGGAGATCAACATTAGTAGAGAAATGGTGCTGGGAAAACTGATGGGATTGAAGGTGGATAAATCCCCAGGGCCTGAGAATCTGCATCCCAGAATGCTTAAGGAGTTGGCTCTGGAAATAGTGGATGCATTGGTGGTCATCTTCCAGGATTCTATCGACTCTGGAACTGTCCCGGCAGATTGGAGGGTAGCTCACGTCACTCCGATATTCAAAAAAGGAGGTAGAGAGAAAGCAGGGAATTATAGACCAGTAAGCCTAACATCAGTAGTGGGGGAAATGCTTGAATCCATTATCACGGACTTTATAGCAGAACATTTAGAAAGCAGTGGCAGGATCAGTCAGAGTCAGCATGGATTTATGAAGGGAAAATCATGCTTGACAAATCTGTTGGAATTCTTTGAAGAGGTAACCAGTACAGCCGACAAGGGGGAGCCAGTCGATGTGGTATATTTGGACTTTCAGAAGGCGTTTGACAAAGTCCCGCATAAGAGATTATTGTGCAAAATTAAAGCGCATGGGATTGGGGGAAATGTATTGAGGTGGATAGAAAACTGATTGGCAGAGAGGAAACAAAGAGTAGGGATTAATGGGTCCTTTTCAAATTGGCAGGCAGTAACCAGCGGGGTACTGCAGGGATCGGTGCTGGGATCCCAGCTTTTCACAATATATATTAATGATTTGGATGAGGGAACAAAATGTAACATCTCAAAGTCTGCAGATGATACCAAATTAGGTGGGAAGGTGAATTGTGACGAGGATGCAGGGATCCTACAGCAAGATCTGGACTGGTTGGGCGAGTGGGCAAACCAATGGCAGATGCAGTATAATTTGGATAAGTGTGAGGTTATTCATTTTGGAAGCAAAAACAGGAAGTCAGATTACTACCTGAATGGTTGTAAATTGGGAGAGGGGAGTGTGCAGCGGGACCTGGGTGTCCTTGTGCACCATTCGCTGAAGGTAAGCATGCAGGTGCAGCAGGCGGTAAAGAAGGCTAATGGTATGTTGGCCTTCATTGCAAGAGGTTTCGAGTATAGAAGCAGGGATGTGTTGCTGCAATTGTACAGGGCCTTGGTGAGGCCACATGGATTATTGTGTGCAGTTTTGGTCACCTTCTCTGAGGAAGGATGTTCTTGCTCTTGAGGGAGTGCAGCGAAGGTTTACCAGACTGATTACAGGGATGGCGGGACTGTCATATGAGGAGAGATTGACTAGGTTGGGATTGTTCTCGATGGAGTTCAGAAGAACGAGGGGGGATCTCGTAGAGACTTATAAAATTCTAACAGGACTAGACAGGGTAGATGCAGGGAAGATGTTACCAATGATGGGTGTGTCCAGAACCAGGGGTCACAGCCTGAGGATTCAGGGTAAACCATTTCTGACAGAGATAAGGAGACATTTCTTTACAAAAAGAGTGGTGAGCCTGTGGAATTCATTACCACAGGAAGTAGTTGATGTTAAAACTTTGAATATATTCAAGAGGCGGCTGGATATAGCACTTGGGGAGAATGGGATTAAAGGCTATGGGGACAAAGCAGGTTTAGGCTATTGAGTTGGATGATCACCCATGATCGTGTTGAATGGTGGAGCAGGCTCGAAGGCCCAAAAGGCCTCCTCCTGCTCCTATCTTCTATGTATCTATGTATTCAAATTAGTACATTTAATAGCAGCTCATGGAATTGCTTGAGATGAGTCACAGGATATCCTCATTGTAGTTTTTTTTGTGGGCTGTTTTAGCTCAGTTGGCTGGAGAACTGGTTTGTGATGTAGAGCAAGGCCAACAGTGTGAGTTCAATTCATAAAGGCCCCACCTTCTCAACCTTATGCCTGAGGTATGGTTAGATCACCACCAGTCAGCTCTCCCCCTCAAAGGGGAAGCAGTCTATGGTCATTTGGGACTATGACAACTTTCCTTACTTCATGCTCTTTGTGATATAGGGATGTTATCAATGCTGTGTGATTGTAAAGTGGCAGAATAACTATGGATCACACTTACAAGAAATAAAGGTCACACTGAGGGAAATAATTCAAAATTTGTGAACAGAGGTACTTACAACATCTGGGATTTCACAGGCATTTTCTCGCTGATTTTGTTCTGGGTCACAGTAAATCCTTAACTTTTGAACTTCAAACTGCAAACAAAACATAATGTCATGTTAAACAAAAATAAAACATGTAGAATTTTGCTTTTAAACAATGTCCGGTGGGATTTCCCCTCAAAAATTGCAATGTGACATTTTTGGCGAGAAAATTGGTGTAATTCCTGCTGGCCTCAGTGGTGTGATTCGGACTGCAATTTCCAGGTACATTGAAAATGTTTTTTGCCCCCCAAGTCTGAGGTGCAATGTGTCTGATTCACCCACGCGAGTGGTCATCTTCAACGAAAGGGGTTCAGCATTTAAACGGCTCCACAGCACTTGCTCTCATTCAAACCAGGAAGCTAATCAGCTAGGAAACCAGCACCTAGATTTACGAAGGAGGCCCCCAGCCACTTACTGGATGCTGAGAAAGGTAAGCAGGCTACAATATACCCTCGGAAGGTAGGAGGTTCCTCAGCAAGGTGATGAGTCGCACCTGGGGCACGGTGGCTGGACTGGTCAGTGTCAGAGGCCTGACCAAGAGGACGGGTGTGAAGTGTAGGAAAATGATGAATGGCCTACTACAATTAGAAAGGGTAAATGGTCCTAGTCCCATCTCTGCACTCCAGCCCTCCATCACCCACCAGAAAATCACCAGCTCACAGGGCCCTAGTACTTGGCTGCACCTTCATCCAGATTACCAGACTTAATTGAGTTCTTGTAGTCCAAACCCTTGACCAGGCCATGCACTAAAAACATGTCCCTTGCCTTACAGGACCTCAACATAAGAGCCTGGCCCGTCTCCCAGCAGTATCGCATCACCCACCCTTGACACAAACTCGGAGGAGACCTCGGAGGAGGACATGGTTGATGCATCACAGCTTTCATCCGCACCATTCACCATTGCACTTTCTGGTGAGCACCACACAGTTTCTGATGCACATCAGGTGAAGGCAGGAGTTTCCCAGGGATTAGACAGTCGGAGGTATGATCGAACCCAGGACCAGCTGTGCTCTAAGAAGGTGCCGTGCCTCTGGACACGTTTGTCCCTCAGCTGCTGGAGATGCAAAGACAGAGCTGGGAATACCAGGAGGGTTGTCAGTGACATTCCTACAACTGCAAGGCGAAAAGAGGACTACCAAAACCACCTGTGTAGAAGATGTTGCCAGTGATGCGTGACACCCAGGCAAACTCTGCAAGGGTGGCACCGGCAGTGGAAAGCCTGGGTCAAGTAAAGCCTCGGACCAGAGGGCATAGTCTCCGAGTAAGTAAGTGGTCGCACATTTAAGACAGAGCTGAGGAGGAATTTCTTTTCTCAGAGGGTAATGAATCTGTGAAATTATTTATCGCAGAGAGCAGTGGAGGCTAAGATAGACAGATATTTAATTAGTAAGGGAATCAAGGGTAATGAGGGTAAGGCGAAACAGTGGAATTGAAGATGATCTCATTTAATGGCAGAGCAGACCTGATGGGCAGAATAGCCTACTTCCGCTCCTACATATTATGGTCTAGGAGGTCAGATCCATGATGGGAGAACTCCAAAGCATGGTTCACTCCCCGAGAACCATGGCTAAGGGCTTCAACACCATGGTGCAGACAAATGCAGACCTCCAGGACTGACATGTCAGATGATGGTAAGGCTTCTGGAGATCACTCCAGCTGTCCCTTTGTCCCATGGAGTAATCCAGGGGCCCATGAGCACATGGAGGGAGGAGAATCCGCTGGAGCACATTCCGGGTCCTTCCACCCAGGAGAGTCTGAGGGTGACCTGCCCAACTGAATTCCCCCATTTCTGATACCGGCAACTCACGGGTTGCAAGCCGAATAGGGTGACGCAGCAACACCAATGCCATCTGAAAGGAGGCCAGGGCCCTCCAAGTCTCAGCCCTCCAGAGAACGCCCGCCAAGGGCATCCCAGCGAACACTCACCTGATGTGCACCCTGGGAATACACCTAGATGTAGTGGGAGGGTATGCAAATGTAAGGAATTGTAGAGGCATAGTGCGGGCTCGAGTGAAGTGAGGCACAGATAGTTGGGGACTTTATCACTTGTAACATCGGCACATGTCACTGTATTAAATTCTATTGGTTTTCACAATCTTAAGGCCCTCACTTTTCTTCAACTCTTCCCAGTGGCATAGCTCTTCTCCTCATCTGGACCAAAGATCTTATCATGGGCCCTCAATGTCAGGCAGACAGTGAGGTACTCTCATAGCGAATGTTTCATTAATTGTGAAAGGGCTCAGGCTTGAATCAGTGAACCCTAGACCCTCACCCCAATACTCCTTTAGTGCGGAGGGACAAAGGAATCTAGGGCCAAATCTGACTCGCTCATTAGCCGGGGAGTTAGCATGCTGGCAGCAGACAGACAGGAGTCAGATATAAGGAGTAGCTGAGGAACAGCACAGACCATTCCTCATTGCGAGTTGTCATCGCCCTCCTGCATTCACTGGTCAGCAGACACTCAAAGACACCCCAGCGCCAGCACCCTGATAACTAAGATTTCGGCAGCCCTTATTCCATGGCTGCGGACAGGGTCATGATGGACTGGGGTGGAGAGGGATGCTTCTTGAGCTGTCAGACAACATGCTAGTCATATTGCGTGAAGTGGAAAATGATGAGGGTTTCCCGCGACCTCTTGCCCATGCAAATGATTCCCTCTCCGCCTGGCCTCCATTCTCCGGCTCCTCCTCGGCCTCTTCCTCTATTCCTTCAAGGATTTCCTTCTCATCCGAGGAAACATGATGTTCCTGCAGGCCTTCTCAGTAAGGTCTTCGCCTTGCAGCTGAGCCAGGTTATGTAAGGCATAGCAGTAAACCATGGGGACTGTACTGAAAGGCCTGCTGTCGAGGCAGCGGGAGTACATCTTGAGGAGGCTAATACACCGCTCTATCACAGACCATGTGGCACTATGAGCCTTGTTGTATCAGGCCTCTGCTTCAGTCTCAGGCCCCCGCACTGTCATCATCAGCCAAGACCTCAGGGGCTCTCCCTTGTTCCCTACAAGCCACTCCTGCAGCCCGGGGTAAAACTCGAAATTTCCAGGGATTTGCGATTGCCTGAGGATGTAGCAATCATACATGTCCCTGGAAAATAGGCAGGCATGTGCATGAACCCTCATCTGGTGGTCACACACCAGCTGGACATTGAGGGAGTGGAACCCCTTCCTGGCACCCGTGCCATCCCATCTTCACTGCATGACTGGCTCAAGACTATGCCTTCGCCCAATCAGTTACCTTTGGCCTCTTGTCTGGTGCTCCCCTCCCTTTTTCTCAATATCACAGGGGTCCTAACCAGAGGTTTATATGATTGTCCATCCCGCACAGGCAGAGTCTACTTTATGATGGTGTCCGCCTTGGGGGCTACTGGATACTCAGTGGCAGGCGCTAGGGTCCAGCAGATAAGAAAAAGCAGTCCCTCTGGACCCCATGTACCCAAGTGTTTATTCTTGAACCCTGAGCTTTCAACCTCCTTGACTTTGAACTCCTTGACCGTGAGACAGTGGGCAGCTCACACTGTTAAGGGTTATTTCTTGGTGACCAGTTAGTTTGATGAGCATGAGTTTCAGGAATGTTAGAGGAAACAATTGTGTTCTGCTTCCAGGGATAGTCAAAGCTAGGAGGCATCCTTCTTACTCAGGTTGCATAATTCTGAGTCCTCATTACTGTCAGGCTTTCACACTTAAGACTCCTGGACAGCCACTCCATAATTTTTTGCCTCCACCCTCCCCCAGGCTAGGAACTGTGTTGGCTATCCTATCGGGATCTGATCCACCCAACCCATTAGGCCCACCTCCTTCACTCTCATCACACCCTACCCCGCCCTCCCACCCCATGTGGCCTGCACACACAGCCGGCCCATTCTCTCTTACCACAGGCAGCACACACACTCAGGACAGTAAAAACCTTTTAAGTAACATAGGCAGCAGGCTTCAGGGACCGCCACACCAGCCGCGACCCCCATCCCGGTAACCCTGATCACCCACCCCGTCCCTCCAACAGCCACGAGAACTCCACCCTTCTCTTCTGGAGCTAGACAGTGGGCTCTGCACCCTTAGACTCCTTCCTCCCTCTCGGAAGTCATGGCGCCTGGGGTTCCCGTTTCTAAAAAGTAATAATAATTAGTACCCGTGAGACATCATGTCTGGTGGGTGGGAAGATTTATGAGGTCTGAAGATGTGATGTTATCCTCACTAAGTATATTATAATAAATTCAAATTGATTAAAATCAGGTTCGTGCCCTCGCGTCATCGGAGAAGGCCTGGGAAGATTGCATTCTGCAAATCCCATTTTTGGCCTCTCGCTTTATTTAGCAGCCATTATGGGATTTGCACCCATAATGTGCAAATAGGCCTGTTAAATTCCGCCTGTTATGTTTTGTTCTATATACAACAATAAATAACATTCAAGATTGGAAGTTTGATGGAGCCTTTTGAACTCATAAATCTCAGCTTCCTATTGATTTGCACAGGAGCCATTGCATAACCAGAGCAATTCCATTCATCTTTATTTAATTTAAATTTAAAATCAGTAAAAGGTCAAGAGATAAACAGAAAATACAGACACCCTTTCTGAGCCTGTAATGTATGCTCGGAACATTTGTCATTCATTATTACTGAACAAAAGCCAAACTTACTGGTACAGTTGCTTCTTTCCCAAAGTATTTTCCTATCTGTGTCCTTCCACTGACGAAGATACCAAGAACAGGTTCTAGTTGCCTTGTTTCAACTAATTTATCATCGAGGTATAAAGTGACATCTCTCTCGGTTACCAGGACTCTCAGCAAGTGCCAGTTTTCATCAAACAACGCCTTGAGTAAGATAACATTCGATAAAATGTCAGTATTTGTATAGTTTAGTTTGCGTTTTCTTATTCTCTTCATATCATAACTGTTCATCTGCAAACAATCTCTTTTGGCTCTGAACTTCAATGTGCAAGATTTATCATACACTGCTTAACTCATGTTAGCTCACTAGGCTAAATCGCTGGCTTACCAAGCAGACCAGCAGCACGGTTCGATTCCCGTACCAGCCTCCCCGGACAGGCGCCGGAATGTGGCGACTAGGGGCTTTTCACAGTAACTTCATTGAAGCCTGCTCGTGACAATAAGCGATTTTCATTTTCATTTTCATTTCAATAATAATAATCGTTATTAGTGTCACATGTAGGCTTACATTAACACTCTTCTATCTGCTCCAGGCCTCCCCCAAATCCCCAACCCCCCAAACTCCATGCCCCTTCTATTCCCCTTCCATTATCCCCCTGCATACTCCATACCCAATCTTCTAGTTTCCCGTATGTACAAAACCGATGAGGTGCACAGGCAAATTTTTGACATTCCCCTGAAGCAAACATAAGTAAACCGCTTTGAAAATCTCCTTTGATGTAGGTTGCAGTCAGTCCCACTAACCCTGGAACAGAACCTCCCAGTTGTTTCAGAAACTTAGACCACCTATCCTTCACCCCTCACTATATACACCCACTGTTCCATGGCCCCTCACGCCCTCCATGCCACCTCAACAGCCGCTCACCCAATATCCACTATGGGCAGATCTCAGAGGCAATGTGGAGATAAAAAAATATTAATAATAATGTTTATTGTCACAAGTAGGCTTACATTAACACTGCAATGAAGTTACTGTGAAAAGCCCCTCGTCACCACATTCCGGCGCCTGTTCGGGTACATAGAGGGCAAATTCAGAATGTCCAATTCACCCAACAGCACCCCTTTTGGGACTTGTGGGAGGTAACCGGAGCACCCGGAGGAAACTCGCGCAGACACAGGGAGACATGCAGACTCTGCACAGGCAGTGACCCAAGCCGGGAATCGAACCTGGGTCCCTGGCGCTATGAAGCAACAGTGCTAACCAATGTGCTACCGCAACGCCCAAATAGATATATAACACAATGGACTATGAATCACACAATAATTCTCCTCATAGTACTGAGCAAATTCAGACATTTCATTGGAAACTGAGAGGTAAAGCATTAGCGGAAATAGGTGATCTGGACAATCAATCCAAAAGAACACTATTATTTTCATGGAGCTGTTCAGTGAATGATCTAATATAATGCTGTGACTGACGTGGTGGTACAATTAATTAAACAAACTTTCAATTATAAAGATCTCACATTTCTGTAAGTAGAGCTTTCATCTGGATGGCCTTGAACATTAACAGTTTATTTTAAAGGCCAGCTTGGCAGAAGGGTTGAGAACTAATGGATACTGAAATAAGATTATTGGCAAAAGAACCAGAGGCAACATGAGGAAAATCTATTTTATGTAGCAAGTTGTTAGGATCTGGAATGCACAGCCTGAGAATGTGTTGGAGGCAGATTAAATTGTGGTTTACAAAATAGAATTGGCTAATTATCTGAACAGAAACAATTTGCAAGAGAAAGGGATTAGTTGCATGCTCTTACAACAGGGCTGGTTTAGCACAGTGGTCTAAACAGCTGGCTTGTAATGCTTACAATGCAGAACAAGGCCAGCAGCGTAGGTTCAATTTCTATACTGGCCTCGGAATGTGGCAATGAGTGACTTTTCACAGTAACTTCATTGAAGCCTACTTGTGACAATAAGTGATTATTATTATTACAAAAAAACAGACTCAACGGGCCCTCTTGGTGCTGTAACTGGTCTATAAATTTTGGATTCTTGGCAATAAAGCACGAGGGCACATATGGCCAGAATTTTGCACAGATGTATCTCAGCCACGACACTGGGGTGCAATACCAAGTTGAGGTCAATCATCCTCTTGAGGTAAGGAGGGAAGTAGAAAGCGAGAGGCACTATGATCCACTCTCATTCATCTGACACTGGTATCAGTACATCAATGGATATGTGCGAAATCAGCTGCTACCTCTACAGCAAAGGCACATGCCCAACATACAAAAACACAAGACGGGGAAACAATGTGGATGGGGGCAGTAGGAATATTGAGCTCCTTGCGACCTTGAAATCTAAGCTAAAAAACTTTGCACAGTAGCATCTGACCATTCAATGTGCTGGTCCATGTGTCCTGAGCCCTGAGAAAAATTTGACTTTGAGTTTCATTTAAATTTTGCCATCAACCTGTAGCATAAAATGGGCAGCGCACTGCAGCTCACTGGTCAGGCACTGAAGAAATAATGAGCTGGCTGGTAGGTCAGAAAAGAAGGTGATCCCATGGGGAGCGCAAACAGATTAGCAGTGGGCCCAAATTCATTTGTCATCCACAAAAGAAAACCTCAATATTTTGGGGTGTATTATTGAGTGGCTGCCAAAGGTCTCT
Organism: Scyliorhinus canicula; assembly: GCF_902713615.1. Classification (NCBI taxonomy): domain Eukaryota; kingdom Metazoa; phylum Chordata; class Chondrichthyes; order Carcharhiniformes; family Scyliorhinidae; genus Scyliorhinus; species Scyliorhinus canicula. The sequence goes on from NC_052151.1 coordinate 184,819,837, forward strand.
TTAGAAACTGTAAGTAGAAATAGGGAGAGTATGAATAATAAAATTCTCTACCCAATTGTTCCTAATTTTACAACCCCAGTCATACAGGACATTAAAATCCATGCTGAAGGAGCTGATTGCCTGTTTCAGATGGGGCCCTCAATGAATAATGACCCAACAAGCCACCTGACAGTCATGTGGCCTGAATTCTCCAGTCGTTTGCTGGCGGCATACCCAGCCCACGGGTTTCCAGGCAGCATGGGGTGGCTTCATGGGAAACCCCATTGACAATGTCGGGAACAGAGAATCCTTCTACCAGTGAATGGTGTGCGTTTTGGAGGCGAGAGCAGCAAGAAAGGGAAGGATGATCTAAGTACAGCTCAGCAAAGGATAAGGTGGGGAAAATGGCAGACGGGGAGCCCAGAGATCAGACAACGGGAGGAATTGCAACAAGTCCCGGGAGGTGGCCACCACACTAGCGAGGTAGCTAGCACCAGGATTCATGATGAAGAAAGAGGCCGCGGCACATCCCCCGCAAGGGGGAAGGCACCTAGTAGAGGTGGGTGGGGGGAAGCGATAATGGATACCGGGGGTGTGGTAATCAGGGGAATAAACAGAGGGGTGGGGGGTTTAGCTAGAGGATGGAAAGAAGATGGTGGGGGTGGGGTGGGGGGGGGGGGTGGGGGGGAGGAGAGGGCACCTTAAGGGAGAAATAGGGGAAGAAAGATCGAGGACATTAGACCGGCTACAACAGGCCACACATAGCGACTTGGAACAAAATGGCGCTGCAAGCAACAATTTGGGAAGATCCCTGGACGAAAGGAAACCCTGGAGTGCAGGGGCTCATCCACATGGCGAACACACAGTTAGTGGCCATATTGGATGCCCCTGGACAAAGGGAAATACCAGAGCACAGGGGCTTGACCTCATGGGGAGAACAGTGACCGTGGCCATTTTGGACGGCCCACAAAAAAAGGAAAATCCCGGAGTGCAGGGGCGCGTCCACCAGGTAAGTATGGTTAATCCAACAGGAGCGGGGGGGGGGGGGGGGGAGAAATATTCTCCATCAGGATAGTCACCTGGAACGTTAGTGGACTTAATGTCCCAGAGAAAAGATCCAGAGTCTTCGTCCACCTGAGAAACATGAAAGCCAATATAGTCTTCCTCCAAGAGACGCACCTGAGGGAGAAGGACCGACTGTGGGTAAGGAAGGGCTGGGTGGGGCAGACATATCATTTCTGCTACGGGACGAGGGTTAGGGGGTAACCATTTTGCTAAATAAAAGGATGATGTTCACGGTGACAAAGACGGTTACGGACCCAGGGGGATGGTATGTCATGGTCAGTGGTGCCCTCGACGGGGAACCGGTAGTCCTCGTTAACATGTATGCTCCCAACTGGGACGACACAGAGTATAAAGAAGACCAGGGTGGAAACCCCGGACATAGATATGCACCGACTGATCATGAGTGGGGCGGGGGATCTCAACAGTGTACAGGACCCACTGACAGACAGGTCGAATCCCAAAACGGCGAAGATCTCCAACATAGCAAAAGAACGCAACCTATTTATGGAGCAAATGGGGGCGGTGGGCCCATGGCGATTCACCCCTCAGGGGAGAAAGAGTTCTCCTTCTTCTCCAAAGTACATAAAGTCTATTCATGGATCGACTTCTTTGTAATGGGAAAATGGGTGCTTTTCGAGGGCTGGTAAGGGCGGAATACTCCGCAATTGTAATCTCTGACCAAGCTCCACATTATATGGATGTGAGGTTGGAGGCGGGCCATGCGCAATGCCCCCCATGGAGGTTGGACACAGCCCTCCTGACCAACGCGGCTTTTTGTGAAAAGTTATCGCAGGCCATAGACGAGTATATTATTAACAACCAGAACTGGGAGGTCTCGCCCTCCACGTTCTGGGAGGCGCTGAAGGCTGTGATCAGGGGAGATATTATTGCTTTTGAAGCACCAAGTGAAAGGGAAGAGAGGGTGGCTAGGCAACAGCTAGTTGACTCCATACTTGTGGTAGACTGACGATACTCCGAGGCCCGAACCTTAGAGCTCCTGGCGGAGAGGAAAAAGCTACAGGTAAACTTTGATCTGCTCTCCACGAGGAAAGCAGTGCACCAACTCCACCAGGCTTGTGGGACCCTGTACGAGCACAGAGACAAGGCTAGCCGTCTGCTGGCTCACTGACTGAAAAAGCAGGCAGTCACGAGGGAAATAGCACAGATCAGGGACAGCAGAGGCAAATTATTAGCAGAACCGAAAAAGGCTTCGAGACCTTCTACCAGGGACTGGGAACCCCCAGCAGGGAACTTGAGGATGAAGCAGTTCCTTGATGGACTAGACATGCCAGTTGTGGGGAGGACAGCCTGGAAGCAGCGCTAGAACTGGGAGAGGTCATGGAGAGTATTAGCTCCATGCAGACGGGGAAGGCGCAGAGACCAGACGGTTTCCCAGCAGACTTCTACAAAAGAGTTGCGACAGCACTGGCCCCGCACTTGCGCGAGATGTTCACAGACTCGCTGGTGAGGGGCACTCTGCCGCCTACGCTCGCACAAGCCTCAATCTTGCTGATACCTAAAGATGACAAAGACCCAACCAAATGCGATTCCTACAGACCCATCTCGCTACTAAACGTAGACGCAAAAATATTGGCCAAGGTCCCAGCCAAAAGGCTGGTGGGCTGTGTACCAGAGGTGGTTGCAGAAGACCAAACGGGCTTTGCAAAGGATAGACAGCTAACTTCGAACATCAGGTGCCTGCTGAATATGATCATGACCCCCATCTGGGGAGAGAACACCTGAGGTGATTGTCTCCCTGGACAGAGTCGAACGGAAGTACCTCATAGAGCTGTTAGAGGGTTCGGGCTTTGAACAGGGTTCACCGCCTGGGTGGCACTCCTGTACAGCGCTCCCACGACGAGCATACGGACAAACACCACCAGCTCTGAGTACTTCCAGCTGTATAGGGGCACAAGGTTGGGATGCCCGTTATCCCCACTGCTGTTCGCGCTAGCGATCAAGCCACTTGCGATCGCGCTCAGGGCGGCAAAGAATTGGAAAAGGATCTGGAGAGAAGGCAGTCTCACTCTATACAGATGACGTGCTCCTCTACATCTCGGACCCATGAGGCAGCATGGACGGAATCATGGCACGCTTGAAAGAGTTGGAGCCTTCTCAGGCTAGAAACTTAACCTGAGCAAAAGTGTAATCTTCCCGGTGAACCCACAAGGGGGAGGAGGAGAGCTGGAGGGGCTGCTGTTTGAACAGGCCCAAAAAAAATTCCGCTACCTCGGGATTCAAATCACTCATGGCTGGACAGGGATCCACAAGGAACCTGACCAGCCTGATGAAGGAAGTTAAAAAGGACCTGCAGAGGTGGGACACACTCCCACTCTCCCTGGCAGGGAGGATGCAGACAATCAAAATGAACGTACTGCCCAGGTTCCTCTTCCTGTTTAGAAACATCCCAATGTACACCCCAAGGCCTTTTTCAACTCACTAGACAAACTGATGATGCTGTTTGCATGGGGGAGGGGGCTCCTCCCTCCGGTCTCTAGCCACGGTAGCACTCCCATCCCCACCTAATAAATATTCAACGAGCCCCAGTGGTGGTAGCAACACTCCAGTCGTGGAACCAACTGTGACAGCATTTCGGGCTAACTGAGAAGCCCGATAAAGCCCCCATCTGCAACAACCACAGGTTCACACCGGCGATCATTTACTCCTCCTTCAAAAGATAAGACAGAATGGGGGGACGCTGCCAGTTAAGGACTTTTACACCAACAACAGGTTAACAATGCTCGAAGAGTTGACAGGAAGATTTCAGCTGACTGGGGGGAGGGGGGGGGGGGGGGGGGGGGGGGGAGAGTTACGGACTTAGGTACCTACAAATCAAAAACTTCTGATGAAAAGAAGCAAGGACGTGCCCATGAACACCAAGACAGTCACTGCTAGAGGACCTGTTGGACATCTTAGGGACAGGGAACTATGGTGACATGTATGGACAAGTGCTAGGTGGGGCCAAACTTGGGGTTTGAAATATGGTGGGGACTGGAGTGAAGAACTGCATAGGGTCAACTCCACCTCCATATGTGCAAGGCTGAGCCTAATGCAGCTACAAATGGTACACAGAGCGCACTTAAATAAAACCCGAATGAGCAGGTTCTTCCGGAGGTGGAGGACAGATGCGAACGGTGCCAAGGAGGTCTGGCCAACCATGCCCATATGTTCAGGACTTGCCTCAGACTTGCTGGGTATTGCCTTCTTTGAGGCAATGTCCAAAGTGGTGGGGATGAGGGTGGAGGCATGCACGAGAGTGGCAGTATTTGGGGTATCAGAACAGCCAGATCTCTTCATGGGGAGGAGTGCCGACACCCTTGCCTTTGCGTCCCTAATCGCCCACCGGAGAATGCTGCTCTGCTGGCGGTCAGCAGCACCACAAAGCTGCAGACTGGCTGTCCAATCTGTCGGAATTTCTCCAAATGAAGAAAATTTAATTTGTCATCCGATGGTCTGAAGAAGGCTTCCACAAAATGTGGGAGCCATTCACTCGGTTGTTCCAAATCCTGTTTGTAGCCAACAACTAGGAAACCAAAGATCAGGAGGAGGTAGCTACGACACAGTAAGGAAGAGGGTGGGGGGTGTTCAGGGGAACAAGGAACTCAGCCAAGCCTAACAAAGGAACCAGGAGACACCGGTGGAGGAGGGGGGGGGGGGGGCAACAACATCCTGAACCATAGGAAGAAAAGCAAAGGGAAAACCGGTGGGAGTTAAACATAGGGGACCACAATCACCACAGCAAACACTGTAAGGAAGGAATAAAATAAAAGGAAGGAGAAACTGTGATGTATTTGTGTAAATAGTCAAAACCGATCTTGGTGTAAATAGAACATAGAACAGTACAGGCCCTTCAGCCCACGATGTTGTGCCGACCACTTATCCGAATCTAAGATCAACCTAACCTACACCCCTTCAATTTACTACTGTCCATGTGCCTGTCCAAGAGTCGCTTAAATGTCCCTAATGACTCTGACTCCACCACCTCTTGCTGGCAGTGCATTCCACACACCCACCATTCTCTGTGTAAAGGACCTACCTCTGACATCTCCCCTCTACCTTCCTCCAAAATTATGTCCCCTCGTGACAGCCATTTCTGCCCTGGGGAAAATTCTCTGGCTGTCCACTCTATGCCTGCCTCTTATCACCTTGTACACCTCTATCAAAAATAGTTGTAGTTTTACTTATATATTCTCTTGTTTAACTCCTGCTGTTCATATTTATATTTGTTTTGTATTCCAAAAACTCAATAAAAAATACTTTAAAAAATAAATAAATTGCAGATCCACATGCCTCACATTACTGCCTGCTAAGTTTGCTCAATATTGGGAGGGGATCTACACCCATAATAAGACCTCTGTGATAGTTTTTAAAAAAACAATGATGGTGAGAGCACAGAAGTTTTGAAGAAGTAAATTTAATAGTTGATAGAAACACAATGCATGTAATAAATGCACTTATCTCATAAGTGGCTTCTTGGGAAAAATCATGCAATGAGGAAATACAGCAAAATAAACAGGAAAATAGCTAATGGACAAAAAAAGTTAACAAAAAGATGGTGCTTCTTGGACTGGAGAAGAGTTGGAAGTTGAGTACCCAAGGAGTGAGGATTGGGAAAAAGTGTTGTTTTCAGTTATATAAAATTGATTTAAACTTGGATATGTCGTTCACAATAGCAAAATATGTTGAAACAGAATGAAGGAGGAGACAACAAACAAACAGAACTGCAAAATATCCAGAACATAGACAGATTAGTAGAGTGAAACTGGCAGGTGGCAGTTATAGTTCAACATGGATAAGTGTGAAGTCATTTATTTAAAGACATAAAATAGAAATATGATTAAATATTTCACGCAAAGGCATTGAGCTGCATTTTATACAGGTAGCAGAAGTCATGCCTCTTGAAAGTAGGAGGCAGGCTCACTTTGGTCGATGGCAAGACCTTGGGGGGGGGGGGGGGGCATATTGCCAGCTGAAACTGCCATTCTATCAGAGGGTGGCAGCTCAGCAGTGCCACTGCTGGCAGTGGCCAATACGGAGGCTAAAGCTGAATGAAAAGGGCATGTCCATGGCTGGGTTCCCTCAAGGGAAATGAAATAGGATCTGGGACTATCAGGGTCGGGAATGTTTGTTAAGTACTATTGCTGTGGAGGGGTGGGGGTCCTGCTCAGCTTTCCCTCCCCCCACCATTTTCCACTTTTTTATGTAACCCCAGAACTACAAGACAATGGCAATATTTAAAAGAAATGAGCCTACAGATGGAATTAGTAATGAAAATAAATGATAGTTTTTTTATACCCACAGAAAATGTTGCATAAGTATTGTGGCATTAACATAAATATCAACATTGCAAGGGTTAATGAAGTGTCGAGAGTAGTCAGTAGAGGGAACGACAGTTACAGCTATATAAGGCAGTGATGCTAAGCCTTGTGGGGAGTCTGGGAGAGTGTGCAGGAGTTAGCTAGTGAGAGTCAGATGTACAGATAATGGCCGGGATTCTCCCCTACCCGGCGGGGCGGGGGTTCCCGGCGGGATGGAGTGGTGTGAACCACTCCGGCGTCGGGCCGCCCCAAAGGTGCGGAAGTCTCCGTGCCTTTAGGGGCCAAGCCCTAACATTGAGGGGCTAGGCCTGCGCCAGAGTGGTTGGCGCTCCGCCGGCTGGCGTGGAAGGCCTTTGGCGCCACGCCAGCCGGGGCCGAAGGGACTTAACCAGCCGGCGGAAGTCCGCGCATGCACTGGAGCGTCAGTGGCTGCTGACGTCATCCCCGCGCATGCGCAGGGGAGGGGGATCACTTCTGCCTCCGCCATGGTGAAGACTATGGCGAAGGCAGAAGGAAAAGAGTGCCCCCACGGCACAGGCCCGCCTGCCGATTGGTGAGCCCCGATCGCGGGCCAGGCCACCGTGGGGGCACCCCCCGGGGCCAGATCGCCCCGCGCCCCCCCCAGGACCCTGGAGCCGCCCGCGCCCCCTGCTCCCACCGGTAAGGTAGGTAGTTTGATCCACGTCGGCGGGAGAAGCATGACAGCAGCACGCCAACCGGCGCGGAGCGATTCCCGCCCCCGCCGAATCTCCGGTGCCGGAGAAATTCAGGTCACGGCGGGGGCGGGATTGACGCCGGCCTCCAGAGATTCCCCGATCCGGCGGGGGTTCGGAGAATCCCGCCGAATGTAAGTGAGAGCAGATCTTACTTTGAACCAGTAGTGAGATTAGCTGTAGATGAGTGCAGTTTAGATGTTATTGATCAATTGTGTATTCGTAATGAGTACGTGTCAAATCCAAGTTAGTAGTGTAAATAAATTTCTAGCTTTGTTTAAATTAAAGCTATTTTGTGGTCTCTGTGAACATTACCTTAACCATCCTGAAATAAGCAACACAAAGAACATCATAGGTATGTCTCTACTGAAGAGGCTATCAGACAGAATTTAAGGTATGTTCTACCTTTATCAGAGGAGAAGTGAAGGTCACAGACTGTGTTTCATTCATCATATGTGTTGTATAAAAAACTACTGTATTGTCTTCACCATTCAGGGTAATTGCTGTTTGAATTGTGCCATCTTGAGTTAGTATTCTCCACAAATCCCATTTTTCTTTACTTGCAGGTCTCTTCAATCGTAATGTAGACACAAAGACATAGGAAGGAGGAAGGCCATCGGGAAAAATATGCCTGTAATGAAAATCCTTGATTTATGAAGAACATAATACTCCACAAAATGTAAACAATGCTTCAATGAAAAGGTAAAACAAACAAAGTTTCTAATAAGTAGATCCTGAAAACAAATACCTTGTTTTATCTGTTAAATCAGTCTGTGGTGTAACACTATAAGCTTTTTTTCTACTGTAAGAGCCTTGAATTTTACTGGCTTTTTTCCTAATATCTAATCCAACAAGGATATCAAAACCTTTTTCATCTCGAGATGCCACGGGTATTCTTGTAGGGCACACAATTTCTGAAGAGAACACAAATAAATGTTTTGCTATTAAAGTTGACATATACACTGGCATATATACACACAAACAGACACATGACACCCGCCCCCCTCCCACGACCAAAAGGTCTGTGGTCAGCCTACCCACCTGAAACCCGGCTCCCCGCAGCAATAACTAATTAGGCGGCAGCTCTGTCGTCTCAGCGGCACCTAAAATGAGTAGTGGCCACTGCTGGGACTGCCAGCAGTCCCTGAAGACGACAACTGATGGATTCTAGACTCAGGTAAGTCCAGGATTTTGGATGAGTCTGCCTTGCAGACTCCAGTACTAGTGGGGGGAGAGTTAGGAGAATGGAAGTGGGGACTGGGGAGGGGGGGGGGGGGGGGGGGGGGGGGGGGGAAGAGTTGGGAGCCGTATTTTAGAGTTGGTTGAAACACTTAAAGGGGGTGTGTGATCTTGAGGATGCGGCTGCCTCTGATGGGCACAGTGATCCCCCTCCCCCAAAGGAGTACACCCCTTACTGCCCGACAGCATTCCATACAGTGAAATCTAACGCGTTTCGCACCTTACTTTTGCCTTCCCCTGCCACACGTATTATAGCAGTGGAGGCAGAATGAGATCCTTGAATGATCATTAATTATCCCCTTAAGTGGTCATCGGTTGGCAACTCAGAGGCCTTAAAAGGTTCAATGATGGGACAGCTGCCTGACGTATTACCTGCCACCGTAGCATGGGAAATAGGTTGGGGAGGGCTGTTTGGTGGCAGAAGATCACCTATTTTATTTTACGAGCAATCCCACACCTTCGAATATGCTTCCAGGGGCTGTAAAATGCACCCATGGAAAACACCTAGAAAATTTGGCAGGGTAATTATTCATTAAAATGCAGATTTTAATAACTGTTATTAAGTTAAAGGGTTTAACAGGCTAGGCTGAAAATTTGACATTCGTACTTTCAAATTAAATGTAATGTAGCAAGGGAATTGAAAACAAAGCAAGATTTCAAAAATTGTCAAGTATCGAAAATATTGTTTCTAACACAAAGCTGGGCTACAGGCATAACATGAGAATATAAGAAAACAGGGCAACAATAAATTATTTGGCTAACAAGTCCATTTTTCCACAAACCGCATACAATTATTACTCTTATGGACCCGATTCAATTACTTATAGATATACGATAATGGAAAATGTAATTTGGCTGATTTTTGTTGGTCCATCATGCTTGATGCCAAAATTTCCTACTGATTTCTTAAATAAATACAGTTGTTGGCCTCCAGTACTTTATACAAAAGACTGTGCAATGTGTTAATCACTCGGTATAAAGATATTCCTGAGATTTGCTTTTATTTAGATTAAACTTATCCAAAGCTTGTAATTGATTTTGAAATGATTTTCTGGAACCATCTTTCTATACTGTACTGTTTATCTCCGATAACTCTATGATACCATCCCTCAGCCACCTACTTTCAAGATTAGAAACAGAGGGTGGAATTTTCCATTTATGAGACTAAGGCCAAGATTCTCCTTCCCCACGGTGGTGGGACTTGCTGCAGGGGATGTGGCAAACCAGCCAAAAGTCCATTGACAATTTTGTGATTCATGTACCAGGGCACCCAGATCCCTCTGTGTCGAGTTCTGCAATTTTCTCTATTTCAATAGTATACTGTTTTTCTATTATTTCTTGTCAAAGTGGACTAGTTCATATCTTCCCACATTATTTCCATATGAAAATTTTTCCCCACGCTTAACCTGCCCATATTGGAAGGGGGGGGTGGGGGGTGGGAGAGGGGGGGTGGCAGAGATGGATGTCTCAGCACCCGCGTGTCTGCCATGCCAATCCCTGGATTGTGTGTTCCCATTCAGAGGCAACCCAGCCCCAGCCCGCCTGCCCCACTGACTACCCATAACTCCCACTGACTGCAGAGGCTTCTGGCCATGCGGCGGAAGGCTATTGCTAATTGGGAATTGGCAATCGTAATTAATTGAGCAGTTCACAGCTCCCAAGTGGATCCCCATGGGTAGGCGAGCCATGTGGGAGTTATTGCCTCACATCCCAATCATGCCAGGTCATTCCAGGGTTCCAGTCGAGACTTATGTGGCATCTCACAAGCTACAGCCCACAAGTCACAGATAGCCTATTTGCCTGGGCAGCGAACTACATACACTTTGACATGAACCAAGCCCAACAAGATGCCCGGGCATCAGGATTCCCCGCCATCGATGGGATACCTCAGATTCAGGGGATAATAGATGGCATGCATGGTGCCTTGTGCACACCGAGCCATCAGAGAGTGCCCTATACCAATACGAAGAGGTTTCACTCCCTGAACGTTCAGCTCGTGTGCGACCACCACATGAAGATCATGTATCTGTGTGCACGCTTCCCAGGGAGTTTGTACAACAGCTACACCCTGGGGCAGTTCAGCATCATCGGCCTCTTCGCAGACTACTCGAGGATGCCCAGTTGTCTAATGATGCCAGTATGGAGGCCGATGACTGATGTGGAGACCAATACAATGAGGCCCATGTGGCCACCCGGGCTGTCATTGAGCGGTGTATTGGACTCCTCAAGATGCAGATCCGATGCCGCGACCGTTGTGGTGATGCACTGCAGTACACCCCCATAGGGTTACCTGCTTTGTGGTGGTCTGCTGTGTCTTCCAAAACCTGGCACAGCAGCAGAGTGACGTGTTGCAGGTGGATCCTCCGCTCTGCGGCATGCGCTGACCTCCAGGTTGGTGACTGCTCGGTCCTCGGTCCTCATCCGGCAACCTCCGGGGTCCCTTTCTTGAAAGTGGTGAGAATCATGTTATCTGGCACCCTGTCGAGAGTCTGGGCCCTCTCCCGTTGCCGCTCATGTGGTTCACTGTGGTTGGGGGAGGGCGCGGGGGGGGGGGGGGGGGGGGGGGGGGGGGGGTTGTGAGGGAAGGGTTAAGGAGGGTTGAAGGAAGGATTGGGAGAGTGAAGGAGGGGTTGGGGGTTTGTGTGGGGGTGAAAGGTTTCGGAGGAGGGTCCAGTGTAGGTTGTTGACCTTCTTACGGCACTGAGAATCTATCCTCCTGGTCAAGGTGTCCGAGATGATGACGCTGTCACTTCATCTCAGGCGGCACTGCCGGCCGTGTAGCTCACCCTCCGGGACCCTTGGGAGAACAGGACATCCCTTGGCCTTGACCGCAACTAAGAGCCTCCCCAGGTCTGGGTCTCCAAATCTTGGGGGCAAGTAGTCTTGGCACCATTGCTGTGAGCTTAGTGGGGTTGGCTGTGCAAGAACTATTTAAGTGCTGCACGACCTTGTCAGTGGGGGGCTGGTGTGCGAGGTCCCGACAAATCAGCTGGTGAGCTTTCAATTGCGGCGTGAAGCCCACGGGGCCTTCTTAAGTGGGCCAATTAGCATGGTATTGTGCTGCTGGCCTCGCCGGGCCAAGTACCTGGAAGCTCACGGCAGTTCCTGCTCGCTGCCACACTTCCAAATCTTTCTGGAGAATCGCACCCATAGAACTTTTTTTTATCAGTGGCAAGCTGAAAACGCCGACCTGACTAGCGCATCAAAGATTGGGCAGCCATTTTGAAAAGGTGCCAAATATCTTAGTGAGCTCGAGGGTCCTCCACAACCCCCACCCACGGACAAAGTTACCACCCACACACATGGGCCCCCTTCCAATCTTTTGGAGGCCCCTTCATAACCGCCCTTCACTCCCCACCCTTCATAGAATTTACAGTGCAGAAGGAGACCCTTCGGCCCATCGAGTCTGCACCGGCCCTTGGATAGAGCACCCACTTAAGCCCACACTTCGAACCTATTCCTGTTACCCAGTAACCCCACCTAACCTTTTTTGGACACTAAGGACAATTTATCATGGCCAATCCACCTAACCTGCACATCTTTGGACTGTGGGAGGAAACCGGAGCACCCGGAGGAAACCCATGCAGACACGGCGAGAACGTGCAGACTCTGCACAGACAGTGACCCAAGCCGGGAATCGAACCTGGGTCCCTGGAGCTGTGAAGCGATTGTGCTAACCACTGTGCTACTGTGCTGCCCCTCGAAAACCCCGTCATCCCCCATTTCATGGGCTTGCCCCCCCGCGCCCCCCCCCCCAAGGCTTTTGGCAGTGCCACTCAGGCACCATGGCACTGCCCCCTAGCACTCTGCCAGGCTGCCAGTGCCAAAGTGCCCGGGTGGCAGGGGGTGAGAAAGGGTGCCACCCTGCCCTGCCCCCAAACAATCAGGGGGTCCCAATGGCCTAGGCGACCCAGGTGCCATTCTGACTGGTTCACATTTGCGTGGGCCAGTACAGCTGCGGTCTCCTCGGCAAGGCTGAAAGATCCTGGGAGTCGGTCAGATCCGGCGTCAGCATTGTTGAGTGAGCAAAACAGAAAAATACTGGACAATCTCAGCAAGTCTGGCAGCATCAGTGGAAAGTGAAGGGAGCTAACGTTTCGGGTCTGGTTGGCCTGAACTAGAGAGAACTGGAAATTGCAGAGACTAAATGCAGAATAGGTGACCGCTTTGCAGAATACTTCCGGAATACGTCCGCAGCAGGATGCAGACCTTCCTGTCGCTTGCCACTTCAACTCACCGTCCTGTTCTCACGTCCACATGTGCGCTCCTGGCCTGCTGCAATGTTCCAGTGAAGCCCAGCGCAGACTGGAGGAACAGCCTTCTGATTAGGCACGTTACAGCCTTCTGGACTTCACATTGAGTTCAACAACTTCAGATTGTGAACTGTCTCCACTACCTTCACCTCATTTCTATTTCCATCAATTTACTTTAATTTCTTCCATTGTTCTGTTTTTCCCTCACCATTGTTTAACAAAATCTCGTTAGATCTTGTAGGGCATCACAACCATCAGGAATCCCGGAAGAGAACTCTCGCGGCATTTACCAGCCGTGTCCCTTCCCGATTCCGGCAGGACACGGACGGTAAATCGCAGCCAATTTTTCATTCAAAAAATTCATACTGACTTTGAGTGGGTTAACCCTTTCCCTGGCTACCCTCTTTCTCTTTATTTGCATATAAAATGCCTTAGGGTTCTCCTTAATCCAGTTTTCCAAGGGCTTTTCATGACCCATTTAGCCCTCCTAACTCCTGATCAAATTGTAATTTTCTAAGTTACCTGCTATAACCTCTTTAATAATGGATTCTAGCAATTTCCCTACAAATAACAAAGAACACTACAGCACAGAAACAAGCCCTTCAGACCTCCAAGCTTGCGCTGATCATGATGCCTGTCTAAACTAAAACCTTCTACACATCCGGAGTCCGTATCCCATTATTCCCATCCTATTCATATATTCATCAAGATGTTTCTTAAACGTCGCTATTGTATCTACTTCCACCACCTCCCCCGGCAGTGCATTTCAGGCACTCATCACCCTCGGTGTAAAAAACGTGCATCGCACATTTCCTCTAAACTTCCCCCCTTGCACCTTAAAACTAAGTCCCCTAGTAATTTACTTTTTGCCCTGGGAAAAAGCGTCTGATTATCCACTCTGTCCATGCTACTCATTATTTTGTAAACCTCTATCAGGTCGCCCCTCAACCTCGGTTGTTCCAGTGAAAACAATCCGTGTTTATCCAACCTCTCCTCATAGCTAATACCCTCGAAACCAGGCAAAATCCTGGTAAACCTCTTCTGTACCCTCTCCAAAGCATCCACATCTTTCTGGTAATGTGGCAACCAGAATCGTACGCAATATTCCAAATGTGACCCAACCAAGGTTCTGTACAATTGCTGCATGACTTGCCAATTTTTATACTCAATGCTCCGACCGATGAAAGCACCATGCCATATGGCTTCTTGACTGCCTTATCTACTTGTGTTGCCACTTTCAGTGGTCTATAGACGTCTACGTCCAGATCACTCTACCTGTCAATATTCCTGAAGATTCTGCCATTTACTACATAATTCCTAACTGTATTAGACCTTCCAAAATGCATTACCTCACATTTGTCCAGATCAAACTCCATCTGTCATTTCTCCACCCAAGTCTCCAGCCAATCTCTATCCTGCTGTATCCTCTGGCAATCCTCTTCACTATGAGCACCTTCACGAATCTTTGTGTCGGCTGCAAACTCACTAATCACATCAGCTACATTTTCCTCCAAATCATTTATATGTACTATGAATAATAAAGGTCCCAGCATTGATCCGTAGGGAACACCACTAGTCACAGCTTTCCATTCAGAACAGCACCCTTCCACTGCTACTCTCAATCTTCCATGACTGAGCCGGTTCTGTATCCATCTTGCCAACTCACCTCTGATCCTGCGTGACTTCATCTTTTATACCAGTCTGCCATGAGGGATCTTGTCAAATGATTTATGAAAGTTTATGTCGACAACATCCACTGCCCTTCCTTCATCAATCATCTTTGTCACTTACTCAAAAACCTCGATCAAATTAGTGAGACATGACCTTCTCTTCACAAAACCATGCTACTTATCGCTAATAAGTCATTTTGTTTCCAAATTTGAGTACATTTTGTCTCTAAGAACCTTTTCCAATAATTTCCCGACCCCTGACATAAGACTCATCGGCTGATCATTTCCTGGATTATCCCTTCTTCCCTGCTTAGACAAAGGAACAACATTGGCTATTCTTCAATGAGGTGGGACCTCACCTGTAGCCAATGAGAATACAAATATTGCAATCAGGGCCCCAGCAATTTCCTCCCTTGCCTCCCTCATTATACTGAGGTATATCCATCAGGCCCAGGGGAATTATCCACCTTATGCTTTTTAAGACACCCAACAGCTCATCCTTTTTGATATCCACATGACTGAGAATATCTACACACCCTTCCCTAGAAGTCCTTCTCTTTGGTGAATACTGATGCAAAGTACTCATTTAGTACCTCACCCATTTCCTCTGCCTCCACTCTGTCTTTGAGTGGGTTAACCCTTTCCCTGGCTACCTGTGATGATATGCATCACTGTAAATACACAAGAGGTTAATGTAAGTACACGTAGACTAGACAGACACTAGAGGGAGCACCAGAGACATGACACACATACACTTAACCAATAGGTCAGTAAGATAGGACACAACCAATGGGCAGTCACAATACACAGAGGTGACACTACCACAGGGGGGCATTACACCAACCCATATATAAAGGCACAACACGCATGATCTTCCTCTTTCCAGTGGAGACACTCAGTGAGTACAGACACAGGGTTGATTGAACATCACACCCACCACGTGGATTGTAGCAGACTGGTTCGTCAGTCTGAGTAGCTATAGAAGGATTAACAGTAGAGTCGAATCCAAGTAGGAGAATCGTTAACAGTAATAAATGTGTGAATGTTATCTCCAAGTCTGAACCTTCCTTTGTCAGAGTGCACATCAAGGAAGCAGCTTATGCTACATCAAGAGCATAACAAAACATGGTACCAGTGAGTGACTGTTTAAATCCATATAGTTACAACTCAGCAAACAGTGACAACCAGCAACAACACCCAGCCAAGATGATCGAGATTCCGGTTCCACAGCGGCTCAGGTGCCACGGCAATCTCAGTGCAAACTGGCGGGCACACAGGCAAAGGTTTGAGATCTTCCTGGTAGCAGCCAACCTACAAGACGTGACCGATGCTGAAAAGACAGAGCTTCTGCTCACCATTGCCAGTGCCAGAGCAGAAGAAATCTTCAAAACATTCAAGTTCTCTAAAGGGCAAAACAGGAGCGACTTCCAGGCAGTCCTGGACAAATTTGAACAATACTGCGAGGAAAACACAAACAAACCAACAGAAAACAGTAAGAAAACAGTAAGTACTCACCACGAGGCCTAGGTCCCGGAGCAGAGAACGACAATTTTGATCGGCGGCCATCTTGGTAAAGGTGCTGCACATGCGCAGTTGAGAAAAAGGCACCAAGTAAAGCAACAGCAATCTGAGCATGCCCAATCGCTTCCCAGGACCTACGTCACATGCGTCATGACGTCAGAGGTCCCGGACCACGCCCACTTAAAGGGGAAATGTTCCAAAACAAGAAAAAAAAATTTAAAGCCGTAAAACCCGATTCTTTCACCTGGAACGACAGCACAATGCCTGAAATTCGACCAGTAGCTGAAAGTAACCTCCGCAGAACCCTGCAACAAGCAGTTAGCACCGTCCAAAGAGATGATACAGTCCTTGAAGACTACGACTCCGACCTTGATTTCTTCTTTGGACATCACGAGCCCAATGCCAGCTCCGACACAAAAAGTGATGATATGGTCCTAGAAGACTACGGCTCAGACGAAGATTTCATCATTGGAGATGGCGACCCCAGTACCAAATCCGAACCGCAACGAGATGTGTTCTACAGTGAAGAATCCGACACAGACGTGGCTGTGTTGTTCAGATTTGAGGATTTTCAGCCCAGCGTATATGACATCCCGACTTGTGAGTGCAGGATTATGCTGCGGCCTGACACCAAGAGACAGAGAGCGGTACAAGCCCACAGAGAGTGGCCTGCTGCCACACAGAGAGTGGTCCACGCACTGCGAAGGGTTCCTGACTCCACACAGAGAGTGGTCCACGCACCACAAAGGGTCCCAGCCTATACACAGAAAGCGATGCAAGACTCCACACCGCAGTCCTTGCATGAACAAGAAGTGACTCGAGTGACACAAGCCTCCACAGCGAGCTCGTGGACAGCCTCCACGATTGAAGCAACGCAAGACTCCAAAGCGCAGTCCTTGCATGAACAAGACCATAAGGGTCTAGCAACCTCCTCTGAGCGACCAGCAACAGACGATGCAAGTCTGCCATGCTCAAGTGCACAGCAAGAAGACTATGACATCAAGGAAGCAGCTTATGCTACGTCAAGAGCATAACAAACACTACCCTCTTGCTCTTTATATGCATATAAAATGCCTTAGGGTTCTCCTTATTCCTCTTTTCCAAGGGCTTTTCATGACCTATTTAGCCCTCCTAACTCCTTGCTTAAGTTCCTTCCTACTTTCTTTATATTCATCAAGGGTTTAATTTGTTCTCAGCCTTACAAATGCTTCCTTTTTCTTCTTGACTAGGCTCACAATATACCTCGTTATCCAAGGTTATCCCGAAACTTGCCATTCTTATCTTTCATCTTCACAGGAACATGCTGGCTTTGAATTCCAAACAACCAACTTTTGAAAGACTCATATTTCAGATGTTGATTTACCCTCAGCCGCCCCAATCTAAATTCTTCAGTTTCTACCTAACATTGGTGTAATTAGCCTTCCTCCAATTTAACACCTTCACCCGTGGACCACTCTTATCCTGATCTACAAGTACCTTAAAATGTATGGAGTTATGGTCACTATTCCCTAAATGTTCCCCTACTGAAACTTCGATCACCTGGCCGGGCTCATTCTCAACGCCAGATCCAGGATGGTGCCTTCCCTAGTTGGACTACTTACATATTGTTTCAAGAAACCCTTCTGGGTGCTCCTTATAAATTCTGCCCCATCCAAGCCTCTAGCACTGAGTGAGCCTCGGTGAACATAGGGGAAGTTAAAATGACACATCACAACAACCCTGTTGTTTTTACATCTTTCCATCTGTCTACATATCTTCTCTTCCACCTCCTGCTGGCTGTTGGGAGGCCTGCAGTAAACATTGTGATTGCATCCTTCCTATTCCTGAGATCTACCTATATTGCCTTGCTGCATGAGCCCTCCAAGGTGTCCTCCCTCAGTACAGCTGTGATATTCTCCTTAACCAATAATGCAACCCATCCCTTTTACATCGCACTCCATCCTGCCTGAAGCATCTAAATCCTGGAGTATTTAGCTGGTAATCCTGTCCCTCCCTCAACCAGGTCGCTATAATAGCAGCAACATCACAGTTCCAAGTATTGATCCAAGCTCCAAGTTCATCTGCCTTACCTGTTATACTTCTCGCATTGTGTTCAGCAACTTCTCTCTGCCTGCTCTTCCTCTTAGTCTTATTGGCATTCATCTCTAGCTCTCCCTCAGTTACTTCACCTGCTGACTTATTGCTCTAGTTCCTACCCAACTGCCACCCTCCCGAGTGACTATAACAAACATCCCGGTCAGGATATTGGTGCCCCTCCAGTTTAGGTGCAACCCGTTCTTCTTGTACAGATCCCACCTGACACTTAAGGGATCCAAATGATCTAGATATCTAAAACATTTCCCACATCTCACAGGTGAAGCACTTTACCCTGCTGACTGACATGTCTAGCACAAAGTTACAATTAACTATATGGCCCCTGGTGCTAGATTTCTACTATAAATATTAAATGAGGTATTTCCAGTGACAGCAATGTGCTGGGCGGATGCAAGAAAGGTGGCTCTTCTTGTGAAATCAGGCAATTTAAATCCAAAATAGCCCGCTAAAACCAGGAGAAAACACCCTCCCCACCCTCCTCGAATACCAACAGGACAAGTCATGCCAAGCAGCAGCAATTCCAGGGGCTGAAAAGGCGGCAGAGGCAACAAAAGTCTGGACAGAAAAAATGAGGATAGAGTGAGCATGCAGAGCGGTGAGGCCCTGGCCACACCTGAACAAGATGGACTGTCAGGCCGCACAGAGCTCCACCCCCCACCCCATCTATTGGATGGAGGGAATTCCTTACACAGGAACTCCAGGAGCTCAAGGAGGCTATCAAGATAGAACTGAAACCAATAGCCATTAGCATATTAATGAGGTATCTCCAGAGACAAAAGGAAACATTGAAACAATCGAGAACAGGACAGACTCCCCGGCGCCAGTGGGAGCTAAAACAAAGGCAGGCCAACGGCCACATAGGGCCCGCCCAATGATCAGGGAACAACTCCGGTATTGGAGAAAATCAATACGAACGATTGGAACATGGTCCAATTAATTGGGACCAAGTCCGGGTTCCGCCCAGAGGGGCGAGAAACCCCTGGGGACTATAAGATAGCGTCCCCAAGTTCAGTTCTCTCGCTTGGAAGCTCGTGGAAGATCTCTTCACCTCCACCTTGGCTTTTGGCTCTCAGCAACGAGAGGCCCGCCAAGTACCAACCAAGTAAGTCTAAGGTCAACGCACGCTACGAGTTAGATGCTCCTAGCTACTATCCTATCCCAGTTCAAAGCCAGCAGTATCAGATCCGGACAACGGCCATTGTTCCTCTGACTGAGTGGGCCACTCGAAGCTAAGTACAGGCTTTAGTAGTAGTTGTAGTTTAGCGAATAGAGTTTATGGATGAGTAATAATTGACGATGTGTGTAAATAAATGTGTATTGATTTCAAACTTACTAACTGGTGTATCGAGTCATTGATCAGTACTTGGCTTTGAACCCTGTGGTGGTATCAGAAAGATACCTGGCGACTCTTGAGCAAAGGTAATTAAAACAGAGCAAATTAAAGGAAAGCATAACGATCAACATTTACTGGCGACATCTGACGGGACTCGACTTAGAAGTGCCACCCCACCCCACTCCGAGAGAGTGGAAACAGAAAAACCACAAGAGTTTAAGCAGTACTGATCAATCCTCCAGAATTCGGAATTGTGTTAATGCATGTGTACTAACAGGGATATAAGGTAAACCTGAGAGATTTTGTTGCGTAAAACTGTCGGGAGTTTTGTAGGCCGGAAATTAGCATAAGCCGTACCCGTGTTTACATCACCGCTTTATCACCCCCTGTTCCAAATTTAATAGAGAACCCAGATATAGGAAAAATGGCAATGAAGGCAATGGAACGCCTTATGAACCCACAGGAATTTGTGGTCGCAGCGACCAGCAGAGTAGGACAGTGTTCCGTTTGGGAAGATGAAATAAGGAAGTACCTCAAAGGGAAAGGATGGCCCCTTTGGAGCGAATTTTGCGCGAATGAAGAAACAGGTCCCGGGAGTATAGGACATACTTGGTGGGTGAACCTGACAGAGATTCACAAGAAGAGCTTGGGAAAAGCTCGCAAGCCGATGGCAATCGTGTCCTGTCTGGCACAATTGCGAGGCACAGAGGAGGCCGTTAGGACGCTCCGTAGAGAGATAGAGGAGAGAGATAGAACAAGTAAGGTAGATGTGAGCGAGATAGAGAGAGCGAACAGAGAGTTAAAAGGGAAGTTAGCAGCAAAAGACAGAGAGGTGGATGATGCCAAGAGGGGACACCAGTCTTGTCTGGCCCACTTAAGCAGCTTCCAGACCCAGTACGACAAGGCCTACCAGGAAACACAACATGCGGTCCTGGTAAGACAAGAAACAGAACAGCAGGTAGAAACATTGCAGAAACAGTGCAGTGATTTAAAAGCAGCCCTACGAGCACTCCATGCTTCCACAACGGAACAAAGGCAGAGCTCGGTAGACCATGCAAAGTGTCGGAAGCGAATTGCAGAATTGCAATCCCTACTTTCAGTCCAGAATGGCTTTCAGAGCACATTCGGATCCCAGCTAGATGAGGAAAACGGCCCCGATAGGCAGGAATTAAACGAAACCGCCCATAGATACGTACATGGAGCATGTGCGCAGGAGAAACCCCAGGAAAGGAGAGCACCCCAACCCCCCACCGAACAGGCAGAACACACCCCCATGAATCCGGTAACCACACACCGCAGGGCCACAGCAGAAGGAGAAACATATTTCCTTTACACAACCCCCTTAACCGTGACCCAACTACGGGACGCATGCGAGAAAATCACACCCTTCCTCCCCACTTCAGACCCCCCACCAATTCTTCGCTAAGGTTAAACAGTAGGCCACCATGTATGGCCTGGATGAGAGAGAGCAGGTGAAGCTCACAGTTTTGAGTCTCGATCCTTCAGTATTAGCAGCCCTCCCGACCCACAGAATGTAGGAGGAGGCACCCTAGCAGAGATGCACACAGCGATCCTTGATGCGATCGGCTATAACAGAGGAGACCCGGTAGAAGGCCTGAATAAATGCAGGCAAATGAAAACAGAGCACCCCGCAGCGTTTGCAGGACGCTTGTGGATTCATTTCACTGCAGTTTTCGGAGAATTAGCCCGCGCCCATTTGTCTCCAGATAACATGGCAAAATGGACTCGAATCTTGATCTCTCATGCAACAGAGGCAGGACAGAGAGCTTGCGCAAATTATGACCACCTCAGATGAGGCCCACAATGAGAAATGGGTTTTAAAAAGGTTGTCCCGCGCTTGGGAGCAATCCGTCCAGAATAAGACCAATTTTAGGAAACCCGATGAAGAGCAGGCAGGTGCAGATATGCATGCAATTAAAGCGCACCAGAACCCCGCATGGATAAATGAGGGTAGAAACAGCCCACCCCAGCCCAAATCACAGGAGTGTTACAACTGTGGACATGCAAGACATCTTGCAATGTAGTGCAATGCACCATAAAAACCACAGAGAGCCCAAAAGACAGGCACCCTAAATAGGAATAGGGCAAAGCCTATTCACAGTGTTAGCGCCCGTCCAGACCAGGGAGACATGGACGGCACAGACTGACGGTGTCCGGGCTCCCCAACTTGGGTCTGCGACACCCTTTGGGATAAGTCCGGCCGACTGGTCGTTGCAGCCAAAGTACGGGGTCAGCCCATTGACTTTCTTTGGGACACAGGAGGGTCCCGCACCACCCTTAATCCCTCCACTGTGTTTCAGAAGGACACATGACCCACTACAGACACCATCACCCTCAGCGGCTTTACAGGCCACTCACAGCAGGGACACATCACAGCCCCTGTATCCAAACAAATCGGCAATATAACCACAAAGCACCCCATAGTGTTAGTTGATCTGCCCCACACAGCAGAACACATTTTAGGCATCGGTTTTATGAGCTCCCACAACCTTTCATTTAATCCAGTCAACAAATGTGTCTGGAGTATGGCAAAAAGCAGCAAGAGCCCCCGCCACGCTCACTGTAGGAGATTATGCTAATAGGATCAGCACAGTAGGCGAATACTGGTTTGATACAAGGACAATTAGTTCAGACAAACAGGTTAGGGCAGTCCTGCAGGAACACAAAGCAGCATTTACACAGCACAAGCACGACTGTGGCAGAATGGCTGGCTCTGCGCAGATTACAGGTCCTGACCCCAGACCCCAGACCCCAGAAACAGTACGGATTTCCCCAGGAAGCAGAGGGAGAAATCTCAAAGGTAATAGACAGCTTGTTAGAACAGGGCGTGCTGAGATCAGTAGCCTCCACTAATAATGCCCGAGTTGGCCAGTCAGGAAACCCGATGGATCTTGGTGACTGACCATTGATTACCGGGAACTGAACAAAGTGACCCCAGCCGCAGCCCCCACCATTGCCACAAGTCCCGAGACCATGCTCAAGCAGGGACTCCAGCCACGATTCTTTATGGTTTTGGACATTAGTAATGGCTTCTGGTCCATTCCATTGGCTAAAGCGTACCTGTACAAATTTGCCTTCACTTTTAAAGGACAGCAGTATACGTGGACGTGCCTTCACACCACGGTGTCCACTGCATCAGGGTCATGCTTGAAAATAATTGCACTAATTTCCGGTGGCGGCTATCAGGGAATAAGTCGCACATTTGATGGCTCTCTCTCCGGTCTGACTTTAAGACCTTTTTCCCCGACTTTTCTGAACTTCCGAGTGCTGGAGTGAAAAGCAATAGTACTGTAGATCTGAATCCATACAGAGTTGTATGGATTTAAGGAGCAGAAGGGAGCGAAAACAGGCGAAGTAGGGGCTGAACAAAGGTGGTGGGGAAGCTCAAGTGGGAGGAAAGATGGCCGATGAACGGTCCATGGAAAGGACGGTCCAGGCAGCACTGGACAACATGCTGCAGGTCATGAAAGAGAGCTTTGCAGCACTGAAGCGGGATAATTTGGAACCGCTCCAGAAAGCGGTGGAGAGACTTGACCAGAGGCTGGATGCTCAGGATAAGAAGGTCGAAGGCACTGGAGAAGACAGTGGAAGAGCAGGCGGATTTCCAAACGCTAGCGGACGTGGAAATTAGTAAGTTGAAGGAGCAGCAAGCAAGGCTGATGCCAAGCTGGAGGACCTGGAAAACAGGTCTTGCCAGCAGAATCTGAGAATCATTGGGCTCCCAGGGGGGGCCGAGGGAGTGGATGCCACGGCATATTTGGCAGACATGCTGCAGAAGCTGGTGGGGGATGATTTCTCCCCGCGCCCGTTGGAGTTGGACAGGGCACACAGAGCGCAGGCAAGGCAGCCACGGGGGGGGGGGGGGGGGGGGGGGGGGTGCTCCCGGGCGATGGTGGTCAGGTTCCGTAGGTTCGTGGACAAGGAGCGGGTTCTACAGTGGGCCAAGAGCACAAGGAGCTGCTCATGGAACAACAGTGTCCTGCGCGTCTACCAGGATCTGAGCCAGGAGGTGGCCAGAAGGAGGGCAGCCTACAGACAAATTAAAGAGATTCTGTTTAAAAAGAAGGTCAAGTTCGGGCTACTTTTCCCGGTGCGGCTTTGGGTCACATACCGGGAACAGCAACATTATTTTGGCGACCCGGAGGAAGCGATGGACTTCGCTAAGGGGCATTGACTGGTGCCGAACTGAGGACCCATGGACCCAAGTTAGAGTGTACTAAGGAATGTCTGCAGTTGTTCACAGATTTGCCCTTCAGGTTAGCGATGTCGTTCGGCATGCTCTTTTACTTAAAATTGGGGGTTTTCTCGTGTTTGTGTTTGCCTGTTTGAAAGTTAAAGCCAAAGTGAAAGTTAAAGTTTAAGTTGTTGGATGCTGGGGGGCTGTTCGGGTTCTCTTTGCTTTTTTTCCTTCTGGGAATGTTGCTTTGTTCTTTGTTTGTTTTCTCTCTGTCTCGGTCCCAGAGCGATAGCTCGAACAGGGCTGTTCTGGGGAGGTGGTGTGGATGGGCGGGGGCGGGGGGACAATAGGAGTGAGACATGGTGGGCCGGAGTTGAGAGCCACCAGGCTAGCTGCTTTGAGCTAGTCAACGGGAGCGAGGTGGGGGGTGTATATACAGCCAGTATATGGCAGGGGTTAGGTTACAAGGGGTTGTTGCTGGGGGGGGAGGGTGGGAAGATGATCTGCTGACGAGGGAGGGAACTCAACCAGGTAACAGGGAAGAGGTCGGGGATGGGGGCTGCCAAGAGGCGGACCAGGGGAGGCGCGGCACATGGGCAGGGGGTGGGCCCAAGAAGGGGGATGGCTGATTGGCGTAGGGGGGGCAGGGTGCCCTCCAACCAGGCTGATCACCTGGAATGTTAGAGGATTAAACGGGCCGGTCAAGAGTACACGTGTGTTCACGCACTTACGAGCTCTGAAGGCGGATGTAATGTTACTGCAGGAGACGCATTTGAAAGTGGCGGATCAGATAAGATTACGGAAGGGCTGGGTTAGCCAGGTCTTCCATTCGGGGCTTGACGCTAAGACCAGAGGGGTCGCGATCATGATTAACAAACGGGTTAAGTTTGAGGCGGACAGCTCAGTTGCGGATGGGGGGGGGTAGATTTCTCATGGTCCGGGGCAAGCTTGAGGGGGTGAGGGTGGTCAAAACTGGGATGACGTAGATTTCATCAAAAGGCTGCTGGGGAAAATCCCTGACATGGATTCGCACAAGTTTATTATGGGTGGGGACTTTAATACAGTCCTCGATCCCGACCTGGACGGGTCGTGCTCCAGAACGGGCAGTGGTGGCAATGGATGCCGAAAAGTCTTTTTACCTGGTTGAGTGGGACTATATATGGGAGGTGCTGGGACGGTTTGGGTTTGGAGAGGGCTTTGTGGACTGGGTTAAACTGCTATATCAGGCCCCGGAGGCTAGTGTAAGGACGACATCTAAGTATTTTAGACTACACCGCGGGACAAGACAGGGATGCCCCCTCTCTCCACTGCTGTTTGCATTGGCCATAGAATCGCTGGCAATTGCTCTGAGAGCGGCAAGGGGATGGAAGGGAATGGTCAGGGTGGGGATAGAACACAAGGTCTCGCTCTACGCGGACGACCTGCTTTTGTATGTGTCAGATCCAGCGGCAGGGATGGACGGGATTATGGAAATCCTAGGGGAGTTTGGCCGGTTTTCGGGCTACAAGTTGAACATGACAAAAAGCGAGATGTTTGTGGTGCAGGCGAGGCCTCAGGAGAATAGGCTGAGGGAGCTACCATTTAGGCTGGTTTGGGAAAGTTTTAGGTATCTAGGGGTACAAGTGGCGCACGACTGGGGTAAGATGCATAGGTTGAACTTGTCCAGGCTGGTGGAGCAAATGAGGAGCGAGTTTCGGAGGTGGGATGCACTCCCGCTGTCACTAGCGGGGAGAGTACAGACGGTGAAGATGACGATCCTCCCGAGATTCCTGTTTATATTTCAGTGTCTCCCATTTTCATTCCGCTGTCCTTCTTTAAAAGAATCAATAAAATCATCCTGGGATTTGTTTGGGCGGGTAAAGAGGGGGATGCTGGAACTGAACCGTAGCGAGGGGGGGCTGGCGTTGCCGAACCTCAGCAACTACTACTGGACGGCTAACATAGCCATGATAAGGAAATGGATGGTGGGTACGGGGTCGGTTTGGGAGTGGGTGGAGGCTGCTTTGTAAAGGGGCACCAGCTTGGCAGCCCTGGTCGCGGCTCCCCTGCAATTTCCACCGGCCAGGTACTCCACCAGCCCTGTAGTGGTGGCGGCTTTGCGGATCTGGGGCCAATGGAGGAAGCATGCGGGGGAAGTGGGAGCATCGGTCTGGTCCCCAATATGTGACAACCACCGATTTGTCCCGGGGAAGATGGATGGCGGGTTTCGAGCGTGGCGGAGGGTGGTGGTGGGAAGAATGGCCGACTTGTTCCTGGAAGGGAGCTTCGCGAACATGAAGCCGCTGGAGGAGAAGTTCGGGCTGGTGAGGGGGAATGACTTTCGGTACTTGCAGGTACGGGATTTCGTACGTAGACAGGTCCCGTCCTTTCCACGCCTTCCACCAAGGGGGATCCAGGACAGGGTAATTTCCAGGGGTGAGGTAGGAGAGGGGAGAGTCTCAGATATTTATAAGGAGCTTTTGGGAGCGAAGGACACAGAGACCAAGGAACTGAAACTTAAGTGGGAGGAGGAGCTTGGTGGGGAGTTGGAGGGAGGCGTTTGGGCAGACGCTCTGAGGAGGGTAAATGGAACCGCAACATGTGCCAGGCTCGGTCTGATTCAGTTCAAGGTGGTTCACCGGGCCCACATGACGGTGGCCCGGATGAGCAAATTCTTTGGACTGGAGGACAAGTGTGCTAGATATGGGGGAGGAACAACGAACCATATCCACATGTTCTGGGCGTGTCCAAAACTCAGGGGATACTGGCAGGGGTTTGCGGATGTCATATCCCGGGTACTGAATACAAGGGTGGCGATGAGTCCAGAGGTGGCATTTTTGGGGTGTCGGAAGACCCGGGAGTACAGGAGGGGATAGAGGCCGACGTTGTGGCCTTTGCTTCCCTGATAGCCCGGCAACAAATACTGTTGGCCTGGAGGGACTCAAAGCCCCCAAAGACCGAAGTATGGCTGTCGGACATGGAAAGCTTTCTCGGCTTGGAAAAAAATCAAGTTTGCCTTACGAGGATCACTATCGGGGTTAGCCCGGAGGTGGAAACCATTCATCGACTTCTACGCGGGGAACTAATCGTCAGCGGGGGGTTAGAATAGTGTAGATTAGGGGGGAAGAATAGACGGGTCTATCTGCGAGAGGGGTACTGTTATTTGCACTATGTTTTTTGTAATTGGTATCTGCACACTAATGTATATTGTTACTGTTTATAATGCCAAAAATACCTTAATAAAATTGTCTGTTAAAAAAAGAAAGAAAATAATTGCACTAATCCACACTCATGTGAATCCTAGCTGACAGGGCCAGAGCATCACAAGGCATGGAGGATCGGGCTTCATCAATAGAGACTTCAATGAGGCTAAAAGCAATTTCTGTTAATAGTTTCCTTCTCTTTATATTTGAGAAGGGATTAGTTTTTTGCTAGAAAAGCACACTAAGCCAAGAAATAAATACAACAGATATGGCTGGAGAAATCCAGCTGTCTAAAAAATCTTGTGCAACAACGGCACAATTGAACTAAAAGACGTGAGGATCCACTGGTCCTTCATCCAGGTGACCAGTCTCAAGTGAGTTATCAATGTTCAACAAAATTATCCTTCTCTGCTGCTGACCACATGGCATTGTCTTGCAGGATCACCATCCAATGGTGCCAGGCTATCCGGAGTTGTAACCCCCGCCACCCAAGGAACACCTTGGAGGCGAGTTCTGAGGAGAATGCCGGCGATGTGCCACAGCTTTAATGCGCACCTCCCACCAACGCAGAAACACACACCTCAGGGGTGACATTAGTGAACTGGGTTAGGGGGCACTATCTGGTGAGCTCCACACAGTTGCTGATGCCCAACATTGTAGGGGCAGCAGTCAGAAGTCTGCTGGATCACAGATCTCATCTGGGTCCCAGCCAGATATCGAGCCTCTGGCCAAGGTTCTCTCAGAGCTGATGCAGATGATGGGACACAGCCATGACATTCAGGAGTGGGGGTCAACAACATTCGCAAGGGCGACTGGAGGAATCATAATAATAATCTTTATTATCACAAGTAGGCTTACATTAACACTGCAATGAAGTTACTGTGAAAAGCCCCTAGTTGCCACCTTCTAGCACCTGTTCGAGTACACAGATGGAGAATTCAGAATGTCCAAATTACCTATCAACACGTCTTTCGGGACTTGAGAGAGGAAACCAGATCACCCGGAGGAAACTCACGCAGACACAGGGAGAACGTGCAGACTCCGCACAGACAGTGACCCAAGCCGGGAATCGAACGTGGGAGCCTGGAGCTGTGAAGCAACAGTACTAACCACTGTGTTACCGTGCTAGAGATAATGTTAAGTATATTTGAATTTGTGAGTGACAGGAATAAGGTATAAGTATAAATTACAGCCATGCTGTATCGTACCGTGCTGGATCCCAAAGCATCCAGGCACATGGTGCCAGCAACGCGTGACACTCAGGGCAACACTGCTCGACTTCCCTGAATAACTACCGCCCTCGATAACATAGCTTTCCACTTCAAGGGTCATAAATCCTCAGTAAACTGCAAATACACAAACAAACCCACAGACCTAAAGGCAACTCTTTTAAGTGAAACCAAAACTCAGGTCCCCCCTTTCTCAAGACACAAATACAGAAATAAAAATTAAACTTAAAACTATAGCTTATTTGCAACACCTACAAATACAAATCTCTATGTCCTTCTGTTCCCGCCAGTGGTGAGAACTGTGGCAGGCAGAGGCAATTAATTGGGAAAGTGAAGGAAAAAGCCGGTTTCTCGCCGGTGGGAAATAAGTTTGGAATTTTGTTGTCCTGACTTTGATGCTGGATTAAAGGCTGGTTTCCCACTGATCTATGTCAAGAGTCATATTTGCATTGATTTGCATCAAATGAATGTTCATTAAAAGGCCAACTTCCCTCTTCAAATTAAGTGCCCCACCAATGAAAGGTCTGTTTCCCAACTGTATGTAAGTGATGTGCACCTGGCAAATTTCAGTTTGTCAACGATTTTGAGTTATGCAGATGTTCTTTCTCCTTCTGGAGCATAACTTCACTCAAGTTCCATTAGCAAACGCTGTGTCAAGGCTAAACAAGGGAGGCAGATGAAGGATGGAGGTGTGGGGCTGGGATAAGGTGGAAGAGTTGAACGAAGGCTGGACAAGGGAGATAGGCTTACAGGGGAATGGTGGCGAAAGCATATGGCGATGAAGGGGAGAATGTTTTGGGAACAGAAGTTGGGGGTGTTTGGGGAAGGGCTGTAGCAGTGGGGAAGAGCATCCAGGGAAGGGTAGCGAGTGTGTCTGGGAAAGGGGGGAGGAGAGGGAAGTATTTTAGAGTTCGGGCCAGTGGTGTCGACGGTGAGGTGCTGGGGGAAGAACTCAGGGTACATGTAATAGGAACGAACATCACAGTCAGAAACTGGTAAGGTGTGGACACCCTTTACTTGGAAGGGGTGCAGTGGGGATTCCATGTCTAGATGGAGCCAGTGAAGAGCTTAGCCTTTGCCTTTGAGATAGAGTGAAATGTGTAAAGGATCTGCTCACTTAACTTATTATTTTAATCCATTCACACATACATTGAGGCGTAGATGATGCAGCTGCAGGAAGCCCTGCCTTGGTAACGCTCTCACCCAGACATGGAGAAGGAAGACCCCTTGTCATTTGGCACATTGCCATGAGAAGCAAGGGCCTGAACAGCAAGAAGCAGCAGGGCCTATATAAAACCAAGAGTTTAGTGAGCATGGAACATTGCGGCATGGTGACACAGCTGTTAGCACTGCTGCCTCATAGCGCCAGGGACCTGGGTCTGATTCTCATCTTGGGTGAGTGGAATTTGCACCTTCTCCCTGTATCTGCGTGGGTTTCATCTGGGTGCTCCGGTTTCCTCCCACAGTCCAAAAGAAGTGCAGGTTAGCTGAATTGGCCACGCTAAATTAATCCTTAGTGTCCAAAGGTTAGGTGGGGTTACAGAGATAGGGCGGGGGATTGGGCCTAGGTAGGGTGCTCTATCGGAGCAGGGGATGGTGCAGATTCGATGAGCCAAATAGACTGCTTCTGCATTGCACTGCAGGGATTCTATGATTTTATGATTGCAACAGCGGGCAAGGTGAGAGTTGGATAGGTGAAGGTCCATCAAGTGGGTCATGGAGGGGTACAAGGCAGGTGGCTCAGATAATGGGACAGATGGACATCGGGAAGGTAATAGGTATCGGCTCTGAGGAGAGAAAAGACATGCGGTTCATGGGGTTCAGGGGGTAATGGGGGAGGTTCAAGGGTAACAGAGGGGATATTGGGTAGGTCTATGGTGAAGCAAGAAGTTGGGTTGGTGACAGGAGGAGGGTAGAAGATAGTGGAACGAGTTTGAAATGTGAAGCACACCTTTTTTCAAAATTGACCATGACCATGCAGTTAGTCAGAGATCCATTAAGGTAAGAGGAGGGTCTTTTTGCGTGGGTGAAGTTCAAGGTCAGCACAAATGGCCGACTTAAGGGACACCTTGATAATTATGAGACAACAGGATGTCAAAGATGCTCAGTTGTGTTCTCTAGGTAGAGCACCCTACCTAGGCCCAATCCCCGCCCTATCTCTGTAACCCCACCTAACCTTTGGACACTAAGGATTAGCATGGCCAATTCAGTTAACCTGCACTTCTTTTGTAGGGTGAAGCCCGGGTTACAGCAGCTTTGTTACCCCCTCATTAGTCTCATGTAATTGAGATTGCAGCAAGTTGTGGAGCAGCCGATCATTCTGTGCCATTTGCCATCGCCTGCAGTCAGAAGCAGGATTGAAGATAGAAAGGGAAATAGAATGCCTCCAAAAGGCATGGCTGGTGGAGAGCAGCCAATCCATGACTCCCAACATCCATCCTCCTGGATGGTCGTGGCTGACAAGGGATCATGCGGTTAGTCTTTCTATGTTGCCACGGTCAATGGACCCTCTATCGAGTCTTGAGGAAAATAGAGACAAGTGGAAAAGTATCCATGTTAGTCTTCTGGCTCATCAGCCTGGTCAAAAAGCAATGTCTCCATACACATTCATGCATGAACAGGAGGATATCCTCAAGGACCTTCTTTACTTGGATGGAGTGGGTGGGGATGCCATGACTAGATGGAGGCCAGGTGAAGAACTTAGCAAGGTTTGTTGCTTTCATTTTAGTAAGAAATACATTTTGGGAGCCATCCTCAATTGACACAACGTTCTTTTTGTTTCACATATAAAGAAGAAACTACTTACCTTCACAAAGTTTTTGTTTCATTATTTCTCGAATTCTGGAGATACCAGTGTAGTCCTTTACTTGGAACACATATGTGGATGATGGTTTATTAGCAATTGCCTGAAGTTCTGCATCTTCTATTTCCTGACCAACTCCAATGGCAAACAATATAATTTTGTTTCTCCTTGCTTCCTCTGCTGAGTGCTTCACATCATCCTGGGACTTTCCATCTGTAAGTACAATTGCTACTTTTGTCACAGCATTGGCAGCCCTGGTTGAGGTAGCAAACACATTGTTAACTCCAAATGTTATAGCTTTTCCTGTTCTGGTGTTTCCACCCCGATATAATATGGCTTCCATTGCTTTCATCAGGTCTTCATTAGACCTATATTTGTCCAATGGGATTTCCAGTAGAGGTTCATCGCTATATTGTATGACACCCACTTTTGTAAACGTAGTTCCTATTTCAAAACTGCTGGATATGTTGACAATCCAGTTTTTGACTATTTCAAAATCTTTTGGTCCAACACTAAATGAGCCATCCAAAATGAAAACTAAGTCATTTGGAGCAGTTCTGCAGCCTAGAAGAAAATAAAAATGGTATTACTACAAAGGAATAATATGCATATTATCCACTATGGTAGTAACAGTATAATTTTTGTGCTAATATTTTTATGTACTTTTTAAAGAGTCTGAGTAAGACACAGTCCTACATTTAATATTACACTTAACTGTTTGGTGGTCCCATCTATATTTTTAAGTTAGATATTATTACAATCCCAGACCAGACCCCAACAGTGGCTAGCAAAATGGACAGAAACCCCAATATTTAATTTTAATTTTGTAAGACTGTGAGGAAAGGATACCTCGCTCCAGGAGTGATCTCACGAAGAAATAGGAGTACAGTATATTAAACTAAATTGTTTTACCAGCACAGTATTAAAATAATATAGCAGAAAATAACAATTACTCCTTAGACAATGCTAATCAATACAGTCACACAGTAACAATTAACTGCTATCTTTATTCCCACTCAAACAACCAAAAAGAACCACCTTAGCTCTCAACCACTTTAAATAGCTAGCCCTTAGGAATAAGACCATAAGACATAGGAGCAGAAGTAGGCCAATCGGACCATCGAGCCTGCTCCACCATTCAATCATGCCTGATATGTTTCTCATCCCCCTTCTCCCCATAACCCCTGATCCTTTTATAAATCAAGAACCTATCTATCTCTGCCTTAAAGACACAGACTTCTGTGGCAGTGGGTTTCACAAATTCATCACCCTCTGGCTGAAGATATTCATTCTAATCTATTTTAAAGGACCATCCCTTCAATCTGAAGCTGTGCCCTTGGGTTCTAGTTTCTCCTACTAGAGGAAATATCCTCTCCACGTTCACTCTATCTAGGCTTCTTGATGTTCTGTAAGTTTCAATGAGATCTTCCTCATCCTTCTAAGCACCATCAAGTACAGACACTTAAACGCTCCTCATATGACAAATTCTTCATTCCAGGGATCATTCTTGTGAACCTCCCTTGGACCCTTCCAAGGCCAGTACATCCTTCCTTAGATACAGGGCCCACAACTGCTCAGAATATTCCAAATGGGATCTGACCAGAGCCTTATACAGCCTCAACAATACACGCCTGTTCTTGTATTCTAGCCCTCTCGATATGAATGTTAACATTGCATTTGCCTTCCTAACTGTGCAATGAGAGCAAATGCCTGACTTCTGTTCACAGCTTCCTCTAAAATTCCATTCGCCTGCTTTCTGCAAAAATGCCCAATACCTTAATGCTTAATACCATTCAGTAACTAATTCATCTTGCCAAGCTGAAGTCTACTTAAATTCACAGGAAACCTCCCTTAATCCAAACAAAACTGCATTAGCCCAAGTTTTTTTTTACGATGACTTAATTGCATCCCAGGCTCCCAAAATCTTAGCTGTTTTTCAAACTAGGATTCCTTTTTAAAACATGATGACTGCAGTCACATACACACACTAACCCAGGCTTTTGATCCATACAGCACCAAATACCTATAATTTAAAAAAATATATATTTTAAATTTTGTTTATATTGTTTATATTGACAACCAACAATAATCAATAACGAATGTAATGTCAATCCCCATATCAATAACAATGATCCCATCCATCCCCCCCCCCCCCCAAACCCCAGAGATTAGCCCGCATGTTAACATAAACAAATGATAAAAAGGAATCTGGAATTACCCATAGTCACCATGAACACATACAGTCCCCTTCCCCCAACCCTCCCAGCCACTCCCCCCCAATGTTCGATGTGATCCAATTTTCGAAAGTGCATAATGAATAACGCCCATGAATTGTAAAACTTCTCCATCTTTCCCCTCAGTTCAAATTTGACCTTTGCAAGCAGCAAGAATGCCAGCAGGTTCCCCTGCCACACCAGGGCACAGGGTGGAGAGGTTGATATCCACCCTAACAGGATCCGCCTTCGGGCGATCAACGAAGCAAAGGCTACAACATCTGCCTCCGCACCCGTTTCCAACCCCGGCTGATCCGACACCCTCAATATGGCCTCCCGAGGGCCCGGGTCCAGTTTCACGTGCACCAGTTTAGAGATTACCCTAAACACCTCCTTCCAGTAATCCTCCAGCTTTGGACAGGACCAAAACATATGAACGTGGTTGGTGCCCCCCCCCCCCCCCCCCCCCCCCCCCCCCCCCCCCGCAACGTTCACACATATCTTCTACCCCCTCAAAGAGCCGGCTCATCCTCACCCTTGTATGGTACGCTCTATACACCACCTTCAGCTGTATCAGCCCCAACCTCGCACACGAGGTGGAGGCGTTCACCCTCCTCCATACCTTCTCCCAACTCTTCTTCCCACTTTGCCTTGATCCCTTCTCGCACGCCTTCTCCTCCTCCAAAATAGCCCCGTAAACCGCCAATGCTCTCCCCCTTCTCCAGTCCCCCTGTCGTCAGCACCTCCTCCAGCAACGTGGAAGCCGGCTCTACTGGGAAACTCTGTATCTCCTTTCTGGAAAAATCTCAACGCTGCATGTCACCAAATACCTATAATACAAGACATCTGAAATTCCTACATTCATCACAGTATCTAAAGGCCGTGGATAGTGAGGAATTTTTGATCCGCAAGCCACATCTCCAAGTTCTCCAGTTTCCTCCTCCCACAATCCAAAAATGTGTAGGTTAGGTGGATTGGCCATGTTAAATTACTCCTTGGTGTCCAAAGATGTGATAGGTTAAGTGAGATTGCTAGGATGGGGCGGGGGAATACACCTAGGTGGGGTTCTCTTTCGGAGGGTCAGTGCAAATTTGATGGGCCAAATGGCCTCACTCTGCACTATCGGGAATCTATGGACATTTCTTGGGGTTTTATTTTGAAGAAAATTACGTGCATGTGCTTCTTGCAAAGTAACAACAATATCTGCAATACCAAATTTGGAGGCCTACAGATATAAATCCAGTTTACAAAGAAAATAGTTCTGAAACTGTTCAAAAATATTTGATATAATGGGCATTCAGTTTGGTAACCTTTGTAAAGTTCTTCACCTAGGCTCCAAATTCCACCTGATGCAAGGAGAAACTCACACGTATCTCACTTTCCAGCCTGATGCAACTAATGTTACCACAAAACCCACTGTGGAAGACTAGTGAGACCATCTGGATAGGAAAAATAATTTTCTGATTTGTCCCCATCGCCCTCACATTTACACATAAACATAAGATATGAATAGTCTCTTGATAACACAGAACTTGAGTATTGCTGAAAAAAAGAGACATTCTGTTAAATCCTTTCATCTCTCATTCATTTCATTATATAATACATGGTTTGCCATCCATCATTTCAGCAAGGGCTCCAGATAGTTTATTTATGCTTGAAAATGTATTCCAATTAACAATAACGAGAATTATATATAGAATCATTGCATCTCTACAGTGCAGAAGGAGGCTACTTGGCCTATCAGGTCCGCCTCGACACTCCGAAAGAGCACCACACCAGGGACACTCTCCATCCACCCCACCTCTTCCTTGCAACCTAACTGCACTAAGGGCAATTTAGCACAGCAATTCGACCCAACCCGCAAATCCCCAGGTCCAGGAGGAAACCGGAGCACCCAGAGGAATTTAACCCAAACACGGGGGGGGGGGGGAGGGGGGGAGGGGGGGGGGGGGAGTACAAACTTCCCATAGACGCCATGCAAGGCAGGAACCGAACCCGGATCAGCAGTGAGGCAGCAGTGCTAACCATGATTAGCTTCTGTTTTGACATTCCTCAGGCCCGAATTTCCCGTTGCTCATTCGGGCATGTGCCTGGCACAGAAGCACGTAAAATCATGTGAAAAGATGTTGGGCGTGTGCCTTGACGGCATTGCACAATATTTTGTTTGGCGGGCACACATGGACAATCAAGCAATTTAGCCCGTTAAGGGACCAACTGAATGTAATTTTAAATGGCCCGCCTGCTTTTACGGTTGGTGGGTGAGCCAACTGCCCAGGTGGCCTCCAAATCTTAGCTTCAATCAGGGAGGCTGAATGAAATATCCGGGCGGAAAGAAAATTTAAAGAAGATGTCCAGGACTGAGGTTTGTGCTGCCTCGACCTCGTCGCCATAACTTTCCCATCGCAATTTATTTTTCACAGGTCTGCAGATCCCCCGAGACATCTTCGCAGCGGCAGTTATGCTAGGGGAGCCCAGTTGGAGCGTCTCTTTTCTTAGCACCCATGCTTCCTAAGTGCCTGATAGCCCTTCAATGAAGTTATCCTAAAAAATCTTCACTGAATGCCAAAATAGTTTTCATAATACCATCATTTCTCAGGAAACGGGATTTAATTAATAATTTAATCTTTATTATTGTCAAAAGTCGGCTTACATTAACACCTCACTGAAGTTACTGTGAAAATCCCCCAGTCGCCACATTCCGGTGCCTGTTCAGGTACACAGGAGGAGAATTCAGAATGTCCAATTCACCTAACAGCACGTCTTTTGGGACTTGTGGGAGGAAACTGGAGCACCAGAGGAAACTCACGCAAACACAGGTAGAATATGCAGACTCTGTACAGACATTGACCCAAGCGGGAATCGAACCTGGGACCCTGGCGCTGTGAAGCAGCAGTGCTAACCACTGTGCTACCGTGCCACCCATATAGGTTAATATAGGTCTATAATATTAAGAAAAGGT
This sequence comes from Scyliorhinus canicula, assembly GCF_902713615.1. Classification (NCBI taxonomy): domain Eukaryota; kingdom Metazoa; phylum Chordata; class Chondrichthyes; order Carcharhiniformes; family Scyliorhinidae; genus Scyliorhinus; species Scyliorhinus canicula. Next base: position 184,855,606 of record NC_052151.1, read on the forward strand.
TTGAGATTCTAGATGAAGAAAAATGTTTCAATGTGTGGTAGATTGTAAATAGAGGAGCATTAAATATAAGATAGTCAAAAATAAATCCAATAGGGAATTCAAGGTCTTTGTTCGGAGATGGTGAGAACATGGAACTTGCTTCAACATGGAGGAGTTGAAGTAAATAGCTAAAGTGCCTTTAAGGTGAAGCTAATTAACTACATGAGTAACACGGGGATGGAAGGATTTGTAGATAGCTTAGATGAAGTGGAATGGAAGGAGAGTAGAATGTAGGAAGCATAAATTAGTTGGGATTATTGGCATGTTTCTATATTTTAAATTCTAATATAATGTAAAATAATTATTTGAAAAAAGGCATTTGCCCTTAATTTCTTCAGATTCTATCCAAATATCCAAGGGTATTCAATATTTAGGCAGGACAGGCAAAAGGAAAAGGTGGTGGGGTAGTGTTGTTAGTTAAATGTGAAATCAGTGCAATAGTGAGAGAGGATGTTGGCTTAGAAAATCTAGATGTAGAATCAGTCTGGGTGGAGCTAAGAATCAATAAGGGGCAGAAAACATTAGTGGGAGTTGCCTATAGGTTTCCAAACAGTGATAAGGTAGGGAATGGCATTAAACATGAAATTAGAGATGCATGTAACAAGGGTGCTGAATTGGGGCTGAAAATGAAGAAGGGTGATCTGAAACTAGGGTCCTAAATCTAAACAAAGGAAACTACAAAGATATGAGGCGCGAATTGGCGAAGATAGATTGGGAAACTTCATTAAAAGGCATGGCGGTGCAAGAGATAATTACCAATATTTAAGGATCGAATCTATGCATGCATTGCAGCAGTTATACGTTCCTTTCTGGCACAAAAACGTAACAGGAAAAGCGGCCCAATCTTGGCTTACAAAATAAATTAAGGATGGTATTAGGTCTAAAGAGGAATCACATATAAAGTTACTGGAAAATGTAGCAAGCCTGAGGATTGGGAGCAATTCAGAATTCGGAAAAGGATCACCAAAAGATTGATTAAGAGGTGAAAAATAGAGTGGACAGCAAACTTTCAAGGAACATAAAAGCGGATAGTGAAACTTTCCATCAGTACTTAAAAATAAAAAAAATTACTGAAGATTGATATAGGTCCCTGACAATCCGAAACAGGAGAAGTTATAATAGAGAAAAAGGAAATTGTAGAGCAATCAAACAACTACTTTAGTACTGTCTTCACACAGGAAACAGAAATGAGCGGGCGGGAGGGAAATGAGGGAGCTGAACTGACAGACACAGCCTCGTCCTATGAGAATCTGATAATGATGAGGCCCCTCCCTGGTCCTCTGGGCATGTCAGCCTCTTGCCATTGCATGTCCTCAATCTAACAGCTCCTCCTCGGGATTGTCTTCCAGCCCCTCCTGGTCCATTTCCTCCTCCTCACATGAGGCCGCATGTCCCTCCTCCTCCAGGATGTCGCCCTGCTGCAGTGCCAGGTTGTGCAGGGCACAGCAGACCATCACAATGCAAGAGACCCTCTGAAGGGTGTACTGCAGAGCAACACGAGGGCAATCCATCGGAACCGCATTTTCAGCAGTCTAAAGCCCTGCCCAACAACAGCACGGGTAGTAACATGGGCCTCATTATAATGGTCTGAGGCCTCTCCACTGGCATCATCAGCCATGGCCTCAGCGGGTATCCATTGTCCCCAAGAGCCAATTCGTCATCCTGGGGTGGTCTTCGAAGATGCAGGTATCTCTGAATGTTCCAGGATGGAGCTGTCATGCACGCTCCCTGGGTAGCAGTGTAATAATAATCAGGGCCTAGTTTTAAGGCCGATTACATTGGATATCTTAAATTACATAATTGGGCAATTTAAAAACCACAGTCTGCAGAAGCCTGCAGAATCCAAATTTACAGAACTCAAGACACAGAACTCAGACAAGCTGCCGGGGTCTGTCTGAGCAGCCCCTGAATAACCCATCATGTAATTATCATTGCTATTTGAGATTCACTGGCCTATTGTCCACAGTTTCTGATATCCCATTGACTGATAGTCACCCCTACTTAAGATGCATTGGCCGATTGTTCACAGTTCCTATAACCCATCAAGCAATCGTCGCTTCTCCCAAGGCGGGTTTAGGTGCCCTGTCAACAAGTCATCAACCAGACCATTGGGCACTGAGACCCTGCCTCCTGAGACTCCATTGGCTGAAGGCCAAGGGCAGGTAGAGAAAGGAGGTGGGTGGTGACAGGGGGAATCAAAAGATAGGCATTTTTACAGACATCTGGAGAAAAAGAACTGGAATCTAAGACAGGAAGCAAGAGACTCAAAGAAAAGACTCAAGGCAAAAGACTTGAATCAAAAGACTTGAAGCAAAGACTTGAAGACTCGGGTTAACCATATTTAAAAAAGTGTGTTGTATTATACCTGTGTCCTACTTTGTTGTCCTCATAAATAAAGACACCTGGGTAAACTTTAATTAAAGAGCTAGTTGAAGTATCGGAATTGGACAGATACAACAGCGGGCACACACGTACATGGAGGTTGCACATGGACAGTAGTTCCGGTGCTCTTGAGTTGTATGCAGGAAAATGGAAATGACAACTCACCTCCTCACTTCCCCTCGGACGCCATCGCGCCAGCTTCAAGTTTTTGAAAAGGGGTACTAAGTAGCACCTGCGTGATTTCTCGCTGGGGATTCGGGTAATTCCTGGGAAGCTGCTGCATTCAACTTCAATCTCGCTAAGAGATTGAAATGAAATCAGATGAGGGTTTAGATATTCTCGCCATCACTGGGTAAGATCCAGAACTTGCCTTCGGGTGCAGGCCGGGTGAATACCAAAATGGTTCACACTTGATGCAAATCTTGATTTTGGCCTTTCCTGCTATTTACCCAGTGCACCCAGGTCTGCGCCAGGCACAGCACTGTGGTTATATAACCCCCCAAAATGTCATTTAGGGTGAGTTTGGTGGGGTGTTTCCCCCGGCTTTTTGGATGAAATCCAGACCTGTATTCACCCGCATTGGTCTAGCCCACACTTAGAAAGTTTATCTGCGGTGGTGATCTAAACTCACAGGCCAGGCGGCTCCTCAGAGATCAGGACGTCATTTTGAAAGGGTGCCCCAATCTCTGTGAGCTGGAGGATCTCCCCCACCCCCACCCACAGACACTGCCACCCCCCTGAAGACAGGGGCATCATCCCTCCCCCCAAATGAGCATACCTCGCGATGGGGTCACTGAGCACCCTGCACCTTAAGCACCCCTCCTTTCAGTCCCTGCCTTTTAAGCCCCACCCAACCCTTTCATAACTTCCCCCCCCCTCCCACACACGCTTCATACCCCATCTTCGTCCTTCCTTTCATGGGCATGTGTCCCTCAGGCCCCGCCCTTTGACAGTGCTCACCTGGCACCCTGGCTCTACCATCCTGGCACCCGGGCAGTTCCCCTGACACCCTGTCAGGGTGCCATGTTGGTACTGCCAGGTTGCCCATATGCTCGGCCGAGTGCCAGGGTGCTTTCCTGCCCTGTTCCTGACCATCTGGAGGGCTCCAATGGCCTCCATAGTGGTCGTTTGTGGAGACCAGTACTAATCGGCGTCCAAGTGGGGCCTCTCCAGTGACTACCAGGAGCCGAGAGAATGCATCCTCAACTCAGCCATGCATATTTATACGAGCCTAATGGCTCATTTAATTACGATTAACTGGATCACGGCAAGTAAGGTTATATTGTGTTGGCGCCGCGGGTCGGGTGGCACAGTTTAGCTCCTGGTGAAAAGCCTGATTTGAACCTCTCCACGATGCTCCCGGTGCAATAAGATTGGCAGCGCAATTGGGTGGGAAGATTGTGCCTATTTCGCTTCATAGATGCTGCCAGATCTGTTGAGTTTATCCAGCATTTTATATTTTATTATTTAAGTAGTGATAGATTGGGAAATGTTGACGTATAAAAGAACCTAGCTATCCTACTTCATCAGTCACTGAAAGCAAGCATGCAAGTACAGCAAGCAGTTAGGAAGGCAAATGGTATGTTGGCCTTCATTGCAACAGGACTTAAAAACTGGAGCAGGCATGTTTTAATGGAGTATTGTGTGCAGTTTTGGTCTCCTTATCTACGAAAGGATATGCCATAGAGGGAGTGCAGCGAAGGTTCACCAGAGTCATTCCTGGAATGGCAGGATTGTCTTTGAGGAAAGATTGGGTCAACTGGGCCTGAAATTTAGAAGAACGAAACGGTACCTAATTGAAAGGTGTAAAATTCAGACAGGGCTGGTCAGACTGGATATAGGAATGTTGTTTCCTCTGGCTGGGGGGGTTCTAGAACAAAGCGTCACAGAATCAGGATATGGGGTAGGACCGAGATGAGGAGCAATTTCTCATAGGTGGTGAACCTATGGAATTCTCTACCACATAAGGCTGTGGAGCCAAGTCACTGAACATTGTTGCTATATTTATCTGGTTCTAAATATAGCGGTCAATATGGTCGCCTTCCTTGATCCTAATGATGTTTTCTCCAGAGTCGCCAGGTATCTTTCGATACCGCCACAAGGTTTGAACCCGAATAATGATCAAAGAACCAATGTACCAGTTAGTTAGTTCAAAGCCAATACTATTTATTTACACACACAGTAATATCTACTCATGCACAAAATACCACAAACTAGACTATCTCTAACGCTAATGCCTATACTTAACTTCAGTCAGAGGAACAATGGCCGTTGTTCGGATCTGAGGCTGTCGGGTTCGAAGAGGTAACAGGAGAACGGCTAAGGTCGTCCATCTGATGGTGAGCGTTGACCTTGGACTTACTTGCTTCTGGTGCAGCTGATGGACGGGTCTCTCCACTTCGAGAGCCGAGTCCAAGAGAGCGATTCTCTCTCAGGGGCTTCTTCTTATACCCGAAGGGGCTTCGCGCGCTTTTGGGCGGGCCTTGAACTTGGCCCCGATTAATTGGGCCGCATATTGATCACTTGTATTGATCTTGACCAATAAAGGGGTGGGTGCCCTGATGGCTGGGCGTGTCCTAGGTAGCCGTTGGCCTTGCTTTGTTTATGCTTTCGGTTTGGGGAACGGGCGCTGGGGTGTATGGAGCTAGATCGGTTGCTTGAGTGTCTTTGCTTTGTTCCCGGAGATGGGCCATCAATATGTTAATTGACCTATAGTTTCAGTCTCGTCTGGGAGTTGCCTTCTCAATACACATACAGGCTCTGTGCCTGCTTGTTTTCCTAACATTGTCCATATTTCCCTACAGTCATTGCGATCATCCATTTTGTATTCTGGAAGTGTCCATCCCGATGGCTACAACATATTCAAGAACAAATTTCTCAACTTTATAGGTGTCAAGTTGTATGGGGATAGCGCGGTAGTATGCTGTTGAGATAGAGGACCAGCCAAGATAATATTGAATGGTGCAGCTGCTTTGGTTGAATGGCCTACTCCTGCTGCTATTTTCTTTGTTTCTATGCTGCTGCACCACTCTAAATAGGGTTTCTGCTCCACCTCTGGAAAAGTCACAGTGCTGTGACTTCAAAAAGTCAGAAGAATTTCAGGAACATTACTGTTGTGTTTTTCTACATTTTCTGTTTAAACGTTCATTAGTATGAAGAGTGCAAGTATCAGAAAATTGAATTTTGCTAAATTTTCTGTTTCTGCACCTGGGAGTAATGTGTCACCAAAACATAGGCCAGGGAGAGAGGAGAAACAGAAACAGGAAGTTCTTTCACATTTTTCCCCATTTAAGTTTAGAAATGGAAAATTTTGTGGGCTCGACTAGAGCCGTATGCGCCCTTTCACCTAATTTTCCTAATTCACTGCACCAAGAAATGTGAAACCCAAAGGCACAAGAACAGGAAAATATGCTCCAAAGTATGTCTACAAGATAACATAGGCAGTACTTGCTGCTCAACAGAAAGAGTGCTTCTGAGTCCGTTTACTGTAATGTTTCTTTTGTCACTGTTTATCCCCATAGATTCACTGGATGAGATGTAAGATAAGTAATACTTGCGCCAAATTCTAAACTTTTCCTGTGGAGCTATGACTATTGAGAATGTGATTGATTTAGCCAACAAAAATTCCAGCTGCTGTTTCTTGGTATGCTTTGCAAGCACATCCTTCAAAATTGTATACTCCCTGTCCAGAACTTTCTCTTTAGGTGGATAGAAAATCAGCGCTCATAGACCAATTTTATCCAATTAGTCTGTTTGCCTTTGAACTTGAAGACTAAGGTGAAAAGGCACTTTTGTAATTCATCACCTAATGCTCAATAATCATCCTTAATGTACCCAAGCTGCTGAAAATAAACAGGAGGTCTGTCACCATCTGAAAAGAGGAAAGACAGGATACTGTTTCAAGTCTGAACCTTTTGGTGAGATGGTGAATTCACACCTGAAATGCGAACCTATCTTTCTTTTAAATAAACAATGTTTCAGCTTGCGGGTGGCACGGTAGCACAGTGTCAGGGACCCGGGTTCGATTCACAGCTTGGGTCACTGCCTGGGCGGAATCTGCACGTTCTCCCCGTGTCTGCTCCAGTTTCCTCCGACAAAGTCCCAAAAGGCATGCTTGGTAGGTGAATTGGACATTCTGAATTCTCCCTCTGTGAACCCAAACAGGTGCCGGAATGTGGCGACTAGGCGATTTTCACAGTAACTTCATTGCAGCGTGAATGTAAGCCTACTTGTCACAATAATAAAGATTATTATTATTAATAATAAAAATCTATCCAATATGCAAGTTGTAGATAAAGTATTAATCCCAAAAGAATCTACAGAGCTTCTGTGATGGTACAAGAATAAGGAGAATGCTGAACGTGGATAAGAACTAAGACCTCAGCTGGGGTATCGTGCACAATTCTAGGCGCCAGACACTCGGAAGGATGTGAACGCATTGGAGAAAGCACAGAAGAGGTTTATAAGAATGGTTCCAGCAATGAGAAACTTTAGTTATGTGGATTGATTGGAGTGGTTGGGGTTGTTCTCCTTCGAGAGAAGAAGTCAAAGAGGAGATTTAGTAGAGATGTTCACAATCATGAAGGGCCTGGACAGAGTAGTTAGGGTGAAACTGTTCCCATTCGTAAAAGGATTGAGAACCAGAGGGCACAGATTTAAAATGATTTGCAAAAGAAGCAAATGCGATGTGAGAAAAATCTTTTTCACACAGAGTGGTTTGGGCCGGGAAAGCACTGCCTGGTAATGTGGTGGAGGCTTGTTAAATTGAAGATTAAAGCGGGCATTAAATGATTATCTGAATACAAACAATGGGCGGGATTCTCCGAACCTTCTCCGATCGTGCCAAAATCGCGATCGGCGTGGGGGCGGGAATGGGCGTTGACGCTGAAATCCGGCACGACCCCGGAGAATAATTGCAAATCGCACGTGGTCTACGCGGCACAGGTAGGGGCTGTTGACAGAGGCCCCTACGGTGATTCTCCGACGAAAGCTGGCCGAGTTCCCGGTGGTGTGCTTCTAACCACATTTTGTCTGTTGGGAACGGCCAGTGGCGGCTGCAGAGTCAGTCCGCGGCCACCCTGGTGGGGGGAGGGGGAAACCTTCACTGGGAGGGGCTTCATGGACAGCCAGGCTAGCGATCAGGGGCCATCAATCCGCGGGCATGCACGATCTAGGGAGGGCCTATACTTTCAGGGCCAGTCCGCGGTGCGAGTCCGCCATGCCGCACGGGAGGCCACCGAAGGACTCCCGACCAGAAGTGCAGGGCCCCGTATCCGCAGCCAGACCTGCGATTAGCACTCCGGGGCCCTTTGATGCACGATCAATTGCACAAAGACGAGAGTTAGATACAACTGAGGCATTATTGCTCTAAGATGTGTGGCCTCCCACAGCAGCTGGCGAAATGGCTGCAGCATGGAGGACACACACATTTATACTCCGCCTACTGGGCGGAGCCAGAAGGCAGAACTACCGATGTACCTGTAGTACAGGTCCTACCATACATCACCTAATATAGGTGCAACAGTGGTTCACCACATTCACCCCTGTTAAAATTGAGTCCAGGGGGGTGGTGGAGCACTATATACAACAAATAAGTTATACATTTACAATATTAGAGAGAAAAAAAAAATGTCTTTTGAAGTCCAGTGGACCAGTTAGAGGTTTAACCGTTCCGGGGCCTTGATGAGCCACTGGGAGCGACGCAGTGGTGGCGGCGATGCAATGCTGGTCTGATCTTCGGTGACTCCGGGAGCGTGCCAAAATCCTCTTCATCCTCGGGCGTGGGCAGGGGGAGGATGGATGGTCCTGGGGGGGAGACGGATGGTCCTGGGAGGGGGTTGCTGCGGGAGCACCGGGGGAGGGGAGGGTGGGCCCAGGCCGGAGGGGTGCGTGTGTGTGTGGAACCTGCTGGTGCCAGGTCCCTGAGGGAGACAGTATCCTGGCGGCCATCGGGGTACGCCACGTAGGCACACTGGGGGTTTGCATGGAGCAATTGCACCCTCTCCACCAAGGTTCCGCCTTGTGGAGTTGGACGTGCCTACGGAGGAGTACGGGTCCTGGAGCTGCGAGCCAAGTCGGGAGCGACACCCCGGATGTGGACTTTCTGGGGAAGGCAAAAAGACGCTCATGGGGTGTGTTGTTAGTGCGGTGCACAATAGTGACCGAATGGAGTGTAGTGCATCAGGGAGGACCTCCTGCCAGCGGGAGGCCGGAAGGTTCCTGGACCGTAGGGCCAGTTGGACGGCCCTCCATACCGTCCCGTTCTCCCTCTCTACCTGTCCGTTTCCCCGGGGGTTATAGCTTGTCGTCCTGCTGGAGGCGATACCCCTGCTGAGCAGGAACTGACGTAGCTCATCACTCATGAATGAGGATCCCCTGTCACTGTGGATGTAGGCGGGGAATCCAAACAGTGAAGATTGTGTTGAGGGCTTTGATGACGGTGACAGATGTCATGTCGGGGCATGGGATGGCGAAGGGGAATCTGGAGTACTCATCTACCACACTGAGAAAATACGTGTTACGGTCGGTGGAGGGGAGGGGCCCTTTGAAATCCACGCTGAGGCGCCCAAAGGGGCGTAAGGCCTTCACCAGGCGCTCACGGTCCGGCCGGTAACAGTGCGGCTTGCACTCCGCACAGACCTGACAGTCCCTGGTGATTGTACTTCCTCGATGGAGTAGGGCAGTTTGCGGGCCTTCATAAAATGGCACAACCGTGTGACTCCCAGGTGACAAAGGCTGTCATGCAGGGTCCGGAGTCTTGCACACTTGTGCACTGGCACATATACCTCGGGATAGGGTGCCTGGGGGCTCGTCGAGCTTGCCGGGACGATACAAAATCTTGTAATTGTAGGTGGAGAGCTCGATCCTCCACCTCAAGATCTTATCATTCTTGATCTTGCCCCACTGTGTGTTATTGAACATGAAGGCTACCGACCGTTGGTCAGTGAGGAGAGTGAATCTCCAGCCGGCCAGGTAATGCCTCCAATGTCACTCAGCTTCAACGATAACTTGGGCCTCTTTTTCGGCAGATGAGTGCCGAATTTCTGAGACATGAAGAGTGCGGGATAAGAATGCCACGGGTTTGCATGCCTGATTGAGGGTGGCGGCTAGGGTGACGTCTGACGCGTTGCTCTCTACTTGAAAGGGCAGTGTCTCATCTACTGCGTGCATCCCGGCCTTGGCAATATCAGCTCTGATAAAGGCGAAGGTCTGTTGTGCCTCAGCTGCCAGGGGAAAATGGGTGGACTGTATGAGTGGGCGGGCCTTGTCCGCATAGTTTGGGACCCACTGGGCATAGTATGAAAAGAATCCCAGGCAGCATTTGAGGGCCTTGGGGCAGTGGGGGAGGGGGAGCTCCATGAGGAGGCACTTGCGGTCGGGATCGGGCCCCAGAACTCTGTTCTGGATCACATATCCGAGAATGCTGCGTCGAGCTGCGTGTACCGATTGATGGTCTAGCTGTAGTCCACGACCATTCTGTGTTTCTCCCCAGTTTTAACTACTACCACTTGGCTCTCCAGGGGCTGTTGCTGGACTCGATGATGCCGTCCCGAAGCAGCCGCTGGACATCGGACCTGATGAAGGTCTTGTCCTGGGTGCAGTACCGTCTGCTCCCGGGTTTGCAATCAGGGGTTAGATTTGCGAAGAGGGAAGGCGGATCGACCTTTAGGGTCGCGAGGCCGCACACAGTAAGGGGTGGTAGGGGCCCGCCGAATTTCAGGGTTAGGCTCTGGAGGTTGCACTGGAAGTCCAGGCCGAGTAGCAGGGCAGCGCAGAGGTTAGGGAGGACGTGGAGGCGGAAGCCGCTGAATTCTACACCCTGGACTGTGAGTGTGACCGTAGAGTACCCCCGGATCGCCACGGAATGGGATCCGGAGGCCAGGGAGATTCTTTGGTTGGTAGGGTGTACCGCGAGGGAGCAGCACCTTACCGTATCCGGGTGGATGAAGCTTTTGGTGCTCCCGGAGTCCAGCAGGCAAGAGGTCACGTGTCCGTTGATTTTCACGCTGGTCGATGCGGTGGCCAGGTTGTGCGGACGAGACTGGTTGGTGGTCACTGAGGTGAGTCGTGGTCGGTCGTCGCTGGGGTCGGATGATGGGGAGCCCGGGGGGCACAGGTCCTGGAACGCTGGAGGTGCCCATGTGCCATGGGGGAGACTAGACAAGATGGTGGCGACTGAAGATCTTGGGGAGAACAAGATGGCGGCGCCCACGGGCTGCACGTGTTGCGCAGAGGGGAAGATGGCGGCGCCCATTGTCCGTAAACGAGGGGGGTGGGGGCGATAGCAGCAACTGCACACCGCGGCAAAGTGCCCCTTCTTACTGCAAGTCTTACAAAGGGCAGCGCGGGCTGGGCAGCGTTGGCGGGGGTGTTTCTGCTGGCCGCAAAAGTATCATTGGGGATCCCCGGGGTTCGCTGGCTTGTGCTTGGCACAGGTGGATTGGCTGGGTAAGGCCCCCGCTGGGGCGGCCGTTTGTGGGTTCCACGATGCGTAGGAGGGGTGGTCCATGCAGCTGGAGATGTAGGCCTGAATGCTGCTCGCGGCGACTGTCATAGAGAGCGCTAGCTTCTTTGTCTCTGCGAGATCGAGCATGTCCCCTTCTAAAAGTCGCTGGCGTATGAGGTCCGACCCAATCCCCGTAACAAAAGCGTCCCGCATCAGGAGGTTTGAATATTCCGTAGCCGTAACGGCCTGATAGTCACAGTCCTGGTTTAATGGGATTAGGGCCCGCCATAAATCTTCTATGGACTCACCAGGGAGTTGAAAGCGCGTGGCGAATACGTGCCTGTCGAAGATCGTGTTCGTGTTCTGAGCGTAATTTTCTTTGAGAAGCATCATGGCTTCGGTGTAGTTAGGCGCGTCCTGAATCAGCGGAAAGACGTTGGAGCGCAACCTTGAGTACAGTATCTGTATTTTCTGAGCCTCCGAGACAAGGCTTGGAGCCGAGTTGATGTACGCCTCGAAACAAGCTAGCCAGTGCTGAAAGTACCTTTTGGCGTCGGTGATTGCGGATCCAGCTGCATACGGAGGTCCACCTTTTGAAAATCTTAGAGCAATAAATTGATGCACGATCAATTGCACAAAGACAAGAGTTGGATGCAACTAAGGCTTTATTGCTCTAAGATGTGTGGCCTCCCACAGCAGCTGGCGAAATGGCTGCAGCATGGAGGACACATACATTTATACTCCGCCTACTGGGCGGAGCCAGCCGGCAGGGACTGCCGACGTACCTGTAGTACAGATCCTACCAGTGGTAACAGTGGTTTACCACACCCTTCAGGTAGGAGAATCGCCCGTGTTTTGATGCTGGAATGGAACATAGCCCTATTATTGGAGGATCCCATCCAATGTTTGGGGTGGGGAAAAGACAGGGGAATGGCACAAAATCATAATGCTCGTTTGGAGAGCTGTTGCAGACACGATGAGCTGAATGGACTCCTGCGCTGTGAAAAATATTCCCTCCATCTCTTCCAGCACATGGTAATTAAAGTGAGGTCTACATTGAGTCTCATCTGGACTTTCTATGACCAATGTTGTTCCCAAACACAAAGTAGAAAAAAGGTCTCATTTCTTAACAATGTAAGTCATCAACTTGACAAGCCAAATTCCACAAAAAAGGTAAAACTTAAAGGGAAGTATGAGTTCCTTACTTGATCTTACATCATCCTCCACAGCTGCACTGAATTCCTGGAGAAGTAGCAACAGAAAACTGTGCAGGACAAGTTTTATGGCTTTTACATTCAGGTCCATGTCATATGCTTTTGGAAATGGTGGCTCAATTACACATCAAAACTGAAATGATAAAAATGACAATTATTGATCATCTCATATTCACAGAAAGTAACGTCATAAATGTTTCTATTTAACCAAATTACGTTTCATGATCTTTCAAATTCCTCCACGTTTTTGAGTAATATATTTACTGGAAAAATGTTTTAAAAGCACAAGGAATGAACTCTTGATTCACACAACTAGTCGGTTTTATTGAACTTGCAAGGAGAAATGTCTTGATGAAGAAAATATAAACTAATACTTCTAAATAATGCAACTCAGATCTTTTATTAATTTCAATTGTACTATCAATCACTAAGCCACACTTGATAAATAATGAGTCAGTTATCTTCGATAGAAGGTCCATCATACTTTATAAATGGTAATTTTAAAAAATTACAATTCAACACCAAAATGCATAGGGTGCCATCCAGGTGAAAAGAGTCAAACAGCTGTCCCTTCAGGTTTATCCCAACACCAATGCCTTGAAAGATCAGAACTCATTCATATGTAAGGCAGGGGCCCAACAGAATTCGTAACATCAAAGAAGTGCCAGCCAGTGTAAAGATGGAAGATTCTATGCGGTGAAGCATGTGAGTTTCAGAAAATCAAACTGACACTAGGCTACAGATTACAGCCCAAGAGTTTGGAGACTACTTAAAGATGTGTGGAGTTCAACAGATAAAGTTAGCACCTTACCACCCATCCACAAATGCTTTAGCCAAAAGTTTTGCCCAGTCCTTGAAGTATGCACTAAGGACCAAGGTTCAGTTCGTGAACACGTTTTTAGCAAGTAATAGTCTTTGGCGATTATGCTTAGGACTTTGTTGGGGGGGGGGGGGGGGGGGGGGGGGGTGGAACACCGGGTCTCCCTATATGCAGATGACCTGTTGTTGTATGTCACGGATCCGGTGGACAGCATTGATAGGATTATGGGTATTATGGGCCTGCCTGCAAGTCCATTCCTGTTGCCTTCAGCTCCCCATTCCATCTCCCCCGGCACATCATCCAAGATCAAACACCCCCGATGCAGATCCCATTCAGAAGATGGATGTGAGCGAGCTGTTAGCAGAAGGACAGGAGTCAGACTTAATCATAATCTGAGGATCACCAGAGCTAACCTCACAGCAAATTATCATTACTCTCCTGCCTTGTATGTTGACCCGTTAACTGTGTCGACACAGACCCATCACCCTGGGGAGATGTTACACGGACTCGGAGTGTGGAACAGGGTAGTCCACGAGGACGTCGCACAGGGGGTCGCACTATTTCTTTATTGGGACGGAGTCTCCTGTCGCACATGCTGTCTGTCATGTCCTCGAAAGACCAACACCTGTACACCTTGGACCGTTGCTGGCGTCCCCCTTTGGTTTCCTCCGCGGAGCCTGATGGGTGGCCCCCTGCACATGGGGTACCACCTACAGCTTGTGTTGACTCTGCTGCGCCTTCTCCAGCGTCTGGCTGTCTAGGTCCACCAGCATCCCAAGGACAGCCTCTGCTGGACAAACATAACCAGCCATATTGTTATTCTGTAAGGAATTGGAGGCGAGAGAATGACAATCAGTTAGGGCTCCCACCCTGGGATCCTTTAATTCCTCCAAGCCTCCCCCACCCTTACGTCTCCCGACTTCTCTCAGAGTGCCAGCCACCCAAGCCAGTTGGGCTGGAAAACCTCGCTCTGCACACTCAGCCCAGCCACTGCAGGAACCCCTGGACCCCAGACCCTTGCTGGGAGCATTAGGTAGATCGTGCTCAGGTGCCCTCTCCTGATTCACACACTTACCATATGGTCGCGAGGATATCCCCTGTGCTGAAGCCAAGCTCTTGATTGTTGGCTGCTGCCTCTATGGTGCTGATGCTTCGCGAGTTCAGACAAACTGCTCAGTCCTCAAAGTTTGAGTGCAATGTGATGCAATAATCATCATCTGAGACGTGGCACGTGTACCCACGAGAAGCCACTTGACAATATTTTGTTCATTAAATGGTCAACAGAAACAAAGATTTGAAAATGAACTTTGTAACATTCCACATATCAGACTAACCATTAAACGTCACCATTCCACATTGGTACCAATACAAAGCTACATCAGCTCATTTTCACACAAAAAAAAAACACGTGGTATCACCCCTCACAGATTCCTCAACAGAAACAGAGGATAAGCCTGAGAATGTGTTAATGTGTCCAGAATTTTGTCATAGGGATAGTCTGTCCAACAATTTGTTACTTCTTTCACGTTTCAGTGTCATTCTCTGTCCAGGAGCTGCAGCTATGCAGGCCCTCCCACACAGCCCAATTTCACCGGAACGGAACCAAATCCCAAATCCTGGGAGAAAGCAGCAAACACATCTGCAGCTGTGAAGTGCTCTCACAATGAACACGGCCAATTCCTCATTAGCAATAGCCTTCAGCTGTGAAGCTAGAGGCTGCTCTCAGTCAAAAGGAGTTAAAATGACCTTCAGCAGAGGACCAAGTGCAGGGCTCCGTCCTGGAAGTGCTTGGTAGAATGACAGACAGCAGCTATAGTTGCGGCTGTTATGGGTATCCATAATATTTAAAGATGACTTATATTTGTACATGAGCAGTTTAATTTTGTATTTTGCTTTTGATGTCTGTGGAATGTATATCGGTTGGGTTAGGGATTAGGATTGTTTGCCTCAGATTCTGATATTTGCCCATCTGTGAACTTGGTTAGTGTTGTGTGATCTGGCTCGCTGTCACTCACTGCATCAAGAGGAGGGGCTGTAGTAAAATGGCCAATGGCCTGAACTTTAGGCCTGATACAGAATTTGACACTTTAAATTAAGAATTGGACAGTTTAAATTAAACCATAGTCATAACCACAGACAGACCTGATGGTAATTCGAACAGCCAAGTTTGAATACAGAGACAGACAACCGTGGCAAGTCTGGGCCTGCGCTGTAGACAAGACATCGGAACATAATCAGCCCCATTCAAATGGATTGATTGGTACGGATTTCCCCAATGAAGCCAGACTATCTGGCACCTAGATTTCCCGCCGGTACCATATATGGATAAGTTTATGTGCAGACAATGCACCCGAGGATGGAGCCCTAGGAGTAGGTTCCTGGTGTCCTGCTGAGTTGCAATCAGCGACTCCATTGGTGTTGTGACCCCTGCCCCGAGACCTCATTGGCTGAGGGCCAGGGAAGTTTATGGAAGGGCGCGAAGAGGGATTTAAGGAAGATGCATCCACCGACCCTCCCCAGGGAAGACATGACACAGAGGCACCGGAGATGTCTCGGTAGCCACCTGGGGTGGCCACTTCCCGATTCCAAAATGGATGCCCGCAAAGAATACAGGGAAAAATGGTCAGGCACAGGGAAACAAGCAGGTGCAAGGTTTCCTGTGTATTAAGACTTGCAAAAACCCAGACAGAACCGAAACCAGCAACCATCTACATATTAATGAGCGATCCCCAGGAACAATTAGATACATTGAAACGATCGGGACCAAACCAGACTCCCCGGCGCCAGCGGGAGCTGAGACAAAGGAAGGCCAACGGACACATAGGAACCGCCCAGCAATCAGGGAACAGCTCCAGTATTGGAGAAATCGATTCAAACGATTGGGACATGGTCCAATTGATTAGGACCAGGTCCGGGGTCCAACCACAAGGGTGCGAAACCCCTGGGGACTATAAAACAGAGTCCCCAAGTTCAATTCGTCCTTCTTGGCAGGGTCTCTCAGCAGCTCGAAACAACTCTTGACCGTGACTCTCAACAACGAGAGACCTGCCTAGCGCTGCACCAACCAAGTAAGTCTCCAGTCAACGCACGCTACGAGATAGGCGCTCCTAGCTACTAGTCCATACCAGCTTGAAGCCTGCAAACTCAGAATCGAACGAAAGGCCATTGTTCCCCTGACCTGGTGGGCCATTTCCAAAGCTAAGTATAGGCCTTTTAGTGTTAGAGATAGTCTAGTAAGTAGAGTTTTATGCATGAGTAATGATTGACTGTATATAATAAATGTGTTTTGATTTGAAACTTACTAACTGGTGTATTGAGTTATTGATCAACACTTGGCTTTGAACCTCGTGGTGGTATCATAAAGATACCTGGCAACTCTAGAGCAAGGTGATTAAACAGAGCAAATTAAGTAAAAGCACAATTAGCAACAACTCAACGGCGGATCAGAAGACAGAAGCAGACAAAATGTGTGCGAGACCCATCTTTGCAGGCGAAGGCTCTGAGATGACCGAGACTCAAGAGGATTGGACCCGTAGCTCGATCCGGTTCATTAGCATGGATACTATTAAGAATCTTAAGGCATACTGTAGTTGAGGTAATTTAAGGCAGAACTGTTTTATTGTGTTTTAAAATAAATTTGGGTTGAATTGTAAACTTGTGTTTGTCATCTTGTAAATAAGGTACCTGAGTAAACATTTAAATAATAAACTGCTCAAAATATCTCATTTTACAGACAACAGGACTGACCGGATTACACTTCTGGGAACTGACATAGACTCAATGCGTAGGATCTTGTGGAGAAAATGGGGGTCTCACTTGTCAGCTGTGCGGGACCTATATTGCATCCTATGGGGGAAAGCCTGCCAAACTACAAATCAATCAGGCAGTTGAGAGACCACTGGCTGGCCTTCCCCAGGACCAGGATCCTGAGGGTTGGAAATCCTGCCAGCTGAGAGTTGCTAGTCAACCATATTTTAAAAGGGTCAGGCAAAGAAAGGGTTAATGTGAAGGAACACATATCCCAAGTCTAGAAGGAAGGCTTGTACTGGACAGAGCCGTGTATCGAGGCAAATATAGATACCATTCCTAGCTTAGACCCAGTACTATATTATATGGATATAGTTACAAATAGTTAATAAACACTTACTGTCAAGCTATACAAGACTCAGAACCCCTACATGAGACCTACCAAATGACACACGTTACAAGAAATAACAGGCCACCAGCTGTTTTCTTTAACAGTGTCGCAGTCCCAGTAGGGAGGTGGTGAGCACTGCTGGAATGACACTCACCAGAAGCCCAGACCAGAGATAAGTAATGACGGGAGGGGTTTTGTGGGGTTGGGTCATGGCAGAGGATGATGTGGGATAAACAGCAGCAAGGGCAGTGGGAGGTGGCTCTCCTTTCCAATGCAGGGTTCCTCGATCAGGCATGAAAGAGGGATACGCCTACCCACTCCCTACTGGGACTAAATTGAGAAAAGCTACAAACAATGGAGTCCAAAGAGATTTGGGGGTCCAGATAAATATATTATTAAAATACCATGAACAGATACAGGAATAATCAAAAGTGCTAATGGAATTTTGGGCTTTATTCCCAGGGGGAAGAAGACATGCTTCAGTTTTAACAAAGCCCTAGTTAGAATAACACTTGGAGTACTGTGAGCAGTTCTGGACACCGCACTTTTGAAAGGATATATGAACAAGGAGGAGGAGGCCATTTAGCCCTCAAGGCTTCTCCGCCATTTAGTAGGATCATGGCTGTTCTCAGTAACCTCAAATCTGCATCTAGACTACCCCCGAAAAGCTATTGTCCTTTGTGTACTAATAATCTGTCTAACTCTGCCTAATAAATATTCAAAGACTCTGCTTTCAAATATTCAAAGACAACCTTTTCAGGAAGAGGGTTCCAAAGACTCATGACCCCTCCTAGTGAAATAATTTAACTTCATCTCAGTTTTAATTAGGCAACCCCTTATTTTAAACAGTGATCCCTTGTTCCAGGTTCTCCCACAAGAGGAAATATCCTTTCCACATCCACCCTATCAAGATTCCTTAGGATCATATCTATTTCAATCAAGTCACCTGTTATTCTAAACTCCAGCGGATACAAGCCTGGCCTGTCCAACCTTTCCTCATGAGGCACGGGCAGCATAGTAGCACTGTTGCTTCACAGCTCTACGGTCCCAGGTCTGGCTTGGGTCACTGTGTGGAGTCTGCACGTTCTCCCCATATCTGCGTGGGTTCCTCCAGGTGCTCTGTTTTCCTCCCACAAGTCCAGAAAGACATGCTGTTAGGTAATTTGGACAATCTGAATTCTCCCTCTGTGTACCTGAACAGGTGTCGGAATGTGGCGACTGGGTGCTTTTCACAGTAACTTCATTGCAGTGTTAATGTAAGCCTACTTGTGACAATAAAGATTATTATTATACCCATTCCAGGTATTAGCCTGGTAAACATTTTCTGATCTGTTTCCAATGTAATTACATAATTCCTTAATAAAAAGTGACCAGTACTGTACACAGTCCTCCAAATGCGTTTCACTAGTCCCCTGTATAACCTGTTTGAAGCATAACCTCCCTATTTTTGTATTCAATTCCCCTCACAATAAATTATAATGTTCTATTAGCTTTTCTAATTACTTGCTGCACCTGCATACTACTTTTTTGTGATTCATGCACTAGGACACCCAGATCCCTCTGCAACTCAGAGCTCTACAATCTCTCATTTAGATAATTTAGTAACTTGAGGACACCAGCAGTAGAGAACAAACATATATTTCACTATTTACAATATTCTGTTCACCAGTAATTCTCTCCCACCCCAGTCCTTGTTGAGAGAACAAATCACACCAGGCCCTGCTTTGGGCTGGCTTTTATGTATAGACTGTAACGAGCTCCAGATGGGTGGCCTCTGCCCCCTATTTGGAAAGCTCCTATTCCATGAGTCCTACGGGGACATCAACAATGGCTTCCCTGTGGTCCACGTGGGGGTTAAAACAGATAATATAATTATTTTTCATACTTCCTACCAAAATGGACAATTTCACATTTTCCCACATTATATTCCATTTGCCAGATCTTTGTCCAGTAACATAATCTATCTATGGCTGGGACAATGCACTCCCTGGCCGGGACAACGCACTCCCAGTCAGGGGTTTCCTGGTGGCGAGGGGTGCATTCAATGGGAAACCCTGTTGGCAGCAATGGTAGGCTGCTTTGTGGCAGGTTGCACAGAAAATCCTGCCCAGTATCTTTTTGTGGCTTCCTTATGTCATCTTCACAACTTACTTTGTAACCTATCTTTGCGTCATCAGCAAATTTGGCAACAATCCCTTCAATCTCGTCATCCAAGTTATTTATATAAATTGTAAATAGATGACGTCCCAGCACTGATGCCTGTGGTGCACCACTTGTTATGTCTTGCCAACCTGAAAAAAATCTCATTTATGCTTACTCTCTGTTTCCTGTTAACCAGCCAATCTTTTATCCATGCTGACATATTACTCTCTCACATGAGCTTTTATTTTCCACATCACCTTTCATGTAGCACTTTATCGAATGCCTTCTGGAAATTGAAGTACATACATCCATCAGTTCCCTTTTATCCTTAGCATAGGTTACCTCCTCCAATGGGTTGATTGACTTTGGTTTCCCTTGCACAAAACTCTGCCTGATTATCTTGAGCTTATCCAAGTGCTCTGCTGTAACTTCTTTAATAATAGCTTCCAATACCGGCAGCATGGTAGCATAGGGGTTAGCACTATGGCTTCACAGGGCCAGGGCCCCAAGTTCAATTCCTGGCTTGGATCTCTGTCTGTGCGGAATCTGCACGTTCTCCCCGTGTCTGCTAAGGATAAAAGCGAACTGATGGATGTATGTACTTCAATTTCCAGAAGGCATTCAATAAAGTGCTACATGAAAGGTGATGTGGGTTTCCTCTGGATGCTTCGGTTTCTTCCCACAAGTCCCGGAAGATGTGCTATTAGGTAATTTAGACATTCTGAATTCTCCCTGTGTACCTGAACAGGTGCCAGAATGTGGCGATTGGGGGCTTTTCACAGTAACGTCATTGCAGTGTTAATGTAAGCCTACTTGTGACAATACAGATTATTATTATTAACATTTTCCCTATGACAGATGTGAAGCTAACTGGTCTGTAGTTTCCTGCTTTCTGTCTTCCTCCCTTTTTGAATAATGGAGTTACATTTGCTACCTTCCAATATAATTGTACTTTCCCAAATCCAGGGAGTTTTGGAAAATTAAAACCAATACATCAACAATATCCTTTTATGTCCCGAGGATGAAGTCCACCAGGAACTAGGCTCTTGTCAGCCCACATGTCCAACAATTTGCTCAGTATCATTTCTCTGGTGATTGTAATTTTCCAGAGTTCCTCCCTCCCTTCCATTTCCTGATATATAACTGCTTCTGGGATGTTACTTGTATCCTCTATAATGAAGACTGATGCAAAAAACCTGTTCAATTGGTCTGCAGTTTCCTTGTTTTTCCTCATAATCTCCAGATTAACTTTCTATGGAATAAAAGCACATTTTGTTAACTTGTCTCTTTTTAAAATATTTATAAAAACTCTTAGCCAGGAAGGACCTAAAGGGAGAGTTAAGAAGAGCGAGGAGAGGACACGAAAAGTCGTTGGCGGATAGGATCAAGGAAAACCCTAAGGCTTTCTATAGGTATATCAGGAACAAAAGAATGACTCGAGTAAGATTAGGGCCAATCAAGGATAGTAGTGGAAAGTTGTGTGTGGAATCAGAGGAGATAGGGGAAGCATTAAATGGATATTTTTCGTCAGTGTTTACACTGGAGAAAGACAATGTTGACGAGGAGAACACTCAGGTTCAGTCGACCAGGCTAGATGGAATTGAGGTTCAAAAGGAGGAGGTGTTAGCAATTTTAGAAAATGTCAAAATAGACAAGTCCCCTGGGCCAGATGGGATTTATCCTAGGATTCTCTGGGAAGCCAGGGAGGAGATTGCTGAGCCTTTGTCCTTGATCTTTATGTCGTCTTTGTCGACAGGAATAGTGCCGGAAGACTGGAGGATAGCAAATGTTGTCCCCTTGTTCAAGAAGGGGAGTAGAGACAACCCTGGTAATTATAGACCTGTGAGCCTTACTTCGATTGTGGGTAAAATGTTGGAAAAGGTTATAAGAGATAGGGTTTATAATCATCTTGAAAAGAACAAGTTGATTAGCGATACTCAACACGGTTTTGTGAAGGGTAGGTCATGTCTCACAAACCTTATTGAGTTTTTTGAGAAGGTGACCAAACAGGTGGATCAGGGTAAAGCTGTTGATGTGGTGTACATGGATTTCAGTAAGGCGTTTGATAAGGTTCCCCACGGTAGGCTATTGCAGAAAATAAGGAAGTATGGAATTGAAGGTGATTTAGCGGTTTGGATCAGTAATTGGCTAGCTGAAAGAAGACAGAGGGTGGTGGTTGATGGCAAATGTTCATCCTGGAGTTCAGTTACTAGTGGTGTACCGCAAGGATCTGTTTTGGGGCCACTGCTGTTTGTAATTTTTATAAATGACCTGGAAGAGGGTGTAGAAGGATGGGTTAGTAAATTTGCAGATGACACGAAGGTCGGTGGAGTTGTGGATAGTGCTGAAGGATGTTATAGGATACAGAGGGACATAGATAAGCTGCAGAGCTGGGCTGAGAGGTGGCAGATGGAGTTTAATGCGGAAAAGTGTGAGGTGGTTCACTTTGGAAGGAGTAACAGGAATGCAGAGTACTGGGCTAATGGCAAGATTCTTGGTAGTGTAGATGAACAGAGAGATCTCGGCATCCAGGTACATAAATCCCTGAAAGTTGCCACCCAGGTTAATAGGGCTGTTAAGAAGGCATATGGTGTGCTAGCCTTTATAAGCAGGGGGATTGAGTTTCGGAACCACAAGGTCATGCTGCAGCTGTACATAACTCTGGTGCGGCCACACCTGGAGTACTGCGTGCAGTTCTGGTCACCACATTATAGGAAGGATGTGGAAGCTTTGGAAAGGGTTCAGAGGAGATTTACCAGGATGTTGCCTGGTATGGAGGGAAGGTCTTACGAGGAAAGGCTCAGGGAATTGAGGTTGTTTTCGTTAGAGAGGAGAAGGCTGAGAGGTGACTTAATAGAGACATATAAGATAGTCAGAGGGTTAGATAGGGTGGACAGTGAGAGTCTTTTTCCTCGGATGGTGATGACCAACACGAGGGGACATAGCTTTAAATTGAGGGGTGAGAGATATAGGACAGATGTCAGAGGCAGTTTCTTTACTCAGAGAGTAGTAGGGGTGTGGAACGCCCTGCCTGCAATAGTAGTAGACTCGCCAACTTTAAGGGTATTTAAGTGGTCACTGGATAGACATATGGATGAAAATGGAATAGTGTAGGTCAGATAGGCTTCAGATGGTTTCACAGGTCGGCGCAACATCGAGGGCCGAAGGGCCCGTACTGCGCTGTAGTGTTCTATGTTCTATGTTCTATGTTCTTACCATCTCATTTCATATCTCTGGCTAGCTTTCGCTCATGCTCTAATTTTTCCCTCATTGATATTTCAATCGTCTTTGCTGTTCGTTATATTATAATAATATAATAATAATGATCGCTTATTGACACGAGTAGGCTTCAATGAAGTTACTGTGAAAAGCCCCTAGTCGCCACATTCCGGCACCTGTTCAGGGAGGCCGATACGGGAATTGAACCCGCACTGATGGCATTGTTCTGCATTACAAGCCAGCTGTTTAGCCGGAAAGAGAAAATGCTGGAAAATCTCAGCAGGTCTGGCAGCATCGGTAGGGAAAGAAAAGAGCTAACGTTTCTAGTCCAATGACTCTTTGTCAAAGCTGTTTAGCTCACTGTGCTAAACCAGACCCCTGTCCAATCTGCTAACCTGTCTTTTCACATTTATATGCTTTTTCTTTAAATTTGATACTGTTTTTAACCTTTCTACTTAACCAGCGATGGTGGGTCTGCTCATGGATTTTTCTTACTCGTTGGAATGTATCTATTCTGTGCATTCTGAAATATCACCTTAAATATTTGCCACTGCATCTCTACTGACCTATCCCTTAACCTAATTTGCCAACTCACTTAACCAGCTCAACTTTCATGCCCTCTTAGTTGCCCTTATTTACATTTTAAAACATAATCTCAGACCCATTCCTCTCTCCCTCAATGTAAAATTCAATCAATGTAAAATTATGGCTGCTGCTACCGAAGGGCACCTTTCCGATGAGATCATTAATTACTCCCATCTTGTTGCACAATACCAGGTTTCATATAGCCTGCTCTCTGCTCGGCTCTAGAACATGCTGTTCTAAGAACCAACCCCCAAAACCTCGATGAACTTCTCATCTAGGCCACCTGGACCCTTCTGACTTTTCAAATTTAAATGTGAACTAAAATCTCCCATGATTATCGTCCTGTCTTTCTGACAAACAATTCATTTTGTCCTTTCTCTCCATCTTAAAATGTGGTTACTGTTCGGAAGCCTATACACAACTCGCACAAGTGACTTCTTGCCTTTACCATTTTTCATCTCTACCCAATTTCATCTCTACCAGAATTTCTGCATTCTGGTTTCCTGAACTTGGGTCATCCATCATTAACTATTAGAGCCAACCCGCCACCTTTTCCCCACTTTCTGCCCGTCCTAAAAATCCTGTACCTTTCAAAATTCAGGTCCCAATCCATGTCTTCTTGCAGCCATGTCTCCATAACAGCTATCACATCGTATTTATTCATTTCTATCTGTGTTTTCAGGTCATTTATTTTATTCTCAATGCTATGTCCATTCAGCGACGGGAGATTTTCCACCCGTTTTTGGTAGGAATGGCGGAGGCGGCAGTGAATCTAGTGGGAGTCCCAAAACGGCTTTTACACCGACAGGATCTTCCAGCTCGATTGCCCTCACCCCCTGCCAATGGTGTAACAGGGATCCCGAATACATCTAATTACCAATGTAGATCAGACGTTTAAGATGCTCCCCCCACTTTGGACTGTCCATTCACCCCAGCCTGAGGGCACACTAACGTGGATCACGACAGGTCTCCCACGATGTGTACCTAGTGAACAGAACCCGCTGGAGGTGCAAGCTGAGTACAGTCCCCGCGGGGAGAGGGTGATGTTCAGGCAATGCTAATTTAAAATCTGAGGTTTATAGATTTTTGTTAACCAAAGATATATATGGGTCAAAGGCAGGTATATGGAGTTCGGAGATGGGTCATTCTTCTTATTGAATGGCAGCGTAAGCTCCAGTGGCTAAATGGTCTACTCCTGTTCCTATGCTCTCATGGAATATTCTGAGATTGACACAAATTACAGTAAATCATTGCTCTGTAACTGATTCTGCTATAATTCCTCATTCACCTGAGGAAGGAGCAGTGCTCCGAAAGCTAGTGATTTGAAACAAACCTGTTGGACTTTAACCTGGTGTTGTACGTCTCACTCTGTTCTAATTGAGCTGGGAGTGCTTAATGCTGGGAATATCTGAAAGGGAAGTTATTCTATATCCTACTATTGAACTTTGATGAGGAACAAAAGAATGATAAACTGAAGACAGGTTTCTCCATTTGGGAGATGAATTGCAATCGGTTTACAATCCCACTGGGAGGTCAAAGTGGCAAGCAATTCAGTATTCCTCGCCGTGCAAGATTATGCATGGTGTGAAATATGAGGGATCCCTGGGCAGCCATATTGAGCAGGCAGTCCGTTAGCGAGTCCCATGGCCGGACACCGCCTCCCCCCTCCCCCACTCCACAAAGCAGAGCTGAGCCATCCCGCCCACTCCCCCCTCCCGGATTACCTTGGTGCCCTCCCACCCCCAAGTATGGGGTAACTGACCGGCACCCTTGTAATAGAGGGACTCCCCCAGGTTTCCCTGGAATAAGGGGACGCCCCAAAAGGAGCCCTGTAATTAGCAGACCCTCCCAGTGACCCTGTAATAGGGAGACCCGCCAGCATTCCCTATAATGAGACCTCCCACATGCGACGTCGCGTTTGGGTTGGGCCCAGTGTGGATCCTGATTTTGCCCTAACACCCGATTCGCCGTCCCACTTCCCACTTAGTGGGAAGTAATTCCCCGAGGCCTAAGAAATCGGCAAAGTGCCATTGAATAGCAGAGTGTTTCCCGGCACTGCAGCTGCTGAGAAACACCTTTCGAAAAGCGCCCAAAAGCAGGCTTTAACATTTGTCTGCTGAATTGCACCAGTTGTTTCAATATCTTGTGTCAGTAACTACTGAACGTGGGAACAATGCATTAGGAGTTAATTTTCTTCTCTTTGCGTTTGCATTGGCACAGTGGCATGAATATTATTTGTACCCAACTAATATACATTGAAGCCTGGAACTGGAGCAGCTTAAGGATTTGTTCCAAAACATAGCTGCAGATACTTTCTCTTCCCTGGTAGATGTTACACTGGGATATTATCATTTGCACTCTGCTAACAGAGAAACTGGTGAAGACAGAATACGGGAGGTGTGGCCCATCTATTGATTTATAAATTAACTGTGGAAAATATTGCAACACAAAATTTGAACATTTTGGGCAACCTCTGGCAGGTGTAATGGTCTTTGGAAGCCAGGGCTAAAGCTCCAAAACAAGGTTCAAAGCAAGAAGTCAAAATACAAAACCAACTTCATAGTATCAAACTTTCCCCTTTAAGGAAACTTAATACATAAATACCAGCACAGCAAACAATGTCACTAGATTTTTAGGGGAAAAGCCTGCTCCTGAGCTGTAACCAGGAAACATACATAAAAACTAGAAGCAGGAGTAGATCATTCGGCCTTTTGAGATTGCTCTGTCATTTATCATGACCATGGCTGATCATGAAATTCAATACTCTAAGCCTGCCTTTCCCCCATATCCCTTGATCCCTTTAGCCCCAAAAGCTAAATCAAATTCCTTCTGGAAATTACACAACGTTATGACCTCAACTGTGCACGGTAGCACATTGGTCAGCACTGTTGCTCCGCGGCTCAGGGGTCCCGGGTTCGATTCCCGCTCGGGTCGCTGTGTGGAGTCTGCACGTTCTCCTCGTGTCTGCATGGGTTTCCTCCGCGTGCTCCGGTTTCTTCTCACAAGTTCTGAAGTACCTGCTGTAGGTGAATTGGACATTCTTAATTCTCCCTCTGTGTGCCCGAACAGGCGCTGGAATGAGGCGACTTGGGGTTTTTCACGGTAACTTCACTGCCGTGTTAATGTAAGCCTACTTGTGACAATAAAGATTATATTATATTATATAATTATAACTACTTTCAGTGGTAGCGAATTCCACAGATTCACCACTCTCTGAGTCAATCAATTTCTCCTCATCTCCTAAAAGTCCTTATCCTCAAACTATTGATCCCTAGTTTTGAACCACCATCAGAAACAATGGGCATGATTCTCCGCTGCCAGGAAAAATCGTGAAGGCCGTCGTGAACTCGGCCGAGTTTCACGACGGCCTCGGAGCCCGCTCCTCTCACCGAATTCACCCCAACCCGGGGGGCTAGGAGCGGCACTCCATTATTCTCGGCCGCCGGGCCTTGACGCTTGCGTCAAGGCGGCGCGCCGAGAATGACGTGACGGCAGTGCCTATGTGACGTCAGCTGCACATGCGCAGGTTGGCCGGCTCCAACCCGCACATGCGCTGCTGACGTCACATCGGCTGACAGCTCAAACCAGCGCATGCACGGTGGCCGTCTTCCCCACCGTCGCCCCGCAAGATGTGGCGCTTGATCTGACGGGGCGGCGGAGGGGAAATAGTGCGTCCGATTGAGACTCCGGCCTGACGATCGGTGGGCACCGATCGCAGGCCTGTCCCCTCCCGAGCACAGTCGTGGTGCTCATTCCCCACCAGGCCCCCTACAACCCCCAAAACGGGCATCTCACAGCGATTTCATGACGGCAGCGACCAGGTGTGGTTGCCGCCGTCGTGAAACGGTCGTGAACGGCAGGCCGCTCGGCCCATCCGGGTCGCCGTGAAAAATGGTGAGCGGCGATTCTTCCGAGCGGTGGGTGGGAGAATCGCGGGGGGCACCAAAGGGTCGTGAAATTAGTCGGGTGGCCCTCCCGCGATTCTCCCACCCGGCGTGGGGAGCGGAGAATTGCGCCCAATCTTTCGGAATCTACCCTGTCTAACCCTGTTAGAATTTTATAAGTTTCTATGAGATTCTTCTCTTCTAAATTCAAGTGAATATAATCCTAACCGACTTAGTTTCTCCTCATATGGCAGTCCCGCCATCCCAGGAATCAGCCTGGTAAACTTTTGCTGCTCTCCCTCCAAAGCAAATACACTCTTCCTCAGATAAGGACACAGATTTCTTTCACTGATGATCTTCATCACGGAGTACTGAAGGAAACGGCCCGAGAAATAGTCGATCCATTGGTGGTCCATTGGTGATAAGGACACCAAAACTACACACAATACCCCAGGTGTGGCTCACCAATGGCCTATTAAATTGCAGTAAAACATCTCTATTCCTATACTCAAATCCTTTCGCTATGACGGTCAACATACCATTTCCCTTCTTTATTGCCTGCTGTACCTGCGCACTTACTTTCAGTGACATATGCATGAAGACACCAAGGTCTTGCTGAGCATCCACCTCTCTCAATAAAACACCCATTCAAATAATAATCTGCCTTCCTATTTTTGCTACCAAAGCGGATAATCTTACTTATCCACATTATACCGCATCTGCCATGCATATGTTCCCACTTACTCAGCCTGTCCAAAGTACGCTGAAGCATCCCTGCATCCTCCTCACAGCTCAGCCTCCCACCCAACTTTGTATCATCTGCAAATTTGCAGCTAAAATCCATATAAAATCCATCATCCAAATCAATAATAATACATAATGTGAACAGTTAGGGTCCTAATACTGATCCCTACGGTACCCCACTGCCTACCAATTGGAAAAAGACCCATTTATTCCAATTCTTTACTTCCCATCTGCTAACTAGGTTTCTATCCATCTCAAGACATGATCAACAATCCCATGCACTTTAACTTCACATAGTAATCTGCTATGTGAGACCTTGTCGAAAGCCTTTTGAATGTCTAAATAAACCATATCCACAGGTTATCCCTGGTCAACTCTACCAGTTACATCTTCAAAGAATTCCAGTAGATTGTAAGGAATTAATTCCCTTTCATGAATTCATGCTGACTTTGTCTGATTATACCACTGCTTTCCAAATGCCGTGCTATGAAATTCTTGATCGTGGACTCTAGCCACTTCCTTACTACCGACATTAGCCTCATTGGTCTAAAGTTCCCTGTTTTCTCTCTAACTCCCTTTTTGAATAGTGGGCTTACTTAGCT
This sequence comes from Scyliorhinus canicula, assembly GCF_902713615.1. Classification (NCBI taxonomy): domain Eukaryota; kingdom Metazoa; phylum Chordata; class Chondrichthyes; order Carcharhiniformes; family Scyliorhinidae; genus Scyliorhinus; species Scyliorhinus canicula. Next base: position 184,883,821 of record NC_052151.1, read on the forward strand.
ACTCTCCAATCTGTAGGAACTATTCCAGAGTCCAAAGAATTTTGGAAAATGACCACTGATGGATCTAGTATTTCTTGGGCCATTTCCTTCAGTATTTTGGGATGAAGATCATTAGTGAAAAAAATCTGATTGCAGTCTTGAGCACCATTATTTTGCCTCTTATTAATATCTTATTTCAATAGCTGCAACACTTCTGGTATAAATCAAACCACAGAAAACAATGGAGGAAGTTTCAAACATTTTATATAAGGCACTGAGCCAGAATAATCAAGCCTATTTCTCCTCCTTCTTGCACCAAATGCAGATTGACAGAAGGGAAGAGGAAAATCCATCTTTTAACATAAAAGCGTATGTTTTTTGTTATAGATAGATACAGAAAACCATATGGCTATAAGACAAAAACAAATTATGGTTAAATTTATTTCAATAATTTCTTACCATGGAATTAATCAGCTGTTTCTGACATTTTATGATTCATCCAGTAATTAAGAATGACAATTGTTAATGTCAAATATTAGTCCTAAGCATTGTGTATGTGAGTCCAGATGTCATCTAGAATTTGTCCAAACAAACACATTCAAATTATAAAGTATTTCTGTGATAAAAAGAATGTGTGGCAAGTCAGCAACTACTTCCTGAGGACTAAATTTACTGGCTGAAGTCCAGCTACAAATAGGTTCTCATTATGTGGAACATCCAATTCAGATTATTAAATCCAGAAATTCTTTTGGAGAAAATCTTAACAGGAAGTTTTGTAACTAGAGAATAACCCCTTTGTAAGACTCCCATGTTCATTTAACATCCAATTTACAGTTTCCAGGAAATCCATGAGCAATATTCCCTTGTGTCTCAGTAAGGGAAAAGTAGGCAAAATGGTTCAAGATGCTTGTTTTATTCTCAAAATCTAAATTTAATCCTGCTCAATGTAATGCTATATTAATTATGTTGGTAAATCATCAATAACTTAACTCATTGTTAGTGACTTCAGATGGACACAGACACAACATATCCGAAGATTCTCATCATATTCCTCAGAGCCTTCTGCTGAGGCATATATACTCCAACCAACACAGTATGGGGGTGATTCTCCAGCCACGTTGTGCCCGGGGCCGATCCCGCTATGTTGGGAGAATAGTGGGAGAGCCCAAAAATGGGAATTGTGCCGGACACCAAAGCATTTGCCATTCTTCCAGCCTGCCAGCTGGTGTGATTAGGATCTTACCCAGATATGGCAAGAACCTGATCAAACTTAATTTGCATTCACTTAAATCTCATTAGCGAGATTAACGGCAAATGCAGTGGCACTCTGGGGGTCACCCCCCACTCAGCGAGAAGCTACGCGGGCATCATTTAGGACTCCTCTAAAAAGTGGAAAACAGGCACCAAGCACCCCGAAGGGAGAGCAAGGAGGTGAGTAGTCCTCTCCACTAAACTCTGTGCCATTTCAAGGGCATCGTAGCTGATGGCCCAGTGCTGGGATTGTTTGGGGGGCTGGAGGGATCCAAGTCAGGGTCATCGCTGGGCTTGGGGGGCAGGGGGAAATTGTGTATGTGAGGTGTTCAAGCCATCTTTATACCTTGTGGACACCCATAAAAGGGTCAACTATTGCTGCAGCCTGGCTGTCCTACCAAAATCTCTGAGGACAGAGCTTGCCTCATGAAAGTCCATTTCACCCCCACTTTGAGGTTCCAGTAGGCTCTGTGGTTTCAATGTTGCAGTCTGCCTTCTTTTATCCCTTTATTTATTGTTGTTGACGTTCCATAGCAACTCCATTGGCTGTGACTAGTCTCTAGCTTGACAGCTGAAGGCTACCTCAAAGGAGGAATTATCATTGTAAATTGTGATAGTCCTTGACTGTGAACTCTGAAGTGCTTCCTCGAAAGGTCAGGTGGCCAGTCTGAGAGGATTATTGAATACTGGATGTACAGCAACCTTTGACGCCTGAACAGTGTGCCTGTGCTCTAGGGGCATCAGCACCATAGAGGCAGCTGCCAGCACTCAAACAGTAAAGCGCAGGGGTTCACCATTGAGAACCCTTTCATTATAATAATAATCTTTATTGTCACATTAAAGATGACTTACATTAACACTGCAGTGAAGTTACTGTGAAAATCCCCAAGTCACCACATTCCGGCGCCTGTTCGGGTACACAGAGGGAGAATTTAGAATGTCCAAATTACCTTACAGCATGCCTTTCAGGACCTGTGGGAGGAAACCGGAGCACCCGGAGGAAACACACGCAGACACGGGGAGAACATGCAGACTCCGCACAGACAGTGACCCAAGTCGGGAATCGAACCTGGGACCCTGGTGCTGTGAAGCCATTGTGCTAACCACTATGGTACCGTGCTGCCCACTGCTACAGTGCTGCCCATCATGGCCAAAGGGTTACTATCTGACCAAGAGGAAGACAGTTGAACATGACCTCCCTAATGTTGCTGGTATCAACCACACATGGTTCCTTGTCCCCTTGTTGACTCTGTTCGATCTCGTGTCTCTTCATAGTCCAGCGCGTCAGGCCACTACAACCATCATTAAGGCTCAGCACTCTCAGGTGACATTACTCTCCAAGCCAGGGTCAGGGGAAGACACTCTCAAAGGCAAGGGGTGAGGGTTATGTGCCAGGCAACGTCAGTGTTGGCCAAGGTTGTCGGGAAAAATAGTGGGTTATCAGCTGCAAGGATCATGAGGATAAGTGGTTGTGGGGATGGTTGGGGACTTTCAGGGTCCCGGGATGGAAGACCTAATTGGTTGTCTGTCTCTGTCCTTCTCCAATTCCTTTCAGATGCAAAGATGAATGTTGGTGTCAGTCCCGCTGAGGTTACTGCAGTACTGATTGTTGCAGCAGTGGTGGTCAGACGTCGCAGAAGGCATCAAGGCCAACACAGGTTCGAGCCTGCACCACATCTGCAGGGGGCCACTTCACAGGCTCAACACATGACCACCCATCAGGCTGAGGAGGGAGCCAGAAGAACACACCATCGATGAGAGAGGGTATAGGACTCGAAGGGCATACAATGAGCTGATGGTCAATCCAGGGCTCAAGTGGTGACCTGTGCGGCATCTTGCAGACGTCACCCCATAAGTGCATCTGGGAGGTCACGGATGCTCTGCATTCCTGGGTATCCGACTATATCACCTTCACCCCAGATTGCAGGATTTGCCGCACTCTCCGGAATGCCTCAGGTCCAGGAGCCATCAATAGCATGCATGTCGCTCAGCAAACCGTCGGGCATCAGAGGGTTCCCTATATTAACAGGAAGCTGTTCCACTCACTGAATGTTCACACAATGTGCGACTACCACCTAAGAATCATGCACGTGGATAGCACTATTCTGGAAGTGTGCATGACATTTACATCCTGGGGCACTTGGAGGTCCCTGGTGTCTTCAAGGACCATCCCAGGATGATGGGTTGGCTTGAGGGGGTCAAGGGATACCAGCTGAGGTCATGGCTGAGGCCTGAGACTGAGGCTGAGTCCTGCGACAATGAGGCCCACACTGCCACCCGTTCTGTCATTGAGTGGTGCATTGGGTTGCTGAAAATATGTTTCCGATGCGTTCCCCACTGGGTCTCCCACTTTGTGGTGGTCTGCTGCGTCCCCCACAACCTGGCACAGAAGCGGGGCGACTTGCTGGACGAGGAGGCACATGCAGCCCAATCCGAGGAGAAGAACCAGGAGGGGCTGGAGGACGAACCGAAGGAGGACCTGGAGGATGTAGGACAGACGGCAGCAAGGGTCCGACTGGCTAGGACCAGGCAGGCCCTCACAGCCTGTAGATTCACATGATACCAGGCTGTGTCCGTCAGCTCAACACACCCTTCACCTCATCTCACTGACCCTTCCCGGATCTCCATGTTCCCCCTTCCCATATCCCGCTGTAACCCCTCCCCCATCCAAGGGTCCATGTTACATATCACCAGCGTGATGGGCTTGTGTTGGCACTGACAGCGGGCCACTATTCAAGGCAGGAGGGTGATGACCACTCACTGAGGAAAGCTGTGGTGCTCCTCATGTTCTGATTAAGTCTGACTTTCTGCTGACAGCGCACTGACACCCATCCTCAAGATGCCGTCTGCATTGGGGGCACCTTATTTTGGACCACTTTGGAGAAGGGGGGAATGCATGTGTCTGACGAGTGATGGGGCTTGCAGTCCAGGATGTCCATCACTGTGGGTTTCCTAGGCTCTCACTGATAACATCTCTAAGGGTGCCTCTAATAGATGTGACTTCAGATAGGTAGAGAGAGCGACCATCCTGCTGTAGACATTAAAATGACAGAGATGTTGCATGTTTCAGGAGTGACATATTTTAATGTGATTGTTATCCATTCCCCCTTAGTACGAATACTGACTTCACCAGTGTCCACTCACTGCTCCTTAAAACCTTTTCATCTTCCTTGATCTTGTGCTATGTTGAGGTGTGTCCTCAGGAAGCACATCAAAAGTGGAGGCAGATTGTGGCCTTCCACCCCCTTTTGACCTTTGATGCCCTTGGCAGTTCATCTCTGGAGGACCTGGAGCCGGCGTGGCCCAGCCGACTGAATGGTGTCACAGGTGTCACTGCGCAACCCTGTTCTGCCTGCTGCTCTTGAGATGCGCTGGTATCAGGAGTGGGAGAGGTCAGAAGGACTGGAAACCGCCCGAGTGTCTTTGGTGGAAGGGCTCCCTCCAGGGAACTCGTTGGGCCATGGGTGTCTCCATGGGAAAGGGGGAGGGGGGGCAGAAGAAGCCTTTGAGGTATCTGGCACTGCCAGTCATGGAGGCCTCCCCATTGTCTGCATTATGCTGTCGAGATGGTCTTCTGTGACTGGGAAAAGCTCTGGAGTGCCTCAGCAATTTACATCTATGTCTGGACATGTCTTCCAACAAATGTGACATGATGTTGAAGCTTTCAGCCAAAGTCGACAGAGACTGAGCCACGCCTTGGACACCAACACTCGTGGTTCGGGCATCATGCCCCAGGCTTTCCACTGCGGTCGCTACCCTTGCAGTGTTGGTCTGGGTACCAGGCAATGCCGGCACCATCTCCTGCTTTTGGGACTCCTCCAATCAGCCTTGTAGTTGCTGGAATGTCACTGTCACCTTCTCCTGAATCTCACGGCTCTGGCTTATCACCTCTCAAAGATCAGGAAGAACCTTGTTCAAAGGCTCGGCATCTGACTGGGGGCCAGCTGTGTCCTGGGGTGCTCCGTCTGTCCTCCACGACATCCAGAAACCTGACCAGGTATGCATCCAGAAAGCAAGCAGCAGAACTCCACGCTATCATCCTCCTGGCTTGACTGGGAGGGAGTGCCTAGGACCCATTTAAATACTGCTCCTTTGTTAGCATTGAACAGCTGAGCCGAGTCAGGCGAACCACACTCCTGGGGACTCAGGCGTGAGGATTCGATTTTTGCACCACTTGCTCATGAATTGCGAACTGGATCACACCAATACACCAGGGAGGAACCACCCCTGATTCCTTCCCAAAATGACACTTAGGGTGCGACCTTCCCAAAAGGGGACACAGTCCCTGAGCGAGCGCGTTTAGCCGCGGGTTTCCCAACACTCACAGTGCAGAGAAACACATGGCTATTCAATGCGGCTCGCTTTGAATAAGGGGCCTAAACGGGGAACACGTGGCCAAGACCACCCATCGCTCCCATTATTACAATGGGGAGCTCTGCTCACCGGAACTCCCCGTTGTAGCAAGAGATTGGAGCACCATTTTTAAACGGCATCCTGATCTCTGAGATCTCAAAAAGAATATCCGACCGTACCACCAGGCCAAAAGCAACATGGGAGGGCCCCCGGGCCACCCAACACCCAATAGCAGGCAGCCCCGGATGATCATGCAAAGAAAAGCCAGCCTGGCAGTGCCACCTGGGCACATTGGCAGTGCAAGGCTAGCACCCAGGTGGCACTGCCAGGGTACCCAGGTGGCACTGCCAGGGTACCCAGGTGGCACCAGCAGTGCCAGGGCATCCCCAAAGGGCATGGAGCTAAGGGCCTCTGATCCCCTTGGAGACCCTGATAAGTGCCAGTATACCACACAGCACTCACCTGAGGTCCCCAAGGTGAAGGGATTGAATTCTAAAGCCTCAGGTATGTTTGGAATCTGCACATTATATTATATTATATACCCATAATATGCAGATTTTGCGGGATTGCCCTTGCAACATCTCGTGAGATTGCACTCCTTTTTAGCTGTTCTCCTCTCCGGCAACTCCCTGTGGCCAGAGAGGAATTAAAAATTTGGGTCAGAGCCCCGGCTATCTCCTCCCTCGCCTCCCACAGCAGCCTGGGTCACAATTTATCCGGACTTGGAGATTTGACCACTTTTAAGCCCGCCAATACCTCCAATACCTGTGACAATTTGCTCAAGAACCTCACAATTTCTCTCCCCGCGTTCCATAATTACCTCCTCATTCTCTTGGGTGAAAACAGATGTGAGATATTCATTCAACACCCTATCAATGTCCTCTGGCTCCACCCACAGATTTCCCTTTGGTCCTTAATGGGCCCTATCCTTTCCTTGGTTATCCTCTTCCTATTGATATACTTAAAGAATATTTTGGGCTTTACCCCCCTACCTTTACCAGCCAGAGCTTTCTCGTATCCCCTCTTTGCTCTCCTAATTGCTTTCTTAAGCTACATCCTGCACTTTCTGTACTCCACTAATGCCTCTGCAGACTTGCTCCCCTTATACTCGTTAAAAGCCTCTCTTTTCATTAATAGGCCTGGTCCATTCTACCTCTGCGCTGCTCTTCTACTTTGGGATCACGGGGATTTAGTGGATGAACTACCTCTTACTCTGGAGGGAATGTCCTCCAGTGGGTCCCAGGCCTGGTTGATACACCTGATATCTGAGGCATTGCCCCTCTGCTTGCCTCGCTGAGAGGCCAAAACCCCCAACGGCTGTCCCTCAGCCCCTCTGAACTGCCCCTTAACACCTTGATATGCCCCTTGGCTTGGTGTTTATGATAGTCTTCTCTCTCCTTTGGGCAGCATTTTCCGCTCTAATGGAAGGCAGCTCAACAATGGCTGACCTTCCTCACAGACTCTGAGGCCGTGTACAGATCCCGCCAACTTTGATTGGTCAGGGATCTGACAGTCAATCTCAGCAAACTCCATTAAATTTTGTCCAGTGAATGTGACGTGTTTGCCAATTTCTGTGACAGGCTAGAAAAATGTCATTGCTTTTTGCCTTTGAAAAAACAACTTGAATATCTAACCCATCAATATTTGAACCACCTTTTGTCTCACGTGTTTGCTTTATGAACACAACTTTTAAGTATAACTTTTTCCTAAATATTTTATGGGAAAATGGTTATAAATCCAGAAGCATGGCAATGGTTTCCTGAGAAAGATACGTTGCTCTCATCAGCACAATTCGCAAGAATACCAAATGTAAAGGAAACAAAATGTATACTTCAACTGTTCGGCTATTTGCAACCAGCAAGATACTGGCTGTACCCAACCAGCCCCTGTTGCAAACTTCAAACCACAGGCCAAAATCATCAGTCCTTGTTCACGGCTGGGATTTTCCAGTACTGCTAACAATGAATGGAATTTTGGCTGGAACGCCAGATTGTTTGTTCTCGCTCACAGCAGGTCCCACCACGGATGAGACTGCAGAATCCTGCCCAGTGTCCAACATTAGATGTGATTCTGTGACTGGTCAACATTTGTAAACAATCCTGAATTTTTGAAAATATTTTATGAAGGCATATATAATCTTTTAACAACAATTTCCAAGAGGAAAAAACAGCATAACAAATAACACCCACCCAACCAACAACCAAACCCAGCCAACATGGCTTACATACACAGTTTCCCAGTCCCACTTCCCATTAACTATTTCCCATCTCAACTATTTCCCATGCCTCCCTCTTTCCCTTTCCTCCCCCCGCTCCCTTATATCTGCTGACAGCTTATTCCCCCAAAGAAGTTGATAAACATCTCCAGGCGAACCCTAGCATCGATTTTCTCAGGGCAAACTTGATCTTCTCAAGCCTAAGAAACCCGGCCATGTCACTAACCCAGACCCCTGATTTTGGGCGTTGTGAGTCCCTGCAGGCCAATAAGATCAGTCTCTGGGCTATCAGGGAGGCAAAGGCCAAAACATCAGCTTATCTTGCCCCCTGGACTCCCGGGCCTTCCGACACACCAAAAATCACTACCTCTGGACTCGGAACTACCCGTGCCTTCAATACCATTGATATGACATTGGCAAATCCCCTCCAAAACCACTAACCCTCGGACATGCCCAAAACATGTGGACATGATTTGCGGGCCCTCCCACACACCGCCCACACCTATCCTCCACCCCTTCAAAGAACCTGCTCATACGGGCCACATATGCGCCCTGTGGACCACCTTGAATTGTATCAGGGCAAGCCTGACACATGACGAGGATGCGTTTACTCTACTCAGGTCATCCTCCCACAATCCTGCCTCTAATTCCCATCCCAATTATTTGTCCCATTTTCGCTTCACCTCCCCTATCGGGGCTCCCTTACATTCCATGAGTTCTTTATAAATTTCCGAGACCTTCCCCTCCCCCACTCCATTTTCGACAATATCTTGTCCTGTATCTCCTGGGGTGGTAGGGGCGGAAACGTCGAGACCTGCCGTCGTGCAAAGTCCCTTACCTGCAGGTAGCGGAACCTATTCCCCCTGGGCAGTGTGGTGAATGTGTAACCACTATAATTCACACTGTACATTACTGTGTCTGTGGGCTCCATCTGTGAGCCGTTGAGCGGCTCTGCCCACAGGGGGAGATGAGGAGCATGTACAGGGCTCTGCCCTTGGCTCCGCCCCATCAGGAAGTATAAGTGCTGCCGTCCTGCAAGTCCGCCCTCAGGTCAGCATAGTCGCAGGCAGGCTCAGTTGTAAGCAGATTAAAGCCACAGTTTACTTCAACTCATGTCTCTGAGTGAATTGATGGTCGCATCAATTTAATCGACTAAAAAACTACTATGGAATCAGCCCTCAAACCTGACCGACTGGAACTCGATCCACAGGCCGCAGAGGCAAAGGAAATCAAGAATGACAAAATCTTGCGGTGGAGGATTGAACTCTCCACCTATAATTACGATATAGTATATCATCCTGGGAAGCTCAATGAGCCCCCAGATGCCCTGTCCCATGGCACATGCGCCAGCGCGCAAGACGACCGACTACAGGCTATCCACAATGACCTCTGCCATCAGGGGGTCACCCGGCTCGCCCACTACATCAAGGCCAGCAACCTGCCCTTCTCCACCGAGGAGGTTAAAGCCGTCACCAGGAATTGCCCGATCTGCGCGAAGTGTAAACCGCACTTCTACAGACCAGACAAGGCCCACCTGTTAAAGGCATCCCAGCCCTTTGAACGCCTGAGTATTGATTTCAAAGGACCCCTCCCTTCGAACAACCGTAACATCTACTTTCTCAATATTATGGACAAGTTCTCCCGTTTCCCTTTTGCCATCCCATGCCCCGATATGACCACCCCCACGGTTATCAGAGCCCTGCACAGCGTCTTCACCCTGTTCGGCTTCCCCAGATATGTCCACAGTGACAGGGGTTCGTCCATCATGAGCAACAAACTGCGTCAGTACCTGCTCGGCAAGGGCATCACCTCGAGCAGGACTACCAGCTATAACCCCAGGGGAACGGGCCGGTGGAGAGGGAGAACTCGACGGTCTGGAAGACTGTCCTACTGATACTACGGTCCAGGAATCTCCCGACCTCCCACTGGCAGGAGGTCCTCCCCGATGCGCTCCGTGTTATTAGGTCACTTCTTTGTACGGTCACAAACCAGACTCCTCATGATCGCTATTTGTCTTCCCTAGGGGAACTACCACGGGGCCTCGCTTCCATCCTGGTTCAGGGACACCGGGCCCTATCCTCCTTCGGAAGCACGTCCGGACACATAAGACAGATCCCCTGGTAGAGAGGGTCCAGCTCCTGCACTCGAACCCCCACTACGTGTTTGTCGAACACCCTGATGGCCGACAGGACACCGCTTCCCTCCAGGACCTGGCACCCACAGGATCCATTACCACTACAACCGATGTACCTCCCACACTACACCCCACCTGACCTCCCATTCCCTGTGCCCCTGCATCTATTTGCTTCCCGCGCTCCCTTCCACCCGTCACACTGGTCCGCAGGAACGAAGCTCTGGAAGAACCACCCCCGGAGTCCACCCTTGGACTCGCACCGAACATCCTTCCACAGCCATCCGAAACGGCTGCAACACCAGTGCTTCGTCGGTCTCAACACACGATCCGGGCGCTGGGCCGACTGAACTTGTAGAACCTTCACCCCCACCGGACTTGATTTTTTAACAGGGGGTGAATGTGTAACCACTATAATTCACACTGTACATTACTGTGTCCCTGTGGGCTCCATCTGTGAGCTGTTGCGGGGCTCTGCCCACAGGGGAAGATGAGGAGCATGTACAGGGCTCTGCCCTTGGCTCCGCCCCATCAGGAAGTATAAGTGCTGCAGTCCTGCAAGTCCGCCCTCAGGTCAGCTTAGTCGCAGGCAGGCTCAGTTGTAAGCCGATTAAAGCCACAATTTACTTCAACTCGTGTCTCTAAGTGAATTGATGGTCGCATCAGGCAGTTCAAACTCCTCCTGCAAATCTTCCAAGCACGGAAAGCTGCCGTCAATAAACAGGTCTCCCAACCGCTCAATCCCAGCTTGCTGCCACCTCCGAAACCCATCATCTAGCCCCACCAGTGCAAACCGGTGGTTGCCACAAATTGGTGCCCATACCGACACCACTCAACTCCCATGTGCTTCCGCCAGTGTCCCCACACCCTCAAGGCTGCCACTACCACCGGGCTTGTGGAGTACCGAGCCGGCGAGAATGGCAGGTGTCGTTACCAATATCCCTAAACTTGAGACTCTACAAGAGGCTGCCTCCACCTGCTCCCACACCGACTCCTCCCCCACTACCCACTTTCTGACCATTGCTATGTTCACCGCCCAGTAGTAGTTCCTGAAATTCGGTCGGGTAGCCGCCCCCCCTCCACTCGACCCCGCTTCAGCAGTACCTTCTTTACCCGTGGCGCTTTACCCACCTACACAAACTCAGAGATCACCGTGTTCACCCTCTTAAAAAAAGCCTTAGGGATAAAAATAGGCAGGCTCTGAAATACGAACAAAAATCTAGGGAGAACCGTCATCTTTACCATCTGCACTCTCCCCACCAACGGGAGCATATCCGACCTTCTGAAGTCCCCCTTCACCTGCTCCACTAACCGAGCTAAATTCAGCTTGCATAGCTGCTCCCACTCCCACCACCTTGTTACCCAAATACCGAAAGCTCCCTCCCACCACGTTGAACGCCAACCCCCCAATCTCCACTCTAGTCCGTCGCCTGAATTGCAAAGACCTCGTTTTTGCCCAAATTCATTTAGTTCCCTGAAAACCGGCCGAATTCCCCTAGGATCCCCATAATCTCTCCAATCCCCCCCCCCCCCCCCCCCCCCCCCCCCCCCCCCCCCCCCCCCCCCCCCCCCGCAGCGGGTCAGAAATATACAAAAGTAGGTCATCCGCATATAGCAAAACCCCGTGCTCCATCAATCCTCCATTACTATCCCCTACCAGTCCTTTGACGCTCTCAGCGCCATCGCCAGTGGTTCTATGGCCAAAACAAACAACAGTGGGGAGAATGGACATCCCTGCCTCGTCCCCCGGTGCAGCCTAAAATAATCCAAGCTCACTCGGTTTGTCCACACGCTCGCCACCGGTGCCTGGTACAGCAACCTGACCCAGTCCATAAAACCCTGCCCAAACCAAACAGCCCCAGGACCTCCCACAAATACTCCCACTCCACCCGATCAAAGGCCTTCTCCGCATTCATGGCTACCACCACCTTCACCTCCCTTCCCTCATAATCACATTTAGCAGCCTTCTAATGTTTGCCGTTAAATGTCTCCCCTTCACAAACCCCATCTGGTCCTCCCCATCACCCCTGACACACATCCTCTATTCTCGAGACCAAGATCATGGCCAACAGCTTGGCGTCTACATTTAGAAGGGAGATTGACATGTACATTGTTCTGGGCCCTTATCCCGCTTCAGGATGAGAGACATTGAAGCCTGTGACCGTCAGGGGGAGCACTCCTCACTCCCTAGCCTCATTAAACGCCCTTACCAGCAGGGGCCCCAGCATCCTGAAAACATTTTATAAAACTCCACTGGGTACCTATCCGGTCCTGGGGCCTTGCCCGACTGCATCGCCTCCAGTCCCTCCACCACTTCAAACAGCTCAATCGGGGCCCCTAGACCCTGAACCAGATACACCTCCACCCTTTTAAACTCCAATCTATCCAAAACCGGCCTCATCCCCTCTCCCCCGGCTGGGGGTTCCGACTCGTATAACCTGCTGTAAAAGTCCTTAAACACCCCGTTCACCCCCACCAGGTCCAAGATCGTATTCCCCCGACCTGTCCTTCACTTTACCAATCTCCCTCGCCGCCTCCCATTCCCTTAGCTGGTGTGCTAGCATCCTGTTAGCCTTCTCCCCATACTCATACACCACCCCTCTCGCCTTTCCCAACTGCCCCACCGCCTTCCCTATGGATAGCAACGTAAACTCCTTCTGCAGCTTCTGTTGCTTCTTCAACAATCCCGCCTCAACAGCTCCTCCGTGTCAGCAGACTTCTACCCCCCTCTCTCTCCCCCCCACCCCATAACAAAATAATAATCCCAATCCCCATCAACACACTTACCACCTGCTCACCCCCCACTGCGTTTCCATGAGTTAGCCCGCACAACTAGCCTGGTAGCCCCCACGCATGGCACCTAGCATCCTACCCTCACTGATTCCCCTTCCCACCGCTCAACAGTCTTCCCAGTGCAAACGTTACAATCCCCACCAAAAACAAAGAGCAGCCCACAAACCCCATCAAGAATGAAACCAACCCAAAACAGAGCAACTGCCCCAAACACAGTGCAAAAGTGATTCATACAAACCAGAAGAAAACCAAAATTCCAAATCGGAACATCCCTTCCAGAGTTCAATCTCCTCCTTCTCCTGCCAGTCCGTTGTCTCCAACAAATTCCGATGCCTCCTCTGGCGACCCAAAGTAGAGTTCCCGGCCTTCATACGTTACCCACAAATGCGCTGGGTATAACATGCTGAACTTCACCCCCTTCTTAAAGAGGGCCGTCTTTACCTTGTTGAATCTCGCCCCCATTTTGGCCAGCTCTGCACCCAGGTGCTGATAGACACGTAGCTCGCTGCCTTCCCAAGTACAGTGCCTCGTCTGCCTGGCCCACCTCAAAATCCGTTCCTTATCCAGAAACCGGTGCAGTTGCACTACCATCCCCCTCGGCCGGCTCGTTCCCTTGCGGCTTCCTCATAAGCGCTCTGTGCGTCCGGTCCAAGGATCGAGCAAATGTTCCTTCACCCAGCAGCTTCTTGAACATCTGTGCCACACGTGCACTGGTGTCCTCTCCCTCATTGCCCTCCGGCAGGCCCAGGATCCTCAAGTTCTGCCTGCGCGCTCTATTTTCCAGGTCCTCCTCCTTGTCCTGTAGCCTCCTCTGTTGATCTCTCATCAACCCCATCTCCGCAGCCATCAAGGCAAGCTGCTCCTTGTGCTCCCACACTGCCTCCTCCACCTTCTGGATCACCTGGCCCTGGGTCTCTAACTTCATCTCCATGCGGTTGATCCCTGCCTTTATCGGATCCACCACTCTGGCCAGGTCCTCGAAGTTCTCCTTCCTCTGCTGGGCAAACTTCTTGTGGAGGAAGCTCACTAGCTGATGCATTGACCACTGGGCCAGCAAGCTCCGCCACTTCTCCTATGTCGCAGGCTTCACACCAGCTTTTTGCAATTGTTCCCTCCTTTTTCAATCACTTCTGTTCACGAATCCATACACCGGTGTGATACTCTCTTCTTCCACCCCTCTTGCACCTTTTACAATCACTCAGCTCCGCCATTAGACAGGGAAAAGGTTCAAAAAATCCACCACGAGTGGGAGCCACCAAATGTGCGACCACTCACACCATGGTCGCCACCGGATGTCACGCAAACAATCCTGAATTTGTTAAGAAATGCCCTGACAACCAATTCAAGATTATTATCCGGGCTCGCAGTATGACATACTTACGCATTCTAGAAGCTGCATATATTAACACTCAAGGCCCTGTTATTTGCAGACAGAAAGAACGTTTACACACAAACAAAATAGGATATAGCCATTCTCGGTTCATTCCCCAGGCTAATGCTTTGACCAATCAGTGTGGTGAATGTGATTCACACCGGATTATAATCTGTATATACATGTGTCTATATTGTAAGTGCAGTTGCACTACCTGACCACCAGGGGGAGTAGCTCTGGGAATGCTCGAGAATTGTACTGGGTTTATCCCTTGGCTCTGCCCAGGACTCCTCCCCCTGGAGCTGCTGTATAAAGATCAGTGCCACATGGTCAGCCGGCCAGTTCACCGAAAGTTCAATGACTAACAGGCTGGCTCTGTTGTGAGTATATTAAAACCGCTATTCTAATCCTACAAGCACGTGTCCGTAGAATTGTTGGTTCCAACAATTTAATATACTCAGGAAACAGTCGAAGAAATCATGGAAGCAGCCCTCAAGCCCGGACGCCTAGAACTCGACCCACAGGATGCAGAGGCTAAGGAAATTTTTTCCCACTGGCTGAGATGTCTTAAAGCCTACCTGACAGAAGCCAGCACCGCCGGAACAACGGAGATACAAAAACTCAGCCTACTGCACGCGAGGGTAAGCCACAGAATCTCCACACAGCTGAATTTGGCCGGTTCTTACACCGCAGCACTGGCAATATTGGACAAAATGTACGTTAGGCCCATTAACGAGGTTTATGCACGCCATGTGTTTACGACTCGCCGTCAGCAGCCTACAGAAACGCTAGCCGAGTTTGTAAGGGAATTGAACAATCTTTCCAATGACTGTAATTATCAAGCCGTTACCGCAGCTGAACATAGGGAGCTTGCTGTGCGGGACGTTTTCGTGGCGGGCCTTAGGTCTAACTATGTGCGCCAAAGGCTGCTAGAAAAGGGGGCCCAGGACTTAGACACTATTGTGGAGGCTGCTACCACTATGGAAGTTTCCTTCCGCAGCCTCACCTCGTTTCCCGCGGACCCCCGACCAACAGTCCCCCCAAGCCTGTGCCGCACGGCCCCCCAGCTACCGCGCTGCCAAAGCCAGTTACTCTGCTGCCCCAGCCAGTTACTCTGCTGCCCCAGCCAGCTACTCGGCTGCTCCAGCCTGCCATTTCTGTGGCCAAAGCCAGCACCCGCGGCAGCACTGCCCGGCCCGTAACGCGACCTGCAGCAGCTGCGGGCGAAAAGGACACTATGCCAGAGTGTGTCTGGCGAAGAAAGCCCCAACCTCTAACTCTCCCACGGCTCAAAGCACTTGTTCTGCCCCAGCCTCTAACCCTCCCACGGCTCAAAGCACTTGTTCCCTGAATTCACAGGCCTGCAGGCCCTGAAATGCTGCAGCCTGTATGCCGACTCCGCCCCCCACCCGACATGTGCGACTCATGGGGGCGGCCATCTTGGCAATCCTCCTCCATGCAGCCGGCCATGTGCGACTCATGGGGGCGGCCATCTTGGGATTCATCCCCTTCAAACACTGAAACTCACCTCGACGACTACGAACTCAGAGGGCAGTCATCACGGGGCCACTCCAGCACAGCTGATCGAGCCGCCGACTACCCGCAACTCAGCGCAGTCACCCTGGATCAATCCCGCCCAAAGCACCTACGAAGTTCGAAGACGGAGGTCCAGATCAATGGGTACAGCACGCCATGCCTCTTTGACTCCGGGAGCACCGAGAGCTTTGTACATCCAGAGCTGGTAAGACGCTGTTCGCTTTCTATTTTTTCGGTGAGCCAAACTATCACCCTCGCTTCGGGCTCCCACTCAGTCCAAATCCAAGGACGCACCATTGCTACGCTCACAATTCGAGGCGCCAGTTATTCTAAATTTAAACTTTATGTCCTGCCCGACCTCTGCGCGCCACTCTTATTAGGCCTGGATTTCCAGTGCAACCTCAAGAGCCTCACCCTCAGCTTCGGCGGGCCCCTGACCCCGCTCACTATCTGCAGCCTAGCCACGCTGCGCATCTCCCCCCCTTCCGCTCTTCGCCAATCTCACTCCAGATTGCAAACCAGTAGCTACTCGCAGCAGGCGATACAGCCTACAGGATAGGGTCTTTATCCGATCGGAGGTCCGAAGGCTGCTCAGTGAGGGGACCATAGAGGCCAGTAATAGTCCCTGGAGAGTTCAGGTGGTGGTCGTCAAGACCGGGGAAAAAGTTTGCATAGTCGTCGACTATAGCCAGACCATAAATCTCTTTACGCTCTTAGACGCGTATCCCCTCCCCAGAATTGAAGACATGGTTAATCAGATCGCCCAATATCAGCTATTTTCCACGGTGGATCTGAAGTCTGCATACCACCAGCTCCCAATCCGCCCGGAGGACCACCACTACACGGCATTCGAGGCCGATGGCCGCCTCTTCCATTTCCTGTGGGTCCTTTTCGGCGTCACTAACGGGGTTTCGGTGTTCCAACGAGCAATGGACCGAATGGTAGACCAATACGGGCTGTGGGCCACGTTTCCGTATCTGGACAATGTTACCATCTGCGGCTATGACCAGCAGGACCACGACGCCAACCTCCACCGTTTTCACCAAACGACACAGAAATTAAATCTCACTTATAACAAGGAGAAATGCGTTTTCCGCACAAACAAACTGGCCATCCTCGGCTACGTCGTGGAGAACGGAGTCCTGGGCCCAGACCTGGACTGCATGCGCCCCCTCTTAGAACTCCCCCTCCCTCATTGCCCCAAGGCCCTCAAACGGTGCTTTGGGGTCTTCTCATACTACGCCCAGTGGGTCCCTCAATATGCGGACAAAGCCCGCCCACTCTTTAAGGCCACACTATTTCCCCTGTCAGCTGAGGCGCGCCAGGCCTTCAGCTGCATGAAGGAGGACATCGCCAAAGCAGCCATGCGGGCGGTGGATGAATCCACTCCCTTTCAGGTTGAGAGCGACGCCTCAGAGGTAGCTCTAGCAGCCACTTTAAATCAGGCAGGGAGGCCCGTTGCATTTTTCTCCCGTACTCTATCCGCTTCAGAACACCGACACGCCTCAGTCGAGAAGGAAGCATAAGCCATTGTGGAGGCTATCCATTACTGGAGGCACTACCTCGCAGGTAGGAGGTTCACCCTCATCACCGACCAATGATCGGTTGCCTTTA
The DNA here is from genome assembly GCF_902713615.1 of Scyliorhinus canicula. NCBI lineage: Eukaryota > Metazoa > Chordata > Chondrichthyes > Carcharhiniformes > Scyliorhinidae > Scyliorhinus > Scyliorhinus canicula. Next base: position 184,901,065 of record NC_052151.1, read on the forward strand.
TGTTTGACAACTCGCAAAGGGGCAAAATAAAAAATTATAAAATCCTTCGGTGGAGGATCGAACTCTCCACCTATAGTTACGATATTAAATATCGACCGGGGAAGCTCAACGAGCCCTCGGATGCCCTATCCCGCGGGACATGCGCCAGCGCGCAGATCAGCCGTCTGAAAGCCATCCACGTTGACCTCTGCCATCCAGGGGTCACCCGGCTTGCCCACTACATCACAGCCCGAAACCTGCCTTTCTCCAACGAGGAGGTAAAAGCGGTCACCAGGGACTGCCCGATCTGTCCAGAGTGCAAACCGCACTTCTATAGACCAGACAGAGCCCACCTGGTCAAGGCTTCTAGGCCCTTTGAACGCCTTGCGATCGGTTTCAAAGGGCCACTCCCCTCCACTAACAAGAACATTTATTTCCTCAACACCATCGGCGAGTTCTCCCGATTCCCTTTTGCCATTCCATGCCCTGATATGACCTCCCACACAGTCATTAGGGCCCTGCATAGTGTCTTCACCCCGTTCGGTTTTCCCAGCTACGTGCACAGTGACCGGGGTTCGTCCTTTATGAGCGACGAGCTGCGTCAGTACCTGCTCGATAAGGGCATCGCTCGAGCAGGACTACCAGCTACAACCCCAGGGGGAACGGACAGGTGGAGAGGGAGAACGCGACGGTCTGGAAGACCGTCCTACTGACCCTCCGGTCTAGAAAACTCCAAGTCTCCCAATGGCAAGAAGTCCTCCCAGACGCGCTCCACGCAATCAGATCCCTCCTCTGTACAGCTACGAATCAAACCCCTTACGAGCGACTCTTCATTTTCTCTAGGGGCACAACCACGGGAGTCTCACTTCCGGCGTGGTTGAGGACACCAGGCCCGGTCCTCCTGAGGAAGCACGTCAGGGGGCAAAAAACTGACCTCCTTGTTGAAAAGGTGCGCCTCCTCCATTCCAACCCCCAGTATGCATTCGTGGAGTTCCCGGACGGTCGCCAGTACACAGTATCCCTTCGGGACCTGGCAGCCGCTGGATCCAGCCCCCCCCTACCCCCGCTGAGGAACCCCTTACCCCGTTCCCTATGCTGCCGCCCCCTCACGCCCCCGATTCCGCAAGCTCACCCCACCGGTTCCACGTGCCAGAACCAGCCCGCCCCCAGCGCCCCCAGTCTTCGGTCGAGCCAGAGGTGTATAAAGTTCGGACGAGACCCGCCCCAGAGTCTGCCATCGTACCCCAGCTCTCAACACCCACCCAGCCACCGCAAGAGGCTGCAACCCCGGTGCTCTGCAGATCAAAAAGAACAATTCATCCACCGGACAGACTAAATCTGTGAGCCACCACCCCCGCTGGACTCTATTTTTTTCACAGGGGGTGAATGTGATTCACACCGGATTATAATCTGTATATACATGTGTCTATATTGTAAGTGCAGTTGCACTACCTGACCACCAGGGGGAGTAGCTCTGGGAATGCTCAGGAATTGTATTGGGCTTCTCTCTTGGCTCCGCCCAGGACCCCTCCCCCTGGAGCTGCTGTATAAAGATCAGTGCCACATGGTCAGCCGGCCAGTTCACCAAAAGTTCAATGGCTAACAGGCTGGCTCTGTTGTGAGTATATCAAAACCACTATTCTAATCCTACAAGCACGTGTCCGTAGAATTGTTGGTTCCAACAATCAGTCAACCTGTTTGGTTTGAATTTAAACAAAGCTTGGCAGTTAACTGTCAGTCATCAGTTAATTAGTACATTCTGCATGGCAATTCCTCTACCAATCAGAGTCCACTTGCCAACCATTCAACACTCTCTTTTCAAGAAGTATAAATTGATATTCCTTTCACATTTAGTATTCTTGCAAATCAGTCCTGATGAGTGCAAGGTGAAAAGCATCAACAACATGCCTTTTCTCAGCAATACTTAAGTTCAGTACTACCAAATGACAACAATCGTTTCCAATGGGAATCCACTTCTTTAAAATGCTGGGAAGAAAGTAAGATGGCCACTAAAGGAGTATTGGGGGATCAGATTGGATGAGAGAGGCTTGATGCCCACCTGACGGTTTCTTCACATCTGTATCTGCAGAGGTGCTGTTAGGTAATTTGGACATTCTGAATTTTCCCTCTGTGTACCCGAACAGGCGCCGGAATGTGGTGACTGAGGGCTTTTCAAAGTAACTTAATTGCAGTGCTAATGTAAGCCTACTTGTGACAGTAAAGATTATTACTATTTATTATTATTAGGTGACAAAGATCTATAAATGATTGTGGACTGCAGTAACCCCAGAAATTTGAGCACTCTTACTCTATTATTATCTAAGCAGGATTAGTAAAAATGTTTTACCTTTATAACATAGCTTACACAGTCGAGGAAAAATGACTCCCAAATCATCTTCTACAATAGCTGAAAAAGGGACTCAAATTTTCCTGATGACAACATACCGCTAAGCACTGTTTCTCTCTGTCCCTGAGACTGCCAGAATTAATCTCCAGGTCAATAACATGCCCCAGGCAGTGCTGAGCTCTGGCAGTGTTGTAGGAAAATCAGGGGCAACTACAGGCCTCTTCTCAACCCGCGTTGTTATGCACAGAGTTAATTTATTATGTTGCAGCACTTAGGACTGCACAGGTCCATTTTACAGCCATACAAATAGCTGTGTATAAATCCAACTGGACAAATACCAGGTTTTAAATTAAAGAATCATTGTATTCTTGAGAAATGTTAACCTATAAAGTTACCCAAGCAAATGCTAAAGATTTCTATTTTCTTTCAAAACCTTGAGACATCTGAAACATATAAAACAACATCAATAAAATAATTCTGAGGGAAAAATACTTGTCTTTGGGAAAGAATTGATGGCTGTAAATGTTAATGTAGGTAAAATCACCACTTTCCCCTTTTAGGGGGAGAGGTGACTGGTGGTGATTTAACCTGAGGATCACCACACATCAGGCGAGGGCCAAAGTTGAGAAGGCAGTCCCTCAGCCGGTACAGGAATTGAACCCGTGTTGCTCTGCATCACAAACCAGCTGTCTAGCCAATGGAGCTAAACCAGCCTCCAAAATATTAATAGTGCAAAAACTAATGACATACCAAAAATAGTGATAGGCAATGCAGGAGTGCTCAAAGCAAATTTTCACTTTCACAAATTAAAAATAGTTTTCATGGATTGTCAATATCTGTACAATGAATAAAGACTCGAAACCATATTTGTGACACTTTTGACAATATCCCGTTTCAAACACACAGGAATATCTACACGTAAGAATTTCACTTTGTTGGAGTTGGTGCCTTGCTCTTAATTTCAGATTAGCAAAATGTTGATTTTATTCTTAGATGATAAGAAAATGATTGAATTCTACTATAACAAATGTAACAAATTATTGCCCAATCATTATACAATTATAATAGCAAGAATTCAAATATTATTGATAAATGCCTCCTTACGACTGCTCAAAGCTCCCAATTGCTTTGTATTGAGGTTTACATTATGGAGTTGATTAATGACAGAACTATGGAGTGAATGTGACATCTAGCACATAATAAAATTGTTAATTTATTATTTGCGGCTTATTAAACAAGTATGAAAAATTGTCTGACAAACATGCTTTAATGTTATGCACGGCAATGCTTCAGAGGATCAACCCCATCTACAGATTGTAGTATAACCACAAACAAACCATATTCCACAGATGTTAAGAATGTGCTTGGAACAAGAATCCCAACCGTCACTAATAACATTTTCTGCTTAATCACTATTACCAATAATAAACAATGCACATACGCCTCAGTATTGTTGAAAAAAAGGCACAGCTTACATGTACTTCAAAAGTAAACAACATTCTAACTATAGATGTAAAGAAAATATTACAAAGTCTGCTTATCTTATTTCTTCAGAACAATATTGGGGCATATTTGTAGTGTCTACTTTTTTCTACCGTAACTTTGTACAAATGAACTAATTAGAGCCCATTTCAATCAATGAAGTATTTGATTTTCAATGCCATGCTGAATACTAGAATGGGATAACATGCTTTGCTATTTTTCTCCATTTCATACAACGTTCTATATAGTGTTTTGCAATTATTACACAATAATCAATGAGAATCAATTGTTCAGAAGCATGCATCCCTTGATGTCAGGAGCTTACCATCTGAAAGGGCTGGAGCCTTTGTACCAGCTGCAATCTCGAAGCTGGAGGTGTGGACTGATGTTGCCCGAGTCTATGCTCCCTGAACTGCAAAAACTTGACTCGCTCTCACAATGTTTCATGTGGATCTGGCAAGATGCCATTTGCTAACAGAATTGCACATGGCCATATGAGACATATATCTCAAAGGGAAAGACCCTGGATTTGTTTTATTTAAAGGTTGTTTCATTATGTTTTGGTGAATCCAACAAGCTAATTACTTTTAAGAATATCTGATTGACAATTCATATGACTGCAGCAGCTGCATAGGCAAAGGCAAAACATTTCAAAAGTTATGTTATCAGTTTTTTCCAAGATAATTTTGGAATTACGATTATTCTTTTCACTCTCTATTGTGCTCGTTAAATGTGTATAAAGGTTGAATAACACTGCTACTGCACTAGACCTTCAAACAAAAACTAGTCCCACAATAATGTTAGATCACTATTGTTACTGCAATACAAGCCACATTCCCAAGTAGTTTTGCAAAGGCGATTCCAAAATTAATAAAGGTGCAAAACTATTCATTGGTGTCTATTTTTGAAGGAATACAATATTGGATCCTATTAGGTTTAACAGTTTGTTCATGTTTCTGAGCCTATAATGTAACAGTGACCTCTAGAGGAGTTAGTCTATAGATTTAAAATAAACTGTGGTAGTCAGAGATTTTTCAGAGATGGACCTCCGCATCAAGCCGGATCGCTTGCAGCTGCATCCTCAAGCAGACAATGCAAAAAAGACTTTGAATATTGGCGAGCCTGTTTTGAAGCTTACATCGAGTCTGCGCCAGACCCAATCCCAGAAACACAGAAGCTCCAGATTCTGTACAAGCTGCTGAGCTCCAATGTATTCCCCCTCGTCCAGGACGCGCCGACGTACGCAGAAGCCATGGCGCTACTGAAGGAGAATTATGCTCAGTGGACCAACAAAATCTACGCCAGGCATCTCCTATCCACGCGGCACCAACTTCCCGGTGAGTCTGGAAGATTTCTGGCGTACCCTGCTCGCCCTAGTGAAAGACTGTGACTGCCAGGCCGTTTCGGCCACTGAACATTCGAACCTGCTGATGAGAGACGCGTTCGTTACAGGCATAGGGTCTGATTACATTCGCCAACGCCTCTTAGAAGGGGCCACGCTTGACCTCGCGGCGATCAAAAAACTAGCGCTCTCACTTAGTCGCCTCACATAACGTACAGGCCTATGCTCTCAACAGTGCGGCCCACCCACCCTGTGGACCCCGCCGACGGCCACCCCATCATTGACCCCATCAGCGCCCACCCCCAGCCAACCCCACGCCTGTGCCACGCGGCAGCCAACCAACCCCGTGGGACCCAAATGCTACTTCTGCGGACAGTCAAAACACCCCCAGCAGCACTGCCCGGCGCAGAGCATGCTCTGCAAGGCCTGTGGCAAAAATGGACATTTCGCTGCAGTGTGCCAAGCCCGCTCAATCACCGCTATTGTCCCGGCACCACCCACGTGCGGCCAATGGCGCGACCATCTGCCCCTCCTCGGACCACGTGCGGTCCGTTGGCTCTGCCATCTTGCTCTACTCACAACACGTGCGGCCCATGGGCGCCGCCACCTTGCCTGCCTCAGAACCAATGGGCGCCGCCATCTATCCTGCCCCAGGACACGTGCGGCCCGTGGGCGCCGCCATCTTACCCGCCTCAGGACCCCTGCCCGTCGGGCACCTCATCAGGTCGTTCATCGCCTGCAACTGCCGACGACCAGCCGCGTCGCGTCTCGGTCATGATTGACCAGTCTCGACCCCACAACCTCGCGATCGCTTCGACAAAGGTGAAGGGTCGACAGGCACGAGATCTCCTGCGCTCTGGACTCCGGGAGCACCGAGAGCTTCATCCACCCCGATACGGTAAGGCGCTGCTCCCTCGCGCTACGCCCCGCTAACCAGCGAATCTCCCTGGCCTCCGGATCCCACTCCATGGCGATCCGGGGGTACTGCATCGCCACCCTCACCATCCAGAGCGTCGAGTTCAGCGGCTTCCGCCTCTACGCCCACCCCAACCCCTGCGCTGCCTTGCTACTTGGCCTGGACTTCTAGTGCTACCTCCAGAGCTGAACCCTGAAATTTGGCGGGCCCTTACCACCCCTTACTGTTTGCGGCCTCGCGACCCTTGAGGTCGACCCGCCTTCCCTTTTTGCAAACCTAACCCCGGATTGCAAATCCGTCGCCACCAGGAGCAGACGGTACAGCGCCCAGGACAGGACCTTCATCAGGTCTAAGGTCCAGTGACTGCTGCGGGAAGGTATCATCGACGCCAGCAACAGCCCCTGGAGAGCCCAAGTGGTAGTGGTGAAAACCGTGGAGAAAAACAGGATGGTCGTTGACTACAGTCAGACCATCAACCGGTACACGCAACTTGACGCGTACCCCCTCCCACGCATATCTGATACGGTCAATCAGATTGCACAATACCGGGTCTTCTCGACAGTGGACCTGAAATTTGCCTACCTCCAGCTCCCCATCTATAAGGCGGACTGCCCATACACTGCGTTCGAAGCAGACAGCCGCCTTTACCATTTCCTTAGGGTTCCCTTTGGCATCACCAACGGGGTCTCGGTCTTCCAACGGGAGATGAACCGAATGGTTAACCGGTACAGACTGCGGGTCACTTTCCCGTACCTGGACAACGTCAACATTTGCGGCCATGACCAGCAGGACCACAACGCTAACCTTTCCAAATTTCTCCACACTGCCACTCTCCTCAACCTCACTTACGACAAGGAGAACTGTGTGCTCAGCACAAACCGATTAGCCATCCTCGGCTATGTGGTTCAGAACGGAGTTCTAGGGCCTGACCCTGATCGCATGAGTGCCTGATGGAACTCCCACTGCCCCAAGGCCCTCAAACGATGCCTGGGGTCTTTTCGTATTATGCCCAAACTATGTGGACAAGGCCTGCCCACTCATTCAATCCACCGTTTTCCCACTGACGGCCGAGGCTCATTAGGCTTTCAACCGTATCAAGGCCTACATCGCCAAGGCCGCGATGCATGCGGTCGACGAGACGCTCCCCTTCCAAGTCGAGAGCGATGCATCAGCCGTCGCTCTGGCCGCCACCCTCAACCAGGTAGGCAGGCCCGTGCATTATTTTCCCGCACCCTCCATGCCTCCAAAATTCGGCACTCCTCCGTCGAAAAGGAGGCCCAAGCCATCGTTGAAGCTGTGCGACATTGGAGGCATTACCTGGCCGGCAGGAGATTCACTCTCCTCACTGACCAACAGTTTGTAGTCTTTATGTTTAACAACACACAACGGGGCAAGATCAAGAACGATAAAATCTTGAGGTGGAGGATCGAGCTCTCCACCTACAATTACGAGATTTTTGTATCGCCCCGGTAAGCTCAACGAGCGTTCAACGAGCCCCCGGATGCCCTATCCCGAGGTACACGTGCCAGCGCACAAGTGGACCGACTCTGGACCCTGCACGACAATCTCTTGTCACCCAGGAGTCACCCGTTTTTACCACTTCTTTAAGGCCCGCAATCTGCCCTACTCCATCGAGGAAGTCCGGGCTATCACCAGAGACTGCCAGGTCTGTGCGGAGTGTAAACCGCACTTCTACCGGCCAGACCGTGCGCGCCTGGTGAAGGCCTCCCGCCACTTTGAACGCCTCAGTGTGGACTTCAAAGGGCCCCTCCCCTCCACCAACCGAAACACGTACTTCCTAAGTGTGGTCGACGAATATTCCCGATTCCCCTTTGCCGTCCCATGCCCTGATATTCATAGAATAGAATTTACAATGCAGAAGGAGGCCATTTGGCTCATCGAGTCTGCACCGGCTCTTGGAAAGAACACCTTACCCAAGGTCAACACCTCCACCCTATCCCCATAACCCCACCCAACACTAAGGGCAATTTATCATGGCCAATCCACCTAACCTGCACATCTTTGGACTGTGGGAGGAAACCAGAGCACCCGGAGGAAACCCACGCACACACGGGGAGGATGTGCAGACTCCGCACAGACAGTGACCCAAGCCGGAATCGAACCTGGAACCCTGGAGCTGTGAAGCAATTGTGCTATCCACAATGCTACTGTGCTGCCCCTAAGACGTCTGCCACCGTCATCAAAGCCCTCAACACCATCTTCGCTCTGTTCAGTTTCCCGCTTACGTCCACAGCGATCGGGGATCCTCATTTATGAGCGATGAGCTGCGCCAGTTCCTGCTCAACAAGGGCATTGCCTCGAGCAGGACGACCAGCTACAAACCCAGGGGCAATGGGCAGGTGGAGAGGGAGAACGGGACAGTCTGAAGGGCCGTCCAGCTGGCACTACGGTCCAGAAATCTCCCGGCCTCCCGCTGGCAGGAGGTCCTCCCCGACGCACTTCACTCCACTCGGTCGCTCCTGTGCAGCGTGACTAACGAAACCCCCCATGAACGTCTCTTTGCCTTCTCCAGGAAGTCCACCTCCAGGGTTTCGCTCCAAACATGGCTGGCAGCTCCAGGACCCATTCTCCTCCGTAGACACGTGTGACTCCACAAGGCGGACCCGTTGGTTGAGAGGTTACAGCTACTCCACGCCAATCCGCAGTACGCTTATGTAGCGTACGCTGACGGCCGCCAAGACACAGTCTCCCTCAGGGACCTGACACCAGCTGGTTCCCCACACACGCCCCCCTCTGCCCCGGCGCCACCCTCCCTTCACCCGGTGCACCCCACCGCAGCTCCTGCTCCAGGACAATCCGTACTCCCCTTGCTCCCACCTGGGGATGAAGAGGATTTCGACACGCTCCCGGAGTCATTGAAGACCAAGCCGACGCTGGAGTCGCCACCAGCACTGCGGCGCTCTCGACGACAGATCAAGGCACCGGACCGCCTAAATTAGTAATATTCTCTGTGATTTTTAAAAGCAACTTGTCCGTATATAATTCTCCACCACCCCTGCTGGGCTCATTTTTAACAGGGGGTGAATGTGGTAGTCACCACTGATGTATTATACTGTATATATATATATGAGTTTTACGATAAGGTCCCTGTACTACAGGTACGGGGGTAGACCCCTGCCTGCTGGCTCCACCCAGTAGGCGGAGTATAAATATGTGTGCTCTCCATACAGCAGCCATTTCGTCAGCTGCCGTAGGAGGCCACACATCTCTGTGTAATAAAGCCTCGATTACATTCTACTCTTGTCGTAATTTATAGTGCATCAAAAAGGTTGTTAAAATACAGCGTTAACTCATTAACAGGCTAAATTTGTTCAGTCCTAAAAAAACATTGCGGGGATCTTGATGTGCAGTTTACCCATATTCAGTGATTCCAACAGCAGCAAGCTAACTTTATGCCACCTGTTCACTTCAATGCTTTTAGTACTGCCATGCTGTTGATTGTTTGGATGAATCAGTACAGGGCCAATAGCAAAAGTAGCTGATGTCAAAGTATTTTCTTATTATAATTCATCTTGTTGGGTGACAAGGTGCTGCAGTGGTTAACACTGCTGCCTCACGACTTCCGGTGGCAGTTATGCAGCAATAAGCCACACATGTGGGAGCTCCCGTTTTAAAGAGATTTTTCGGCTCTTTTGAGAGCCCAAAACGGAAATTTTTCGACGTCTCCCGGTGGGGGAAGGTGTGCTGAACGACTTTCCCTGCAGTCCATGCCTCGAACTCGGAGTGGAAAGGTGGAAAAAACAGCAGCAGCTCCTCAGAAAAAACGGGGGAAGGGATCCAAGATGGCCACCGACAGAGCTCCAGAGGAATGGAGACTCTGGGCCCAGGAACAACAAACTGATCTCCTGCGCTGCTTTAAAGAATTCAAGGATGAAGTACTGAGCTCTCTGCAGGAAACAAACAGAAGGCTGTCAGAGATTCAGTCCACCCAGGGTGCTGCCATCAAGAAGTTGCAGACGCAGGCCATTGAACGAGAGGAGGAGGCCGTGGTTCTCGTGAGTAAGGTGGAGGGGCACGAGGCACTCCACAAGAAGTGGCAGGAACGCTTCGAGGAGCTGGATCACCGCATGAGGCGGAAAAACCTGCGGATCTTGGGCCTTGCGGAGGGGCTGGAGGGATCGGACCTGACAGCCTATGTGGCTGTAATGCTGGGTTCGCTAGTGGGGGCCGGGTCTCTCCATCTGCCCCTGGAGCTGGAGGGAGCACACAGAGTACTGGCCAGGAGGCCTAAGGAGAATGAACCCCCGCGTGCGGTGCTGGTGAGGTTCCACCGGTTCAGTGATCGGGACTGCGTGCTGCGCTGGGCCAAGAAGGTGAAGAGCAGCAATTGGGAGAATGGGGTAGTGCGGATCTACCAGGACTGGAGTGCGGAGGTGGCTAAGCGGCGGTCCGGATTTAATCGGACGAAAGAGGTGCTTTATAGAAAAAAGATAAAGTTCGGAATGTTGCCGCCCGCGCGCCTGTGGGTAACTTATTCGGACCGGGACTATTATTTCGATTCCCCGGAGGAGGCGTGGGCCTTCGTGCGGACGGAGAAACTGGACTTGAACTAGGGGTTGGGGGTTGCGAGGTCGGCTGTAAGATATTAGTGCTGGATTCGGCTGTTGCTGTGTTCTCTTTTTCTTCTGTTTTTTTCTTCTTGTTTTAGTACTTTTGCAATTTTGATATGGTTATTTACGGGGGGGGTTGTTCTGCTATGTTTTTGTTTTTGTGCTTGGGGCATTGTTTGGGCTGTGTATCTTGCGGGGAGAGTCGGGGGGGTATGTTGTATTCTATGTCGGCGTGGGGGTATGGAGGGGGCTAATATTTGGGAGCTGCGTCAGAAGGGTGTGGTGGGGCAGGGCGAAAGCGCGGGCTTTCCTCTGGTTTCCCGCGCTGCGGGGCTGGGGGGGCGGAGATGGTGACGGGGGAGGTGGGGCCTTAACTGGTTCTTCCCCGCGCTGGAGCGGTGCCAGGAGGAGGGATAGATTGGGGGATGATCCCACTTCGGGAGGGGTCGGGCTATTGGCGGGAGTTTCCGGGGTCAGCAGAAGTTAGCTGACCCACGGAAGTACAATGGAGGACGGTTCGCGGCTGGGAGGGTTCCTAGCCTGGGGGGGAAGGGAGGGGGGGAAAGGGGAATACTGGGTTGCTGCTGGTAGGGTCAAGAAGGAGCTGTTGGGGGCTGGGGGGACAGAGGTGAGGGGTTGTCGCTATGGGGACGGGGTCAAGCAGGGGACGCTGGCCTGGGGCGGGCAGTCGACGGGCTATGGCTAGCCGACGGGGGAGGGGGGCGGGACGCCCTCTGATCCGGTTGGTCACCTGGAATGTGAGAGGGTTGAATGGGCCGGTGAAGCGGACAAGGGTACTGGCTCACCTGAAGGGGCTAAAGGCGGATGTGGCAATGCTTCAGGAGACCCACCTGAGGGTGGCGGACCAGGTCCACCTGAGGAAGGGATGGGTGGGGCAGGTTTTCCACTCGTGTTGGATGTGAGGAACCGGGGAGTGGCGATTCTGGTGGGGAAAAATGTGTTGTTTGAGGCATCGGAGGTGGTGGCGGATAAGGGGGGTAGGTATGTGATGGTTAGGGGCAGGCTACAAGGAGAGAAGGTGGTACTGGCTAGTGTGTATGCCCCAAATTGGGACGATGCGGTCTTTATGAGGCGTATGTTGGGACGGATCCCGGATCTGGAGGCGGGAGGCCTGATCATAGGGGGGGACTTTAATACGGTGTTGGATCCTTCACTGGATCGGTCCAGCTCTAGGACGGGTAGGAGGCCGGCGGCGGCCAAGGTACTGAGAGGGTTTATGGATCAGATGGGTGGAGTGGATCCATGGAGGTTTGTGAGGCCGAGGGCACGTGAGTACTCTTTCTTCTCCCACGTACATAGGGTCTACTCTCGGATAGATTTCTTCGTGGTGAGTAGGGGACTGATTCCGAGAGTGGAGGAGGCCGAGTATTCGGCCATTGCAATCTCTGACCACGCTCCGCATTGGATAGAGTTGGAAATGGGGGAGGTGCGAGACCAACGTCCGTTGTGGCGGTTGGATGTGGGGTTGTTGGCGGAGGAGGAGGTGTGTAGGAGGGTCCAGGCAAGTATTGAGGGGTACCTTGAGGTGAATGATACGGGGGAGGTTCAGGTGGGGATGGTCTGGGAAGCCCTGAAGGCAGTAATTCGTGGGGAGCTGATATCCATCCGGGCACACAGGGAGAGGAGCGAGAGGAGTGAGAGGGATAGACTGGTGGGAAAGATGCTGGAGGTGGACAGGAGGTATGCAGAGGCACCAGAGGAGGGACTGTTGGGGGAGAGGCGCAGCCTGCAGGCTAAATTTGATTTGCTGACCACTAGAAAGGCTGAGGCACAGTGGAGGAAGGCACAAGGGGCAGTGTACGAACATGGTGAAAAGGCGAGTAGGATGCTGGCTCATCAGCTGCGTAAGCGGGATGCGGCTAAGGAGATTGCTGGAGTGAGAGACAAGAGTGGGAATGTGGTGCGGAAGGGGGTAGAGGTGAATGAGGTCTTCAAGGACTTTTACGGGGAACTGTACCAGTCGGAGCCAACGGGGGAGAGGAGGGGAATGGAGAGGTTCCTTGACAGGCTTTCTTTCCCGAAGGTGCAGGAGGAGAAGGTGGAGGGGCTGGGTGCGCCGATTGAGCTGGAGGAGCTAGTTAAGGGGATCGGGCAGATGCAGTCAGGGAAGGCACCGGGGCCGGATGGGTTCCCGGTGGAATTTTATAAAAAGTTCGTGGACCTAGTGGGCCCCTTGTTGGTGCGGACACTCAACGAAGCGTGGGAAGGGGGGACTTTGCCCCCGACGATGTCACGGGCGCTGATCTCGTTAATTTTAAAGAAGGACAAGGACCCCCAGCAGTGTGGGTCATACAGGCCCATATCTCTCCTCAACGTGGATGCTAAGGTGCTGGCAAAAATCCTGGCCACCAGGATAGAGGACTGTGTGCCAGGGGTTGTGCATGTGGACCAGACAGGTTTTGTGAAGGGAAGGCAGCTGAACACGAATGTGCGGAGATTGCTGAATGTCATTATGATGCCGGCGATTGAGGGGGAGGCAGAGATAGTGGTGGCGCTGGATGCGGAGAAGGCCTTCGATAGAGTGGAGTGGGGGTACCTATGGGAGGTGTTGGGGAGGTTTGGATTTGGTGAAGGGTTCATTAGATGGGTAAGGCTGTTATATGAGGCCCCGATGGCGTGCGTGGCTACGAATAGGAGGAGGTCGGAGTACTTCCGGCTTTACCGAGGGACCAGGCAGGGTTGCCCCTTGTCCCCCTTGTTGTTTGCACTGGCAATCGAGCCGCTGGCGATGGCATTGAGAGATTCAGAGAGGTGGAGAGGCTTGGTGCGAGGTGGAGAGGAACATAGGGTGTCGTTGTATGCCGACGACCTGTTACTGTATGTGGCGGACCCGGTGGGAGGGATGCCGGGAGTGATGGAGTTACTAGCCGAGTTTGGGACCTTCTCAGGTTATAAATTAAACTTAGGCAAGAGCGAGGTGTTTGTGGTGCACCCTGGAGACCAGGAGGAAGGAATTGGTAGGCTCCCGCTTAGGCGGGCAGGGGAGAGCTTTAGGTACCTGGGGTGCAAGTGGCCAGGGACTGGGGGACTCTCCACAAGCATAACTTTACCAGACTGGTAGATCAGATGGAGGAGGAGTTCAGGAGGTGGGACATGCTGCCATTGTCGTTGGCGGGGAGGGTGCAGTCCGTCAAAATGACAGTGCTTCCGAGGTTCTTGTTCCTTTTCAGTGCCTGCCCATATTTATCCCCAGGGCCTTCTTTAGGAGAGTGACCGGCAGTATTCTGAGTTTTGTGTGGGCACATGGGACTCCGAGAGTGAGGAGGGTATTCCTGGAGCGAGGAAGGGATAGAGGCGGGCTGGCGCTGCCCAACCTTCTGGGGTACTATTGGGCAGCCAATGTGTCAATGGTGCGTAAATGGGTGATGGAGGGGGGAGGGGCGGCGTGGAAAAGAATGGAGATGGCGTCATGTAGAGGTACAAGCCTGGGTGCCATGGTAACGGCACCGTTGCCGCTCTCCCCCAAGAGGGTTACCACGAGCCCGGTGGTGGCGGCGACCCTAAGAATCTGGGGACAGTGGAGACGGCATCGGGGGGAAACAGGGGGCTCGATGGAGGCTCCACTGGGTGGCAACCATCGGTTCATCCCGGGGAACACGGATGGGGGATTCAGGGGATGGCAAAGGGCGGGCATCAGCAAATTGAGGGACCTGTTTATTGGCGGGAGGTTTGCGGGCCTGGGAGAACTGAAAGATAAATTTGGCCTTCTCCAGGGGAACATGTTCAGATACCTGCAGGTAAAGGCGTTTGCTAGGCGGCAGGTAGAGGGATTCCCTTTGCTGCCCTCGCAGGGGACGATGGACAGAGTGCTTTCGGGGGTGTGGGTAGGAGAGGGGAAGGTGTCTGACATCTATAAGGTAATGCAGGAGGTGGAGGAGTCGTCAGTGGAGGAGCTGAAGGCTAAATGGGAGGAGGAACTCGGGGAGCAGATAGAGGATGGGACTTGGGCGGAGGCCTTGGAGAGAGTCAACTCCTCCTCCTCATGTGCGAGGCTTAGTCTCATCCAATTTAAGGTGCTGCACCGGGCCCATATGTCCGGGACTAGGATGAGTAGATTCTTCGGGGGTGAGGACAGGTGCACCAGATGTTCGGGGAGTCCTGCGAACCACGCCCATATGTTCTGGGCATGCCCAGCACTGGAAGAATTCTGGAAGGGGGTGGCGGGGACGGTGTCGAGGGTGGTTGGATCCAGGGTCAAACCAGGGTGGGGACTCACGATTTTTGGGGTTGGGGTGGAGCCGGGAGTGCAGGAGGCGAAAGAGGCCGGTGTCCTGGCCTTTGCGTCCCTAGTAGCCCGTCGAAGGATTCTGTTACAATGGAAGGATGCAAGGCCCCCAAGCGTGGAGACCTGGATCAGTGACATGGCGGGATTTATAAAATTGGAAAAGGTCAAATTTGCCCTGAGAGGATCAATACAAGGGTTCTATAAACGATGGCAGCCTTTTCTGGACTTCCTGGCTCAGAGATAGGTAACTGGGTCAATAGCAGCAGCAACCCGGGGGGGGGGGGGGGGGGGGGGGGGGTGCATTATTGTAGTGTTTATTCTGTAACTTTATAGTGTGTTAATTTGCGTTGTTAAAATGCTGGGTTGTTCATGGGGATGGGGCGAATGTATATGATTGTTAATATTATTGTTATTTTCGGTATTTTACTAAGGTGCGTTATTGTTGTATAAAATCAAAATTTCTCAATAAAAATTATTTAAAAAAAAAAACACTGCTGCCTCACGGTGCCGAGGACTCACGTTCGATCCCGGCATCGGGTTACTTTCTGTGTGAAGTTTGCACATTTTCCTCGTGTCTGCGTGGGTCTCACCCCCACAACCCAAAGATGCACAGGGTAGGTGAATTGGCCACACTAAATTGCTCCTTAATTGAAAAAAATTTAAAAATAAATAAATAATCTCTTTAAAACCAAGAGTAAGAACATAAGAATTAGAAGTATGCCATTTTGCCTCTCGAACCTGCTCCACCATTTAATAAGACCATGGCTAATCAGATTGTGGCCCCAACTCCAACAGAGACAAAATTGGAAGACCCAATTAGAATGAGGAGGGCACTCAGGAAGCCAACATAAAAGACCATTTGGAGGAGGGTGCCTATCTTCCCATCTAGCCTATTCCCAAACAGAAGGGCTCCAACAACACAGATCCACAGCATACAGACTCGCACTTCAACGAATCAAGCACGGATTAACCACCACCACACATTCCCCCCCCGTGCAACAATTCCAGAGACGTCAGCCACAAAGAAGAATCACAAGGAACCTCGATCTTTTCCAGGATATATGATCTGTCCGGACTTTCGTAGGAGATAAGAATGAGAATGAGAGGCAGCCTTATTGAGACATGTAGAATTCTCAGGGGGCTGAATATGGTAGATGGTGAGAGGATGTTTCCTCTTGTGGGAGGGTCTAGGACAAGAGGGTATAATGTAAAAGTAAGGGGTCACCCATTTAAGACATAGAGGAGGAGGAATTTCTTCTCTTAGAGGGTAGTGAATCTGTAGAATTCTTTCCCCCAGAGAGCTGCAGAGGCAGGGTCATTAAGTATTTTCAAGGCTGAGATAGACAGATTTTTAACCAGGGTTATGGGGATAAGGCGGGGGAGTGGAGTTGAGGATTATATCAGATCAGCCATGATCTCATTGAATAGCAGGCTCAATGGGCCGAATGGCCAACCTCTGCTCCTATGTCTTCTGGTCTTATTCGCAATGGCAGCCATTATCATGATGCCAACGGCACGACCAAAGCGTAGGCCCGCTCACCAGCAGACCTGCCAACTGCAAGCTGGGTCCCACCCCAGACACCTCTGATCACAATGATATTTTGATTCAACTTGGTTCATCACTGAAATCAAGCCAGGATCTTCCAGGGACATGTGCACAGCATATATCCCAAAAATAAGTAATTATGTAATTATGTGAACCGGAAAAGGATAAAATAAAGGATCAAGAGAAAAGTAGAGCCAGAGCTTGCAAAAATGCAGCCGCTCCCGTGCTCACACCACGTGACCCCCCCAACTGCTGTTATTTAAGGAACCCTGGACAAGAGCAATTATAAGTTCATAAGAAGGAGGAGCAGAATTAGGCAATTTGGCACACTGAATGGTGGAGCAGACTCAATCATGGCTGATCCCATCCTGGCCTTAACTCCACCAGCCTGCCCATTCTCCATAACCCTTCAACCCATTACCAATTAAAAATCTAACTCCTCCTCAAATTTACTCACTGTCCTAGCAATCACTGCACTCTGGGGTACCGAATTCCCCAGATTCACAACCCTTTGGGAGAAATAGTTTATCCTGAACTCTGTTATAAATTTGAATACCTCTTATCCTAAGACTATGACCTCTCATTCTAGAATGCCCTATAAGAGAAAACATCAGCTCCGTGTCTACTTTATCTATACCTTTTATCTTCTTGCACCCCTCAATTTGATCTCTCCTCATTCCATTCACTTTCTTTATTATCTGCTGCAACTGCATGCTAGTTTTTTGTGACTCATGAACGACGACCCCCCGATCCCTCTACAACGCATCACCCCAAGTAGCTCCCCATTTAAATAGTAAGTTGCCTCCCATTTTCCCAACCAAAATGCATGACCTCACGCTTATTCACGTTAAACTCCATCTGCCACATTTTGGCCCACTCTCCTAACCTATCTATATCCACTTGTAAGTGTCTTATTTCCTCATTGCAACTTACTGTGGTCTGCAAATTTGTTTTTTTTTTTTAAATGTATTTTATTCCAAACATATTCAAAAATATAAACACATAAATATCTGTGGTACATGCTCCCCAACTCACAATTTTACAGTCTGACCAGCTTTTTTCCCCTCCTCTCCACAACGAACAATTGCTTGAACATGGTCATGAACAGTCTCCACTTTGCCTCGAATCGCTCCGCTGAGCCTCTTAATTCAAACTTAATATTCTACAACCGCAGGCAGTCGTACAGGTCCCCCAGGGCCGCCACTCCCGACAGCGTTGCCGACCGCCATTCCAGCAAAATTCTTTGCCGGCAATCAGAGAGGTGAAGGCCACAATGTCGACTTCCTCATCTCCAGCATTTCTGATGTCCCAAAAATTGCCACCATAGGATCCGGCCTGACCTCTACCACCACAACCTTTGCTAGCGTCCCGAACACCTCCTCCTAGTATTTCTCCAACTTCTCACAGCCCCAGAACATATAGGTGTGGTTTGCTGGTCCTCACCCACACTCCTCACACTCATCTGCCACCCCCTGGAAGAACCCACTATCCTCGCCCAAGCCATGTGTATGTTGTGTACCACCTTAAACTGTATCAAACTCAATTCACCCTGCGCAGCGCCTCACTCAACACTCCCCATCTTATCTCTCCCCACCCCCCCCCCCCCCCCCCCCCAACTCCTCCATTTCTCCTTAAGCCTCACCACTTGCGCTGGCCCCTGCTTCCTCAGCCCCCATATCTGTCCCCAATCTTACCCTCCCCTTCCACCTCTGGAAGCAGCAATTGTTGCATTGAGCATACTTCGGCAGCCTGGGGAACCCTTTCCACATCTTCCGTGCGAAGTCCCTCACATGTAAATACCTAAATTCAGGTATTGGGAGCTCTACCCTTTTCTGCAGCTCTTCCAGACTTGTAAACCTCTCCTCCACAATCGCCTCACTTTCTTCACATTGGCCACCCAATAGCAGTGCAGCAGGTTCAGTAACGCCAACCCCCCTTCTGCCTCTGTGGCAGGGTCCTCGTCACCCTTGGCATCTGCCCCGCCGATATGAACTCTGAAATAATTGCGTTCAGCTTCTGGAAAAAGACTTTTGGAATAAAAATCGGGAGCATCTGGAATACAGATAGGAACCTTGGCAGGACATTCATTTTCACCACTTGAACTCCGGGTGTTCGTTGTCTGTGTCATTGTCTCCAGCAGCTCACCCTTCTCCATCGCCTCGCTAAACTAGCCCAGTAGGTGTGGTGCCAGCTCCACTGCAAATTCCTTGTAAAATTCTGCCAGCAACTGGGCCCCGGGGCCTTCCTCGACTTCATCTATCTTATGCTTTCCATTACCTCTCTCGGCCTTAGAGGCTCCTCTAGCTCCTGCCTCCTGTCCACATCCAACCGTGGGAATTCCAGCCCATCCAAAAAGCTCCCCATATCCCCTTCCTCACCCTCTGGATTGGACCTGTACAATTCCTCCATAGTATTCCCTGAATGCCTCATTTATCCTCCCGGTTCCAACACTACCTCCCCCTTCCTTGTCCGTACCCTCAAGATTTCTCTGGGCGCTGCCTACCTCCGTAGCTGGTGGGCTAGCATGCAGCATGCCTTCTCTCCATATTCATACTGCGGCCCCCCTCACCATCCGTAAGTGCCCCAAAGTCCTTCCTGTCGTCCGCCTCTTGTACTGCCCTGTAACTTCTTTTTCTTCGCCTATCACTCCACAGTGGGGGCCCTGTCCACCTTGACTATCTCGCCCAATAATCGTTTGTACTTCTCTCTCCTTTTCATATCTCCATACGCCTTGAATGGGATAATCTCCCCCCAAACCAATGCCTTCCAGAATGTGGCCACCGATACCTCCCCATTTTTGTTCAACTACACGTACTGCTTAATCACCGAACCCCCTGTCCACTAACAGCTCCGAGTCTAGCCTCCGCCCCGGCCTGTCCACCCTCGGCTCCAGCACATAATTAAAGTCCCCTCCCATGATCAACTGGTGTGGCCAAGTCCAGAATCACTCCCAGCAATCTCCTCACAAACCAAACATCGTCCTAATTCAGTGCATATATGTTCACCAGCACCACTAGCATCCCCTCCAACACCCCAGTCAGCATCACATATCTCCCACCAGGGTCTCACACTTCCTTGGCACTTACAAACCTTGTCTTTTTGCTCAACAGAAAGGCAACAGCCGTGACTTCGAGTCTGACCCACCTATCCCTTTCTCAACCTAACCTGATCCCTCACCTGGAAGTGCGTCTCCTGTAGTTAAACCACCCCCCCCCGGCTTCAGACTTCTTAGGTGTGCAAAACCCCGAGATCTCTTCATCGGCCCATTCAGCCCCCGTACGTTCCATGTTATGAGCCTTACCGGACGCATGCGCTTCCATTCACCTCTAATGACCCCCATCCTCCTCTACCGATTCTATCCCTTTTAATTTCACTCTAAACTGGGCCTATCCAAGATGGTCCCCTTCTCTTCCCATGACCCTGCTTCTCCTCCAACACTGCTGCATCGCGTCCCCCCCTCCCCATCCTCCCCACCCCACCCCCAGGCAACCTTTGCGGCCATCTCCCTCACTTTACTTCTGTTCACGAGCATTACCAACATGCCCTAAGGCTTCTCCTATCTACTCTTCTACCTCTCACTGCACCCTTTCCTCCATGATCTGTGCAAGCGGCTCCCTGTGGACCTCCCCCTCTCCCACTCAAACAAAGACACATCTAAAACCACAGGATGGCAGGAGAAGGGGCACTTTACCCTTTTACAAACTTATTACCCCTTAACAAATAGTTATCACAATGAAATCCCCCACCCAAGAAGAAAGAAAAGCACCCCCACCCTTCAACCCCCACACTACCAGTGTCCTCCGAACTCCGCTGTGCCAGCTCCTCAGTCTCCCATCAAAGTTCAGTTCTCCCCCAGTTAATGCTCTTTAATAAAGTAATTGGCCTCCTCTGGGGTTTCTAAAGAGTACTCTTGGCCTTAATAAGTCACCCACAGTTTCACTGAGTACCCGAACCTGATCTGCCATCGATGGAGAACCGCCTTGACCCTGTTGAACCCAGCACGCCTTTTGGCCAGCTCCGCTCCAATGTCTTGGTATATTTGGACCTTGTTGCCCTCTCATTCACAGTTCCGTTTCTCCCTGGTCCACCGCAGGATTTTTCCTTCTCCACAAATTTGTGGAGCCTTATAATCACTACCCCGCGGCAGCTCCCCCGCTCTTGGCTTCTGTCTTAGAGACCTGTATGCTCTATCGACCTCTGGGGCCTTGTCCAGCACCTCCTCCACCACCAGCCCCGCCAACATCCTCGAGACGTATCTCATATCACTCGTGCCTTGGGCACCTCTTCAGGCAGGCCAGCGATATGCAGGTTCTGCCTTCTAGACCTGTTCTCCTGCTCCTCTACCTTTGCTCTTAAAGGCTAGCAAATGTCCCCAGGAGCCTCCCCCCCCCCTCCCCCCCACCCCACCTCCAGTGCCATCACCCAATCGCTGTTGTCCGATATCACCCTCTCCATCTCTTGGATCTGCGACCCTGTGCCTCCAAACAATTCTCAATTCTCTCCATCGAGCTTTTCAAGAACCACTCCTTTGAATGCCTTCGGTCGGTGTGGTAGTATGACTAGAGGTACTACGGTACCTGGGAGTGTGAGCTGCTATTGGTGGAGAAGGCTCACTGCCCATTGGCCCAAGTGTTGTCTTCCCATTGGTCGAGAGGAAGGTAGCTCCGCCTACAAGGCGGAGTATAAGAACCCGTGTTTCCCAGCAGCCATCGTTCTTTCTGTACTCAAGCTGCTGGGCACACTTCTTGTAGATTAAAGCCTTCAATTCGGACTACTCCTTCGTTTCTGTTCATTGATCGCGCATCAATCGGTCTTCCTGCATTTCTTCCTGAACTCCTCCTTGATAAACGCCATCAGCTGCTCCATCAGAGGGTTTCCAACCTGCAATGATCCTTCCCCCTCCGCCATCTTTCCAATTGCTGCTGCTCCACAGGTCTCTTCCAATTCCTTGGCCAGACCTTTAACCTTCTTTTGCCGGGTCTGATAACCAGAAAACATACCACTCCTGGGAGAACTTCTCCTCCACATCTTCAACTACGCTTTTCCATCAAAATTCTCCCATTTTCGGGTAAGAAGAGCGCAGATCCATCCCTTCGACCGGAGCAGCCCTTTGTGCAACCACTCAGTCCATGGCCGCCACCGGAAGTCACATCTGCAAATTTGGCTATAGAACCTCTATCCCTGTATCCAAGTCATTTATCTAGATTGTAAATAGCTGGAGCCCAAGGACCAAACCCTGTGGCACCCTACTAGCTACATCTTACCATTCAGAAAGAGACCCATTTATCCCAACTCTCTGTCTTCAGTCCGTCAGCCAGTCTTCTATCCAAATTAATAAGTTACCCCTAATTCCATGTGATCTAACCTTATGAATTAACCTTCTGTGCGACACCTTATCAAATGGCTTCCGGAAGTCCAGATATACATCTACAAGATCCCCATTAACCTCTTTGCTTGTTACATCTTCGAAGAACTCTAGCAAATTAGTCAGACATGATTTGCCCTTCATAAAACCATGCTGACTCTGAAAATGGATAGCATTTTGACTTTCCAAATGTCCGGATATTACTTCCTTGATAATTATTCTCACAATATCCCAACAACAGATATTGAACTAACTGGTCTTCAATTTCCCACATTCTGCTTCCCTCCCTTTTTGAATAAGGGCGTTATGTCAGCATTTTCCCAATCCACCGGAACCTTTCCCATGTCCAGGAAATTTTGGAATATTATAATCAATGGATCCACTATCTCCGCTGCCACTTCCTTTAGCACCCGAGGATGTAAGCCACCAAGCCCATGGGACTTGTCTGCCCTCAATCTCTAATAGTTTGTTGAATACCATTTCCTTATTGATGTTGATTGTTCTAAGGTCCTCCCTTTCTATTACCTCTGAATTGTTCTTTCCTATAGGAGTTATCCACTGTGTCGTCCACTATGAAAACTGAGGCAGAGCATTGGTTCAGCATCTTTGCCATTTGTGTTCCCCACTTTAACTCTCCGGTTTCATCTTTCACGGAACCAACATTCACCATAATGACTCTTCCTTTTTATGTACTTATGGAAGCTTTCGCTATCCCTTTCATATTTTGCACTAGTTTTCTTTTGTAATTTACTTTAGCTCTTTTTATTACTTTTTTATTATCTTTTTGTTTATGTTTGAAAGATTCCCAACCTTCCAGCCTGCTTCTGGCCTTTGCAATAAAATACACCTTAGTTTTTGTCTTTATATTGTCTTTGACCTTGTTTAGCCATGGATGTTTTTTACCCCTCTTATCATCTTTCTTACTCACTGGGGTATATTTTAGTTATGAGGAACAGAGTAGCTCCTTAAACAATTGCCACTGTTCATCAGCTGTCCTACCTTTTAGCCTTCCTGCCCACTCTACTCGGGCCAAATCGGTCCTCACACCTATGTAATTTCCTTTGTTCATTCCAGAAAGCAAAATGTGAGACTCCACTTTCTCTGCCCAAGCTGAATTTTGAATTCTACCATACTATGGTCACTACTCCCTAGAGGATCCTTAACCCAGCTGAGAGGCAACTTGGTGGGAGAATTTGGGTTTTGGCTTTCACTACAAAAAAACTTCAGCTGAAATTATGTAGAGTGTGAGAAACAATAGTGTGGGAACTAAAAGGATAAGAACCTCCCAGAAGCTGAGATGCAAGCCCGAGCATTCAAATAATTTCAGGCTGCTTAAAGAATGTATATCAAAGGAAATTATTGGGCAGAGAATTCTATGACCCTTCAAACAAACAAGGACTTAGTACACGTGAACATGTCATAACAATCAGGTTCCTTCCCAGAGTGTAATGGTAAAGCTGCTACACTTTAATATTCAGACATCCGCATGTGTCAAATTTTATTTGTACTGTATAACCATTTCCACCACAAATCATTGAATTTGGAAAAGGAAATAACGGGTTAATTGACTCCCTGAACCCCTTTTTTCTTACAGAGTGGCATGGAAATATACTTAAATATGCTGATCTGCATTTTATCCCAACATTCCCCATGTCTGCCTTTCCAAACCTTCTCCTACACCTCACTTCTCATGCCAATTTATCTTACAGATCTCTTTAGGTGGCACTCATTGCAATGCAACATCACACCTATTCCAAGGAAAAGATCATGGAGGGAAAAAAATCATAGAATCGCTAGAGTGCAGGAGGCCATTCAGCCCCTCATGTCTGCACCGACCCTCTCAAAGAACACCCTATACAGGCCCACTCCCCTGTGATATCCCCAAAACCCCACCTAACGTGTACATCCCTCTCACTAAGGGGCAATTTTATCATGGCTAATCCACCTAATATGCATATCTTTGGACTGTGGGAGGAAACCAAAGCACTCGGCGGAAACCCATGCAGACACAGGGAGAAAGTGCAAACTCCACACAGAGTTACCCAAGGTTGGAATTGAACCTGGGTCTCGGGCGCTGTGATGCAGCAGTGCTAACCACTGTGCCACCGTGCCTCTCCCGCTCAGGGATCTTCCAGAAATCATGCCCAACCAATTCTCACAACATATTCTATTTCTCAAAATCATAGACCGGGGATTCTCCGTCGGCTGACACCAGAATCGTGAAACACAATTGGGGGAAGAATCGGTTTTGACGCCAAAATCATGACAGGTGCTGGTTTCAAGCCAAATCGCAATTCTCTGGTGCCACGTGCAAGAAACCCCTTGGTATATCATTAGTGGGTCTGACCCGATATTCTCCAGGGCCTGCACGATTCTCCGCCTCCACCGGGAGGGAATTATCAATGGCAAGGTTCACTTGTGCTTTTAAAAATCATAAAACAAGGCCCATGGCTGCTGAGGGAGAGGGGATACGGAAAGTGTCCAATATCGCCATAGTTTTCTAACAGTTGTGCCGCTGTTCCGGGGGGAGGGAGGGGGGATTCTGCCGGAGCCAGGCGGAGCAGCGGGGAGTGGCCAGGAGATGGGCTGCGGGCGCGGGTTGGATGGCGTGGAGTATCGTTGCTGCAACCTGCAAGGCAGCTATGCAGCTGTGAACACCTCATGGATTCAGTGCACGACCCATGGGTTGTACACGTGACCCTCCATGGCACTCCCTAGGTGCCCTCTGACCCCAGCCAATCCATCAGCAGGATGGGTGCGCTCCAGCACAACCAGTGCGATCTTGTTGGCTGGGTGAGTATATGTGGGGAGTGTAGTGCTGATTTATGGTTGCAGCTTGTCAGCCTCCCGAGTGTCAATCACAGACCAAGCAAATTCCGCACCATTTTTCATTGGAATTGATTGTGTTGCACGTGGCGCCTGTGCTAGCCCCTCAACGCTTGCTGAATCGGTCCAGATACAGCAGCAGTTTTATTGTCGTGGAAGTCCACGAATTGTGCCCAGCGTCAAAACTTATTCTCAGGATGGTGGGAATGTTTGAGGACGCGATGGACAGGGGTGCCTTGCAGTACATGATGAGGAAGGCCGCCAGCTCATTGTTGCTTAAGAAGGATAAGAAATCCGGTCGAGTGTGGGTCATACAGGCACATATCTCTGATGAATGTAGACGACAGGATATTGGCAAAAGTGTTGGATTTAAGGTTGGATGGGTGCCTTCCGAAGGTGATTAGGGAGAACCAGACGGGGTTCGTAAAGGATTGACCTTGAATGGGGAGGCTGTTGAATGTAGGCTTTCTCCGGTAGAGGAAAGGGAAGCGGAGGTGGTGGTGATGTTAGATACTGAAAAGGCTTTTGATCGGGTGAAGTGGAATTATTTGATGGCGGTAGTGGAGAAATTTGGGATTGGGCTGAGGTTTGTGGCATGAATGCAGCTGCTATATAAGGAACCAATGGCGATTACAATTACTATGAGCTTAAGGTATTTTGCATTGCACCAGGGTACGAGGCAGGGATGCCCCATGTCTCCTCTTTCTGCTTGCATTGGCTATAGAGCCCTTGGCCATTGCGCTAAGGAGTTCAGGGTTGTGAAAGGGGAGAGTGAGGGGCGGATGGAATATAGGGGGCGGGATACTCCGCGCCGAAATCACGATCGGCGTTGGGACGGAGAATGGGCGCCAAACCCGAGATCGGGTCTGACGCCACTCCCGAGATCGGATCTGACGCCACTCCCGAGATCGGGTCTGACGCCACTCCCGAGATCGGGTCTGACGCCACTCCCGCGATTCTCCGGGGACCGGAGAATCGCCACCAATTGCGCACGGTCGACGCGGCACCAGTCGGGGGCCATTGAAAGAGGCCCCCGCGGCGATTCACCGGGTGCAGCTGGCCGAGTTCCCGACGGCGTGGTTCTCTCATGGTCCCATCCATCGGGAACTCGGCATGGCGGCTGCGGACTCAGTCCGCGGCCGTTCTAGTGGGCGCCGGGGGATATCCTTCACCGGGAGGGAGCCTCCAGGATGGCTAGACTACCGATCGGGGGTCACCGATCCGCGGGCGCGCGCAAAAAGGGGGGCCCCATTTTCTTAGTGACGGTCCGCAGTGTGGGTCCACCATGTCACGCAGGGCAGCTGACCCAGGTCACCGCTGTGCACGGACCCCCGACCGGATGTGCAGGGCCCTATATTGGCAGCCGGAGCTGCGAGGAGTACCCCGGAGCCCTGTTAGCCCCCTTCAGGTAGGAGAATCACTCTGGACCTTCTTTAAAAAGTCCGGAGTGATTCGCCCACGTTTTTTCGCGAGCGTGAAAACATAGCCCAACTATTGGAGAATCTCGCCCAGGGTGTCCTTATATGCAGATAACTTCTTACGAGCTCTTTGATGGGTAGCATAATGGGGTTGCTTCAGAGGTTTGGGGCGCTTTCAGGGTACAAATTTAATTTAGGGAAAAGTGAGTACTTTGTGGTCTCCCCTCCAGGAGTGGGAGCAGGGGAGCTGCTATTTTGTCTGGCGCCATCTCGTTTTAGGTATCTGGGGGTGCAGGTGGCCCGGGATTGGGCGGGGCTTCGGAAGATTAATTTCACTAGCTTGGTGGGGATGGTGAAGGCTGGTTTGCTGAGGTGGAACAATCTCCCGCTGTCGTTGGCAGGCCGGATGCAGGCAGTAAAAATTAATGTTTTGCTGCAATTCTTGTTTTTGTATCAATGCAGGTGGGTCTTTTTGCCCAAGGCATTTTTTAGGGAGGTGGACCGGCTGATCTCCTCGTTTGTTTGGGCGGGAAAGACAGCTTGGATTAGGATGGTGTTACTGCAGAGAGCACAGCAGGAGTTGGGCGGAGGGGTTAGAACATAGAACAATACAGCACAGAACAGGCCCTTCGGCCCTCAATGGTGTGCCGAGCAATGATCCCCCTACTCAAACCCACGTATCCACCCTGTATCCGTAACCCAACAACCCCCCCCTTAACCTTACTTTTTAGGACACTACGGGCAATTTAGCATGGCCAATCCACCTAACCCGCACATCTTTGGACTGTGGGAGGAAACCGGAGCACCCGGAGGAAACCCACGCACACACGGGAGGACGTGCAGACTCCGCACAGACAGTGACCCAGCCGGGAATCGAACCTGGGACCCTGGAGCTGTGAAGCATTTATGCTAACCACCATGCTACCGTGCTACCCAGATTGTTAGGCCTCCCAAATTTGATCTATTATATTGGGCGGCAAATACAGAGACGATTCGTGGATGGAGCAGGAAGGGGAGGGGGCTTTATGGGTGAGATGGGGCAGGCACTTGCAGGAGATCCCGATGACCCCAGGGAAATATTCAATGAGTTTGGTGATGGTCGCTATGTTAAAGACCCAGAGGCAGTTTCGGCAGCATTTTAGGTTGGGAGCTGGGTCGGGGGGATGCCGATTAGGGGGAATCATGGGTTCGAGCCAGGGAGCATGGACGCAAGGTTCCCGGGAACGGAAAAGAGGGGGATTAAGGAAATGAAGGATCTATTCTTGGAGGGCGATTTGTAAGTTTGGTGGAGAAGTTGGGTGAGAAGTTTGGGCTTACGCAGGTTGAAAGTTTCAGGTATATGCAGGTGCAGGGCTTTGCGAGGAAGGTCTTCTGATAGCGTCTGCCTTCTCGTTGCTGGAGTCGGGGCTGTTGGCAGGGGCGTTGGGGGGAGGTCGTCTCGGTGATTTACGGGAGGATTTTGGAGGAGGCTGGGGTGTCCATGGAGGGATTAAGGTGAAGTGGGAGGAAGAGTTTGGGGTGGTGCTGGAAGGACTGTGGTGCCAGGTGCTGCGGAGGGCAAATGCCTCAACTTTGTGCGCGAGACTGGGGCTGGTACAGCTGAAGGTAATATCGTACAACGCCTAGGATGAGCCGGCTGTTCATAGAGGTGGAGGATGTCTGTGAGCGATGTGGGAGGAGCCCTGCGAACCATGTACATAGGTTTTGGTCCTGCTGGAAAGATTTTGAAGGACGGTGTACAGCACCATCTCGGGAGTCTTGCATGTGGTTGTGGAGCCCAGTCCCCTACAGGCCATATTCAGGGTGTCGGACCAGCCGGAGCTGCAGGTGGGTGCGGGGGTAGATGTATTGGCCTTCACCTCGCTGATTGTTTGTAGCGGGTCTTGTTGGGTTCAAGGTCAGCTTCTCCACCGTGCCTCGACGTGACTGGGGGACCTGCTGAAGTTTTTGACCCTGGAAAAAGTGAGATTTGCTCTATGGGGGGAGGGGGGGGGGGGGGGGGGGGGGGGGAGCAATGGGTTCTACAATTGTTGGGGTTTATTTATCATGCACTTTCGGGAGTTGGTTACCGTTGACTGTTGAGGGAGGGAGGTGGGGGTGTTGTGGTGGGTTGAGGAGTTTTGTGGAGTTGTTGTGATTTTATAAATGTGTTGAAAATTTGTTGAATAAAAATACTTTTTTAAAAAACATACTGCAAGCATCCCTTTAGGTGAAGTCTGAGCAACCCGAAACTGTACCATCAAATACAACACACTCAACCGTATACAATTAAGGAGATTTTGAGTACATTCATGTCACAGATGGGCTAACCACAATTTTGGAAATTTATCAATACACATCAATAGCAATCTGTAAACTTAACTTACTAAAATACTGACACTTAAACATTCAACTATTATGTTGTTATGAAGCAATTAGTGTTACTTTGTAAATTCCCTATTTAGTCTATTAATAGCAATTATTCAATTATTTAATCAATATTCAACACCAGTTTGTGGTTATGTCACTTGCGCTATCACAGATGTTGTTTAGCAGTTAGTGTTAATGTGTCTGACTTTGCACTGGATTCTCCATCCAGCAATGCCAGAATCGGCAAACGCAATCGGGTGGAGAATCGCAAGTCAGCCGAAAGTCAAGGTCGATACCGGACGCCCGATGGAATGGCATCGGTGTCTCAACAGAGGCCTGAATGCACATACAAATTGTAAAGACCATTGGCATATCATTAACGGGCGTGGCCCAGCATTCTCCGGACCTCCCGCAATGCTCCACCTCCTCCAGGAATTGCCAACGGCGAGGTTCACTTGGGTATTTAAATTCAGGAAACAGACGCTGTGGCTGCTGAGGGAGAGAGAGTGGGTATGAAACGTGTCCAACATCACTGTAGTGTGCTGACTGTTACACCACTGACCAGGGAGTTTCTGCCAGGGCCAGAGGGAGGAGCGGGGTGCGGCCAGGAGGTGGGCTGTGGGGTCAGGGTGGATGGACACGGACCACCATTTCCATATCATGCAAGACAAGCATGCAGCTGCGCACGCCGCTGACTGTCCAGTGAACCTAGTGGCATGGGCCATATGGGTGCCTCCCCAGGCCATCCCTAGGTACCCTCTGGCCCCAGCCGACTCATTAACAGATGTGCTCCAGCGCAACCAGTGCCATTTTCTTGGAATGAGAGTGTGTTGGGAGCGGAGTGCCTATATGCGGTTCTCCAGTGCCGATCCTAACTCCGGCGAATCACACACCAGTATTTGTTGGAATTGCAGCAGTTTCACATGGTGCCCATTAGGACGTCCTGAATCGCTCTGGGACCTGGCATCAGCACTTAGAGCTGGATTCTCCAATTTTGAGGCTATGTCCAGAGGAAGTGGCTAGTTTACAATGAAAACGTCGGTGCCGCCCCCGCACTGATGCTCCACCCGGTGGGGGGGCGAGCGGCCGCTCCACGCAACCCCCCCCCCCCCCCCCCCCCCCCGCGCCTGGCATTCCCGACATAGAGAATTGCCGAATCTGTGGCTACGCATGAGAACGGCGACAACCTGCAACAGTCGCTCCATACAACATGGCGCCAGCTGCGCACGGACACGGCCAGCCAAACAGTGTCCAACTGGACTCCACTCGCCACCCCCGGACCATTCCCACCAGTCCTTCCGCCCCCCCCCCCCCCCCCAGCCCTCTCTGAAGCGCCCACTGCCAGCAACACGGCCCTCCCCGCCCCGATCGTGGCGGCGCTGGACACTGTCCGCAGCTGCCACACAAGGTTAACGAAAACTCAAGAGGACAAGTGATTTATGCCGTCGGGAAGTCAGCTCATTGGGGGCGGAGCATCAGGGAAGGGCCTTCAGGTGATGTCCTGACGCTGTCCCAACAGAGTGCTGTGTACTCACCGATTATGCCGTTTTGGAGGCGGCGGAGCATCCAAAAACAGGCATCGCCCTGATTTTGCCGTTAAAAGGGATTCTTCGCCCAATCGCCGAATACTATTTCGGCGGTGGCAAGCGGAGAATCCCGCCCTTAGTCTCCCAAATGGAGAATTTCGGCCCAGATCTGTAATTGAAAGAATTGAGTTTAATTATTTATGTACTGTACCTGGTTCAAACGTGTTTTAATTTTTTAAATAAAATTTGACCATTTATTTAATAAATGGGAACAAATACATTTTCTATTAAGAACATAAGAACTAGGAGCAGGAGTAAGCCATCTGGCCCCTCGAGCCTGTTCCGCCATTCAATGAGATCATGGCTGATCTTTTGTGGACTCAGCTCCATTTTCCGGCCCGAACACCATAACCCTTAATCCCTTTATTCCTCAAAAAACTATCTATTTTTATCTTAAAAACACTTAATGAAGGACCCTCAACTGCTTCACTGGGCAAGGAATTCCATAGATTCACAACCCTTTGGCTGAAGAAATTCCTCCTAAGCTCAGTCCTAAATCTACTTCCCCTTATTTTGAGACAAAAGTTCTGCTTTCACCCACCAGTGGAAACAACCTGCCTGCATCTATCCTGTCTATTCCCTTATTAATTTTATATGTTTCTAGAAGATCCTCCCGCATCCCTCTAAATTCCAAGGAGTACAGTCCCAGTCTACTCATCCTCTCCTCGCAATCCAACCCCTTCAGCTCTGGGATTAACCAAGTGAATCTCCTCCAGCGCCAGTACGTCCTTTCTCAGGTAAGGAGACCAAAACTGAACACAATACTCCAGGTGTGGCTTCACTAACACATTATACAATTGCAGCATAACCTCCTTAGTCTTAAACTCTATCCCTCTAGCAATGAAGGACAAAACTCCATTTTCCTTCTTAATCACCTGTTGCACCTGTAAACCAACTTTTTGCGACTCATGCACTAGCACATCCAGGTCTCTCTGCACAGCAGCATGTTTTAATATTTTATCATTTAAATAATAATCCCTTTTGCTATTATTCCTACCAAAATGGATAATCTCATATTTGTCAACATTGTATTCCATCTGCCAGACCCTAGCCCATTCACTTAACCTATCCAAATCCCTCTGCTGACTTCCGGTATTCTCTGCACTTTTTGCTTAACACTCATCTTAGTGTCGTCTGCAAACTTGGACACATTGCACATGTTCCCAACTCAAAATCATCTCTGTAAATTGTGAACAATTGTGGGCCCAACACTGATCCCTGAGGACTAGCTAGCTAGAACCACTAGCTACTGATTGCCAACCAGAGAAACACCCATTAATCCCCACTCTTTGCTTTCTATTAATTAACCAATACTCTATCCTTGCTACTACTTTACCCTTAATGCCACGCATCTTTATCTTATGCAGCAACCTTTTGTGTGGCACCTTGTCAAAAGCTTTCTGGAAATCCAGATAAACCACATCCATTGGCTCCCCGTTATCTACTGCACTGGTAATGTCCTCAAACAATTCCACTAAATTAGTTAGGCATGACCTGCCCTTTATGAACCCATGCTGCGTCTGCCCAATGGGACAATTTCCATCCAGATGCCTCGCTATTTCTTCCTTAATGATAGATTCCAGCATCTTCACTACTACCGAAATTAAGCTAACAGGCCTATAATAATCCACTTTCTGCCTACCTCCTTTTTTAAAACAGTGATGTCATGTTTGCTAATTTCCAATCCGCCGGGACCACATCAGAGTCTAGTGAATTTTGGTAAATTATCTGTAGAAATAGTTGTAGAAACTTTTACTATCTGTTTTTAGATTCTGAGCAAGTTTACTCTCATAATCTATCTTACTCTTTATAGCTTTTTTAGTAGCTTTCTGTTGCCCCCTAAAGATTTCCCAGTCCTCTAGTCTCCCACTAATCTTTGCCACTTTGTATGCTTTTTCCTTCAATTTGATACTCTCCCTTATTTCCTTAGATATCCACGTTCGATTTCCCCTTTCTACCGTCCTTCCTTTTTGTTGGTATAAACCTTTGCTGAGCACTGTGACAAGTCGCTTGGAAGGTTCTTCACTGTTCCTCAACTGTTTCACCATAAAGTCTTTGCTCCCAGTCTACCGTAGCTAGTTCTTCTCTCATCCCATTGTAATCTCCTTTATTTAAGCACAAAACACTAGTGTTTGATTTTACCTTCTTCACCCTCCATCTGTATTTTAAATTCCACCATATTGTGATATTCCGAGAGGTTCCCGAACTATGAGATCATTAATCAATCCTATCTCATTACACAGGACCAGATCTAGGACCGCTTGTTCGCTGGTAGGTTCCATTACTTACTGTTCTAGGAAACTATCGCGGATGCATTCTATAAACTCCTCCTCAAGGCTGCCTTATCCAACCTGGTTAAACCAATCGACATGTAGATTAAAATTCCCCATGATAACTGCTGTACCATTTCTACGTGCATCAGTTATTTCTCTGTTTATTGCCTGCCCCACCATGTTACTATTTGGTGGCCTATAGACTACTCCTATCGGTGACATTTTCGCCTTACTATTCCTGATTTCCACCCAAATGGATTCAACCTTTTCCTCCATAGCACCGATGTCATCCCTTACTATTGCCCAGATGTCATCCTTAAATAACAGAGCTACACCACCTCCCTTACCATCCACTATGTCCTTCCGAATAGTTTGATACCCTTGGATATTTAACTCCCAGTCGTGACCATCCTTTAACCATGTTTCAGTAATGGCCACTAAATCATAGTCATTCACGATGATTTGCGCCATCAACTCATTTACCTTATTCTCAATACTATGAGCATTCAGGTAAAGTACACTTATGTTGGCTTTTAAGAACATAAGAACTAGGAGCAGGAGTAGGCCATCTGGCCCCTCGAGCCTGCTCCGCCATTCAATTAGATCATGGCTGATCTTTTGTGGACTCAGCTCTTTTATACCTCTGTTTTGAATCTTAACACCTTGATCAGTAAAAAGTTATTTTTCCTCTTAATTTTTCTCCTCATTTTCCTTGTTGTTGAACCCATATCTTCATGTAACAACCTGCCGCATCACTTTTCATTGATGTTTTTACTTCCTGTTTTATTCCTTTTAGTATTACTGGGCCTATTCACTGAACTCCCCTCAGTCACTGTACCTTGTACTGTCAACCTTTTTGATTTTTGACTGTGGCTTCTCTGCCTTACACTTTTCCCCGTACTGCCTTTTGTTTCTGTCCATGTTTTACTACCTTCCGACTTCCTGCATTGGTTCCCATCCCCCTGCCACATAAATTTAAACACTCCCTAACCGCTATAGCAAATAGCCTCCCTAAGACATCAGTTCCAGTCCTGCCCAGGTGTAACCAGTCCAGTTTGTACAGGTCCCACCTCCCCCAGAACCGGTCCCAATGCCCCAGGAATCTGAAACCCTTCCCCTGACACCATCCCTTCAGCCACGTATTCATCCTATATATCCTGTCATTTCTACTCTGACTAGCACGTGGCACCGGAAGTAATCCTGAGATCACTACCTTCGAGGTCCGATTTCTTAACTTCCTTCCTAGCTCCCTGTATTCTGCTTTTAGGACCTCATCCTTTTTTTACCTACGTCGTTTGTACCAATGTGTACCACGACCACTGGCTGTTCACCCTCCCCCTCCAGAATGTCCTGTACCCACTCCGAAACATCCCTGACACTAGCACCAGGGAGGCAACATACCATCCTGGAGTTTCGTTTGCGGCCACAGAAATGCACATGTTGCAATTACTGCAGCACAAATTACCAATAAAGGAGTTCTGTGATTTAATTTAACTGTTATTTGATTTACCCAAAATAGGAAGGGGTTCTGGAGCATTTTTGCAGGATTAAACAACTCAATGCCCTCCTATGATATGACACTGCTTCTTTAGATAAATTTGTTTTTCAATTTAATCAAGTTTAAGAAACAGATACAAAACAAACTACGACAATTGTTCAGTACCTCAGAGAAATTGTGGGAGATGGAAATAATTCTATTTAAGTGTGTTATGGTCATATGCTCTCATCAGCATCCCAAAACAAAATTTAGTCCAACTATCTTTTCAACAACTAAACTAATCTTTATCCTCCTGCTCTCCTGAAAGACCTAAATGATGTTGGGTACATTCCACAATTGTCTGATAACCTCCATGCAGCATTTTGTCTGTCTTAGGCTATCGAATGTAATTGTTAATAAGTGGGCTGGATTCTCCGATCCCCCAGCTATGTGTTTCCCGGTGGCGGAATTCTCTAGTGCCACTGCTTGTCAATGAGATTTCCCATTGACGCCACCCCACACTGCCGGAAAACCCGCAGGCGGGGTTGCACTGCCAGCGAAAACAGAGAATCCCAACAGCCGGAGAATTCCGGCCAGTACTTAGAGTCAATTTCAGTGTAGTTTCAGAGTTGGTTCTATATGGTATAAAAATACATATTGGGCTGGATTCTCCGCAGCCTGACGCCAAAACCGCGGCTAGCGCCAGGACAGAGAATCCAGTTTGACGCTGTAATCGGACCCAGCGTCGGTTCATCAATTCTCCAGGTACCGACATTCGGCGTCACCACGGAGTACGCCGCGCCGCTGGGGGGGCTATTGCCAGAAGCCTGCTCAGCAATCCTCCACTCTCAACAGCCCAAGTTCCCAACGGCGTGGAACTAACTATCTATTGCCGGTCGGGATGCTCGAGTGGCAGCTGTGGACTCAGTCCGTGGCTGCCCTGATCGGGGGCAGGCGGATAGGAGACCAAGGGTGGCCTTATAGGCGGGCGGGGATTTAGTGTGCAGGGGTTGAGGCTCACGCGCGCGGCCGATCGGGGAGTCTCTTTCTTCGACCTGACTCCGCGGTCAGAGTCCGCCATGGAGCAAGGTGCGGCCGCTGGTGGCCGCCGCCGTGCACATGCTCGGCCTCTGACCCGGAAGTGCGGGGGGCCCGTATCTGCAGCAAGAGCTGCGAGATTCACTCCGGGTCCCTGCTAGCTCCTTGCAGGGTATGGAATTTGTTTAACTTTTTTGCAGGGATCTCAGGAGTAAAACCCCACCGTTTTGACGCTGGCGTGGGGACATAGTCTCAACAATGGAGAATCCACCCCATTGTATTCAACCAGCCAGAGTAATCAATAGTATTTACTATGGTAATGTGGACAACTTGCAGAAACATTTGAGTAACATTTGTTGCACCACAGCTGTGAAAGCTGAGTAGACAATAGAAATTCAAAATACTTGACCCAGATCTTCAGCTTTGTTCTAATTATCTGAGACTCATCATAATATCAATCATCTCAGGAAGGTAATTTTGATTGATAACTCTATGGTCAGCTTATCCGATGCTGTTTTGACCCAGAGGTCATTCTGCAACCCATGCTAGTTTGATTCCATAGCAGTGTTTTACCAAATAAGAAATTAACAACAACTTTTGAAGATGCACTTTATAGCTGCACTATAAGATAACTGAAGAGACATAATTTTAGGGATAGAAATTCCGCTGCATGATGTCAACAGTGAAAATAATAAAATTGCATATTTCCAATGATAATTGTATGTCAATAAGAGGCATTAATAGAATTCTGATCTCATTGTAAAGGGCACTAAGGTTTGTAAATTATTAAATGCATATGACTTTACACTGAATGTTGAACGATGTATGTATAAATCGCTGCTGATTCATACCCTACATCTCAGTCTGATAGGATTTATAATTCAATCTACCCACTGAAAGTGTAGAGTGATGCATTCTACTAAGCTGGAAAACTGGATCGACAGGGATCTCAAAATTGTCTACCAAAATATAGCACTGATAAATCACATTCTGGTTTGTAAGGGACTCAAATTCCATCTACAGTTTATAACACCATACTTCAGAATGTTGA
The DNA here is from genome assembly GCF_902713615.1 of Scyliorhinus canicula. Classification (NCBI taxonomy): domain Eukaryota; kingdom Metazoa; phylum Chordata; class Chondrichthyes; order Carcharhiniformes; family Scyliorhinidae; genus Scyliorhinus; species Scyliorhinus canicula. The sequence goes on from NC_052151.1 coordinate 184,936,877, forward strand.
ATATATCACAAGCCATGCTATGCCAGATCACAGTTCAGACTACAAACCAAACATTTATCATAAAGCAGTTAATTACATAGTATTCTGTACAAATCTGTATTTTTACATATACATGAGCTCGATGGATTGAAGGGCCTCCTTCTATTTTGTAACACATTTATGCCATTTCAAAACAAAGGGATCCTAAACCCAAACAGTAACACTCCAGTATTTTGCCCCAATGCAGTTTTTCTTGTGTGGATAGTGTGTGTTTTAGCAGGCTATTTTACCACAGTGGACAGCACCTGATCATGTTCTCAGATATCCACCCCATTCGTTTTCAGCGAGGTACACTATGTATGAATCTGAAGTAGGATGCTTTTGATTAAAATTCTTTCACAATTTTTTTCTCAGAAAGATTTAGGAAAGAACTTATGTTTACGTGTGTATTTTAAAATTAAGCTCACACAGGTTTAAACTCCACCTGGGAGCAGCTGCAACAAAGTGGGATTGACGTGTTAACAACTACCCTTGCTATTTTCCACAATGACCAGGGGCATTAAGTAATTAACTGTCATTTAAACTAAAAACAGACCATCCATTCAAGGATGGGTATCTAACTGGGTGTTTATTTGCTGAGAATATGCTCTTGGGGAGGAGGTAGCAAGTTTGGTTGCGTGGCATACTGGAAAATTCTTGAACAGGAAAGCAGTTGGGGGCAGCATTTCCATTTCCTGAGAACAAGAGAAAAAAAAACAGGGTAACGGGAAACATGTAAAACCATTCAATCCAGTTTGGACTAGGAAAGGAGCATGGTCTAGCAAGAAGAAAAAAATATCTTCATCATAAGCTGAGGGCCAGTTAGAATCAGTAGTATGACCAAAATTGCAAGGTGAGTAGAACAGTGCATTTGTCTTTCTTCAATTCACGTGAATCGGCTTGAAGTTAAATTGTAAGATTTGTATCTGTAATCTTTATAGATTTACTTGATACCTGTAAAAATAAAGCACTTTACCAATTTCTATTGTTACCAATTTCTGACTGACCCCTTTTCAGTTACCCTCCAGCAGAATTGTTGAAGTGAATAAGATTACATACTAAAGATGACATTCAGCTCAAGAGGGCATCACTTGCTTTTGTATTCAGTAGTGGCCTGTACAGGCATAATCCTGAACGTAAGATTTATGCACTACTTAAAGGAGTAACTTAAACAAAACTTTTCATGGAAATGTTTCTGAATTTTCAATTCCCTTCCCACTGTCACATACTGAGATAAACTAACCAACAGATTGGAACAACAAAAATTTAATCATGTTAGCAGTGCATTTTTGATAGGCTCACCTCAAACCTTGGGCAACTACCAATCCCAGAAAAGGTTGTGGTTTACCCAGTACAAAACTCTGGGAGGAAAGATAAAATACATGGAGTCATCCGGAAGATATCCAATTCGCTTTAGGTTTTATCCCAAGAAATGTTAAGTTAAAGCTCAGGTGCTGCAAATGACAGCACCTCCTTGTTCAAAAATCCCTGCAAGTCCACACTGGGATCACTGAGGTCTAACTGAAGAAACATATCTACTAATGCCCTAAATCCCTCAAATTGGTTTGCTTTTGCAGGACAGTCAACATGACGAATAGGTTCTCCTCTGCGGTACAGCTCAGAAACCTGTATCCCTCGCTGCACCACCTGTTGTGGCATCCCAGCTAGTATAGCTATATTGGCAGTATGGCTGTTTGTGGACACACCCTCTTTCAGCTGGTAGAAAAACACCAGTTCCTCTCCATCTTGGATGGTCTCTAGTGTTAGGTACCGTAGAAGAGCACTAGAAGGGAGGAGATTAAGCTGGACCAAACTGTGAAAGTTGGTAGATAAAAAGATGTGGGGGCATTTCACATCTTGCTGCACCCAGTGTCGTAAAACAGCTGCAAGGAGGGACAATCCATCAACACTATTGGTTCCTTTCCCAAATTCATCAATCAGCACCAGGGACCTCTCTGTAGCATTGTTAACTGCAGCTGCCACCTGGTTCAAGTCTATGATGAAGGTTGAGAGTCCCACAGATACAGATTCACGGCTTTGGATCCTTGTGTAAATTCCATCTATTAGACCAATATCTGCCTCTGTGGCAGGGACATAACTACCTATGAGTGCCATAAAGACTATTAGCCCAACCTCTTTGAGATATATACTTTTTCCACTGGAATTTGGACCAGTAAGAACTCTAATCTTTCCATGCTCCTCGCCACTACTGATGGGGTTTGACACAAATGTTCTTGTGCACATTTCCATTAAAGGATGTCTTCCATCTTTGATATTGACTATGTTCTTGCTGGTTAGTTTTGGACGTGTGTAGGTGTTCTCTCGGGCTACAACAGCCATGGCAATTAGGCAGTCCAACTGGGCTGCAAACTCCATCACGTCATAAAGGACAGTAGACTTCTCTAAAATTTTTGCTTGCAACTGGTACATAACAGCTGTCTCAAGGTCTCGGATTTCACAATGCAAGTCTCCCAACATTGTATCAAGCTCCTTGGTCCTTGCACTTCTATAATGAAGTCTATCTTCAGAAAGAAACATGAAATCCAGGCCTTCTATTTCAAAATCATTCTTGTCTACCATGCTTGGAAGACGTGGAATAGTTAGAAGAAATCCAATCAGTGGGATGTAGATAACACAGCAAGAAGGAATCCTGTTATCCAATAGCGTCAGCTCATTTCTTGCTACTTCAGTTAAGAAATCTGACAGACCCATCAGTTTACATTTTTTTTCATCTATGGCTGGGTCCACGTTTGGCTTAACAGTGAATCTGTTCTCTGTATTACTACCGTCAAAATCTACCACTTTATTTATGAGACTGGCAATATAATGAAGATCATCTGTGAAAGTCTGAGAAATCTTTGCAAACAGTTCCACGGACCTGGAGAGGGCCCTACAAGTATCGCCAATGCATACAGCATTGTACACAGTCTTATAAAGACCTTGCCAATCATTCACTTTGGTGTCGGACAGTGTCATCCTTTTCAGTATTAGTGGGATATTTTTGATGTGCTTTAAGCAATCTTGAAGTGTGTGCACGAGCTCGGTATTTCTGGCCAGCATGAAAAACTGGATGACATCCAGCCGCTTGTTCAACTGGTCCAGGTTTTTGCTGGGCCGCATAAACCACAACCTCATCAGCTTTGCCCCCCATTGGGATTTACAGCGATTCATAACCCCGAACAAGCTGAGCCCCTCTTTCAAGCCTGACGCCAGCTTATACACGGATGGGTGCACCTCAGACTTGAAAATCTGCAACACGCAGTAGGCGTCTTGGTCAATGTGCACGAGGTCATTCAGTGTAAATTTCCTGAGTGCCAAGATGGGGACGCTCACACTGGGATCCTCCAACTCTACCCCGATCCTCCTCCTCTCTATAAACTTCAGCAGCCCCCCGAGGGCTCGCAACATAGTGGCGCTCTCGAATGGTATAACTGACGCCAGGTACATAATTCTTTCTGATTCGGTCAGGTGCGTGGGGATGCAGGGCAGGTTGACGGACAGCATCCGCTGCTTGCTGATATTCAGCCCGAAGTCCACATTCGGGAAGATGGCAATTTCTGGCTTCCCGTCCTCTCCGTTGTTGGCGGTCCCCGCCGCCTTGAGGAAGTCGGCCATGTTACGGTCTTGCTTTGCGCTCGTCAAGATGCACCGGGGCTGCAGCTCTTCCATCACTTTCCTCAGCAGCCTGAGATCCTGTGCGTCCGGCGCATCCGGCATGAAGTGAACAGTGCAATCGTTGGCGCTGTAGTAAGCGAGCCCCAGCTGCCCGCCATGCCACAAGACACTGGCGTAGACCTCGGCCTGCAAGGTACTGTCCGCCTCGTCGCACACAGCAGTTAATTGCTGCTGGGTCGGGGTAACAAAGTTACTCATTGGGCCCGGTGAACTCTTGCTCTTGCCATAATAGCTCACTGCCGGCTGACCTACACACCCCAGTTTCGCACAACTTTTCTAGTGTGCGCCCGCGCCATTTATTTTGCGCCCCGCTCGAGGTTGCGGCTAACGGCTGCCCCGCGAGTTTCCGCTCGAGGCGGCGGCTAACGGCTGCCCCGCGAGTTTCCGCTCGAGGCGGCGGCTGACGGTTGCCCTGGGGGTTTCCGCTCGAGGCGGCGGCTAACGGCTGCCCCGCGAGTTTCCGCTCGAGGCGGCGGCTAACGGCTGCCCCGCGAGTTTCCGCTCGAGGCGGCGGCTAACGGCTGCCCCGCGCGAGGGTGAGCTTGAGCTTTTCCCCATCGAGCGGGAAATTTGCCAATAACTCCCTTTTAACTCAATGGCACGAAAAGCTGCAAAACTGAAGTTTCAGTCTCATGATTGCAGGAAGTTATAAATCTCCCAGCGTTTACTAAGCAGCTGGTGGGTGTTCAGAGCTGCTGGAGGAGGATGCAGTAGCAGCAGTGGAACCTGCCCCAGAGGAACAGGAGCAACCGGTGAGGAGGAGGAGCTGGCCGCCCAACAGCCTGAGGAAGAGGAGGTGGGAAGGAGGTGCTGCATGAGGCAGCGACTGTCATTCGAGGACCTGCCAGACGAGGCATACCGTGGAAGAATAAAGAAAAGTACAGCACAAGAACAGGCGCTTCGGCTCTCTAAACCTGCGCCAACCATGCTGCCTTCCAAAATTCATTACCTCACATTTGTCCGGATTAAACTTCATCTGCCATCTCTCCGCCCAAGTCTCCAACTGATCTATATCCAGCTGTATCCTCTGACAGTCCTCATCATTATCAACAATTCCACCAACCTTTGTGTCATCCGAAAACTTGCGAATCAGACCAGTTATATTTTCACCCATATCATTTATGGAAACTACAAACGGCAAAGGTCCCAGCGCTGATGCTGAGGAACACCACTAGTCAGCCGTCCATTCAGAAAAACAACCTTCCACTGCTACCCTCTGTCTTCTATGACTTGCGTAAGAAGTCTTGCAACACCAGGTTTGTATCCGCTCAAGTTTTGTATTCATCTTGCCAGCTCACCTCTGATCCCGTGTGACTTCAGCTTCTCTACCAGTGTGCCATGAGGGACCTTGTCAGAGGCCTTACTGAAGTCCATGTGGACATCATCCACTGCCCTACCTGCATCAATCATCTTTGTCATTTCCTCAAAGAACTCAATCACATTAGTGAGACACTACCTCCCCTTCCTCTCGCTAATATGTCCATTTGCTTCCAAATGAGAGTAAATCCTGTCTCGAAGAATCCTGCCCAATAATTTCCCTACCACTGATGGAAGGCACACTGGCCTGTAATTTCCTGGATTATCTTTGCTACCCTTCTTAAACAAAGGAACAACAATAGCTATTCTCCAGTCCTCTGGGACCTCACCTGTAGCCAGTGAGGAAAGAAAGATTTATGTCAAGGCCCCAGCAATTTCCTCCCTTGCCTCACTTAGTACTCTGGGGTAAATACCATCAGGCCCTGGGGACTAATCGACCTTAATGTTTTTTTACGACGCCTTACACCTCCATCTTCTGATCTCAACATGACCCAGAATATCGACGCGCCCTTCCTGAGACTCATCCACAAAGTCCTTCACTTTGGTGAATACTGATGCAAAGTACTCATTTTGTACCTCGTCCATTTCCTCTGGCTCCATGCATTGATTCCCTCCCCTTTCCTTGAGTGGGCCTACCCTTTCCCTGGCTACCCTCTTGCTTTATAACATACATATAAAAAGCTTTAGGACTCCCAAGTCCCAGACTTGTACATCATGCACGTTTGCACCCGATACCCGGGCAGTGTACACAAGGCCTTCATCCTGGCACACTGTACAGTTTCTGATCTCTTTGAGGCACCCCCCACCAGACTCGGGTAGGCTCCTGGGCAACAGGGATTATCCACTGCGGTCGTGGCAGGTGACGCCTCTCCTGAGGTCACAGACCAACGTTACAACAACGCCTATGCGGTGACAGGGACGTGGTCGAAAGATGCTTTGGCAGCCTGAAGATGCAGTTCAGGTGCCTGGAAGGGTCCTCCAGTATAGCGCTAGAAAAGTCTCCCATGATGTGGCGGCATGCTGCGTCCACAATATCGCTCAACAGAGGGGCAACGTATGAAATGAAATGAAAAATGAAAATCGCTTATTGTCACGAGTAGGCTTCAATGAAGTTACTGTGAAAAGACCCTAGTCGCCACATTCCGGCGCCTGTCCGGGGAGGTTGGTACAGGAATCGAACCGTGCTGCTGGCCTGCTTGGTCTGCTTTAAAAGCCAGCGATGTAGCTGAATGAGCTAAACCAGCCTAGACAAGGGAGATGAACGCCAGTCCTCGTCCGATGAGGATGATGCAGGGGAGGCCGAGAATGGACAGGAAGTGGGGTCCAGGCAAGCACAGGAGGCCACACAACGTGTGCACCAGGGCCGATGGGCACGTGACGGTCTAATTGCCTCCTGATTCAACGTCTGGGGGGATTGGAACGCACATCCCATCCCATCACGGCAGTGGAGCACAGGTAATGGACCACCTCTCTCTGGGACTGCATCACCACACCCTGCGACTGTGTCGCCCCCCCCCCCCCCCCCCCCCCCTACACAACCCAGCCCCCCCTTGTAACTGCTCCATGATAGCTACCTGCTTGGGGATAGAGGGAGCAGTGTGGTGACATATGTAGCATGGGGAACTGCAACTCAGCAGGGTCTTACTTGCTCTCCCTATGCCGACCACCGCCTCGGCGACTGCCCACTCCCCGGGCCCACTGATCAAGACCAGGGCCCACTGCTCTGCTGCGGTGAAGGGCTGCAGATCCCACAGTGCCATCTGGTTTTCTTCCTCTCCCGGTGGTTGTGCGCAACTTCTCCTAAGCTGAGGGGGTGGGGGAGGAGACAGAAAACGCATAAGAGATGTCAGCGTCACTCCAGCAAATTGGAGGAGTCCCAGAGGCTACAGGTGCAGGAGATGGCGCCGGCAGAGTGGCACAGAGGCAGACGCTGCTAGTGTGGTGACTGCAGTTGGAGAGCCTGATGCGTGACATTGGCACCATGATTGAAGGTGGTCAAGGCGTTGCACAGTTGGTGATGGCCGTAGCTGAGGGTCTCGGCAGTCTATCTGCCTCACTGAGGGCTGGTTTAGCACAGGGCTAAATAGCTGGCTTTTAGAACAGACCAAGGCAGGCCAGCAGTACGGTTCAATTCCCGTACCAGCCTCCCCGAACAGGCGGCGGAATGTGGCGACTAGGGACTTTTCATAGTAACTTCATTTGAAGCCTACTTGTGACAATAAGCGATTTTCATTTCATTTTATTTTTCATGTCACCCAGTACCAGGCCGACCTTGCTGGAGTTCTGCAAGACATGTCTCGCTCTCAGATGGGAATTGACGAGGTGCTGTGGAGGTTGTCTCAGTCGCAGGTGAGCATGCCTGGTCACTGGGGGATGTGTCCCAGTAACTGAGGAGCATCACCAAGGGTGTTGACATGAAGGTGTGGACCAAGGGGAACCACCAGGGCTGGCAGAGCCAGATGGTGCAGGAGCAGTCGGGCAGGGGCCCGAACCAGCTGCCCCTCCGTCTGAAGGTGAATCCCAGGGCCTTATGGGCATCGACCGGGAAGAGGGGGTACTGAGTGCCAACCCAGACCGTCCCTTAGGGGGCGACAGTGGCCATCAGCACTCCTGAGTTCCACCTCTCTGATGAGGCCACATCTCGGGGCCAGCACATGGGACAGGGTGGCACGTCTGTGCATTTGCCATCAACAAGAGAGCCAAGGCCCTTCGGTCCCAGAGCCCCTATAGGATGCCTGCCCGAGGCATCGAAGGTCACAGGATGAGGTAAGCAGCTGGCTGCTTCCACCTCAGGTGTGCATCCTGGGGAAAGACCAAGATGTAGTGGTAGAGCTAAGAGGGCCAGGCACGTTGAGCATCACTGAGGGCATCAGGGGAGGGGATGGGGAGGGCTAGGTGAGGGGGTGGGGTTGGAGGGGCGGCATTCTTGAAAATGGGGCATTGTACAGGACGTTAAACAACTTTTTGCACAACCATTATGATGCCTCTCTCACTTTCCTCCGCAATGCCAGACCCTTTGCCTGACTCTCCAGGCAACCCACCTTCTGGCCATGGGTGTGTCCTGGGGGCTGTGTCCCAGCCTCTGGATATTCAGATGTTGGCGTGTGTGATGTTGACTCCCACAGTGTCCAGGCATCAAGGTTTGATTGGAATGCTAGGCAATGACTCTGACATGCTACCTGGCCCGCCTACTCATGTTAACCCACTTGCCATGTGTCAAGTGCTCACTTAACCATGATTGCCAATTCCCTATTAGCAATTCCGTTCAGCCGTGCAGCCAGAAGCCTCAGGAGGTTATGAGTGATCGGTGGGGCACACGGGCATGGATAGGGGTTTCCCCTGGAATGTGGTTGGGATTCAAAGGTTGGCACGATGGTGCTGCGACCGACAGCCCCCCAGTTACCTCCCCAGTGCCCCACCCCTGCGGCGGGTACCCTGCTGAGCACTGAGGTGGCAAGGCCAGCGCCCCCGGTCTCTTTGCCTGTGAGCAAAGATTGCTGCTCCCCTCCTCGACTCCCTCGAGAAGCCCTTCCTTCAGGTTCACGTTTTTAAAAAGGAGTACTAATCGGCGCCAACGTGAGCACTTGCTGGGAAGGCCGTTAAATGACAGGAGGCCTTTGGGTGACAGGTGGCTCTCGTTAATTGTATGCTTAAGTGGTGATAATTGGTTTCTTGTCACACTACAGCGAGATTCCGAATTTTCCTACAGGAGAAGGCTGGTTGCATCGCAAACTGTTTGGCGCCTGCCGCGGTTCGCATTTTTGGCCCCTCCCACTATTCACCAGCCTTGTTACACTTGAGTGCAAATGTAACGAGGCCGGAAGACTGCTGCCTTAGTTTCTGGCGGGGCGAATTCCGTCACGGACATTTAACCTCACCTAAAAAGACAGCTGCTGCTGTAAAAATAAGGCATGTCCTCTCTACCCCCAGCTCTACTTTGCTCTGATGGAGTTCGATGGGAGACGCTGCATTGTACATTTCAAAAGATCCCAAAAGAAATGTACAGTAACATTGGGTCGGAAAAATCTTTGCGGAGCATTGCCATTGACTGGAAGATTCACGCTGAGGTTTCAGTTTGATTTGATCATTGTGTCGATGCCAGTTAGTATGCATAAAACTGGAACTATTGCAATAATTGACAGTGCAGTTACTAAGAACTGAGCTTTCATATTGATGTTGCAGGAAACCCAGATATACATTTTTAGAAGAGCCAATTGTGGGTGTAAAATGGACTACAAACCAATAGAAAATTGTTTATTGACATATGAATCCATTGAACTCTGGCTACACGGAAGAGCTTGCAAAATAATAAAATTATATCCATGTATATACACACAGATAAGTCTAGCAAAATAATTGCAATCCTAAATGCTTATGCATAGTCTTTGAAGGTAAAATAACAACTTGTCTTTATTTAGTGACTTTATTTATTGTGGAGAAATGTCATAGAATCCCTACAGTACAGAAGGAAGCCTTTCGGCCTCTGATCCTCTGAAAGAGCACCCTAGACTCACTCACCTGCCCTATCCCTATAATCCCATAACCTCACCAACCTTTTGGACACTAAAGGACAATTTAGCATGGCAAATCAACCTAACCTGCATATTTTTGGACTGTGGGTGGAAACCGGGGCACCTGGAGGAAACCCACGCAGACACGGGGAGATCGTACAAACTCCACACACAATCACCCAAGGTTGGAATTGAACCCGGGTTTCTGACAGCAGTGCGAACCACTATGCTACTCCTACTCCCTTGTTGTGTTTCATGATATTTGACTGGCCCACATAAGATGTTTTGAAACTGGGCAGCACGGTGACGCATTGGGTTAGCCCTGCAGCCTGATGGCACCGAGGTCCCAGGTTCGATCCCAGCTCTGGGTCACTGTCCGTGTGGAGTTTGCACATTCTCCCCATGTTTGCATGGGTTTCGCCCCCACAACCCAAAGATGTGCAGGCTAGGTGGATTGGCCACGCTAAATTGCCCCTTAATTGGAAAAAATGAATTGGGTGCACTAAACTTAAAAAAAAAATGAGATGTTTTGAAACTGTAATTTCATTATGATAGGACTGAGAAGATTTTATTCCCAAGAGCCCAACACTTTAACAATTGGAACCGCCTTGATGCCCTCCCAATCAGCTATCAAACTGTTAAATCCTTATTAATTTCAGATGAAAGGCAGGTTGATTGATGGCACATTCCAATATTTCAGTCAGTGTTCACTGACATTAAGAACATTTATATTTAATTGGCCTCACCATGGGGTTGACACTAAAAGATGACTGGATTCTCCATTTGGGAGACTATGGGCTGGGTTCTCTGCTGCCTGGCGCCTGCAGGAAGAATTGCGATTGGGCAGAGAATTTTGGCTGGAGCAAAAATGGGAATTTGCGCCCGTTGCAGATTCCGACGCGATGCTTCAGTCCCCCGCTGACGGCGACAGGTGGTTTGCATCCTGCGCCAGCAGCCCCATGCAAATCCGTCATTTGCATGGATTTGACTGCAATTAGTGGGTTGGCTACCACATCTCCGGGTGGATGTCACATGGGCATGAATTGGTGCAAATATTTACAAGCGTGACCTGGGTGCCATGGCTGCTGAGGGGAGCGCGAAGGTAAGAAAATTCTCAAAACATTTTGGCCTTGCTGGGAGGTTATTGCCTGGACCACAGGGAGTAGCAGGGGTCGACTTGGTTCCAGGTCTGTACATTTGGGGTGTCCCCCTCAGGATCAGGGTGGACTGGCTCTGACTCCCATTTTTGCACTATGTTATTTAAACGCAACCGTTTGGTGCAACTTACATGTCGCTGGCTGTTCACACTCTGACTGCTCACTGTATACTGTAAATAATCATGTGGGAATTCACCCATCCCACCTCTCTGGGAACCCTCAGATTCCAGCAGTATCATCAATGGGATGGGCTCGGCCACACTCAATCACCAGCCCACCAGGTGTTGGCACTGCTCAGTGCAATCCTCAGAAACGCAGCCCCACTGCAGTAGAAGCTGGGGATTAGCGGAGCTCACTGCACACAAAAGACACATGCCCAGATAGGGGATCCCCACATTACTGGCCAGGTATCACTCACTGATGGGCTAGTGCGGGTGACAACACTGAAGGGGCCGGGTTAGCGGTGGGACGGGGGCAGGGATGTGTTGAGGGTGGCACAGCTCTACTACTCAGGTGACCATGTAACCTGGTAGCTTTGGATGGTCAAAATAATATGTATTTTGCACACGCAACTGGAGTACAGCCAGCTATGCTCACTATCTATCTGGTCGCTGATGTTGTTACGGATACACAGAAGCTAGAGCACCAGAGCCAACCAGGGAGAACCTTGCACAAGAGAGCCTGCTCCAGAACAGCAGGGGCCAGCCGGTGAGGCTCAAGTGCCGGCCGTTCAACAGGCTGAGGAGGTGCCACATCAAGGTGTGTTGCATATCGTTGGGGTCTGTCCTTCAAGGAGCTGCTGAAACACATGCCGACTCACCAGGGAGATCATGAGCTACCTGTGCCAGATGGTGGCGTACCTTGCATGAGGCGCACCTTCCCGTACCAGCCTCCCCGGACAGGCGCCGGAATGTGGCGACTAGGGGCTTTTCACAGTAACTTAATTGAAGCCTACTCGTGACAATAAGCGATTTTCATTTTTTTTTTCAAGAGGGAGGTTTTAAGGACACCCACTCCCGTTGGCTGTCTAGGTGATGATCGCCATGAACGTTTATGCCTCGGGATCTTTCCAAGGCTCACAAACAGGTGCATCCGGGCTGGTACGGATGCCCTATGCGCCTGGCCATCGGACTACATCATCTTCAACGTGGGCCAGGAATCAGGATTTGCTGAAATCGCTGGCATGCTCCAGGTTCAGGGTGTGATCGATGGAATGCAGATCCCCCTCTGAGCAATGGTTCAATGGGGTGCCCTTCATCAATAGGAAGGGGTTCTACTCCCCGAATGTGCAGTTTGTGTGCGATCACCAGCTGCACATCATGCATGCCTGCACCTAATACCTAGGCAGCGTGCGTGATGCATAGATCCTGGCGCACTGAGATTTCCGGCATCTTTGAGGTGCTCACTTGGGTAGAGGTTGGCTATTGAGTTACCTGCTGAGGTCATGGTGAAAAACACTTGTGTGAAAACCACAGAGCGATGCAGCAACCAGGGACAGCCTCATCACATCTCGATTTACAGACTAGGATACTTGGGCACCGGCAGCTCCACCACCTTTCCCCACCTCTCCACTGCCCCCCATTTCATTCCCCCTCCACAAACCGAATCCCCCTTCCCCATCACCTCTCACCCTTTCACTCTCCCTCAGTCCTTCACTACACCTTCCCTCTTCCTCAGTCCTTCATTCCACCTTTCCTCTCCCTCAGTCCTTCACTCCATCTTCTTGCCTTCCACTCCTTCCCAGTACCACAGCTCCCTGTGCCTGCCCCTCCCCACCGAGGATCATTCCAGCATTACCACAGGCATCACCATCTGCTGCAACCTGGCCCAGCCACTCCCCGCGTAAATAGAACATAGAACAGTACAGCACAGAACAGGCCCTTTGGCCCTCGATGTTGCGCCGAGCCATGATCACCCTACTCAAACCCACGTATCCACCCTATACCCGTAACCCAACAACCCCCCCCCCCCCCACCTTACTTTTTAGGACACTACGGGCAATTTAGCATGGCCAATCCACCTAACCCGCACATCTTTGGACTGTGGGAGGAAACCGGAGCACCCGGAGGAAACCCACGCACACACGGGGAGGACGTGCAGACTCCGCACAGACAGTGTCCCAGCCGGGAATCGAACCTGGGACCCTGGAGCTGTGAAGCATTTATGCTAACCACCATGCTACCGTGCTGCCCAAATGGACTCGTGAGGTTTGGCCAGCCCACATACAGGGATCACCCGGGTTGACAGTGGAGTGTTTCCCTGAAAGCAGGAGCCAGACTTTATTAAACAATGAGGAGCACCAAAGCTCATCTCACAGCGAGTTGCCATCATCCTCCATCCTGTAGACAAGACCCACTGATACTGCCAACCCAGAGCCAACACCTGGGGTGATGCTGGAATGACCCTCGGATGGGGGAGGGGGAGCTGTGGTATTGGGAAAGAGAGGAAGGCAAGGGGGAAGCTGGAGTGAAGGACTGAGAGAGGAAAGGTGGAGTGAGGACTGAGGGAGAGGAAAAGGAGCAGGGGAGGATTCTGTTTGAGGGGGGAAATGATAGGGGAGGTGGTGGGGGATAGATGGGTCAAAGCAGCAAAGCTGCCAGTGCCGAAGCCTCCTAGTGTGTAAATAGAGAGCTGATGAGGTTGTCTCATGTGCAGCAACCCTGGATCACACGTTGGGTGGCCTGCCATGCCACCTCCAGTTCCATGCTCGGATCCCCCTGGACACCCTTCTCATCCTCCTTATCCAATGAGGCCTTTTGTTCTTCCTCGTCTTCCAGCATGTCTTCTCTCTGCTGCGTGATGTTGTGCAGGATGCAGCAGGCCACTATGATGCCTAAGACCCTCAGGCTATATTGGAGCACCCCACCAGAGTGGCCAGGCATCAGAAAAACACCATGAGCATGCCCATGCCAATGACACCCCTGGTTGCTGCATAGGATTTGTTATAATGGGTATCTGCGTCAGTCTGGGGCCTCTGCACAGGCATCATTAGCCAAGACCAGTGGGTAACCCTATTCGCCCAAGAACCAACCCCTCAACCAAGGGAACCAGAATGTAAGCATCGCACTTGCTGCCTGGGCATCAGGCACAGACGTGCATGATGTGCAGCTGGTGATCGCACACAATTGCGCATTCAGGGAGTGGAACCACTTCCTATTGATGAAATAGTGTGTAAATAGACATTGTTGACCTATTGTTGACCTGGTGATCTCAGGTAGACATGCATTCCATTGATCACCCTCGGGACCTGAGGCATGCCAGCGATGGTGGAAAGACCTGTTGCCCAGACCTACAGGTGGGCCTGGCCCACGTTGAAGGTCATGCAGTCTGATGCCCATGTGCATAAAGCATCCATAACAGCACCTCCGTGCCGATGTTTGCAATATCCACACAGGTCTCCACTGAGCTGTGAGCCTGAGGCATAAAGATTCAAGGCAACCATACCTTCCATAACCCCGTGGTACCAGATGCGGCATTAACACAGTGGGCTAAACAGCTGGCTTGCAATGCAGAACAAGGCTAGCAGTGTGTGTTGAAATTCCATATCAGCCTCCCCGAACAGGCGCCGGAATGTGGCGACTAGGGGCTTTTCACAGTAACTTCATTGAAGCCTACTTGTGACAATAAGCGATTATTATATTATTATCTGGCACAGGTGGCGCATGGTCTCCCTGGTCAGCCAGAGTCGTGTGCACAGGCGGTCCGGCAGTTCCTCGAAGAACATGTGCCGATGGTATACAGGTTGCTGGCCACATTTGCACCTCCTCCTCGATCTGTTGATCTGTCAGCACTCAAGCCTCACTGGCTGGCCCCTGCTGTTCTGGGGCAGGATCTTCTTGTGCAGGGTCCTCTATTGGTTGGCCCTGGTGCTCTAGCCTCTGTGCATCCACAACGGCAGCAGCAGCCACGTGGACCACGAGCATTGCTCAATGCACTCCGAAATACATGTGACTGCGCGGGGGGGGGGGGGGGGGGGGGGGAGAGAGACAGGTTGTTAGTAAGGTGACGATTCCCTTGACCATCTAAAGTAACCAGTTGACACGGTCACCCTGAGTTGTACTCCTGTGTCCCCCTCAACATGCCCTCCACATCCACTATTCACACGGCCCCTTCGATATGTTGATGTCCGCACAACTCCTCCTCAACTGCCATGGCGCCCAGGCCCCGCTTGTAAATACTTTCACCAATTCATGCCGATGTGACTCCCTCCTGAGAGGCGCGGAGCATCACGGAAGTGTAGAACATCCGATATCTAGCCCATGAATTGCAGTCTAATCTATACAAATGACAGATTTGCAAGGGACTGCCGGTGTGGGTGCCAACCTCATTGCTACTACCAGAAGGGGACCAGAGCATTGTGTCGGATTCGGTGCCAGCTGCAAATTCTAACTTTTTTTTCATTAAAGGCCCTATAAGGACCATTCTTTAGAGTACTAAATTCATTTTTTTTTTCAATTCAGGGGCAATTTAGCAATGCCAATCCATCTACCCTGTACATCTTTTGGGTTGTGGGTGTGAAAACTGCACACGGACAGTGACCCAGAGCCGGTATCGAAACTGGGACCTTGGCTCCCTGAGGCAGCAATGCTAACCACTGTGCCACCGTGCTGCCCTTTTCCCCCCCCCCCCCCCAATAGTTTCCGCCCAATTGTAATTCTCGCTGCCGGCATCTGGCAGCGGAGGATCCAACCCAGTAGCTTTGGTTGTCAGCTGAAATTACCATTTCCCGAGGCATATAGAGTCCAGGCAATATTAGTTTTCATGTCTTTGTTCCCTTGTCCAATATAGAAAAAAACCTAGCAACAGAAATAGTCGTTTACCCCCTTGAGCCTGTTCCATCTTTGAGTCACGTAGCTGACCTGCAACTAAATTTCACATATCTGCCATTGATCCTTATCCTTTGATAACTACTTGTAACAAAAATCTATCAATCTACATCTTGGAAATTTTAATTTACTACCAGATTTAATTTATTACCAGTAGTAATTTACTAATTTACTACTCTGTCAATTAATTTTAATTTTAATAACATCCACTGTTATTGGGGGTGAATTCCATATTTTTACTTTCCTTTTGTGTGAAAGTGTGCTTCTTAATTTCACTTTTAAATGGTCCAGTTTTTATTTAAAGATATTAGTCCACTTTTCTGAATTTCTTTTCCACAGAGAGAATAGTTCTTCTCCATCTTTCCAATCAGGCCCTTTTATAATGTTAAGCATCACAATTAGATTACTCCTTATATGCCCCCACCTTGAGCTAAAGGCACACGATACAGTAATCATTTTGATTACTTTTTATGCCTACCTTTTAGTGATTTATATACCTGGACAACCAAATTCCTTTGGTCATCCACAGTTCCCAGTCTCTCGCTATATTACAATTCCTTATTCTTAAATCCAAAATGAATCATCTCACGCTTCTCCCGATTGAACTCCATCTGCCACAGTGTAGCTCACTCTTTTAAGTTGTCACTTTGTGACTTCATCCCATTTTCAAACTTTTTGTGCCTCTTAGCTTGGTCTCATCTCCAAATGTATTTTTTATCATGTCACTTGTACATATGGCACAAAGCTGAAACATCAGTATAGATATCAGGTGAACATTATTTGTCACATATTGCCATAAGAGTGATCCCGCTCTCTGTCAATTATTCTGCAGACAATTAGCAACTCCTGTCACAAGGTTACCTGCAAATCATTGCAACTTTATTTTTGTATTGATCTTTTACATGGAACTTTATCAAATGCCTTTTTGATATCAATGTGGACAACATCCTATTATGCCCTCCATTATCCCATTATGGGCCAGGGTTTAGAGAACCCCAAAGTATATCAAAGACCCTTTTTCACAGAAACAAGTATTACTTTGAAATTATCAAGTGATCTGGAGAAATTCTTTATCATGCAGAGAGAAAGATCCAAAATATGCTTCCTTGGTTTGAATGCAGCTCTCCAACTGGAAATGAAACTAAAAGTCAGCTACAAAACAGCTTTCAGCTCAAAACAAAAGTAAAAACCAGAGCCAGAGCCCAGCTCCACCCACACTCTGACATCACTGCAGCCACTTGAGAAGACAAACATTTCTTAAAGTGACATTCCCACGACAATCCAACGTGTAAGTCTGCTCCTCCAAAAAAATCTTTGTCCCTGATAATCAATTCCAATAACATTGCCGCAAATGACACTGGCCGAATTCTCCAGCCATTCACTAGCAGCGGAATTCTCTGGTCCCACCGGCAGCACACCACTAGCTCTAGGTTTCCCTCGGCGTGGAGTGGCTTCAGTGGAAATTCCCGTTGACAGTGGTGGATGCAGAGAATCCTGCCACCAGCAAATGGCGCACCACCTCCAAGAAATACAGGGCTGGGAGGCTGGAGAATCCCTCCCAATAAGTCTAGGTGTGGGATTCTCCGGCCTCCCAGCCGCAGGTTTCTCAGCAGCGGAATTCTCTGCGTCTGCCACTGTCAATGGGAATTCCCATTGAAGCCGCCCCTTGCCGCCGGGAAACGCACAGGCAGGGGTGCATTGCCAGAGGGACCAGAGAATCCCTCATTACAAAGACACAGGGCGAAATTCTCCGCACCCGCGGAAAGTCGGCAAACCGTCGTAAAAATCGGGACCGTTTTACGACGGTCGCGAAGGCTTCATTTCCCGACGGATTCACTTCCTGGAAATGGGCTAGTAGCGCGGCCGCGTCAATTACGTGCGTGATGACGACGGAACGCGACGACGACACGAACCCGCCCATGTGACGCCGCCCGACGCCGTAAAAAGGCGCGGGCGACCACAGAATCTGTCGGGCAGGATGTCGGAGCCGAGGAGAGCTGCTCCTCGCTTTGTAGATGCAGACGTCGAGGCGCTGCTCGATGCCGTGGAGCAGAGGAGGGGCATCATCCGCCCGCGGAGAGGGCATCGCCAACCTGCCAGCACGGTACGCCAGGCCTGGCGTGACGTGGCTGCTGCCGTCAGTGCTGTGGGGCAGACCCCTCGCTCAGCAGAGCAATGTCGAAAGAAGCTACACGACCTCACCAGGTCTGCCAGGGTAAGTACCATGAGGGTGCCCCCTAGTCACAACCATCCCTCCCCCTTAACTCTGCCCCAATCCCTCTCCCCCCCCCCCCCCCCCCCCCCCCCCCCCCCCCCCCCCCCCCGGGCAGTTATTTGAGGGTGGTTCACAAAGTTGTCACAGACCCAGCGCTCTGGCCCCGAGGAGAGATGCAATCGTTTGATGACAACTTGCCCCCCCCCAAACTGTGCCAGTATCTGAACGGACTGCTGATACCTACCGTTTTGTAATGATCTACCTATGTTCCCTCCCCCAACAGGCCAAGGCCGGTCATAACCACCGTGAGCGGCACAAGACTGGAGGGGGTTCGCCCAACATGCACCCCCTCAGCACCTTTGAACAGAGGGCACTGGACCTTGTTGGGGGATCTGCCACCCGCGATATCGCGCAATGCGAGGTTGGCGGAACTGCAGCAAGTGAGACAACCCTCCCTGACAAACACCCCCCCCTCGCCCATCCTCTGTCCCTTCACACACCCTGCCCACTGGGACACCTCCCCATCCTCTGTCCCTTCACACACCCTGCCCACTGGGACACCTCCCCCATCCTCTGTCCCTTCACACACCCTGCCCACTGGGACCGTCCAGCGGCCTGCCGAGCAAATCGAAATAACCCGTCTCATTCTCTTCCCTAGGACGTGATGCCCAACGACCAGGTCCGTCTGGCTGCAGACGGAGACAGGAATCTGCCGCCACCTCACCCGGGGCCTCACAACAGAGGGTGCCCGATCAGCGGGCAGCCCTATCCGCCCCAACCCAATCTGCGGACCAGGACGCACAGAGGGTTCGAAGTCCACCACCACCACCAGAAATGGCCAGGGACAACCCTCCTGTCGCTGAGCAGCCCCACACCATGGACGAGGCCCTAAGCATTGAGAGCGTCGGGCTTGCGGCACTGCTTTCTCCCACCACATCCATCATCCCAGAGATACACACCCCGGCGGGCCTATTTAGTGATGAGTCTCCTGGGGCACAGTCTGGTTGGCACATCACAGATGAGCAGGTACAGCAGGTGGAGGTCGGAGCAACAGAGGGCCCGGACTCGCGGAGGCCAGACCAGGCCCAGGATGCAGCTGGCTCCCAGACGTTTTCTGTGTTCCTGGAGTTTATCAACCCACCCGCACAGCCGATGCCTCAGGAAACCCAGGGAAACAATGACGGGATGAGGGCTTCCTTCCAGACTCTGCAGACGCTGTTAGAGGAGTCGAACCGCGTCCAAGAGCAGGGAGTGGTGCCGCTCATGGCAGAGACCCAGTCCAACACCGCACGGGTGGCATCCGCGGTGGAGGCAATGGGTCAGGTTATGCAAGACGTTGGGGTTAATGTGCACGCGTCATCCTCGGCCCTGGACAGGGTTGCCCTCTCACAGGCAGCAATGTGCCAGAGCCAAAACGACATTGCCGGCGCCCTGCGGGCCATGGCCGAGTCTCAGCAGGTCATTGGCCAGTCGCAGCACGCCATGGCACAGTCCCAGCAGTCGATAGCACAGTCCCAGCAGTCGCTGGCACAGTCCCAGCTGTCAGTCGCGGAGACCATCAACCGCCTGACACGTGCTGGATGGCGTCGTGCACACACAGGTTGAGATCGCACAGTCCCTGGCGGGAATGTCTAACTCCCTGGACTCCGTCTCTGCAAACCTTCGGATCCTGGTGGATACCGTTGCAGGCCTCCAGGACTGGCAGCGCCAGGTGTCGGTGGTGCGACGGGGAACCTCCCCGCTCGCACCTCTGTCCCAAAGTGAGGCCCGGGGGCCACCGGGCTCCCCGAGGGAGGAGGAGGTTTCGGGGCCCGTCCCATTAACTCCATCACGGGACGTCCCGGAATTCTCGGCCTCCCCCCGTCCCATCCCTGGTGCATCGGGTGGGCAGCAGGCAGAGCAGGGTGGCACACTGTCACCCGAGACGCCCGCAGAGCAGCCTGGCCCATCAAGGCCGGGTCGCCCCAGGAAACGCATAGCCAAGGAGAAACGAGTCGAGGGGGGCGATTCGCAGCAATCCTCCTCCACTCCTGCTGTATCATCTGGGGATTCACTTAGACGTAGTGGTAGGGCCCGTAAGGCAACTAAGATAGACACTGAGTAAGTTGGCACGGGTGAAGGGCACAGTTTAGTTGTAGGGGCTAGGGCACCTGTAAATAATTGTTAATATTAAACGCACTGTTCCACCTTACTTGTAATACCGTGTGATTGTTCCACAGCCACAGGAATCGTGATGGTGACCGAGTGTCGCTGGGGGTGACGGGTGGTGAAACCTCGGTGCCGGGTGTGCAGTCCCTGCCCCTACCCCCCTCCCACAGCTAGCCCACGCGGGCACGTGATGGAGTGTCAGTGACGAACTCAGCGGCCACCAAGGTGGATGGTTCAGCTATTGCCATGGGTCAGACTCTCTCTAACGATTCTGAGCTCACAGCTCTTCGCAGAGCGGGCTGTCATCATTCCACATGGCACTGATCACACCCGCTGACACAGCCATCAATATTGTGCCATACCGTCTGGACCCAGTGATAAGCGTCATGTCGAAGTGGAGCAGTGTACACTGAGGGGGGGGGTTGTGGTGGTGGCAGTTGTGTGGTGACCCTCTGCATGACTAGCGATGCAGGTGGTGGTTTGGTGTTCATCGGGGACGTCACATGCGATGCGTGAACCGTGCTGCCACCAGGGCGTCGCGTGCCCGCCGTCCTTGCCGGGTCCGTCGTGCCGCCTCCTGGACATCACCAGCACCTGGGTCGTGTCTGCGTTCTGCGCCCGCCACTCCGCCAGCCTCCTCCTCCTCCTCCTCCTCCTCCTCCTCCTCTGTGCTGGCACCACTGCCACTAGCTTCTCCCTCCGCCTCCTGCAACAGGTCATCTCCCTCTGCATCGCGATGTTGTGCAGCGCACAGCAGACCACTACAATGCGAGCGACCCTGTCGGCCTGGTACTGCAGGGCCCCTCCGGAGCGGGCCAGGCACCTGAATCTCATCTTCAGGAGGCCAAGGCAGCGCTCCACCACACCCCTGGTTGCTGCATGGGCCTCGTTGTATCGTGTTTCCGCATTGGTCTGAGGCCTCCGTATAGGCGTCATCAGCCAAGACCTCAGCGGATAACCCCTGTCACCTAGCAACCAGCCCCTCAGCCGGGGGGGACGTCCCTCAAACATCGCAGGGATGAACGACTGCGCTAGTATGTAGGAGTCATGCACACTCTCTGGGAACCTTGCACAGACGTTCATGAACCTCATGTGGGGGTCGCATACCACCTGGACATTAATGGAGTATGTCCCCCTCCTGTTTGTGAACACTTCCTTGTCCACAGCAGGCGGGCGCATGGGGACGTGAACACAATAGTTTGACCCTTGAACCCTCGGTATCCCGGCCACACTGGCAAATCCACGGGCTCGTGAGTCTTGACTTGCTTGGTCCTCGGGAAAGGTGATGTAGCGATCGGCGATGGCATAGAGGGCGTCGGTCACATCCCGGATACACCTGTGGACCGATGACTGGGAGATCCCGGAGACGTCCCCGCTCGGAGACTGGAAGGAGCCGGTAGCATAGAAGTTCAGAGCGACCGTCACCTTGATGGCTACCGGGATCGCGTGTCCTCCCCCCGTTCCACGTGGGGCGAGGTGCGACAGGAGTTCGCAGATATGTATCACCGTCTGCCTACTCAGCCGGAGTCTTCTCCTGCAGGTGATGTCCGGCATTGTTAGGAAAGAGACCCGGACACGGTACAACCCTCGGCTTTGGTCGTCGCCTCTGACGCCGTGGCTGCACCCTCACTCTCTCCTCTTCCTCTTCCTCCTCCTCCTCCTCCTCCTCCTCCTCCTCCTCCTCCTCCTCCTCCTCCTCCCCCCCCCCCCCATGCTGCTCGACGACTGGCAACTCCTCGGCCCTTCCCTCTGCTGCTGCAGCTGGCCCTGCAGCCACTGCGGGTTGTGGGTGTGGATGCTGCTGCATCTCCAAATCCAGTAGAGCGGCCCCAACCACTGCGCAGAACATAGCCGTTCTGTTCCCATGCATCGTGCTAACCTACAGAAGGGTGGTAGGAGGCAGAGAAACGGGACATGTTAGACGGACGTTAGTCGACACCTCGGCAGCCGCCAGCCATGGGATACCAGTGTGTCCCGGTGGCCTGGTCGCGCTGCTGACACGCGGTCAGCCTAACTCCTGGTCACTTTCTGCATCCAACGGCCAGTAAACTATGGCCTCCTCACGGGTGCGTCAGTGGCCTGTGGCCGGAAGCCACAGGGGAACCAGCGGCCGTGTCCTCGTCACCTGCACACCATGGCATGCTGGCAGACATTTTGTTACGGGGTTGGACGGCTCACTCTCTACCTAACCCCCCCCCCTCCGTCGCCCCCCACTGCCTCCCCCGTCTCCCCCATTGCCCCCTCCGTCTCCCCCACTGCCTCCCCCGTCTCCCCACTGCCTCCCCCGTCTCCCCCCACTGCCCCCGTTCTGGACCCCCTCCCGTTCCCAGGGATGCCTTCCCCGTTGTGGCCAGACTCGAGCGGTGCGCTGAGCGGTGCGCAGAGTGGTGCCCTGACCTCCTCCAAGCAGTCATCAGCCAGGCCGACTGGTTGACGAATTTAAAAAGCAGGTGTGTTTCACGACGTCCAAACAGGGCGCCATGACGTCGGGACTTCGGCCCATCCGGGCCGGTGAATAGCGGGGGGGCTCTCAGTGGCGATTCTGGTCGTGTCAGGGGCGGGAAGGAGGCGTTTGTCGGGAAACGCGACTCCGACAATTTGTGGGGTTCGGAGAATAGCGGGAGGGCGTCGGAACAGCGTCACCGTAAAAATTTCCGACGCCCGCTATTCTCCGAACCGTCGTGAGTCCGGAGAATCGCGCCCACAATTGTCAAATCCAGAGGAATTTAGAAAATTGTGATGAACATATTACATTTTCGCACCTATTTCTTTTAACCCCGCCCCATGTTGGAAAGCATTAGATCCAGGAGATTTACCCATCCTAAATTGCATTATTTTCTCCATTACGTATTTAAATTCAATCAATTTTCCAGTTTGATTTATTTTTTTGATTACCATATACTGCTGGTATTTTTCTCTCCGTCTTCTGTGAAAACAAATGAAAAGAATTAATTTAGCAAGCCTACAACCTCTTTATCCATTTTTGTTTTGTTAATGTGATTTGGGCATCACTGGCATTTGTTGTTCATCTACAGTTGCCCTCGAGAATATGGTGATGAGCCACCTTAGCAACTGCTGCCGTCTATGTGGTGTAGGTATACTCTATATACTCCTGCGAGAACCTGTCCAGGAGTAGGGGTAGGTGTTCCAAAGTTCTGCAAGCAGTCTGACACAGAATTAAGCTGTCAGAGAGAATTGCTAGTCTATTGGCAAAATGGGAAAAAAATTACTTAAACTCATTTCTCAACAGCATAAATCTGAATTCAAAGATTTCCAACCTCTTAAACTTCAGCAACTCCTGACTTCCACTTTGAACAACTGATCCAGAAAGCTGTTGCTTTCTGAATTGAACTATGTGTAATTTACCACAAGTGCAGAAATGTCCAAATGGAGGGAAACAGAGTTGCTTTGCCTCTGTTTTTCATTTGGCACGTTCAAATAAAATCAATGGCAACTCAGTGGACATGGCAGGTACACAGCAAAAGTGAATCAGCCTTGTAAATGTGGGCGGGGTGCCAAATGACTTGAACCCCAATTTCATCACAAAAACGTTGCCAGTATTGTTCCTTTGTGATGTTGAGGAAATTTATCTTCATGGTCTTTTCCATTATTCCCAATTTTCATTATTTACTGCCAGAAAATTCCCATTTGCCCATATACAATTAATGACTGATTGTCCACTTATTTTCCCTTTAAGTTTCTCCTGCTTTTAAAAATGCTGATTTCTTGCTGGGTCACAATTCTACAGACATTGCGGGCAGGATTCTTCGTCGGCGGCATTGTCCGTTTCGCTGGAAGCACACTGACGCCCGCGGATTTCCCGATGGAATGTGAGTACTCACGATGGGAAACCCTGGGCTGGTTTTCTCCGCAGCTCCTTGCCGAAATCACGTTCGGGGGAGGGGGTTGGAGAATCCACTTTTACGCCCGAATCAGGCCTGAGAATCGCTCACACGCGATGTATGCAACACAGCAAGGGGGCCATTGCCAGAGGCCCTCCCAGTAATGCTCTGGTCATGACCGGCCGAATTCCGGACGGCGTGGTTCTAACCATGTCTGGCCAGTCGGGACGCTCACGCGGTGGGCTGCGGATTCAGTCCGCAGCCACCCTGGTGTGGGGCGGGGGGATAAAGTACCGGGGGTGGCCTTATGAGCAGCCGGGATGCCGATCAGGCGGGTTAGATGGAGCAACGTGGCGCACATTCGCACAGTGAAAGCTGTGAGAAGCACTCCGGGGGCACTGCCAGCCCCCTTCCTGCAGGAGGTGAATATATCTTAATTTTTTAAGGAAAGTCTGCCGTGAAACACCAGCGTTTTTATGTCGGCATGGGGACATAGCTACATTTTGGAGAATCCAGCCCGTTATTGGCTGGCTGGCGAGGCAGAGAAACCCACTGGCAGCGGCGGTGCGCTGCACCATAAAAGATTTGCGGCGAGACGGAGAATCCTGACCTGTCTGTCCACCAATATTTTACCCAGGTAATTATTTTTCAAGTATGAGTCTAGTCAGTGGGCTCTGGCAAACAATTCAAAAGTCGCAACCAATCAACACAACTCATATTCAAAAGCTGTCCTCACCCAACTTCCCCAAGTCATGGGATCACAGAATTGTCACAGCACAGAAGGAGGCTATTTGTCCTTTTGCGCCTGTGACAGTTCTCTGAATAACCAATGCACTTAGTTCTTTCCCCTGTCTTTTTCCCGTAAACTTGAACATTCTTCTTTATCAAACAATAATCCAATTCGCTTTCGAATGTCTCAATTGAACCTACTACCAGCACACTCTCAGGCAGATCTTAAACAACCACTGTCTCCATTGCTTCTTTTGTCAATTACCTCTATTTTCCCTTGTTCCCAATCCTTCCATCACTGAGAATAGTTTTTCACTATCTACTCTGTCCAGGCCCCTCTTGATTGTGAATACATCTATCAAATCTCCTCTCAACCTGCTCTTTTCCAAGAAAAAGAGGACCATCTTCTCCAAACTATCTACATAACTGAAGTTACTCATCCCTGGAACATTATTGTGAACTTTTTCTGCACTCTCTCCGATGCCTTCCCATCTTTCCTGAATGTGGGTGACACCAGAGCTGCATGCAATACCCCAGTTGAGATTGAATTGGTGTTTTGTACAACTTAGCATACATCCATGTACAACTTAGCACACATCCAATTCTGGAACCAACCAAGTGACCCATCACGACCCTGCCAGTGACCCAAATCCGGCCTAAATACAGGCAAAACAGCGAAGATCCCATGCAAGGATCCAAACACGGCAAAAGACAGACCAGTCCCTCGCGGTACCCCCCCCCCCCCCCTCATTCCTGCCTCACCGGACTGTGCCATTCAACCTGAGGGCTTCTCAATACACCGGATGGACCGCATCGGACAAGGCAAAGGGTGGACTGGTTTGCCTCCTCGTCAACTCTTCCTGGTGCTCAGATGTGACAACCCTGGTGAACTATTGCTCCCCGGAACTGGAATACCTGTCTGAAGAGCCGCCCATACTACCTTCCACAGGAGTTCACTTCTGCCATCATCACAGCGGTCGACATCTCACCAAAGACGTAAGTGAAGGCACTTTTTTTTTTAAACAAAGATTTTATTAAGGCATTCGTGATTTTATAACAATAAAAGATACAAATGCAAATGTAAACATAGTTCCAAATGAAGGCACTTGATGAATTGTACACCGCTGTAAATAACAGTGAAACAGAATACCCAGAGGCCTTGTTTATCATGGCTGGGGACTTCAACCAGGTCAACCTCAAGATGTACTGCCAAAATTCCACCAAGTCTACTGTCCCTCTAGGGACCCCAACATTCTTGACCACTACTATACAAAAATCAAGGACACCTACCCATCCATTCCTCAACCACACTTCGGAAAATCAGACCACAAGACGGTGTTCCTTCTCCCGGTATATACAAGCAGAAACTTTTTTTTTAATGTATCCAATTATTTTTTCCAATCAAGGGGCAATGTAGCGTGGCCAATCCACCAACCCTGCACATCTTTGGGTTGTGGGGATGAAACCCACGCAGACATGGGGACAATGTGCAAACTCCACACGGACAGTGACCCAGGGCGGGGATTTGAACCCGGGTCCTCTGTGCCGTAGGCAGCAATGCTAACCACTGTACCACTGTGCTGCCCTTAAAAGCAGAAACTTAAGCAGGAGAATCTGGTTAAGGGTTATGCAGTACTGGTCCGAAGCAACGGAAGAGGTGCTACGTGACTGCTTGGAATCAGTGGACTGGTCCTTTTTCAAGAGCTCAGTGGCTGATGTACCATCGATTGCACGCGAGGCGAGTGATTTACCAAAGTCTGGCTTTAATTGACTAGAACACAGCTCTGCGATCGTCTACAGTGGAAAGGGACGATCGTCGGCCGGCGAGGCGCGAGTCGGGAGCGGCTGGAGGGGCCCTGGGGGAGAGAGGGAGTCACACAGGCCGTTCGCAGAGGCCTGGGGGTGGGGGGGGGAGAGTGCTGTGCAGCTTCCAGAAGCGCTGCAGCCAGCGTTTTGGCCTGGCAGAATGTGGAGTAGTGGCCCTTCTTCCCGCAGCTCTTACAGAGGGCGGAGCGGGCTGGGCAGCGCGAGCGAGGGTGTTTAGCGTACCCGCAAAAGTAGCAGCAGGGCCCCGCGGATTTATCGGGGCGCCCCGCGGCACAAGCCTGAAAGCGGCGGGTGGCTGGTGGGAAGCGTGCCAGGAGGCGGCCTGGCCAGGGTCATAGGTGCGCGCGCTTAGATCTGCGACCTCCAGGGAGGCGGAGAGAGTCAGCGTCTCCGTTAAACTGAGTTCGTCTCTTTCCAGCATCCGCTGGCGGATCACGGGAGACAGCATCCCAGCCACGTAAGCGTCTCTGTTGAGTAGCTCCATGTGCTCTGTAGCGGACACCGCTACACAGGCGCAACCTCTCCCCAGGGCATAGAGGGCCTGGGCGTATTGGTCTAGAGACTCACCGGGGACCTGCTTTCTGGTGGCCAGCAGATGTCGAGCGAATACCCTTTTGATCGGTTTGATGAATTGTCCTTTTAGCTTTTGTATAGCGTCATCATAATCCGTTTCCCCTTTGATTATTGCGTAAGCGTCAATACCCACGCTGGAGTGGAGGATGTGCAGCTTCTGTGCCCCGGTTGGGGGGGGGGGTGGCTGTAGATGCTAGGAACCCTTCGAGGCAAGTCAGCCAGAGTTTGAAAAGTTCTGCAGAGTTTGGAGTTTGCGGGCTGATGTGGAGGCATTCGGGCTTGATGCGGAACTCCATCTTCAAAGTCGTAGTCAATTAAATTGATGTACCATCGATTGCACGCGAGGCGAGTGATTTACCAAAGTCTGGCTTTAATTGACTAGAACACAGCTCTGCGATCGTCTACAGTGGAAAGGGACGATCGTCAGGCGTCTGGGCATTTATACCTCGTTAATAGAGGCGTGGTTAACTCAGCCTCTCGGCCAATCGGTCGCGAGGCACATGACCGACCAGGGCCAATGGTAAGCCGACGTTCTGACCCAAAGGCAGACGAGTATGCAGATTATATCACCACAGTGGCCAACTTAAACGAGTATACCACTACCATCACAGACTTCGTCAGTAAGTAATAATGATAATCTTTATTAGTGTCACAAGTAGGCTTACATTAACACGGCAATGAAGTTACTGTGGAAACCGTGGTTTAACTGGGAGATCCACTCCCTACTGAAGTCCAGGTCTGAGGCGTTTTAAGACAGGCGACCCTGACCTATGCAAGAAATCTAGGTACGATCTCCGCAAAGCCATCAGGGACAATACCAGACTAGGTATTAGTCCTAGTTAACCCTTAACCAGATTCTCCTGCTTAAGTTTCTGCTTGTAACAGCCTCGGACATGCACATACCTACTCTCACAGCCTCAGATGTCAGATTGGCCTTCTTGAAAGTGAACCCACAGAGAGCAACGGGTCCTGACAGTGTCCCGGGTCCTGATAGTGCCCCTGGCCGTGCACTCAGATCCTGTGCGGACCAACTATCCGGCGAATTTTATAAGGTGTTCGCGCTGGGCATGGTACCACATCTCTTGGGGTCATTTAACGAGGCGTTGGAGATGGGGAAGCTGCCAGAGATGATGTAGGCAACAATCACAATATCAAAAATGAGGCAGGACCCGTTGGAACGTGGGTCGTATATGTCCATATCACTGTTAAATACAGACGTGAAAGTACTGGATAAGTTAGTGACGGGAAGGATGGAAGGTTCTGTCCTAAGGGGTGGTTGTGGAGGACCAAACATGCTTCGTAAATGGCAGGCAACTCTCTAGCAATATAAGGAGGTTGTCAAATGTGATTATGTCCCTGTTGGGAGCCAGGTACCGGAGGTAGTGGTGTCCATGGATGCGGAGAAGGCATTTGACCGGGTGGAGTGGTGGTTCCTATTTGAGGTCCTGGGAAGGTTTGGGTTTGGGCCGACGTTTGTGGCATAGCTGTACCTGTTATATGTGGCACCAAGGGCGAGTGCGGACGAATTACGTGAGTTCACAGAACATCGATTTACACAGGAGAACAAGGCATGGGTTCCAGCTGTCACCACTGCTGTTGGCGCTAGCTATAGAGCCTCTGGCAATGGTTGTTAGGGGGACAGCAGAGTGGCAAGGGATTAGGAGGGGACAAAGGGAACACCAGGTGTCGCTCAATGCTGACGATCTGCTGTTGTATGTTTCGGACCGATGGAGAGCATGGAGGGGTCATGGGCCTGTTGGGGAGGTTTGGGTGTTTTTGGGGTATAGTTAAATGTGGGGAAAAGCGAAGTGTTCCTGGTGAATGACTTGGGTCGGTATGCCAATTTAGGGGGAATGCCATTTAAGGTGGCTAGAGACAGGTTCAGATACCTGGGAATTCAGGTAGCGAGGAAACAGGTGATGCTTCGCAAATGGAATTTAACAAAGCTGGTGGAGGAGGTTAGGGAGGATCTCAAGAGGTGCAACATGCTGCAATTGACTTTGGCAGGGAGGGTCCAAGTGGTGAAGATGAACGTTCTACCGAGGTTCTTGTACATATTCCAGACACTCGTGATCTTTATACTGAAGGCCTTCTTTTGGAAACTGGACACAATTATTTTGGACTTTGTATGGGCGGGGAAGAAGCCGAGGGTTAAAAGGACCCTGTTACAGAGGCAGAGGGAACAGGGTGGGTTGGCGTTGCCAAACCTGTTTCATTACTATTGGGCGGCGAATGTGGAGAATATGAGACGATGGTGGGAAGGAGGGTGGGTAGAATGGGTTAGGACGGAAGATAAATCTTGTAAGGAGTCCAGCTTAAGAGCTATGGTGGCGGTAGCGTTGCCAATGGCGCCGAGCAGGTACTCGGGGAGCAGTCCACTCGGATACACAGATATTGTAGCCTTCTTTTGGAAACTGGACACAATTATTTTGGACTTTGTATGGGCGGGGAAGAAGCCGAGGGTTAAAAGGACCCTGTTACAGAGGCAGAGGGAACAGGGTGGGTTGGCGTTGCCAAACCTGTTTCATTACTATTGGGCGGCGAATGTGGAGAATATGAGACGATGGTGGGAAGGAGGGTGGGTAGAATGGGTTAGGACGGAAGATAAATCTTGTAAGGAGTCCAGCTTAAGAGCTATGGTGGCGGTAGCGTTGCCAATGGCGCCGAGCAGGTACTCGGGGAGCAGTCCACTCGGATACACAGATATTGTAGCCCACATTGAAGATCTGGAACCAACTGAGGAGGCACTTTAGGATAGACGGGATGTCGGTGTTTACGCTGTTGTGTGAACATCACGGGTTTGAATCGGGGGCGGGGATGGATGGCATGTACAGGAAGTGGAGAGAAGTGGGGCTGGTTAAAGTGAGGGATTTGTATCTGGAAAAAGGGTTTGCCAGTATAGATAAATTGAAAGATGGTAGAGCTCCTGAGAGGAAGTGAGTTTAGGTACCTGCAGGTAAGGGACTCCACATGCGGAAGATTTGAAAGGAGTTCCACAGCTTGCTGACGTACACCCTACTGGAATGACTGTTGCGTCCGGAGGTGGAATAGAAGGGTAAGATTGGAGATTTATACAGTTGGCTGGGAAAACAGGGAGGGGAATGGTGATGATTGAGAAATGGGATGGGGAGATAAATTGGGAAGTATGGAGTGAGGCACTACGAAGAGTAAATGCGACCTCCACATGCGCAAGGATGAGCCTGATACAGTTCAAGGTCGTACACAGGGTACATATGACTCGGGCAAGAATGAGTGGGTTCTTTCAGGGGGTGGCAGACGAGTGTGAGAAGTGTGGGCAGGACCAATGAATCATGCACACTTGTTCTGGGGTTGCGAAAAGTTGGAGAGATTCTGGGCGGGAGTGTTTGCGGCGTTAGCAAGGATAGTGGAGGAGAAGGTTAGGTCGGGCCCTTTGGTGGCGATATTTGGGGTATCGCAGAATGCGGAGCTGATGGAGGGGTGGAGGTCCAATATTGTGGCCTTTGCCTCTGTTTGCCCGGCGACATATTTTATTGGAGTGATGGTCAGCAATGCCACAGAGGGTAGCAGCCTGGCTGGGTGATTTATATGACTTTTGTCACCTGTAAAATATCAAACACGAGTTAATGGATTCAGCGGAGGTTTTGAGGCGAGGTGGGGGATGGTCATGACCGTATTTGAGGAGTTGTTCGTCGTGGGGGGGTAGGAAAGGGGAACATCTTGTACAAAATGTACAGTTGTTTGGTGGGAAGCTTGTTTCCTGAATTGTTTATGTATGTTTGTAATAAAATACATTAAAAAAAATTAATAAAGGGAATTCTGCAAATTTATTTTCTTCTGTACTTTAGGGGTGTTGATCAATTTGTGGGAGATCTGCTGCCATCTTGATTTTCATCAATTCTTCAGATAAAACTAAAATTATTGTTGGTCTGTTTGGCTCAGTATATATAACATTGTAGAGGGCTTCACCCTTCAGCCATCAGGGAGCATAATTTTTATTTGTTGAAACAATATATTAGGTTTTAACCATTATAATGGTTAAGTAGAATTGTAATATTTCCAATGGAAAATTGTCTACATTGCTGACTTATATCATACAATTTAAATTAACGAGATGTACCAGTTTTGTTGTCCATTTAATGCCAGTGAGGATGTAAATATTTTCGGAAAAAATTGTGCTAGGCTTTTCCCTCTGTTGTGCCACTGGTTTATTATATTAGTGTAACAGACAACAACACATCTGGTTTATTTGCTTTTTCCAGTTTTTGGGAACAGGCCCTTTGTGGCGCAAAATAGGCCAAAGTATGCCAGTATAAAAGTGGGATGGCCTGCACTCAATCTGCATAGGCAGTGGTCCAACTGCTAAATTCATGAAGCTTATTACTTAGGTCTCCTGGACAGATGCTTAAAGCATCTCCTCGCACATGCCAATAATGGACCAAACATCTGTTTTAGGACTCCTCCCTGAAATTATGCTGAACACGTCGCAGTCTGTACTGGGACGATCTCCTACGTTTAGAATAACCAATGTACATGTGGCCTCACTGCTGGTCCTTAAAACATTGCTGGAGCCCATCACAAAAACTGTAAATTTATTTTAAAATTTAATATCTGAATATAGAGCCAAGAAGAGAAGTATTGTCCCTCCTGGCTCCACAACAACCCATGCCTATTGGCAGCTCTTGAATATTTCCTTCCCAACTTCACCCAGGACCTACCCAATGGCTGATATTGGTGTTAGAGGGAAAAAAGCTGGGAATTGTGTTCACTTCACGAGCAAGCTGCCTGGGGATGCACAGCAGTCTAATTTAGTTGAGCCCTTTGTACGGCTCAATTTCAATTCGGCTTCAGGCCCGGTACAAGAATAGTTTGTTCCCAGTTAGTGGAGGAGGGCTGAAACTATCTATTCTTTTCCTCAAAGTCCTTTATAACCCATAATGGTAAACCCCTGTATTGAAAAATGTTACTTGTACAGGCTGTAATGAAAAATAGAACCATAGAACCCCTACAGTGCAAAAGGAGACCATTCAGTCCATCGAGTCTGCACCAACCCTTCAAATGAGCACTCTACCTATGCCCATTGTCCCCTATCCACCCCATAACCTAACCTGCACATGCTTGGACACTAAGGGGAAATTTAACATGGCCTATCCACCTAACCTGCACATCTTTGGACTATGGGAGGAAACTGGAGCAACCGGAGGAAACTCGCGCAGACACGGGGAGAACATACAAACTTCACACAAAGAGTGACCCAAGGCCAGAATTGAACCCAGGCCCCTGGCGCTGTGGGGCAACAGTGCTAACCTCTGTACCACCGTGCTGCCCAAAAATGGTTAACATCTCATTAACTTTAATAGCTTTTATGATCAAGAGCATCTTTGCAGTTAGTTTATAAGAATAAACAATAAACTATTGCAAATGACGTCTGTCTCCAAAATAGCTTTCAGAAGAAAATTTTATTAGAACCATAAGCCTTAATTTTAATCTAACCTGGGAACCTCTGGGAACAGTGGGTTTGCATCAGAGGACTATTTTATATTTCACCTAATTTTACGTTCTATTGACTTCAAAAAGTTGTTAATGAAGAATAGTTTTACATCGATTTCTGATATTCTCCAGCACGAGAAGCTGCAAGGGCAATACCGTGAGCTTTTATTGTACTGCACATTCCAGTAAAGTTTCAAATTCCGTTATGTATTTAATTTCACAAAAAGCAGGGTCATAAACTCCATCATATGTAACATTTGCAACTTTATATAGCTTATTTTAACCACTCAAACAAAACATTAAACTTGTTCACAAACTTCCTTTGAGAAACAGCAGTTTCTCAAAGGAAGTTTGTGAACAAGTTTAATTTGTTGCCGTAAAAATAGTTCAAATTATTTTTAGGGATTGGCTGCCTTGTTTCAGTAACAGCTCTATCTTTTCTGATGTGCTGGCAACAAATTAAATTTAGGAAAATACGAAACAGATTTTGATTCTGATCATTTTTTCCCTTCCCTCCCCTTGGCATTGGCACTTAAAAGATATTTCCTGGGTTCTTGAAAGGCTCTTGAGGATGTGCATAAGAACAGCCTGGAAATTACTACATTAATTTTTTTTCCTTGATTCCACTCTCAGTTTAGTTTTTTTTCCCACAGCTGGAGAGTTCAAATCTAGAGCTCAACAGTGTGGGGAAATTGTGTTGTGCAAATCCTGCAGAGCAAAACTTGGAAAAAAAAAACAAAAACAAGCACAGGGATTGCAGCGTGCAATTAACCTGTGCCTGTTCATTGTATTGTAGGTGGTGTGTTAAAATCCTGGGGCAGCATATTCCGCAGCCCTTGAAGCAATATTGGTGATCTAAGGATGAAAGTGGAGTCCTTTACATGGGTGTTTAAGGGAATCACATAATTATATGTCTGTTTGGGTGCTTTGCGTGCCTCCCTGGCACACATTTCAGTACATACTGACAGATTGCCATTGTACACCTGGTCTGCAGGCCCCTTTGAGTCTTTCTCAATCTCAGAGGCAACAAAGCACTCAGGAAAAAAGTCCACACTGTGGGAAACATCTCCCCTCTGGAGTGCTAAGCTGTGCA
The DNA here is from genome assembly GCF_902713615.1 of Scyliorhinus canicula. Classification (NCBI taxonomy): domain Eukaryota; kingdom Metazoa; phylum Chordata; class Chondrichthyes; order Carcharhiniformes; family Scyliorhinidae; genus Scyliorhinus; species Scyliorhinus canicula. The sequence continues at coordinate 184,970,277 of NC_052151.1, forward strand.
GAAAACAGCACATTACCACAAGACTCCCCAATTCTATACAGGCAGTAGAATTGCATTTTCAAAGGATCGATAACCTGTTCAATGTCTTTCGTTGACCCATAACAGCAGTTGGAGGTGTCACCGGGCTGCAAAACAGGCTTGTGCACATGATTTAGGAGCCATATCTTTGTTGTATAATGCTGGTTACCTAATAAACATCCATAAATGTTCTCATGCAGACTGAAAAGCTGTGGCATCTGGAACATCACAAAATGAAAGAGTTGCAACAGCTTCCTCTGAACCTAGCACAGATCTGAGAGATCCATTGAAATGGTTGCAAACCAGCTGATGAAGGTTCCTGGCTGCATAGTGGTAGCCTTCATGATCATATTCATGCAGCCAATTATCCCCTTCACTTGAGGGAATCCTACAATGACTCTTGAGTTCTCTGGACCTCTCAGTCTGAATAGCTGGGTTGGTACGAAATTGGATGTACTGGCCGAACCGAACAAGCTTCCGTGACCAGCTTGATGCAGATGGGCAATTGCACAGATAGCTCCAGAGGATTCCTGGAATGTTGTTAAGGCACAAGTGTTAAATGCCACGGTGACCTTCACTACCGCAGGCAATGAATGGATGTCTGACATATCATACTGGGCTCCGACTGTCCTCCAGCAAAGGGTACAGCCCCGTGACCACCTCCCTGGACAGATGCGTTTATTGTTGACACTGATGCTTGGATATTTCCAGGAAGCACACCCTTCAGTCTCCCTGGTGAAGAAAATCCTGATTTTCGCAGAACCAAAGCAATTAATTAATAAAGTTAATGACACTTTGTGTTCCACATCCTGGGCGAGTATATTAGAAACTGTAGCCACCTGGGGTGGCCACGTCCCGATTCCAAAATGGACACTCGCAAAGAGTACAGGGAAAATTGGACAATGCTAAGGAAACGAGCAGGTGCAAGGTTTGCCTGTGGATTGGAACTTGCAGCTCCCAGACAGAACTGATACTACAAGCCATTAGCATAGTAATGAGCTATCTCCGGGGACAAAAGAAAAACATTTAAGCAATCGGTACCAGGGCAGACTCCCCGGCGCCAGTGGAAACTAAAACAAAGGCAAGCCAACGGTTACCTAGGGCCCGCCCAGTGATCGAGGAACGACCCCTTTATTGGAGAGAATCAATAACAAATGATTGGGGCATGGTCCAATTAATTGGGGCCAAGTTCAGGAACCGCCAGAAGGGCGCGAAACCCTTTGGGGTATAAAGAGGAGTCCCCGAAGACAGATCGCTCTCTTCTTCTTCACCTTCATCTTGGCCTTTGCTCTCAGCGACGAGAGGCCCGCCAAGCACCAGCCAAGTAAGTCTAAGGTCAACACACGTTACGAGATAGGCGCTCCTAGCTACTATTCTGTACCAGTTCGAAGCCAGCAGTATAAGAACCGGACAACGGCCATTGTTCCTCTGACTGAGTGGGCGCCCGAAGCTAAGTATAGGCTTTTAGTAGTAGTTGTAGTTTAGTGAGTAGAGTTTGTGCATGAGCAATAATTGACTGTGTGTGTAAATAAATGTGCATTGATTTCAAACTTACTAACTGGTGTATTGAGTCTTTGATCAGTATTCGGTTTTGAACCTTGTGGTGGTATCAAAAAGATACCTGGCGACTCTTGAGCAAAGGTAATTAAAACAGAGCAAATTAAGGAAAGCATAACGAGCAACAAAACACTGTAGTCTTGGGAAAAATACTTTTCAGTCGGTATTTATGAGGAGACATAGGGTAAGATATGGGAATATGCCAATAAAATTGCAGCCTGAAATAAAATAAAAGAGACTCCATTTAAAATATTACACTGTCTGCATATCACACCAAGTTTGAGTCACAGATTTGACCCTGCTATATCCTGGTTGTCCCAAAAGTAGAAGGTAGTCAAGGGTGACGACATTCACTGTGTGTGGTCCTGTGTCAAAATTCAAACCCACTGGACTGGTATCCTTAAAGAGCTACAGAAGATATTCGGTATTGCCTTAGAATTTGATCCTTTATTCCTAATTCTGGGACTTCCTGATAGGGAAATCATTGACCCTAATGGAAAAAGATTGTATGACATCCTAACCGTTGCAGCACGGAAGAACATCCTTTGCTCATGGATTGGCGATAATTATCCTTCAGTTCAGAACTAGCATACAATTCTCATTGAATGTATCCCTGTGGTGTTCCTAACTTGCATACTCTGTTCTAAATCAGATGATTTCCAAAAAGTATGGTACCTCTATCTCAAATATTAGACCCTGCTATGTCTGACTTGCTCCTACAAGGTTTTCCATATGTCTATCTCAAACTCACGTGCTGGTGTGCCCCACTTTGCCATATTTACATGGCCTTATCATCTTCCCTCCTATTCTCTAGCTTAACCGCTCGTTATTCTTTGTTATTGTATAGTTGAAGACATCAAGTTTAAAGATTAAGCCAAACCAATTGTGTTTTCGTTCTTTTTCTGTACTCGTGTATGCAGAAGCACTTATACTTACTATTTCAATTTTGAGAGTTTATTGCATTATTTGTAAAAATGGAAAATCTCTAGTAAAAATCTATATTTAAAAAAATTACCTATTTGGCCAGCCAATTTTACATTTCCATGTTTTGACAGATTGATTGAGAAAGGTAACTCAATTTCTTTTTTAAAAAATAATTTTTATTGAAAAATTTTGTATTTATATAACAACGAACCGCAATAAAATACCAACAATAACAATAATGATAACAGTCATGATAACAATAATGATAACTGTCTCAGAGGCTGGATCCCGAGAGAGTGGGAAAACTGGTGCCCTCTGGCTTTATAGTGGTCGTGTCCTGTCTGGTGATTGGCTGCTGTGTTCTGTACGCTGACTGGTCATCCTGTGTGTCAATCACTCTCTGTCTGCATTCCATTATATACATGGATGTATATTATGACAAATGGGATCCCTCTGGGGGCTCAGAGGGAAGTATAGCTCTTGGGGGGGGTTGAGGAACAAGGTGCCAACCTGGCACTGACAACATGTACCAGGAGGCATTGCCAGGGTGGGGCCTTAGTGGGAACCCCATGTGGCGGGGGGAATTGATGTGTGGTGCGGGGGAGTGATGGCTATACATGCACAGTGTCTGTAGCGGGGTTCAAAACCTGCGGTGGATGCGGAGAGGGGGGATCACCTGATACATCTGTGATGGGGCTGGGGCCGTTAAGCAGCAGCGCTAATTGGAACGTCCTGATCTCTTTAGAGCCGCTTGTTGATTCTATGAGGCCTCCCCAGTTGATGATAACCACATCCACTTATTGTCTTTGTCTAAGTTGCCCACTCGTTTTCCGTCTGGGCCTGACACTTTGCCAAAATTCTGCCAAGTGACCCTATTTAGCTACTACACCCATTTGAATCATTTGTCAAAAACAAAATCAATTAAACAGCAAAACATAATTATGGAAACCATGGTTTATATATATACTGGCCCTGTTGGAAAATTAGTTGAATGAGTAATGAAAGACATCATACCATGGTGCTGGATAACTGCTCCAAAATCTGGGTGAGTGCCCAACATGAGAGCTGATATAGAATTTAAATTTGAATTAATTACTGAAAGCTAGTCTTAGTAATCATCGTGATGAAACTACATTTTTTGTCTCAAAAATTCATCTGGCTACATTTGAATCGAGAGCCACAGTCATGTTGGTGACTATTAACTCCCCTTTAAGTGGCCAAACAAGAAACGCGGTTATATCAAGTTATTATTGAAAAAATAAAGAAAGATAAAACGAGATGAACCACCAAACATTGACCTTTGCACCAGGAATGACAAAGGCCCTTTTGACCCTTCAAAGGCCTCCTCACTTGTGCCAAAATTGGAAAAGCAGCTATTTTCTTTAAGACCCACTGGGGGTGGCATGTTGGCACAGAGACTAGCACTGCCGCCTCAGCGCCAGGGACCCGGGTTCGTTTTGGACCTCGGGTGACTTTCTTAGTGGAGTTTACACTTTCCCCTTGTTTCTGTGTGGGTTTCCTCTGGGATGGCCGGATTCCTCCCACAGTCCAAAGAAGTACAGGTTAGTTGGATTGGCCATGATGAAATTGCTCCATAGTGTCTAGGGATCTACAGGTTAGATGGGGTTGCAGGGGAGTGGGCCTAGGTGGGGTGCTCTTTCGAAGGGTTGATGCAATCTCGATGGGCTGATTGACCTCCTTCTGCACTGTGGTGATTTTATGGTTCTAAGATCCTATTGGATCTGAGCACTTGTCATTTTGTCCCAATAGCTTTCCTCATATTTTTCTCTAATGATTATGATTGTGTTAAATTCCACCCTCCCTTTGCTTCCTGATTTCTCTACTGTGTTTTTTCTACTGTGATGATAGATACTAAATAATCATTCAAAGGCTCTGCCATTTCCCTGTTTACCATTATTGATTCAGTCTCACACTCCAAGGGAATAATGCTCACTTTAGCTACTCAAACTTATCTTTGCCAAGTTGGTTTCCCAATTTTTATGAAAAACACCACGCCGAGAAACACCACGCTATCGAACGTCCATTCAGGTAGATAGAGGGTCTCAGCGGTGAATGCACAACCGAGGCTGCACTTTGTCCCAGAGCTCCTCAGAGCAGAGAGAGAAAATGGCGTCCCGAAATCTCAAGCTCCCCAAAGCAACGACTGAACAACCCCTCCCACCAAGCCCCAACTCACCAATAAGGGGTCCTCAGCCCCCCCCCCCCCCCCCCCCCCCCCCCCCCCCCCCCCCACACACAGAGCACCCCAGGCCTGATCAGCAGCATGGGAAAAATGCCAACCTGGCACCTGCCAGTACCACCTGGACAATTTGCCAGTGCCAAGGTGCCCAATGGCACCAGAAGTGCAGGTATGCCCAGAAAGCAAGCACCTGGAGCCCTCCAATCTGCTGGGAGACACCCACAAGTGCCAGTACATCTATTCTCATTTGTGGGGACCAGCACTTGCCCAAGCTCTCCAAGGCAAGGGGGTTAGATCCCATACCTTGGGTAGATTGTGAGAATGCATATTGGAGTGAGACTAGCTGTCTCACTCTAATATGCAGATTTGCCAAAAATTGTTCCTGCCCACAATGGGCAGGATTCACATTGTGATGTCTCGCGAAATCGCGTTAGATCTCACGAGGCGTGGCGAGCCGTTTAGATCCTGGAAAAGGGATCACCCGGCATCTACCGGTCGCGTTGCAACATGCAGCTTTTCGGGCGCAACGCAGCCAAGCGATCTCGCCCTTAGTGTGGTTAAAATTCAAATTCAAACTATCTGAATTTTGACATTGAATATCTGGATCGACCCAAATTATCTATTCAAACAAAAGTGCATTTTCAGAGTATGGAATACAAATTCCAGCACCCAACATCAATTATCGTGTCGCGTCTTTTTGTCCGACGTCACTTCGTCCAACGACACTTCGTCCACGTCTTTTGGTCCAACGTCTTTTTGTCCGTCCGTCTTTTGGTCCAACGTCACTTTGTCCAATTATCAACGTCACTTCGTCCAATTAACCAATTACAAATTAACTCCGTATAAAACCATTTAATTGATAAAATGCAAGTACAATACAGCAAGTGAATTTAATTGCTAAAATGCGAATTTAATTGCTAAAATGCAAGTAATTGATAAAATGCAAGTAAAATGCAAGTTGAAAAATGCAGTTAAAAAATCTAAAAATGCAGTTAAAAAATCTAAAAGTTTACTAATTACTAAAATTCCCAAAATTACTTAAAATTGATGTAAATTGTAAGCAACATTCCTCAAGAAATCAATTTTTATTGTAGAATCATATTCAACGACCAATCTTTTGGGGCGTTCAGTTATTTTCTTATATCGCGTACATGAAGTCGACTGATCTCCCCGAAGAATTTGAGCCTTTTTGCCTATTATGAACCCTTCCTCTTCCTTCAGAGTTTTGATTAACCTCCAGATATTCAAATGAGCTCCACCCGCCGAACGCTTTATCGCAGAATGAAACCCCTCATCAGCATTATTTGTTCTCGGTAGATCTTGTAGAACACGCTGATTAACATTCCATACAGCTGTCGGGAATGTAAGTGTTTCTCTCCTTCGTCTGGCACCACGTCCTCTCACAATGCCTATGTAAGTCAAGTCGAAGTAAACGATGAATTCAGCAGGTATATCTTCATCGTCTATCAAATCTTCATAAGCCTCTTCGACATCTTCAACGGGGAGGAAAGCTAATGCTGAAAAACATCGAATTTTAAGACAGAATTCAGAGTCTGTATTGTATTTTTCTTTGAGGTCTAAATCGGTAATTTTTTGAAACACAGATTGGCTCAAATTAAACAAACATGCCACGACAGATGAATTAAGGAATGATGAATTAATTGCCTTGTGAACTGCAACTTCGAAATCTGCCATGATATCAATCGGATCTGCATTAGGTTGCATAATTTTCAATTGGTCAAAGAATAATTCGTACGTCTGCTTTCTTTTATTCGGCAGTAATGCAAAGACCCGTGGAAAACTGCTTCCTTTAACTTGTACATGAATGCAGAACAGTTGAAACCACTGTTGTGGCACAATCTTGAATGTCCCATCGCATGCCCAATGACGATATGATGCTAAATCCTGAAGAGCACTTTCTGATGCGAATACTAGTAAGCGCTGTTGATCCTCGGCGCCTGAATCGTATCTCAGAAACTGTTCGCCATTGTCAAGTTTACAATATTTGTCAGGTATTTCAAAACCGTGTCTAGCCGCTGGATTAGCGGGAAATCCAGAATTTCTTTGCCGGCACCTTTGAATAGTCCTTGAGACGACGGGCAACCTAGGGAGTTGAGAGCAGGTATTTTCTGATAGCTGCGTAAACTTGGCTGCTAGTATGCTACGTGAACTTGCTGCTATGTTTTCCACTGCTTCATGCTTTATTTCTGCAACTGCTTTTCTAGCATTTAACGAATCAACATCAGCTGGATGAAGGTGCTCATTAGAGAAATAAATAATTTTCGGCTCATTGTTTTCCGTTACCGTGTGAATCCGCACTGAACATAGCCTTCTTTTCTCACATCTCCAGTATTCTTTTCCTAGGTTTGGACTGCTCGAATGAAAATCGTAGATATAGTTATTTCCAGCAGCTACCTTCCTTTTACTCTTCGTTGACACAATGAACTTTGCCGTTTCGGGATGGGCGAATTAAGAAAGAGAACGATAATATCTATCCTTTAACGAGGCTCGTTAAAGGAAAGAGAACGATAATAACTATCCTTTAATGAGGCTCGTTAAAGGAAAGAGACCGGTAATAAAAATCCTTTATTGCGTATTATATCTTGCTATGTGCATTAGAGAAGATTTCTATTTACAAAAAGTTAATGTGGGGAGTGGAGTGGAGTGCTACTAAGCAAGTTACAAAAAGTCAAGTTACAAAAAGTCTTTGACAAAAAAAATCATCCGACAAAAAAACGTAACAAGTCACAAAAAGTCTTTGACGAAAAAAATCATCGGACAAAAAGACGTTGGACCAAAAGACGTGCGGACAAAAAGACGTTGGACCAAAAGACGTGGACGAAGTGTCGTTGGACGAAATGACGTCGGACGAAAAGACATAGCACCATCAATTATACAGTATGATATTGTCCACTCTGAGAATATTGAATTCCATTTTTCTCTTTGTTCACCCTACTGCCAAAGGACCCTGCATGCATCAGTGAGTGACAGATACTAGTTGGTCCTTATGATTCTAGGGTAACTAATCAGTGTAATGCATTGGCGAACCGGCAATCGGTTACATCAGGCCAGTGAGTTGTGGATTGCCATGGAAGCAGATGCAAATAATCGATAAAGGCTAGCTAATATCAAGCTACCATCAGATTAGGTGTGTGGACAGTGGGAGAAAATCCCAGGGAGGGAGTTATTTTTGTGCTGTCTAGTTAGAGAATTGCGCAAAATCCCCTCCCCTACCTGGGGGGTGACCGAAGTCCCACCCTGCACCACCTGCCAGCACACATACTGGCTGTCATGGCTGACTGGCCTGTCTACGAAAGCCACCAGCCAACCACTCTGTGCTGCATGCGGCCGTCTGTCTTTGCATTTTCTCTCAAAGGCATCCATGTTCCAGAGCCACCTGGACATTGCAACAACGCTCCAGAGCGTAACCAGTCACAGCAGGTCATGGCTGAGGGCATCAGCGGCATTGCCCAGGTGCTGGCCGACATGGCACAATCCCAGAGTGAAACAGTGCATTCATAGACCCAGAAGGTGGTGACACAGTCAAGCGTGATTTGGCACAATCTTAGAGGGACGTGGTCCACTCCTTATGCTCCATGGTTGCGAGCATCGAGACCCTGGTTGGGGCAGCATGGGCCTCCGGGGCTGGCAGTGCCAGGTGGCGGGAAGACTCAGGGGTTAGCTCCACTCACACCCCGTCTCATGGAGTAGCCTGGGGGCCATCAGGCACCCTGAGTGAGAAGAAGGTGATGGGCCCGTGCCGGTGATTCCCGCAGGGGCAGTGCCATAACACCACAGTGCCTCCGACAACCCCACCCCCTCTCCTCACTCCTTTCTCTGGCACATCTGGTGGGCAGAACAGGGCAGCATCTTGCCACCTGGGACACCTGAGCAGCAGGCTCACATGGGGATCCACCTAGGTGTAGAATTATGTCCCGTCAGGCCAGAAAGGTTAAGTTGACACTGGTGCAGGGCACAGAATAGATAGGGCACAAAGTTGTATATTTGTTCACTTTGGTGCCCAGTCAGAAAGATGTGAGGAATGGGTTGGGATAGCTGCTCTGGACTGGCCGCAGTTGTGGGGATGGGTGGACATTGGGGGTGGGCTTAGCCCAGGGAGCCCAGCCCAGTCAGCGCTCAATGCTCCGGTGTCCCACCCCATTTCCCCCCCGGACACTCCCACCATCCCCATCTTCACTACCCCAAGGATCCAATAGACCGTATGACTCGCATGCAGGGATCACCCAGTTTGGCGGTAGAAAGTGCTACCATGGACAGGATTTTGAAGTTGTCAAATGATGCAGAGCACCAGAACTCACCCCAGAGCGGGTTGACATCATTCTCCATCCCATGGGCCAGGCCCGTTGTTACTGCCAAACCAGGGCTAGCACCCTGTAGTGAGGCAGGTTGGAATCACTGAGAGGGGTGCAACGGGAGAAGGGCGGGGGATTTGTTCAGGGAGGGTGTTCATGGGAGGTGGTGGCCGGCGGGGGAAGGTATGGGGGTGAGATTGAATGCCCGTTCCGCTGGTCAGACCCCCTAGTCAGTGAACCTAGAGGCGATTAGAGTGTCCCGTGCAACATGTTGTGCGGCCTCCCGTGTCTGGACACCATGCCTCGCCCTCCCCCTGCCTCCTCCTCATCAGACGAGGACTGGTGTCAGCTCACTTCTCCAGCACTTTGTCCCTCTACTGTGCAATGTTGTGGAGAACGCAGAAGGCCTCCACAATTTGGAAGACCCTCCTTTTTAAAAAATATTTTATTCAGGTGTCTGAAAATTTTTATAACAGTAACATAAACAATGACATCAATATGGTAAAATAAACATTCCCCCCCCCCCCCCCCCCCCCAGCCCAATCTTCATGCACCTCGACCATGCAACAACAATCTGCCCCCCCCCCCCCCCCCTTTGTGCTTGGTCCACATTGAATTTGGTATATTGTGGCGACCAGACGTATAGGGCCTCCATGTCGATGCAGATACACCTGTGCGCTGCCTACATGGTGGCTGCCCGGACTGCTCTGCAGACCCTGCCCCGCATTTCCCATCCTCACACCCATCCCAGGCCTTTCCTCCTGGCACTCTGCCCATTTTCCCCGAGAAAGTCGACGAATGGCAGCTACCTCCGGGAGAACCCTAACATTAACCCTCTTCAGGCAAACATTTTCTGCAAGACCCTCCTAGTGCCTTACTGTAGGGCCCCTCCAAAGCAGTCCAGGCACCTGAACCGCATCTTCAGGATGCCGAAGCACTACTATACCTAGAGGTGACATGGATGTCAGTGTAGCAGGTCTCTCTGTCAATCTGTGACCTCTAGATGGGCCTTATCAGCCATTGCTGCAGTGGATAACCCCTGTTGCCCAAGAGCCAACCCCTCATCCAGGTGTGCGGCACCAAGAGGCCAGGAACGTCGAATATGCTAGGATGAAGGCGTCGTGCACACTGCCCGGTTATCTGGCGCAGACATGTATGATCTGCATTTCATGGTCACACACCAACTGCACATTCATCGAAGGAACCCCTTTGGTTTGTGAAGACCAGTCATGGGCCAATGCTCAAAGGGCGCCATGCATTCCATTGATCACACCTGGGCCGAGGGCATCTCAGCGATGACAGCGAATCCCGCTACCCGGGAATCCTGGTGTGCTTGGTCCACATTGAATTTGGTATATTGTGGCGACCAGACGTATAGGGCCTCCGTGTCGATGCAGATACACCTGTGCACTGCCTACATTGTGGCCGCCCAGTCTGCATTGCAGACCCTGCCCCGCATTTCCCATCCTCACACCCATCCCAGGCCTTTCCTCCTGGCACTCTGCCCTCTGCAGCCCTGGCCCTATCAGTGCCCAGCACCGTAGAGACCTCTGACCCTGGTGCCCATCCCTGCTGTCAGATGTATCGTTGGCTGGTAGTACCCATGCCAGCAGCATGGTCTGTGTTCCCCCGTCTGGTGCCAATCTGCAGGATTGCCTGGACTGCTTTGCAGGGGCTACTTTGGCCACTATCCTTGGGTCGGCCATGTGCTGCCCAGCCGGTGGGTGGCGGCCGGCTGGGGGGAGGTGGCGGCCGGCTGGGGGGGGAGGGCACCCATATGGCTGGTGGCACTCTGCACGATCAAGGGACACGGAGGGCGGTCAGTTGGTTGCGCAGCAAGATGGCTGCCTTGCAGGCCGTGGCACTGGTGGTCTGTGCATGGACATCCCAGTCCTGTGGGGGATCACCCCAACTTAGCGTCCCAACCCCAGGACACAGAACCCCGCTCAATATGTTTCTGGGAAGCCTCTGGAATATTTATTGTGTGCTGAATGCCTTTGAGAGGTTTATGTTTCTCACTATAAAGGCACAAAAGCAGATGATTTCTAATTTTTATTAGCGGAAAACTAATGAACAACAGGGCTGATTAGCTGATAGCATGCCCAAGTTCATGCATGTGCACGATGCAGAATGAGGCAGTGGGGCCTGGGTGCTCTAAATTTACTATTAAAATGTTAACTTTACTTGGAGACCACACTGAAGCTGTGCAGATGAAATTTTGCCTCCCAAGCTTTGAGCTAATGAAATGTAATTGGACTCATAATTAATCCCATTTGCTTTCTGTCATTTTTTTCCTATTGCAACAAGACAGGAGCGATTTTTCAGCCTGCATTCGCTGTCAGAGTGAATGGTAATGTGCGCAGAAAATCCAGAGAGAATCAGGAAATGCGATTCTCTCTGTAATAATAAGAATACTCTTTATTATTGTCACATGCAGAGTTGGATTAACAATGCAGTTCCTGTGAAAATCCCCTAGTCACCACACACCGGTGCCTGTTCGGGTACACAGAGGAGAATTCAGAATGTCCAATTCACCAACAGCACACCTTTCTGGACTTGTGGGAGGAAACCGGAGCACCCGGAGAAAACCCACGCAGACGTGAGGCGAACGTGCAGACTCCGCACAGGCAGTGACCCAAGCAGGGAATTGAACATGGGACCCCAGTGCTGTGAAGCAACAGTGCTAACCAATATGCTACCGTGCCGCCGTGCTGTAGAGATTGCTTTTCCCAATTTTCCATTCTCCTCCCTGGTGACATCACCCGGTTCAAGCTCTCAAAGGGCGAGAACCTCAATGGATTTCAATAAATTTTAATATCATTAGCCAGCCCCATCACACAATTCCCTGCCCCACCCCTCGCATCATGTCGGCGAGGTTTGCAACAGATTTTGAAAAACAGAATTCTGTCGAGGTGATTCCACTGGGTGTACAAAGCTTCTGAGAGGCAGAGAAATATGATGGCACTTCCCCTTGGCGCAGGTTGGCACTATCTGGTTGGCACAGGTGAACCCTCGTGGGAGCCCCATGGCAGGGGAGGGCGTGCTTTCCGTTATGTGTAGTTGGGCAGAGACGGCAGGCATTGAGGGGGAAACCTGCAGGCCCAAGGGTGGGTGGACTGGGGTGATAGGATTGGGCAGTGAGTGGAGAACACTGGCAAACGTCCACTGTGGTGGATGGGGTGAGTTCCCGGTGGTTGTCTGGGGAGCTCCAGATACTTTGGTGATGGGGAGCACTCTACTTCAGCGATGATCAGGGTGCCCATTAAAGATGGCACCCGATCTCTGTGGAGCATGTTGAAGTAAGTATGGAACTGGTTTTCAGTCGGAGCCTGACACTTTGAAAAATATGTTATGATTCCACCCACTGTCTCGGGCTAACTTAGGTGCTCAGGGTGTTCCATGCTGTATATAGCAGAATTTAGGTGTGGACATTGGAACTGACAGATTGTTAACAATTTGAAATTTGGCTCATTATTTGTTTGTTTGAACGATTTTATCAACATTATTGCTTTGATATTAGTTCTTTCTGTTCACTGCTGAATATTTATGGCAGAGGACTCATGTCGCAAATCTGTAGCCCCAGCACTGTTACTGCCAGCAAACGCATACTAGAACTCAACCCACATTCTACTGGGCCTCCTGATGATGGTAAAGAATTTGGAGGATGCAGAAGCGCTCAAGCAGAAGGAAGAAAGACATCTGGCACCCACTCAGAATTGGCCCAGGACCTAAGTAATTTAGACTCAGGCACATGAACTTAGCCACGTCTGAGAAAAGCTCCCATAACTATTTCTGCTTCGCAAGGAAGACTGTGAGTGAGTTACGCCATCTATTGGACCTGAATTGCAGACAATGCCGACACTGGACAACCCTGCTTATTGTTGTGAAGGTTACAAAAGCATAAAACTTTAAAGCAATATCCTTTTAAGGCACCACTAATGTCACCTGCTACATTAGTCATATTTCGATCAACAGAATGCAACAGAAACCTTGTTTGTTGAGGCGATAGCTTGTCAGCTTGTCCATTTTCTTATACAGGGTCATCTACAGCTCGGGAAGGTGTAGCACTTTTACCATGTGGCAAAATTCCTAAAGTCCAGACCCTCATTAATATCCACCAAAACTCCCATCAAAAATCCCACAGGATGTATGATGGGCAAAGGCTTCAATATCATCAATACGCTAGTGGTCTTAGAGGGCAAAAACAGAATAATACTGGTGAACATGAGATAGCCGAGCTGTAGACATAATTTTAATTTTGAACTAGTCCATTATGCCACCATTATTTCAAGGTGTAGAAACACTGAAATCTCTATTGGAGATCGAGAACTATTAACACTGGTAAGTAAGTCCTAACCAACGGCGAAGGAAAATACAAAGCTCCTCATGTTTCCACTTGATTTCTCAGAAACCATATAATTGGTTCCACTGCCTGGAGAAATCAACTTGAGTAACGTTCCACAGCAACACTTTTGGATGTGTAGTTAGATTCCTTAAGGACTTGAAGTTATATTCAACAACTTTTGAATCAGATTGTGGGCTGTAAATAGGCTATCCTGTCAGTAACCATATGATTTGGTATGCAGTGGAAGTCCACTTTGATGTCCCATACTAATGTTTATTTAAGTGTTCATGTGGCAAGTTGTGACAGTGTCATTGATGAAGTTATTGCCTTTTGAGAAGCAGTTCCAGTGTATCTTGAACTATTACAAAAATGTTCAAAAGTTCTTGTTTAATTGATATGAAAAATTATGCTTTATTGAGTAATGGAAATACTGTTTGGTGCTGACATTAAATACATACTGACACTGACCATAGAATGTATGCCACATAGACAGCACATAGTGTAAGGATCCTTCCTGTTCCTTCTTGTTTATTCCCTGTCTACTCCCTTATTTCCCCTATTTTTGCCATGATATTTTTGATCCATGGATGATTAATGGGCATGTGTCTTTAAGGAAAGTACATGTCCCGTTATTTGAAACAGGAAGATCCAGAAGGCTGTGCTGCTTTAGACTGACATCAGTGATGAGTGGGTTTGATTGATTTGGCTGGTGACCAATGAATTGGCCTGGGGGAGGGGGGGGGGCGGGCGCGGGGAGGTCTGCCTAATAACAGGTGGTGATTGGATCTGATCCCACTGATATGTTTTTAGAGTCACAAGATTTGTGTTTTAATTTCACGGTTCAGCAGTCTGGGTGGAGGATTCCAACTAATTCAATCCCAAAAGATGCAGCTAAACTCTTCATAAGGTCACTGTGAGGGCTGATTCTCTCCCCAGTAAGTTCGGGTGCTATTTTCTCAAGACTGCAAAGACTTGAAACGAAACCTTGAGCTGAAGGCAAGGTTTGATATGAGAGAAAGTATCTCGGGAAAGAAATAGGCCTGAATGTGAGCCTTTTGAGTTGACGACTTTTTCACATTTTCTCCCAAATTTACACCCACCAACAATAATCAGTAACAAATATGTCAATCCCCATATCAATAACAACGATCCCATCCTCCCACGAACCCCAAACATTAGCCCGCATGTTCACACAAACAAATGACAAAAAGGAATGAGGGATCACCCATAGTCGCCATTAACACACACAGCCCCCTACCCCAACCCTCCCACCCACCCACCCCAACTAATGTTCGATGTGAAAAATGAAATTAAAATGAAAATCGCTTATTGTCACGAGTAGGCTTCAGTGAAGTTACTGTGAAAAGCCCCTAGTCGCCACATTCCGGCGCCTGTCCGGGGAGGCTGGTACGGGATGTTATCCAGTTCTTGAAAGTGCATAATGAATAATGCCCATGAATTGTAGAGCCCCTCCATACTTCCCCTCAGTTCAAACTTAACCTTCTCAAGAGTCAAGAATTCCAACAGGTCCCCCCACCACGCCAGGACACAGGGTGGAGAGGTTGCTCTCCAACCTATCAGGGTCCTCATTCGGGCGATCAACGAGGCGAAGGCTACAACATCTGCCTCCGCACCCATTTCCAACCCTGGCTGGTCCGACACCCCGAATGTGGCCTCCCTGGGTCCTGGGTCTAGTTTCACGTGCACCATTTTAGAAATTACTTAAAAACCGCCTTCCAGTAATCCTCTAGCTTTGGACAGGACCAAAACATATCAATGTGATTAGCGCCCTCCCTCCCCCCACAACGTTCACACACATCTTCTACTCCTTCAAAGAATCTGCTCATCCTCGCCCTCGTGAGGTGTGCTCTGTATACCACCTTCAGCTGTATCAGCCCCAACCTCGCACACGATGTGGAGGCGTTCACTCTCCGGAGCACCTCACACTAGAACCCCTCCTCCATATCCTCTCCCAACTCTTCCACTTTGCTTTGATCCCTTCCAGTGGTGCCTTCTCCTCTTCCAAAATAGCTGGGTAAACCACCGACACTACCCACTTCTCCAGTCCCCCTGTTGTCAGCACCTCCTCCCGCAATATTGAGGCCGGTTCCACCGGGAAGCTCTGTATCTCCTTTCTGGCAAAATCTCGAACCTGCATGTATCTAAACATTTCCCACAGCTCCAGCCCATACTTCGCTTCCAGCTCCTTCAATCCTGCAAACCGACCCCTATGAAACAAATCTTTTCGTGTCTTAATTCCCTTCTCCTCCCATTTCCGAAAGTTTCCATTCCACTTCCCTGGCTCAAATCTGTGGTTCCCCCGCATTTCCCTTGACCCTGCCCCCAACCCGAAGTGTTAGCGAAACTACCTCCAAATTCTCAATGAAGCTGTTATTACCGGACTCCCTGAGTATTTCCCCGGGGCCATCGGGAGCGGCGCTGTTGCTAGTGCTTTCAATCACGTGCATAAACTCTCCTCCATTCTCACCCACTGGGAATCAACCCCTCTGACCCAGCTCCGCACCTTCTCCACATTCGCCGCTCAGTACTAATACATCAGGTTTGGAAGACCCAAACCCCCTGCCTGCCTTCCCCTCTGTAGCAGCATCTTTCTAACTCTGGCCACCTTCCCGCCCCATATGAACGAAGTAATCCTTCCCTCAATCTCTCTGAAAAAAGCCTTTGGAAGGAAAATCGGCAGGCATTGAAAAATAAACAGAAATCGCGGCAACACGTTCGTTTTAACTGCCTGTACCTGACCTGCCAGTCACAGAGGGAGACCATCCCACCTTGCCAGATCAGCTTTCACTCTCCCCACCAAACTAGAAATGGACCTGCAGAGCCCCCCTACCCCCATTCCCGGGCAACGTACACACCGAGGTACCTAAAGTGAGTCCCCCCACCCCCGCCCCCAACCCCGGCCGAGATACCACAAAATACTCACTCTTGTCTAGATTTAGTTTGTACCCCGAGAAAGACCCAAACACTCGAAGCAGCTCCAATATTCCCCTTATCAACACACTCAGTTCCGACATGTATTTCAGCAAGTCATCGGCATATAAGGACACCCTATGTTCTATCCCCCCCCGCACTATTCACCCTGGCCTTAAACAAAATCACCTCACCCCTCACCACCGCTTTTGGAGCCTCCCAGACAACTGCCTTTGACACCTCACCCGTACAGTTGAAACCTACATATTCCTCAATTACCTTTTCAATTTTGTCACAGAACCCTTGGACCCCCAAAAGTCCCACATCTAATTTCCACCCCGGCCTCTGCACTACCCCCTTCTCCAGCACCATAACCACCCAATGCGGAGCATGATCTGACACTGCATTTGCCGAGTATTCTGACCCCTTAACCCCAGCCAGCAAATCCTTCCCCACCACAAAAAAGTCGATCCGCGAATATACCTTATGGACTGCCGAGAAAAACGAATACTTCTGTTCCCTCTCCTGCAGAAACCTCCAAGGGTCCACCCTTCTCATTTCCACCATTTGCCCAGCCAACGCCACCCGCCCCCCCCCCCCCCCCCCCCCCCCCCCCCCCCCCCGATGGGACCAGCTAAAGACCCAGTTTGATAAGAACTAAAGTGACTCTCCAGAATGCCTGCTGCCTGTACGTGCCGTACTGAATTAATGACTCTGCCAAGAAAACCATCATCAGCCATAAACCAGAAGCTTTGATCAACAAAAGTGCTCTGAGGAAAACCTGTTTCAGAACCACCATTGTAAGCAACGACTCTTCTCTTTGACCTTTATCCTTATTATGTTTCCCCTTTCCCCCTTTGTGTTTGTCTGTCTTGTGTGTGTGTGTGTTGGGAGAGAGTGGGACAGTTAAAGGGGGTAGTTGGTTAGCTTGTTGCTATTCCATTGCATTCAGTGCACATAATCACTGTTAATCATATCAACAGAAATTGTGTTTCAACTTACAAATCTTGTGATTGTAACGCTTTGGCAGCCAAGGGTCAAAGATTTGGGGTATTTTTTAATAGGAATTATTGGTTAATTCATTTGTGTTTTGACTCTGGCGCATGTGGGGTTGGAATCGACCACGCACTTGCCCAGGTTGGCGTAACTATAGAGTTACATTTATTATTTTTGTTTTTAATTCATTTATGGGGTGTGGGCATTGCTGGTTAGGCCAGCATTAATTGCCCATCCCTAGTTGCCCTTCAGAAGGTGGTGGTGAGTTGCCTTCTTGGACTGCTCCAATGTCTGAGGTGTAGGTACACCCATAGTGCTGTTAGGGAGGGATTTCCTGGATTTTGCCCCAGCGGCAGTGAAGGAGCGGCGATATATTTCCAAGTCAGGGTGATGAGCGACTTGAAGGGGAATCTCCAAGTGATGGGGTTCCCAGATATCTGCTGCTTTTGTCCGAGATGGTAGTGGTCGTGGGTTTGGAAGGTGCTGTCTGAGGAACCTTGGTGAGTTACTGCAAGGCATCTTGTAGATGGTACACATGACTGCCACTGTTGGTAGTGGAGGATTTGAATGTTTGTGGAAGGGAGAGCAATCAAGCGGGTTATCTTGTCTTGGATGGTGTCAAGCTTCTTGAGTGTTGTTAGAGCTGCAGTCATCACAAAAGTGGAGAGTATTGTAGATGGTGGACAGGCTTTGGGGAGTCAAGAGGTGAGTTACTTGCCATAGGATTCCTAGCCTTTGACCTGCCATGGTAGCCACAGTAGTAATATGGCTAGTCCAGTTCAGTTTCTGATCAATGGTAACCCTCAGGATGTTGATTGTGAGGGATTCAGCGATGGTAAAACCATTGAACGTTATGGGGTGATGGTTAGATCCTCTCTGGTAGGAGATGGTCATTGCCTGACACTTGTGGCATGGATGTAACTTGCCACTTGTCAGCTCAAGCCTGGATATCGTCCAGGTCTTGCTGCATTTGGACGTGGGCTTCTTCATTATCTGAGGAGTCGTGAATAGTGCTGAACATTGTGCAGTCATCCGCTTCAGACCTAATGATGGAAGGGAGGTCATTGATGAAGCAGCTGAAGATGGTTGGGCCTAGGTCACTACCCTGAGGAGCTTCTGCAGTGATGTCCTGGAGCTGAGATGATTGACCTCCAACCACCACAGCCATTTTTCCCCTAATTCCCGCTGACTCCAGTTTAGCTCGGGCTCCTTGATGCCATACTCGGTCAAATGGTGCCCTGATCTCAAGGGGAGTCACTCCCTCCTCACCTCTGGCATTCAGCTCATGTTTGAACCAAGGATGCAATGAGGTCAGGAGCTGAGTGACCCTGGCGGAACCCAAACTGAGCGTTATTGCTGAGTAAGTGCCACTTGATAGCACTGTTGATGACTCCTTCCATCACCTTACTGATGATGGAGAGTACACTGATAGGGCAGTAATTGGCTGGGTTGGATTTGTAGAAGACCTGGTCAATTTTCCACATTGCCAGGTAGATGCCAGTGTTGTAGCTTTATTGGAACAGCTTAAATAGGAGTTTTACCTTTACCTTTTCAACATTTATGCATTATGAATTCTATAAAATCCCAAATTAATAATAATAGTTACCACAAGAAACTAGAACCATAAGACACAGGAGCAGGAGTAGGCCATTTGAGCCATTGAAAAGCTCTGCCATTCCATCATCCGAATGATAATCCTCAACTCCAATCTCCCCCCTTATCCCATATCTTTTGTTTCCCTTACTGATTAAAAATCTGTTTATCTTAGTCTTGAACATTCTTAATGACACAGCCCCTACAGCTCTCTGCAATAAAGAATTCAACATATGCGCAGCAGAGTAATGCAATGGTTAGCACAGTTGCTTCACAGCTCCAGGGTCTCGGGTTCGATTCCCGGTATGGGTCACTGCCTGTGCAGAGTCTGCACGTTCTTCCCGTGTCTGGGTGGGTTCCCTCCGGGTACCCCAGTTTCCAAAGATGTTCTGGCTAGGTGGATTGGCCATGATAAATTGCCCTTACTCTCCAAAAAGGTTGGGTGGGGTTACTGGGTTACGGGGATAAGGTGGAGACGGGTTCTCTTTCCAAGGGCCGGTGCAGACTCGATTGGTCTTCTTCTGTACTGTAAACTCTATGATATTCACTACCCATTGAGAAGAAATTCCTCTGTTTAAAATGGGCGACCCCTTACTCTGAGATTATGCCCTCTGATCCTAAACTCTCTCACAAGGGGAAACATCTACCTCCTGAGAATCCTATATGTCTCAGAGTCTCAAATCTACATGTTTTTAATTATGCTCATATTTTTTAATACAAACAATGTTATAATACCTACCACATTCAACTGAAAACAATATTACTAGAACAGCAGCGATTTACAATTAAATTCTGCCAGACTGTATAGTATAGTGGGGAATTGTAATTGGTAAACTTTATTCAGATGTATCAGGGGTAAAAGTTGGATAATTCCTCTTCTTGGCTGCGGGTCACGATTCACAATCTTTGTCATTTGAAACAATATAGGTGTGGTGATATAGCTATGGGCTATATCAGTGTTTTTCAAACTTTTTTTCCGGGGACCCAATTTTACCAACCGGCCAACCTTCGGGACCCAACCCGGCCGACCTTCGAGACCTACGCCAGCCGACTTCGCAACTTCATAGTGTTCATAGCGACTTTAACGTTAGCAAAACATTGCAAATTTGGTGAACACTTGATGATACTCTTTGTGAAAGACTGGTTTGTGGACTCAGCAGTGAAGCTATTTAGAGAAAGCTGCTTACTGTAAGCAATTTAACTCGAAAAGCTGCTGTGGAAGCTGCCACATCCATGGGGCTAGCAAGAAGAGAAACTTCACAGATAGGAGCTAGAGCGAAGATCCACAAGGAACAAGGCTGCAAAGGTGCGACCATGTCACTGATGTACACAGACTGAACACTCAATGGGGGAATGCTGGAGTAAAACAAATACATGCAAGAACTGTGACAAGAAAGGCCACATTGCCAAGGCATGTTGGACTCAGAAAACCTCTCCTACATCAAGAATCTGCAAGAAAAAAAAGCATAGCTAAACAAACTAGTCATGTCTATCAATTAGCGTATGAAGCTCAAGATCACTCAAAAGACAATGTAACTGAACTACTACAGGCTGAAGCTAGGTGTTTTATCAATCCGGGACGATAAACGGCATTTTTGGGCACATCCAAAACTCTTAAGATCATGAAACTAAATGGAAGTGGATACGGGTACTGCATTATCATTAATACTTGAGACAATTTATCATCAAAAGCTGAAGCATCTGCCTTTAAAACTATCATGTAATCAGAAGGATGAACACTGAAGAAGTTGAACCATTAAAAGGAAGCATTATGTTGAAAATAGAAGCAAATGACAGACAGCAAAATTGCTTTTTCATGTTCTCCTTGAAGATTTCCTGTTCTCTTTGGCAGAGCATATTTGGCTAAGTTTAGGCTTAACTGCAAAGCAGATAATCATAGAGCAGTGC
This sequence comes from Scyliorhinus canicula, assembly GCF_902713615.1. Taxonomy (NCBI): domain Eukaryota; kingdom Metazoa; phylum Chordata; class Chondrichthyes; order Carcharhiniformes; family Scyliorhinidae; genus Scyliorhinus; species Scyliorhinus canicula. Next base: position 184,991,062 of record NC_052151.1, read on the forward strand.
AGAAGGAGGCATTTCGGCCCATCGAGTCTTCACCGACCCACTTAAGCCCTCACTTCCACCCTATCCCCGTAACCCAATAACCCCTCGTACCCTTTTTGGTCACTATGGGTAATTTATCATGGCCAATCCACCTAACCTGCACGTCTTTGGAATGTGGGAGGAAACTGGAGCACCCGGAGGAAACCCACGCAGACATAGAGAGAACGTGCAGACTCCGCCCAGACAATGACCCAGTTGGGAATCTAACCTGGCACCCTGGCGCTGTGAAGCCACAGTGCTATCCATTTGTGCTTCCCAAATCAACTAGTATATTCAAATAACAACTTGCAACAACTTCTGATCAAGTATGAGAAGGTGCAAGGAGATGTGCTAGGCTCTATGACTGGAATGGAGGTACACCTAAAAGTCAAGCCACACAGCACTCCCAGATGTTTCAAAGCTAGAACTGTACCATACGCCATCAAGCCAAAAGTTGAAGAAGAACAAGAAAGGCTAGTATGAACAGGAGTCATTGAATCTGTTATTACAAGTGATTGGGCAACATCAATCATTCCTGTGTTAAAATGCAATGGCTGAGTGAGAATTTTTGGAGATTTTAAAACCACTATTAACCAGTATTGTGTGCAGATCATTATCCACTGCAGCTGATTGAAACCTTTTTTGTTGGACTGACTGGAGGGTAGAAATTCAGTAAAATTGATCTTTCACAGATGAACATAGGTTCTAAATCACAGCCACTACTCGCCATTGTAACACACAAAGGTCCCTTTCATTACAGAAGATTTCCTTTTGGAATAACATATGCACCTGCTCTTTTTCAAAGATCCATGGATCAAATTCGAAGTGGGTTGAATGGAATGCAATGTTATTTCGATGACTTGCTCATCACTGGTTCAAGTTAACAGGAGTTAACTTGTCAAATTTGGAAGCTACCTGAAGTGTTTACAGAGTCACAATCTGAGATTTAAAAGAGAAAAGTGCGACTTTGTCAAGTCATCCATCAATTACCTAGATCCTTTCATCGAAGAAGATGGCTTACATAAGAAGCCGCAGAAAATGTTAGCAATCTTAGAAGCACCACATCCTCAAAATGTGACACAATTAAGGTAATTTTTCAGATTGATCAATTATTTTGATAAATTTGTGCCGAATTTAGCAACACGATTGAAGTTGTTACACACTTTGCTATGTGTCAAACAGGCATTGCACTTGTCAGAAGAATGTGAAGTGAAAGAAGCTTGACTGAAGTCAGAGCTGTTGACTCGGTATAATCCCAAGCTGAAGTTGCAACTTGCTTGCAATGTCTCGCCCTATGGGGTTGGTGACATTGTCTCCCACATTATGCCTTCAGGAGACGAATGACCGAAAGCACTTGCTTCATGCACTCTTACTAGCGCAAAAATGAACTACGCTCAGATAGAAAGAGGTCTTGAGCATCGTTTTTGGTGTAAGAGGGTTACAACATTCCCTTCATGGGCATCATTTCACTCTTTTCACCGGATCATCAACCCTTGCCGACAAACTTTGAGCCGTATAAAGGCATATCTTCTTTGGTAGCTTGTAGATTGCAAAGATGGTCATTGACATTATCGGCACACAGTTGCCTTATCCAATATAGCAAGTCAGAGCAGCATGCAAATGTTGGTGTTTTGTCATGATTACCATTACAAGTCAGACATGAACCAGAGGAACATTTCATCAACATCTTGTATTTCTTGCTCGTGAATAATGTATGTGTGACTTCACCTCAAGTTCAAAGATAAACAAGAACCAATCCAATGATTTGGAAGGTGATCGACTTGATCCAAAAAGGAACACTATCAGATGTTCATTGGAAAAATCTAGATCTCAAGCTCTACATCATGCGAAGACTTGAGTTGATATGCAGAATGGAGTTCTATTGCGGCGAATCCGTGTGAATATTCCTCCATGCTTGAACAATAGAGTCCTTGACCTACTGCATGAGGGACATCCTGATGGTGAGGATGAAAGAATTTGCACAGTTATTTTTGGTGGCCAGGATTAGATGCTCGAATCGAAAAGTAAGTGGGTAAATGTGCAAAACTAAGGAACACTCCACAATTATAACCATTACATGTATGGGAATGGCTGACAAAACATGGCAGAGAATACATATCTATTATGTTGGTCCACTGGAGGGTAACATTTTCTTTGTAATTGTGGACAGTGTAGCCATCGAAGTTGGCCATTCCCTCAATACAAAATGGAGGAACGCAAAGCTTGCAGGTTAAAATGGACAAAGTCTGCAGCACAAGCAGGCTGCAACAAGCCACTGTGTATTCTGTATGCTAAGAGAGCAGACAGCACCGAAACGAACATTCCGCATACTAATGGAGCAATCTCCGGGACAGTTAACATAGTAATGGAACGATCCCAGGGACAATGGACACAAAGAGGGAAATGATTGTAACATTGTATGGGACACCAGACACCCCGGCACCAGCAGGGTTCGAAGACAAAGCACCTGAAGGCCCGCCCAGTAGCCAAGGGACAGCCTCAGTATTGGGGGGATTCAAACAAATCGATTGGGAAGAGACCCAATCAATCCCCAGCAGATAGAGGGTCCGCCCAAAAGGGCGCGAAGACCTAGGACCTATAAAAGACAGGTCCCAAACTTAGTTCGTTCTTCTTGACCAGCCCTCCTCTCTTGACCAGCCCTCTCGATCAGCCTTTTACCAAAGAAGACCTTGACCGAGAGAGAGGAGAGGTTTGGGACAGCAGCCACCAGCAAGTAAGTGTCTCACAACGATTGCTACCAGAGATAGACACTCCTGACCCCTTTTTAACCCATACCAGCCTGAAGTCTGCAGACCAGTGCAGAGCAAGAGGCCTTGTCCCCTGATCCGGCAGTTCCCTTTAAGATAAGTATTGGTTTATTTAGTGGTAGGAATAGTTTAGTCATCTTAGCGTGTGCATGGGTAGTATTATAATTGTATTATAATAAACTCATTTGTTTGAACTTACTAATTGGTGTATGGTTTTATTGCTTTGAACTTGACCTTGAAACTTGTGGCGGTATCTTAACGATACCTGGCGACTCCAGAGCTAAGTAACGAAACAGAGCCAAATCGAGTGTTAAGCACACTCACCCAGAACGAGCAACATTTAGTGGCGACATCCGACGGGACTCGATTAGAAGTGACCCCCCCACTCCGAGAGAACCCAGAAATTTGAATTTGAAATTCAATTGGGAAAAGGAAAAATCACAAGTATTCAAGGAGTTCAAATCAATAGTCATAATTCGGAAGTGTGTTTTTGCATGCGTAACTAACAGGGTTGTAAGGTTAAACCGAGAGATTTTTGTTGCGACAAACTGTCGGGAGCTAAGTAACGAAACAGAGCCAAATCGAGTGTTAAGCACACTCATTCAGAACGAGCAACAACACACACTCAAAATGGCCAGAAGTTGCAGTAGTAAAGTCAACAACGATTGACCAGACTATTGAGAAACTAGATTTGGAACACCGGATTATCAGTGCTAATGTACTCAGTTAACTTTGAGGGAGTTTGAGGACTATTTAAAGGGAAACGGTATACACTATTATCAAGTCAGCTCCATATCATCCTGCAATGACTGGATTGGCCAAATATATTGCGCAACGCAATCATTGAAACATTCTATCAAATCATCAAAGGACCAGGGATAATTATAAAGAAGAGAAAACAAACTCCTAATGTCATAGCAGAACACTTTACATGTAGAGTTCATAAGTAATACTGTTGTTCAAGAAGAAACTGCGAACACAGTTTGATTTGTTAACGTCCCCTGATACTTCAGAGATTGTCAAACAACAACAAGCACAAATTGCTAGGAGGGAGCAAAACTAAAAAGTGAGTATTCAACCGGGGAGAGAGCATCCTAGCCACCAACAAGAAATGGTACCAGCTATGATCTTAGCAAAGACAGATTCCATTTCATACACTGTATAGACGGATGTCAGATTAGTTTGGCAATGTCATACTGATCAATTACTTGCTTCACAGAAGTGAGTTCACAGAAAATTCTCAAGAAGTTCTTCCCTTGGAAGATCTAGACGACAATAATTCAGAATGGAGACCAGATACAGTGAGTTCAGATTCTGTTTCTGAGGACTTTTCAATACCTTTAGTGACAGACACTGGAGTAACCAGCTGAGAAGTACCATCGCAGAAAGGAATGAGGACACTTCGAAAGTCTGAAGTAGCCAAACTCCAGAACGCCAAATTCTAGCAAAAAGATCCACCACAGATATTGTCTTATTGAATTGTACATATTTATAGGAATAATGCATAAGTGGATATATTGTAGAAATGTTCATTGTTGTTGCAGTACTAATAACATAAAAGGGGAGGGTTGTTATATATCTGAGAATACATTCCTGTTGGTTATGCCTCACATGATGTGTAGTGACGTCAGCAGCATGTCTGCACGGGCTTTGGGCAGTTCACCATTTTTGTTGTATGAGCCTCTCATTGTAATGAACCTCTCATTGGTAGGGTGGGGGGAAGATTGTTGGTGGTGTGTAAGGATGTTTTGGCTGTTTGCCGCAGTTTGTTTTGTGTTTTTCTTCTTTGTTATGAATATATTTGTAAATGCCTCCAATAAAATGTTTTTCAAAAAAAAATAAACCTCACGTGTTTTTCAAGAATCCAGAGTACAGGCTCCTCCACATCTTTTCTCTTTGTGGCAACAAAGAAATATAACTCAGAATAATTGAGATTCCGAATAATTTACATTCAGATTTCAAACTATTCAGGTATAAGTTCTGATTTATTCAGTTGCAGACTGATTCATATTCAGAATAATTTGGACTCATTATCACTCTGTTTTGAAAGCAAATTACTGCGGATGCTGGAATCTGAAATGAAAGAGAAAATGCTGGAAAATCTCAGCAGGTCTGGCAGCATCAGCATCTGCAGGGAGAGAAAAGAGCTAACATTCGAGTCCGATGACTCTTTGTCAAAGACAACAGATAGAGAAAGTGGGAAATATTTATACTGTGGAGTGAGAATGAAAGATGAGTGATAGCCACAGAAACCCAGGGAAACCGGGTGCTAATGGCCACAGAAACCAAGGGGAAAGAGTGCTAATGGCAGTCCCCAGAGAGAACAAAAGATGTGAAAGGTCAAACAGCAGAGAATCTAACATGAGAGGATGAACTGGAGATGGGGGGGTGGGTGGGGGGGGGGGGGGAAGAGAGTGGAGGGGAATCACTCTGTTTTAGATGGTTCAGATTTAGAGTGGATCGGATACAAAGGTCCGAATGCTTCGGCGGTTGTGATTCACTTGTCCCTCTGGCAGTGCACCCCCGCCCGTGGGGTTCCCAGCACCATGGGATGGCTTCAATGAGAAATCCCATTGACAAGAGGGAGTATAGAATCCCGCTGCCAGCGACTGGCACTCTGCCGAGAAACAGACGGCTGGGGAACCGGAGAATCCAGCCCAAATTAAAAATTATTCAAATTGATCAGATATATTTAGAATTAGTAGGATTCAGAATAACTAAGATTAAGATTCAGTTTGATATGGATAGTTAATGGTTTAGGTTGAGAATGATTTCAGATTAGGATTTAAATTCTGATTGATTCAGATTCATAATGATTCCGGTTCAGAATGATTCAGATTCAGAATTGTATTAGTTAGATTCAGGTTGGTTCATGTACACTATAATTCGGGTTCAGAAGGTCGTGCAGTGCTGGTCCAAGGAAACGGAAGAGCTCTTACATGACTGCTTAGAGACAATGGACTGGTCCATATTTAAGAACACAGCGACCAACTTAAATCAGTATGCCACTACCATTGCAGACTTCATCAGCAAATGTGTGGATGACTGCGTGCCAAAGAAAGCAGTACATACGTTCCCCAACCGGAAACAATGGCTCAATCGTGAGATTGACTCCCGACTGAAGGACAGGTCTGAGGCGTTCAAGTCAGACGACCCTGACCTATACAAGTTAGAGTCACAGACTGACTCTCTGCGGTTGTGGCAAGGACTAAACAACATAACGGACTACAAAGCGAAGTCGAGCAGTATCTCCGGCAGCAGTGCACCCAAACCCGATGAACTCTGCATTCTATGCTCGGTTTGAGCAGGAAACCAACAATCTGCTGCTGAGTGCCCCAGCAGCCCATAACTCACCCATACCCACCATCACAGCTACCGAAGTCAGATCAGCCTTCCTGAAAATGAACCCTCGGAAGGTGACGGGCCCTAACGGGATCCCTGGTTGCGCACTCAGAGCCTGTTCGCGGACATCTTTAACCTGTCCCTACTCCACTCCGAGGTGCCCAACTGCTTCAAGAAGACCACGATCATACCGGTGCCGAATAAGAACCAGGCAATGTGCATCAATGACTACCGTCCGGTGGCCCTGACTTCAGTCGTAATGAAGTCTACTCCCTATACACACACGACTGCGTGGCAAAATTTGGTTCCAACTCCATCTAAGTTTGCTGACGATACGACCATAGTGGGCCGGATCTCGAATAACGATGAGTCAGAATACAGGAGGGAGATAGAGAACCTAGTGGAGTGTTGCAGCGACAACAATCTCTGGCTCAATGCCAGCAAAAGTAAAGAACTGGTCATTGACTTCAGGAAGCAAAGTACTTCCCCTCTGTCAGCATCAATGGGGCCAAGGTGAGATGGTTAGCAGGTTAAAATTCCTACGGGTGCACATCTCCAAAAATCTGCCCTGGTCCACCCACGTCGACGCTACCATCAAGAAAGCACAACAGCGCCTATAGTTCCTCAGGAAATTAAGGAAATTCGACGTGTCCACATTAACTCTTACCAACTTTTACAGATGCACCATAGAAAGCATCCTATCTGGCTGCATCACAGCCTGGTATGGCAACTGCTCGGCCCAGGACCGCAAGAAACTTCAGAGTCGTGAACACAGCCCAGTCCATCACACAAACCTGCCTCCTATCCATTGACTCCATCTACACCGCCCGCTGCCTGGGGAAAGCGGGCAGCATAATCAAAAACCCTTCCCACCAGGCTTACCCACTCTTCCAACTTCTTCCATCGGGCAGGAGACACAGAAGTCTGAAAACACGCAGGGACAGATTCAAAAACAGCTTGGTCCCGCTGTTACCAGACTCCTAAATGACCCTCTTATGGACTGACCTCATTAACTCTACACCCCTGTATGCTTCACCCAATGCTGGTGCTTATGTAGTTACATTGTATACCTTACATTGCCCTATTATGTATTTTCTTTTATTCCCTTTTCTTTCCATGTACTTAATGATCTGTTGAGCTGCTCGCAGAAAAATACTTTTCACTGTACCTCGGCACACGTGACAATAAACAAGTCCAGATTCACATTCTGATTCAGATGTGGTACGATTCACATTCAGGTTCAGAATGATTCGTATTTGGTACGATTCAGATTTAGATTACTCAGATTAAAATTGATTCATAACAGTATTGGTTAGAGTGACCACTGCACAATCCGAATGGAAATGAAGTCACAGATTCAAATTGAGAACACCCCCCATTGTGTTGCATGGTCCTACCAACTGGCTAAATGAAATGGATTTGGAACAGATCTACCAACCCAGACTGGGCATTCACGAGCCGCTGTGGGCAGCAGCAGAATTGTAAACAACCACAATCTGTAATGTCATGGCCGGGCGTATTCCTCCATTTTATTCAAGCCAGAGAATCAACCCTAGTTCAATGAAGAGTGCAGGAGGGCATGCCAGTAAGCACCAACAGGCACATGTAAAACTGAGGTATCAGCTTGCAGAAGCACAACACAGGACTACTTTCATGCCAAACACAGGAAGCAGCACGTGATAACAAGAGCTAAGCGACCCCACAACTAATGGATTAAATCAAAGCTCTTCAGTCCCGTCATATCCAGTTGTGACTGATGGTGCATAATTAAACTACTAACATGAGGAGGATGCTCCACAAATATTCCCATCCTCAATGATGGGGGAGTCGAACACATCAGTGCAAAAGCCAAGGCTGAAGCATTTTCAACCACCTTCAGCAAGAAGTAATGAGTGGATGATCCAACTCACTGCCTCCGAAGGACCCCAACATCAAAGATGCTGACCTCAGCCAATCAATTCACTCCAGGTGGTATCAGTACATGGCTGAAGACATAGATACTGTAAAGACTATGGGTGCTCAACATTTCTAGTTTGGTGGGGAGAGTGAAAGCTGATCTGGCAAGGTGGGATGGTCTCTCTCTGTCACTGGTGGGTCAGGTGCAGGCAGTTAAAATGATCATGTTGCCGCGATTTCTGTTTATTTTTCAATGCCTGCTGATTTTCCTGCCAAAGGCTTTTTTCAGAGAATTGAGGGAAGGATTACTTTGTTCATGTGGGGAGGGAAAGTGGCCAGAGTTAGAAGGGTGCTACTACAGAGGGGAAGGCAGGCAGGGGGTTTGGGTCTTCCGAATCTGATGTATTACTACTGGGCGGCGAATGTGGAAAAGGTGCAGAACTGGGTCAAAGGGGTTGATTCCCAGTGGGTCAGAATGGAGGAGAGTTTGTGCAGGGGGTCGGGATTGAAAGCACTAGCAACAGCGCTGCTCCCGATGCCCCATGGGAAGTACTCAGGGAGTCCGGTAATAATAGCTTAATTGAGAATTTGGAGGCAGTTTCGCTAACACCGGGTTGGGGCAGGGCAAGGGAAATGCCGATTCGGGGAACCACAGATTTGAGCCAGGGAGGTGGGATGAAAATTTTCAGAAATGGGAGGAGAAAAGGATTAAGACACAAAAAGATTTGTTTCTCAGGGGTTGGTTTGCAGGATTGAAGGAGCTGGAAGCGAAGTATGGGCTAGAGCAGGGGGAAGTGTTTAGTTATATGCAGGTTCGAGATTTTGCCAGAAAGGAGATACAGAGCTTCTCAGTGGAGTCGGCCTCCACATTGCTGGAGGAGGTGCTGACGACAGAGGGACTGGAGAAGGGGGTAGTATCAGCGGTTTACGGCGCTATTTTGGAAGAGGAGAAGGCACCACTGGAAGGGATCAAAGTAAAGTGGAAGAGTTGGGAGAAGATATGGAGGAGGGTTTCTGGTGTGAGATGAGAGTGAATGCCTACACCTCGTGCGCGAGGTTGTGGCTGGTACAGCTGAAGGTGTTATACAGAGCACACCTCACGAGGGCGAGGATGAGCTGATTCTGTGAAGGAGTAGAAGATATGAGTGAGTGGGGGGGGGGGGGGGCGCTAATGACCTTCATATGTTTTGGTCCTGTCCAAAGCTAGAGGATTACTAGAAGGAGGTTTTTAGAGTAATTTCTAAAGTGGTGCATGTGAAACTGCACCCTGGCCCCCGGGAGGCCATATTCGGGGTGTCGGACCAGCCAGGGTTGGGAACGGGGGCGGAGGCAGATGTTGTAGCCATCGCCTCGTTGATCGCCCCAAGGCAGATCCTGATAGGTGATGCACGATCAATTATACAAAGACGAAGGTTGGATACAACTGTGGCTTTATTGCCATAAGATGTGTGTCCTCCCACAGCAGCTGCTAGCTGGAGGACACGCATATTTATACAGCAGGCAGAGACCACCGGCGAACCTGTAGTACATGTCCTACCGTACATCACCTAATACAGGTGCAACAGTGGTTTACCACATTCACCCCCTGTTAAATTGAGTCCGGCGGGGTGGTGGAGAACTATATACAACAATGAGTTAATATTTACAGTATTTGATCAAAAAAAATGTCTTTTGAAGTCTGGTGCCAGTTAGAGATTTAATCGGTCCGGTGCGTTGATGTTCCGCTGGGAGCGACGTAGTAGTGTCGGCTATATCGGTGCTGGCCTGATGTTCGGTGACTCCGGGAGCGTGCCGAAATCATCTTCATCCTCGGGCGTGGGCAGGGGAAGGACGGCCCTCTATACCGTCCCGTTCTCCCTCTCTACCTGCCCATTTCCCCGGGGGTTATAGCTGGTCGTCCTGCTGGAGGCGATACCCCTGCTGAGCAGGAACTGACGCAGATCACCGCTCATGAATGAGGATCCCCTGTCACTGTGGATATAGGCGGGGAAACCGAACAGAGAGCGGAGATAGTGTTTAGGGCTTGGATGAAGGTGGCAGACGGCATATCGGGGCATGGGATGGCGAAGGGGAACCTGGAGTACTCATCAACCACACTGAGAATATACGTGTTTCGGTCGGTGGAGGGGCCCTTTGAAATCCACGCTGAGGCGTCCAAAGGGGTGGGAGGCCTTCACCAGGTGCGCACGGTCCGGCCGGTAGAAGTGCAGCTTGCACTCCGCACAGACCTGGCAGTCCCTGGTGATTGTCCGTACTTCCTCGATGGAGTAGGGCAGATTTTGTGCCTTAATGAAGTGGTACAACCGTGTGACTCCCGGGTGACAAAGGCTGTCGTGCAGGACACGGAGTCGGTCTACTTGTGCACTGGCACATGTACCTCGGGATAGGGCGTCTGGGGGCTCGCTGAGTTTGCCGGGGCGATACAAAATCTCGTAATTATAGGTGGAGAGCTCGATTCTCCACTGCAAGATTTTATCATTTTTGATCTTGCCCCGCTGTGTGTTATTGAACATGAAGGCTACTGACCGTTCGTCAGTGAGGAGAGTGAACTCCTGCCGGCCAGGTACTGCCTCCAATGCCGCACAGCTTCAACAATAGCTTGGGCCTCTTAGTGCCGAGTTTCTGAGGCATGAAGGGTGCGGGAAAAGAGTGCCACGGGTCTGCCTGCCTGATTGAGGGTGGCGGAAAGTGCGACATCTGATGCGTCGCTTTCTACTTGGAAGGGCAGTGCCTCATCTACTGCGTGCATCCCGGCCTTGGCTGTATCAGCTCTGATACGGGTGAAGGCCTGTTGTGCCTCTGCCGTAAGGGGAAAGTGGATGGACTGAATGAGTAGCTGGGCCTTGTCCGCATAGTTTGGGACCCACTGGGCGTAGTAGGAGAAGAACCCCAGGCAGCATTTGAGGGCCATGGGGAAGTGGGGGAGTTGAAGCTCCATGAGGGGGTGCATGCGGTCAGGATCGGGCCCCAGAACTCCGTTCTGGACCACATAGCCGAGGATGGCTAAGCGGGTTGTGCTGAACACACACTTCTCCTTGTTGTAGGTGAGGTTGAGGAGAGTGGCGATGTGGAGGAATTTGGCACAGTTGGCATCATGGTCCTGCTGATCGTGGTCGCAGATGGTGACGTTGTCTAGGTACGGGAAAGTGGCCCGCAAACCGTATCGGTCGACCATTCTGTCCATCTCCCTTTGGAAGACCGAGACCCCGTTAGTGACGCTGAAGGGAACCCTGAGGAAGTGATAGAGACGACCGTCCGCCTCGAAAGCAGTGTATGGATGGTCCGATTTACGAATGGGGAGCTGGTGGTAGGCGGATTTGAGGTCTATCGTTGAGAAGGCCCGGCGCTGTGCAATCTGATTGACCATATCAAATATGCGTGGGAGGGGGTATGCGTCGAGCTGCGTTTACCGATTGATGGTTTGGCTGTAGTCCACGACCATTCCGTGTTTCTCCGCAGTTTTAATGACTACCTCTTGGGCTCTCCAGGGGCTGTTGCTGGCCTCGATGATGCCTTCCCGAAGCAACCGCTGGACCTTGGACCTGATGAAGGTCTTGTCCTAGGTGCTGTACCGTCTGCTCCTGGTGGCAACGGGATTGCAAAGAGGGAGGGTGGGTTGACCTTTAGGGTCGCGAGGCCGCACACAGTGAGGGGTAGTAGGGGCCGGCCGAGTTTGAGGGTAAGGCTGTGGAGATTGCACTGGAAGTCCAGGCCTAGTAGTAGTGCCCGCAGAGATTAGGAAGGATGTAGAGGCGGAAGCCGCTGAATTCTACGCCCTGGACCGTGAAAGTGACCGTGCAAAACCCCCGGATCGCAACGGAATGGGTGCCGGAGGCCAGGGAGATTCATTGATTGGCGGGGTGGACTGCGAGGGAGCAGCGCCTTACCGTATCCAGGTAGATGAAGCTTTCGGTGCTCCCGGAGTCCAGCAGGCAAGAGGTCATGTGACCATTGATTCTCACACTGGTCGAATCGGTGGCCAGGTTGTGCGGACGAGACTGGTCGATCATCACTGTGGCGAGCTGCGGTCGGTTGTCGCTGGCGTCAGAAGATGGAGAGCGTGGGGGGTCAGGTCGTGGAATGCTGTCGGCGTCCTTGCCCGTGGGGAAGACAAGATGGCGGTGCCTGAAGATCCTGTGGGGGACAAAATGGCGGCGCCCATAGGCCGCACATTGCGGGGCCTGGACAAGATGGCGGCGCCCATGGGCCGCATGTTGCGGGCAATGGACAAAATGTCGGCTCTCATGGGCCGCACTTGGACTGAGGGGGAGAAGATGGCGGTGCCCACTGGCCGCTCGCAGCCTCGGGAGGTGAAGATGGCGGCGCCCACTGGCCGCGCGTGGGCCCCTGAGGTGAGGATGGCGGCGCCCACTGGCCGCGCGTGGTCCGGGACGAAGATGGCGGCGCCCACTGGCTGCGCGTGGACTGAGGGGGGGAAGATGGCGGAGCCCACTGGCTGTTCACTGCCCCGAGAGGTGAAGATGGCGGTGCCCACTGGCTGCGCGTAGTCCGGGGAGGTGAAGATGGCGGTGCCCACTGGCTGCGTGTGGTCCGGGACGAAGATGGCGGTGCCCACTGGCTGCGCGTGGTCCGGGACGAAGATGGCGGCGCCCATTGTGTGTAGGTCAGGGGGGAGGGGGTGATAGCGCCGACTGAGCGGGCCTGGCACACTGCGGCGAAGTGCCCCTTTGTGCCGCAAGACTTGCAAATGGCAGTGCGGGCCGGGCAGCGCTGGCGGGGGTGCTTCTGCTGGCTGCAGAAGTAACATCGGGGACCCCCGAGGTGCGCGGGTTGGCATGTGGCGCAGGCGTACTGGCTGGGTAAAGCCCTGGCTGGGGCGGTCGTCTGTGTGGTCCACAAGGGATAGGAGGGGTGGGCCGCGCGGCTGGAGGGGTAGGCCTGAGTATTACGTGAGGCGACCGTCATGGAGAGTGCTAGTTTTTTAGCCTCAGCTAGGTCGAGCGTGGCCCCTTCTAGTAGTCTTTGGCGTATGAGGTCCGGCCCAATCCCCGTTACAAACGCGTCGCGCATAAGAAGGTTGGAATGTTCGGTGGCCGTAATGGCCTGACAGTCACAGTCCCGGGTGAGTGGAATTAGGGCCCCCCCGAAGTCTTCTATGGACTCACCAGGCAGTTGAGAGCGAGTGGCGAGTACGTGCCTGGCGTGTTTGTATTCTGTGCATAGTTCTCTTTGAGGAGCGCCATGGCGTCTGTGTAGTTCGGGGCATCCTGGATCAGCGGAAACACGCTGGAGCTCAACCTTGAGTACAGGATCTGTATCTTCTGAGCTTCCGTCGGAGGGGTGGTCGCTGAGTTGATATCAAGCAAGCTAGCCAGTGATTAAAGTCCTTTTTGGCGTCGCTTGATTGCGGATCCAGCTGTAGGTGACCTGGTTTGATTCGGAGGTCTATCTTTTAGAAAATCTTACTGCAATAAATTGATGCACGATCAATTGTACAAAGGCTAAGGTTGGATACAACTGTGGCTTTATTGCTATAAGATGTGTGTCCTCCCACAGCAGCTGCTAGCTGGAGGACACGCATATTTATGCAGCAAGCAGAGACTGCTAGCGAACCTGTAGTACAGGTCCTACCGTACATCACCTAATACAGGTGCAACAGTGGTTTACCACAATAGGTTGGAGAGCAACCTCTCCACCCTGTGCCCTAGTGTGGCTGTAGACCTGTTGGAATTCTTGACTCTTGAGAAGGTTAAGTTTGAACTGAGGGGAAGGATGGAGGGGTTCTACAATTCATGGGCATTATTCATTATGCACTTTCAAGAACTGGATAACCAAATATTAATTGGGGCGTGTGGGTGGGAGGGGAGGGGGGCTGTGTGTGTTAATGGCGACTATGGGTGATTCCTAATTCCTCTTTGTCATTTGTATGTGTGAACATGCGGGCTAATGTTTGGGGTTTGTTCGGAGGATGGGATCGTTGCTACTGACATGGGGATTGACATATTTGTTATTGATTATTGTTTATTGTTGATGGGTGTAAATTTGGGAGAAAATGTGAAAAAGGAGAATAAAACATATTAAAAAAGAAGACTATGGGTGCTGACAACATTGTCAGCATGGTGGCACCGTGGTTAGTACTGTTGCCATACAGCACCAGGGGCTCGGGTTCAATTCCGGCCTTGGGTGACGGTCTGTGTGGAGTTTAACTTTCTCTCCGTGTCTGCGTGCGTTTCCTCCGGGTGCTCCGGTTTCATCCCATAGTCCAAAGATGTGCAGGTTAGGTCGATTTGGCCATGTGAAATTGCCCCATAATATCCAAATATATGCAGGTTAGGTGTGGTTACGGGCGTAGGGGGGTAGTGGGCCTGTGTAAGGCCCTCTTTCAGAGGGTCGTGCAGACTTGATGGGCTACAATGGCCTCCTTCTACATTGTAGGAATTCTCTGTTTCTGCCAGCAGTGCATCCTTGCATACGGATTTCCCGGCAGCGTGGGGGTCAGTGGGAAATTCCATTGACAAGCAGCGGGAGTAGAGAATCTCTCCACCAGCATGGCATGGCACCATGAAATAAGTGGCTGGGGGACCGAAAATCCAGTCAGGTATTGAGGACTTCTGCTCTAGATCAAAGCTGTTCCAGTATAGCTACGCCATCTCCTGACAATGTGGAAAATTTCCCAGATATGACCTGACTACAAAAAGCAGGACAAATCCAAATCAGCCAATTATCTGTCTATTCCCGTGTCCTCTACATATCTTTGGGCGCTTTTGTTTAATTCTTGCCAATTGGGGGCATCTTCCTCATCTAAATTCTGGCTAAAAGTATACCTAAATCCATTCTGCACTGAGAGCAGTGACTGTAACTTCTTTATCTGTTGTCGGCATTTTGCATGGTCGACTGTACTCTGTCTCTGATCCTCCGTGGAGCACTCGCAAAGCTGCTTTTAAATCCGCGCATTGACTCGTTAACTGTGCTACCTGCTGTTCTGTCTCTTCTCTTACCAGGACTGCACGCTGTGTATCTTGGTAGGCTTTATCGTACCGGGTCTGAAAGCTGCTAAGGTGAATTAAACAAGATTGGTGTGCACTTTTCACATCAGCCATCTCCTTATCTTTAGCTGCTAACTGTTCCCGGAGTTGCTCGATTATCTTTTCGCTTTCGCTACTGTTTCCCTCATTCTTCTCTTCTTTCTCAACTAACTGCCTATGGAGTGTCTTCACACCCTCCTCTGTGCCTCACAACTGTGCCAAACAGGACACTACTGCCATCGGCTTTCGGACCTTTGCTACATTTTTCTTAATGACTCACTTAGATTGTCCCACCAAGTTTGTCCTATGCTTCCTGGACCTGATTCATCATTTGCACAAAAATTGGACCAAAGGGGCCATCCTTTCCCCTTTAAATACTTCCTCAACTCTTCCTCCCATATGGGGCATTGCTCTGCTCTGTTGGTCGCTGTGACCTCGGGTTCCTGTGGGTTCATGAAATGTTCCATTGCTTAGTGGCCATTGCTTCTAATATCTCTTTTACTCTACCTCTAATATCTCTTGCTCTACTTTTAACTTCTCTTTCCCTACCTTTAATTTGGGACAGGGGAATAAGGTGGTGAGTCGAACAGCGGGTATGGCCTAAGCTATTTTCCGGTTCACAATTCTCTCGATAGTTTTACACAATACTAGCGAGTTCACGTTACTTTCCCTGTTAGGCACTCATGCAGGTTAGTGCACACTTCCGAAATTCGGTTATTTGGTCGATATGGGGCTTGCACTTGTGGTTCTTTCTCTTTCACGCAATTGGATTTAAAGTTTATGGGTTCTCTCGGAGTGACAAAGTCACTTCTAATTGAGTCACGTCTGAGGTGCCAATAATGTTGCCCTTTTTAATAATGAGGTTCTATTCATAATATGATGGCATGTCCCAACAGCGTCGCCAATACTGTGGGTATTTCTATTTGTCTCGGTGAACCATGTCTTTCCCTTATATCGGTCAAACGACCACACAACCAGTTAGTCAGTTCAAAAGATGGTTTATTTACACACACAAGGATTACTTCGCCATGTAAACACAATATTTACTACGAGTTAAACTACACCTATCAGCTACAATAACCTATACTTAACTTCAGGGTGTCATGTGAGAGTACCTTTAAGAAATGGATCTGCTCATGTTACTGGAGTGATGTCAGAGTGTGGGTGGAGCTGAGCTCTACTTCTGCTTTTTAGTTTGAGAAAAAGCTTGGGTGTGTCTGTGTTTTTCAATGACCTGCATCTGAAGTTTGCCATCCAAAGACTATCTTAATCATTTGGTGAATTCAGAATTATAAATGTTTTCAGTATTGAATGTATACCCTGATGTGCTTCTGTTTAGAGGTCTGTTAAGTCTTTTGGATGTTAAAAGAACAGCATACAGATTACTTAGTGTTGTATTCTTTGGGGGGGTGTATTTGAATTAATGGTTGCTAAGATATTCACTGTTTTAGAAAGGTTAACTTGAGTTCATAGAATAAACACTGTTTTGTTTTTAAAAACACGTTTCCATTTCTGTTGTACCACACCTGTAGAGTGGGCCGTGTGGTCCCCATACCACAATCGATCAAAAGTTGTGGGTCAGGTGAACTCCATGATACACTTTGGGATTCTCTAAACCCTGAACTATAACAAGAGCGACCGGCGCTGTGCAGATGGATAAGGCCTTTATTTTGATCTCGCGTGGCTGATTCGAAGAAGTGGCTCTGTCTCTGCTGGGCTCACCCGTCAGGTAGCGATCATTGGTCTTGAACTTGGCTGGCTGATCGTTATTCTGCGATTGGTGTGGGCACAGGCCAATCCCAAAAGAGGCTGGCACTGTCCGGATTCAAAAGAGACGGAACACATGGCTGTGTCCCCTTTTATCCCTCTGGGATTTCATGCTCTTTGGGGCGGTCCTTAACCTTGAACCCAATAGTTCGAAGGGCTCTGATCACTGTCTTCGATTTAGGCCAATAAAGGGGCGGGTACCTTGGTAGCTGGGCGGGTCCTTAGTGGTCATTGACCTTGGCAGTTGGGCCCTCTGAGTAAAGGGAATGGCGCCAATCAGTCTGTGGCTGTACGGATTTTTTGATTGGGGTCCTATTGTTCTGGGGAACGGGCCATTAAAATGCAAATAAGTGGGGGTTTCAATCAGGTTTAGCTACCTGCGTTTAAAATACAAGAAGCTCTGTATCTGAGTCTTGGGTTGGCCATAATTCCCACGGTCCTTTGCAGGTGGCCATCTCAGATGGCTACACAACCATGTACAGGATGTACTGCAGCATCTCACAAACCCACAAGCACTATCACCTAGGAGGACAAGGGCAGGTACATCGGAACCACCACATTCAAGCTCCGCTCCAAGCCACACACCATGCTAACTTGGAACTACGCCATAGTTCCCTCACTGCCGCTGGTTCAAAATCCTCAATTCCCTTCCTAACAGTACTATGAGTGTACCTACACCACATGGACAGCAGTGGTTTAAGAAGGTGTTTCACCATCATTTTATCAAGTGCAATTCGGGATCGGCATCCCGTTAAAATAAATTAAGCAAAATACTTGCTCCTCTAATTCTGGCAACAGTGCAGCAAAGTAACAAGACCTTTGCCACTCCAAGCCTGTGCCAATCATGATGCCCGTCTAAACTAAAACCTTCTGCACTTCCAGGGTCCTCTTCTTATCCTATTCATCTATTTGTCAAGATGCCTCGTAAACATCGCTATCGTACCTGCATCTTGAGCATCCCTGATTTTAATTGCTTCAGCATTTTGGCCCTTCTGTTGCCTGGGAGTGAAGCTCTGGAATTCCCTCTCCAAACGTCTCTGCCTCTCTACCTTACCTTCCGCCATAAAAATTTTCCCTAAAATCCTCTGTCCAAATCATTGGTCATCGGACTAATATCTCATTATGTGTCTCAGTGTCGTACTTTCTTTCTTTTATAACATTCCCAGAAAGCACCTCGCTATGTTTTATTACATTAATATTGCAATATAAATATAAGTTGTTGTTGAAATACTCAGCAGGTCTAACAGAAGCCATGAAGAGAGGAACAGTTTATGATCTGGACTTTGCAGCCCTAGTGTTGGTGAAAGCTCAGTAGTTCACCGTTATTGAGGGCTGCAATGGCACAACTCCCAGGCAGCCCATATACGTTCAAATCTATATTGATAACTCCGCCAGAACCTGTCAGTCAGGAACTTGAGGTGATTGCCCAGAACATACACCACTATTTCTATTTTATTTATGGCTGCTCCTCTGCTCCCAGCAGGTGGAGATGTTGTCCAGAAGAACAGCCATCTACACCAACAGTAGTAAACATACTCACAGCTTCTCCGGCTTGGCCAGCTCCCATTCCTAATCGCTCCCCCTCCCCCCAAGACAACCTGTAGCTCCCCTGTCAACCCCAATTCCCTGCATCGCCCCTAGTTCACTATCATCACCCTTAGCCCATCCCTGCCACCAATGTAGGGAATTTCAATAAGGGTAGTTCAATTATAAACTAAAATAGGTATAATCACAAGCAAGACAAGAAACATTAATTAAAACATAGTAAGGATGACAGGGCGGGTGATGTGTTGCAGCTGTAGTATGTGGTGGACACCAGTGTGATCATAGGAACCATGTCTACAGAATGTGTCTGTAGCTTCAGGAACTTCACTTGGATTGGAGACACTACAATGCATCAAAGGGGGTGGATCATTACTTTTTTTTAATACATTCAAGTGTTTTGGGCTTCGCTGTCCAGTCCAGCATTCCTAGCCCATTCCTAATTTCCCATGAGAAGGTGGTGATGAGTTGCCTGTTTGAACCGCTGCATGTGGTGTAAGTACACTCACAGTGCTGTTATGGAGGGAGTTCCAGACTTTTGACAACGAGACAGTGAAGGAACATAGAACATAGAACATAGAACATAGAACGATACAGCGCAGTACAGGCCCTTCGGCCCTCGATGTTGCACCGACATGGAAAAAAAAAACTAAAGGCCATCTAACCTACACTATGCCCTTATCATCCATATGCTTATCCAATAAATTTTTAAATGCCCTCAATGTTGGCGAGTTCACTACTGTTGCAGGTAGGGCATTCCACGGCCTCACCACTCTTTGCGTAAAAAACCCACCTCTGACCTCTGTCCTATATCTATTACCCCTCAATTTAAGGCTATGTCCCCTCGTGCTAGTCACCTCCATCCGCGGGAGAAGGCTCTCGCTGTCCACCCTATCTAACCCTCTGATCATTTTGTATGCCTCTATTAAGTCACCTCTTAACCTTCTTCTCTCTAACGAAAACAACCTCAAGTCCATCAGCCTTTCCTCATAAGATTTTCCCTCCATACCAGGCAACATCCTGGTAAATCTCCTCTGCACCCGTTCCAAAGCTTCCACGTCCTTCCTATAATAATGAGGCGACCAGAACTGTACGCAATACTCCAAATGCGGCCGTACCAGAGTTTGGTACAGCTGCATCATGACCTCATGGCTCCGGAACTCAATCCCTCTACCAATAAAGGCCAACACACCATAGGCCTTCTTCACAACCCTATCAACCTGGGTGGCAACTTTCAGGGATCTATGTACATGGACACCGAGATCCCTCTGCTCATCCACACTACCAAGAATTTTACCATTAGCCAAATATTCCGCATTCCTGTTATTCTTTCCAAAGTGAATCACCTCACACTTCTCCACATTAAACTCCATTTGCCACCTCTCAGCCCAGCTCTGCAGCTTATCTATGTCCCTCTGTAACCTGCAACACCCTTCCGCACTGTCTACAACTCCACCGACTTTAGTGTCGTCTGCAAATTTACTCACCCATCCTTCTGCGCCCTCCTCTAGGTCATTTATAAAAATGACAAACAGCAATGGCCCCAGAACAGATCCTTGTGGTACGCCACTCGTAACTGAACTCCATTCTGAACATTTGCCATCAACTACCACTCTCTGTCTTCTTTCAACTAGCCAATTTCTGATCCACATCTCTAAATCACCCTCAATCCCCAGCCTCCGTATTTTCTGCAATAGCCGACCGTGGGGAACCTTATCAAACGCTTTACTGAAATCCATATACACCACATCAACTGCTTTACCCTCGTCTACCTGTTCAGTCACCTTCTCAAAGAACTCGATAAGGTTTGTGAGGCATGACCTACCCTTCACAAAACCATGCTGACTATCCCTAATCATATTATTCCTATCTAGATGATTATAAATCGTATCTTTTATAATCCTCTCCAAGACTTTACCCACCACAGACGTTAGGCTCACCGGCCTATAGTTACCGGGGTTATCTCTACTCCCCTTCTTGAACAAAGGGACCACATTTGCTATCCTCCAGTCCTCTGGCACTATTCCTGTAGCCAATGATGACCTAAAAATCAAAGCCAAAGGCTCAGCAATCTCTTCCCTGGCTTCCCAGAGAATCCTAGGATAAATCCCATCCGGCCCCGGGGACTTATCTATTTTCACCTTGTCCAGAATTGCCAACACTTCTTCCCTACGCACCTCAATGCCATCTATTCTAATAGCCTGGGTCTCAGCATTCTCCTCCTCAATATTATCTTTTTCTTGAGTGAATACTGACGAAAAGTATTCATTTAGTATCTCGCTTATCTCCTCAGCCTCCACACACAACTTCCCACCACTGTCCTTGACTGGCCCTACTCTTACCCTAGTCATTCTTTTATTCCTGACATACCTATAGAAAGCTTTTGGGTTTTCCTTGATCCTACCTGCCAAAGACTTCTCATGTCCCCTCCTTGCTCGTCTCAGCTCTCTCTTTAGATCCTTCCTCACTTCCTTGTAACTATCAAGCGCCCCAACTGAAACTTCACGCCTCATCTTCACATAGGCCTCCTTCTTCCTCTTAACAAGAGATTCCACTTCTTTGGTAAACCACGGTTCCCTCGCTCGACCCCTTCCTCCCTGCCTGACTGGTACGTACTTATCAAGAACATGCAATAGCTGTTCCTTGAACAAGCTCCACATATCCAGTGTGCCCAACCCTTGCAGCCTACTTCTCCAACCAACACATCCTAAGTCATGTCTAATGGCATCATAATTGCCCTTCCCCCAGCTATAACTCTTGCTCTGCGGGGTATACTTATCCCTTTCCATCACTAACGTAAAGGTCACCGAATTGTGGTCACTGTCTCCAAAGTGTTCACCTACCTCCAGATCTAACACCTGGCCTGGTTCATTACCCAAAACCAAATCCAAAGTGGCCTCACCTCTTGTTGGCCTGTCAACATATTGTGTCAGAAAACCCTCCTGCACACATTGTACAAAGAACGACCCATCCAATGTACTCGAACTATATCTTTTCCAGTCAATATTAGGAAAGTTAAAGTCTCCCATAACAACTACCCTGTTACTTTCGCTCTTTTCCAGAATCATCTTCGCCATCCTTTCCTCTACATCTCTAGAACTATTAGGTGGCCTATAGAAAACTCCCAACAGGGTGACCTCTCCTTTCCTGTTTCTAACCTCAGCCCATACTACCTCGGAAGAAGAGTCCCCATCTTGCATCCTTTCTACCACCGTAATACTGTCTTTGACTAGCAGCGCCACACCTCCCCCTCTTTTGCCCCCTTCTCTGACCTTACTAAAGCACCTAAACCCCGGAACCTGCAACAACCATTCCTGTCCCTGCTCTATCCATGTCTCTGAAATGGCCACAACATCGAAGTCCCAGGTACCAACCCATGCTGCCAGTTCCCCTACCTTATTTCGTATACTCCTGGCATTGAAATAGACACACTTCAAACCACAGACCTGAACAATGATATATATCCAAGTCTGGATGATGTGGAGATGCCGGCATTGGACTGGGGTGAGCACAGTAAGAAGTCTTACGACACCAGGTTAAAGTCCAACAGGTTTGTTTCAAACACTAGCTTTCGGAGCACTGCTC
Organism: Scyliorhinus canicula; assembly: GCF_902713615.1. NCBI lineage: Eukaryota > Metazoa > Chordata > Chondrichthyes > Carcharhiniformes > Scyliorhinidae > Scyliorhinus > Scyliorhinus canicula. The sequence continues at coordinate 185,012,966 of NC_052151.1, forward strand.
CTTCCTCAGGTGAATGAAGAGATATTTATGGATTCATGGATTCAAGTCTGGATGATGAGTGGCTTGGAGGGGAACCTCCAGGTGGTGGTGTTCCCTTGTGTCTGCTGCCCTTGTCCTTGTAGATGGTAGTGATCATGGATTTGGAAGGTGCTGTTGTCTAAGGAGCCTTGGTGAGTTCCGCAGTGCATCTTGTCGATGGTATACACTGTTATTATGTGTCAGTGATTGAGGGATTGTTTGTGGAAGGCATGTCAATCAAGCGGGCTGCTTAGTCCTGGATGATGTTGAGCTTTCTTTTTCTTTTTTAAAATAAATTTAGAGTACCCAATTCACTTTTCCAATTAAGGGGCAATTTAGCATGACCAATCCACCTACCCTGCACATCTTTGGGTTGAGGGGGCGAAACCCACACAAACACGGGGAGAATGTGCAAACTCCACACGGACAGTGACCCAGAGCCGGGATCGAACCTGGGACCTTGGCACCGTGAGGCAGCAGGGCTAACCCACTGCGCCTAATGCTGCCCTATGTTGAGCTTCTTAAGTGTTGTTGGAGATGCACTTATCCAGGCAAGGGGAGAATATTCCATCACACTCCTGACTTATGCCTTATGGACAGCCTTTAGGGTAGGAATGTCAAACTCATTTGATGTGGCGGGCCAGATTTGAGGACAGAGGTCTTAATGTGGGCCAAAAGTCTGTTCCGTGTAATTTTAAATCTCTGCATATATCCCAATTATCAGTAATTATGATAATGTAGCCTATGCTAGTAATTGTAGAACTGGAGGTAGGCTGGAAAGCTGGCTAGCTAAGTTTGTTCCGTGCAATTTGCGCTATTGAAATCCTGCACAATGTGGCCCATTGAAGTCCCTCATAATTTGTGCCATTGAAGTCCCGTGCAATAACCCTGGCTGCGTTGCATTTACCTAGTCTTGTCTCAGCGACAGAGGCAATAGCTACACCTACAGGATGAAAAGTGAGCTACAAGAGCCTTAAAGGGGATTATAAGGGTTTTAAGTGTGTGGTCCTCCAAAATACTGGCATGCCAGTGAAGTTCGTACAAAAACACCCTCCAAATTAATATTTTTTATTTCCATCATCACGCGGGCTGTATTGGACATTCCCGCAGATTGGATATGGCTCACATCAGACCTGGGTATTCAGGTCTTGTCGCATTTGAGCATGTGAGGAGTCGTGAATGGTGTTAAATGTTGTGAAGTCATCCGTGAACATCCCTACTTCTGACCATGTGATGGAAGGAAGGTCATTGCTGATGCAGCTGCAGGTGTTTTGGCCTAGGACAGTATCCTGAGTAACTCTATCCTACAGTGGGATCTGGGTGCCCTGGCACATAAATCACAAAAAATTAGTATTTATATGGCTGATCCAGTTGAGTTTCTGGTGAATGGTAACCTCCAGGGTGTTGATAGTTGGAGGTTCATTGATAATAATGGCATTGAATATCAAGGGGCGATGGTTAGATTCTCTCTTGGAGATTGTCATTGTCTGGCACTTGTGCATATATTATTTGTTTGTCAGTTTCAGCCTAGGTATTCGAAACCTGTTCTGCCAGGCTCCGATGGCCGCAGCCCCTCCGCCCCACCTCACTTCCGTTCACTGGCCGGCTTAAACCGGCCAGCGTGGAGGCCCCCGCCCGGGTCTCTTTCCCTCTTGCCCGGTTCCAGGAAAACCAAGAAATCCCCTTCAGCACACAAACCCTGTATACACACCCAAGCCCCAAAGAACCCTCATTGGAAGTGAAGTCCCATCTCTTCCCTTGTCCAAATATATACAACTTTGGTTTATTTAGCACATACACCAGCACGCAGTGAAAAAAATACAGTTACATGAGGCTACATCGGTACATGACCATTTCTTAATTCAGCCACAGTCCATCTGCCTTTGCAAACTCCTCCACTGCTTCCCCCGTCCCAAAATAAAAGTCCTTGGATTTTTAGGTCAACCTTGATGGACTATCAATTACCACAAAGATGAGAGTAGTGGAATAATCAAGGCTTTATTGAGCAAAGATGTTGTGCCTCCTGTAGCTGGAACCAGAATGGCTGCAGCACCGGCGAGCACACATTTATACGCCGCCTACTGGGCGGAGCCAGCAGGCAGGGATTTACCCATGTACCTCTATTATACGGGCCTTACCGTAATATATATAATACTACTAGTGGTGACTACCACGACCCTCAACTTAGCTGGGTATACTATGCCGCACTGCACCTTACTGACGTACAGTGCCTTCTTCACCCGGCTGAAGGCAGCCAGCTTCCTTGACAGCTCCACCGTAAAGTCCTGATATATGCGTATACCAGCTCCAGCCCACTGCACCACCCGCTTCTGATTTGCCCAGCACAGGACCTTCTCTTTCACACTGTACCTACGAAAACACAGCGTCACTACTTTTGGCGGCTCACTCTCCTTTGGTACAGGCCTCCACGACCGATGAGCCCTGTCCAGCTCATATCGGGAGGGGTCATCCCCCTCCCCCAATAGCTTTGCCAACATCATAGCAAAATACTCAGTCGGCCTTGGGCCTTCCACTCCTTTGGGCAGACCCATAATCCTCAGATTCTGTCGCCTGGATCTGTTTTCCAAGTCGTCCATTTTGGCTCGCAGACCCTTGTTGATCTCCAGCACCTTCCACATCTCCTTCCCCATCGAGGTAAGTTGATCGCTGTTCTGCGATAATGCCTCTTCCACTTCCTTCAGCGCCTCACCTTGCTCCCGCACCTCCGCCACTGCGCTCAATACTGCCGCCCTCACTGGGGCAATTGCCTCCTCCACCAGCACTTTCAATACCACCCCCATCTCCTTCCTCATCGCCTCCAAGTGTATTGTGAACTGCCTTTCGAGTTCCACGGCCATCACCTTAGTTATTTCTTCAGCTGTGGGCAATGCGGCCTCCCCTGGTCCCCCAGCCTCCACTTTCCTTGCTGTCCCCGCGGTGACCTTTCCACTCCCCGTCGGACTTTCAGCCACTTTTCTCACTGTGCCTTTTCCCTGCTTTTGCCGCCTTCGCTGCCCCTGGGACCGGGCGTTAAACCCCGAAAATGCCGTTCCCGAACGGGAGCCCTCCAATGTGCGGCTGCCTCCCACCTGCTGTCACCGGAAGTCCCTAGTTTGCAATATATTCATATTTAACTTGTGTACTTGTAAAATAGTCATCAAGTTGATATACTCTATAAATTTTTCAAGGCAAATTGAGAACTGCGAATAGAATATTTAAGACATCATCATGCTGCTGCATTTCAGAATGTTTATTTATAGGTGCCCTAACATCAGAACATTCATTTTTGATTTATTCTTGTTGCCACTGAATTTACATCAATTTATAATAAACAGAAATATTTGGGTTTATGTCGTGCACCTTGTGCTTTTTAAAAGCAGCATCCTCTGACCAGTACAAAGAAACAATGAAAGAATGAAGAATTAGTTGTGTAGGAGTTGTTTAAAAATGTCTTTCTGGTTGGTTACAGTCACAGCTTTATTGTTTTATTGTAGAGTTCTCATCATTTAGCTTTTAAATCCAATTTTTAGCATGTAATTCAGAAGAGGATTCATGATAAAAATATTTAAATATACTTAATTGTTCAGTTCCTTCTAAAAATGTTCATTTTCATCTCATTTAAACATACTCTTCCTGATCAATGAAATTCTGTGGAAGTGGGATGCGTCGTGGCTGAGGGTGTTGATTTTCAGTGTTAGGAACTGGTGCGCTGGAAACACCATTCCAGCCACATCCTGCTGCGATACACACACCTGGAGGCCCCCTGTGTCCTTGGTATCCTCTTAAGCCTGGTTGCCCTGTGTGACCTCGCGGACCTTGTTGCCCTGGTTGTCCAGGTATGCTTGATCCAGGCTTTCCGTGCTCACCTACATGGAGAGAACAATTTTTTTTTAGAAAAGGCACAACCGCTAGTAATATGCATAGGAACTAATCTAAAATACACCTTACCTCTTGAGCCTTGTGCTCCTATAAATCCAGGGAGCCCAACACCCGGAGAACCTTGATCACCTGTGTCTCCATGTTCTCCTGAAATAAGAAATGCAGCATTACTGTGAAACACTTTGCAGGAATTATTTTGCCAAAAACACTTTTGTCAATACGGCTGACAAACAGCAGACATCTTTCTTGTTCTTATAATATCGTAAATAGTCCAGCGCTTTTACCGAACAAGTGAGTAAACGATACTCGGGTGCAAAATTTAATCACCTGGCGTTACACAGACTTCATGGTTGTGGGTGGTGATGCTGAGCTACTCCCATGAAGTGCTATATACAGGTGTGTCTCGTGTAAGGTCAAGATGGCACAGATGAGCTGATGCAACACCGCAATAGTAACATTTGTCAACAAATATGTCGGGTATGCCTTCCTTAGTCACTCCTCAGACAACAAGCATTAACAGCAAGCTGGGATCGGTGCTAGGGCTATTTAAAAGGCCATTCAACAAGTTGCAACCGAGGTGCTTTTGACTTATTTCTGCTCAGGCAAAGTTGGTGGAAACACGACTGATTAATTTCTGGAGGAGTGTGAAGGTTTCTGTTGCCCACAGAAATAATTACTTTGCCATTGATAAGAACAGGAATGGTAGTTGCAGTGCTATTTTCTCTGTAGTTTCAACTGGACAGGTAGTGAAAGAGGAAGAGAAGGAAAGTATTCTTTGAAGGCCTTAGCTTTGAAGAGCACAACTCCCAGCCTGAATTGAACCAAGAGTAGTGCCTAAGGAGGCTTCACTTTACTCAGGAGGGAGCTGTATCACCTCCTTCATAAAGACTAGGGAATCAAACCAGGTTGAGGATGACCCCAACCCCAACCCCCACCCCAGTTCCAGTGAAGATCATCGTCACCCTTTTATTTGTAATCAGTTCCTTCCAGACAACAGCTAATGATGTTAGCAACGTCTCACAGTTTTCCATCTATTAAAATAGTCTGTAGGTGACAGAGCCATTGATTAGTAGAAAAGGGAATGTCATATTCTCTCATTGTTGATCAAAAATCTAACTCAGCCTTGAGTATATTCAATGACCCAGCCTCTACTGCTCTCTGGTGAAGAGAGCGCCAAAGTTAAACAATGTTCCGGAAAAAAAAAATCCTCCTCACCATCTTAAATGGAGATGCTTTACTTTTAAACTATGACTCTTCCCCCCCCCCCCCCCCAAGTTCTGTACTTCCTCACAAGAGGAAACATCTTCTCAACATCTAGCCAGTCTCTTTAGAATCTTATACATTTCATGTTCCACACCAGAACACTGGTGTGGTTCAGTGCACTTCTGCTATCACACTATACAAAGTCAGAGGGTTTTCAACAAGAGCCACGGACCTATACATGAAGCAAAATATTGGTCTGCTAAAGCAGAGATTTCACTTTCCTTGCCACTCAAGAGAAATCTCTGCAATACATGCCTGAGAAAGTCTCTACATTCATGGTAGAATGCTGCTTCCTCCATGAAGGGAACTGCTTAAGGAGAAGAGAAAGGCGGATATAGGGCCGGAAATTCTGGATCTGAAATCCAACTGCTGATTCAGTTCTAGGTCTCAAGTGTGCATCACTGACACAACATAATTTCCAAATAGAAATAGCCAGATCGGCAGGGGGTTTGACGATTAATTGGATTGAAAGAAGTCTAGAAAGGGTACACAGTAACTGAGGGTCCTTTGAAAAGGTGACTGAAAGCCAAGACTCTGCCTTCCGTTGACAATAGAGGTGGCTACCTCGGGACAAGAACAGAATTGGGCCAGCGCAGCCGGGCCAGGTGACACAGAAAGCCCACAGATTTTCTGATGCCTCCTTGGTTGTGGCTGAGAGGCAGCATATTTCATTCCTGACCAGAAAAACAGAAAAATCAGGAGACAAGAAGGGCCTGATGGAGGTAGTGGAGCAATCGCAGTGTGATCAGAAGGACAAAGATCCAGAACGGGATTCTCCATTCTGCTAGCCGTGTTTCCCTGCACGGCGTGCCCCTGCCAGCAGTGAGATTCTCTGTCTCCCATTGTGGCCACCCCATGGTGTCGGGAAACCGTGGGCGTGGTTGTACAGCTGCCGAACCGGAGGATCCTGCCAATGGAGAAATCAGTGTCCAGTGTTTCGTTTCAATGATTTCACAAGGTCTGGGAAGATGAGTGAGTGGTTAGCAGCACCTGGGAGACAGGCCTCTAACACAGTACACAGCAGCACTCACATGAGTTCAGGAAAATGCGTGTCCACAGTGCTCCATAACATTAAAGAACAAGTGCTCCACCGTGTTCAGCCAACATCACGTGCGGTAAAAACAAGAAAGGGGCACCATTAATGTTCACAATACCTGAAGTCATGCCGCGCAGCTTAAAAAGGGTAGTCCATTCTGACATATCACCTTCATCCTACAGGAGACAGGTGCACACATAGCTGGAAGATGACATGGGCAGGAGGTGGAGTGCCATACTTGGACAAACTCATACCCATTGAAGAGGCAGTGCTGAACATAAGGCGGGTGTCCTTGTGACAGGCCTCGGTGATGTCAAGGCTGGAAGCTGGGAAAAGTTGGGTGATTAGATAGCACTATCCTCAAGTGAAGGACATAGAGGAGACTGCTGCCCAATGTGCATTGTGGCTTATTGACTGCAGTCATCTATTGGCTTGGTTGTGCTGATATACTTACTGAGTAGCCTGATTGGCCATGCTAAATTGCCTCTTAGTGTCCAAAGGTTTGGTGGGGTTATTGGGATAGGGCAGGGGAGTGGGCCTAGTTAGGATGTGCTTTCAGAGGGTCAGTGCAGACTTGATGGGCCGAATGGCCTCCTTCTGCACTGTATGGATTCTATGTCTATGCAGTGTAAGTGATGTCATAGCTCAGAGATTTGAACATCAAGAGATCCTATGGAAAGTGGCCAATCTCTTGGAGAGCCATATACAGTATTACTTTTGATTGTAGAAGCACTGTGTGGACATGCACAGAAACAGTGAGAATCTCAGCATCTCCTATGGTGCAAATGCCAACTGCATGTCAAGCGATGGGCAGGTCTGGCAATTGACGGCACTGTGAAGGAGCTGAGGCATTTGCAGAGGCTGACAATGGGGTGTGCCTCAGGGGTGCTGTTGATATTACTCACCTCCACAGCCTCTAACTCAGTAATAATCTCTGCTGCATGGCCTTGTTGGGGAGGCTGCCCCTGTAGGCTCAGTAGCCTGTAGAGGAGACCCCATGGGTAGGTTCAGAACAAGGATGGAAACCATGGGCATCTCAGCTGGATACCGGTACAATGGAGCAAGCTGCCTCATCTTAAATCACAGGGAAGCACTGTGTAGGAGCAGGCATCAACCAAGGTGCCCCGCTGTTAATTTCTGTGTCATTTGGGAGATGTTTACTCTGTATTTTGCCATTGATTTGTGCAGTTATAAAAATATTGTTTTATGGTATGTGCTCAGACTTCTGTGTACTCATGGATTGTGGACGGGGCGATGCCAGCGATGGGAGATGGGGTTAGGATGGGGTGGTGTCAGTGGATTTGTTGTGGATGCTTAGTCTGTGAACTGGGGTGATGATGATGGTCAGAGACTCCATGGTTGTGGGTCTATCCAGAAACGTACACTGAAAAGCTGCCTCGGTAGTTCAAATTCAGATTGGGAGTCATGTGATATTCACCTGGGAGTTACTCAAGTGAAGCGCTGACAAATCAGTGTGACCTTTGCAGCCACAGATGGAGTTAATTTAATTAAGATATTTTTTAGCTACATTATTAATCAACATACACCAGTAAATAAGCTCAGAATCAAAAACTGTAATAGCTTCTGGTTTAACTCTGAGCATACTTCAACCAAAGAATTGAGCCTAGTGGATGTCAAAGGTTACTATGATCCAGATAGACTGGCTTTCCTTCAGGCAAATTAGAAATACATGTACTCGGGTTATAAGAAAGGCAAAAGCAGATTATTATAGACACCAATTTACTACTTTGGGATGTAATCCCAAAAGATTTTGGCAATCTGTGAAATGTTTAGAGAATAAATCCTCCTCATCTTACTTCTCGAAGTTTTGACAATATTATAGTTACAGATAAAATGTGTATGATGGACCTGTTCAATTCTCATTTTATTACAGCAGGGCAGGCATTTGACATGGCTATAGCTAATAATAGAGCTCGTTGTTTTCCCCAATGTTCATCAATACCAACTGTGCCTCTTGTCCTCACAGTTTTTCCTTGCACCTGTCACTTTACCAGAGGTGTTAGAAGAACTACTCAACTTGGACCCTAATAAGGCAGCTGGTACTGATGACCCTTTTTTGTCAGAACAACAGTTTGTGCAATTTCTGCCCCTCTAAGTCACTTATTTCTATCTCTATTCAAACAGCAGAAATTCCTTCAGCACGGACGTTCCCCACTGTCCTATTATCTTTTTAAAGGGGGTAATAGTTTAGATCCAAACTGTTACAGACTAATTTCTGTTTTACCCTGCCTTTCTAATGTTATGGGAAGGATTGTCTAGAAGCAGATAGCTTCTTTCTAAAGTTATGGAAAGGATTGTCTAGAAGCAGCTAGCGTCTTCTTTAGAATACTAACACTTTGTCGGATACGCAGGCTGGTTTTCACTCGGGACACAGATGCATTACAGCTGCATTGAAACGTTTAATTATATAACTGCCTTAGATACTTCTGATGGCAGCCATGGAGTGAGTGGTCACATATAGGACAGCTTCTGAAACGGGAAACATTTTTTTAAAAAAAATTTAGATTACCCAATTATTTTTTCCAATTAAGGGTCAATTTAGTGTGGCCAATCCACCTACTCTGCACATTTTTGGGTTGTGGGGGCGAAACCCACGCAAACACTGGGAGAATGTGCAAACTCCACACGGACAGTGACCCAGAGCCGGGATCGAACCTGGGACCTCAGCGCGTGAGGCAGCTGTGCTAACCACTAGGCCATCGTGCTGCCCAACGGGAAACATTTTGATGGAAAAGTGCAGTTGAAGGTGTGGAGGAGAAGTTCTCCTCGGGAGTGGCATGTCTGCTGGTTACCAGACCCGGCAGAAGGTGAAAGACCTGGCCAAGAAGCTGGAAGAGAACTGTGGTGCAGCAGTAATTGGAAAAATGGCAGAGTAGGAAGGGTCGGCGCAGGTTGAAGAACCCCAGATGCAACAGTTGATGGATTTTATTAGAGAGGTGTTTCGTCAACAAAGATGTGGGCAGTACGGCAGCACAGTGGGTAGCACTGTTCCTTAACAGCTCCAGGGTTCCATGTTCAGTTCTCAGCTTGGGTCACTGTCTGTGCGGAGTCTGCACGTTCTACCCGTGTCTGCGTGGGTTTCCTCCGGGTGCACTGGTTTTCTCCCATAAGTCCTGAAAGACGTGCTGTTACGTAATTTGGACAGTCTGAATTCTCCCTCTGGGTACTCAAACAGGCGCCAAAATATGGAGACTAGGAGATTTTCACAGAAACTTCATTGCAGTGTTAATGTAAGCCTACTTGTGACAATAAAGATTCTTTAAAAAAGAAAGGCAATTCATGAGGACCGAGGAAGGGGCGGTTGCACCCCTGAAAGATTTGATGGAAAGAATCGAGACGTTTTTAGAGACACAGGGGTCGAGAGTGTAATGTCGGGACTTCCGGTTGCGGCTATGACCAGCTAAGTCGCACGTTTGGCTGCTCCTGCTACAAAGGTGTTTTCGGGCCGATTGGAGGGCCCCAACGGTGCTGTAAGGACAAATCCCGGTGGGGGAAGGCTCCCTGAAGAGAACCAGACCAACTTTATGGTCGGTACCCGGAGTGGGGTGGTAAAGAAAGCAACAGCAGCTCCCAAAAAAAAGCGGGGGAAGAAGACCAAAATGGCGGCCGGTGGCGCACCCGAGGAATGGAGGAAATGGGCGGAGGAGCAGCAGGCCGCTCTCCTGCGCTTCTTTACGGAGCTGAAAATGGAGCTCTTGGAGTCAATGAATGCGACGACCACCAGGCTGATGGGAGCCCAGGCGACCCAAGAGGCGTCGATTCGGGAGCTGCAACAGGAGATGACTGTGAGGGAGGAGGAGGCCACGGTCCTCGTGGGAAAGGTAGAGGTGCACGAGGCACTCCACCTGAAATGGCAGAGCCGTTTTGAGGAGCTGGATACCCGAATGAGGCGGAAGAACCTGAGGATCTTGGGCCTGGCAGAAGGCCTGGAGGGGTCAGACCTCCCGGGATATGTAGCAGAAATGCTGAGCTCCCTGATGGGGGCAGGGGCCGTCCCTTCGCCCCTGGAGCTGGAAGAGGCCTACAGGGTCATGGCTAGGAGGCCAAGAGCAAATGAGCCCCCGAGGGCGGTGCTGGTGCGGTTCCAGCGACTCAGCGATCGTGAGAGAGTGCTGGAGTGGGCCAAGAGGGAAAGGAGCAGCAAGTGGGAGAATTCGACGGTGAGGGTCTACCAGGACTGGAGTGCGGAGGTGGCAAAGCGGCGGGCCCGGTACAACCGGACGAAGGCGGTGCTACATGCAAAACGGATCAGGTTCGGAATGCTGCAGCCAGCGCGCTTGTGGGTCACCTACAGGAACCAACACCACTATTTTGAGTCCCCAGAGGAGGCGTGGGCCTTTGTACAGGAAGAGAAACTGGACTCGAATTAGACCCAGGGGATACTTGGCGGCCGTAGCCGCTCGGGTACTTTCAGCTGAATTCTTTGTTTGGATTTTGAACTCTTGCTGTGGTTTTTCTTCTGATGTTTTTTCCCCCTTTGCCAACTTCCCTTAGTTATTGTTATTGTGGTTATTCATGGTTATTTATGGTTATTTATGCTGTTTGGTAGAGGGCGACTGTTAAGTACATTGTTATTTGTTATTTATCTGTTATTTATAATGTTAAGTTGGGGAGGTGGGACGGGGGGGGAGAGCAGATCGGGGATATGGGCTCCTAGGGGGGGTTCTTTTACAGGCATGGACGGGGACGGGGGTGGAACTGAAGATGGTGGGGTGGGGTGTGGCAGGGCGAAAGCGCGGGCTTTCCTCTGTTTTCCCGCGCGCGGGGCAGAGGAGGGGGGGAGGGGAGGAGTGCGGGGCGTGGCTAGCAATGGCGACCTTTCCCGCGCTGGAGCGGGGCCAGGGAGGAGTGGCAAGGGGGGGGAGGCCCCCCCCCGAGCCGGGGGGAGTCGGAGTGTGGCAGGAGCAGCCGGGTCAGCGTGAACCAGCTGACTTACGGGAGTACGATGGAGGGTACATCGCGGCTAGGAGGGGTCCTAGCCTGGGGGGGGGGGAGGGGGGTTAGGGAGGGACACCGGGTTGCTGCTGAAAAGACCAGAAACGGGAAGTGGAGGACTGGAGAGGTGGGGGGAGGGGGACATCGTCATGGGGAGCGGGTCAGAAGGGGAGGGTCGACCCGGGGCGAGCAGGGAACAGGACATGGCTAATCGGCAGGGGAAGGGGGCGGGTCGTCCCGCGACCCGGCTGATCACTTGGAACGTGAGGGGGTTGAATGGGCCGGTCAAGAGATCAAGGGTATTCTCACACCTGAAGGGACTGAAGGCTGATGTAGCAATGTTACAGGAGACCCATTTGAAGGTAGTGGACCAGGTTCGCCTGAGAAGGGGGTGGGTGGGACAGGTGTTCCACTCTGGATTGGACGCAAAGAACCGGGGGGTGGCGATTCTGGTGGGAAAGAGGGTGTCGTTCGTGGCGGAGGAGGTGGTGGCGGATAAGGAGGGTAGGTATGTGATGGTGAAGGGTAAGCTGCAGGGGGAGAAAGTGGTGATGGTCAACGTATATGCCCCGAACTGGGATGACGCGGGTTTTATGAGGCGCCTATTGGGCCTCATTCCGGGACTGGAGGCAGGGGGCTTGATCATGGGGGGGGGACTTTAACACAGTGCTGGACCCCGGGCTAGACAGATCGAGCTCAAGGACCAGTAGGAGGCCGGCAGCGGCAGAAGTGCTGAGGGGGTACATGGAGCAGATGGGAGGAGTAGACCCATGGAGGTTTGGTAGGCCGAGGGCGAGGGAGTACTCCTTTTTCTCCCACGTCCATAGAGTGTACTCCAGAATCGATTTCTTCGTGTTGAGCAGGGGGCTGATCCCGAGGGTACGGGAAGCTGAGTACTCGGCCATTGCGATCTCTGATCATGCACCGCATTGGGTGGATGTGGAAATGGGGGAGGCGCGGGACCAGCGCCCGCTGTGGCGGCTGGATGTGGGGCTGTTAGCGGACGACGAGGTGTGTAAAAGGGTCCGGAAGAGCATTGAGAGCTATCTGGACTTGAATGACACGGGTGAGGTGCAGGTGGGGATGGTCTGGGAGGCCCTGAAGGCAGTGATCAGGGGAGAGCTGATCTCCATAAGGGCGCACAGAGAAAGAAAGGAGAGGCAGGAGAGGGAGAGGCTGGTGGGGGAGCTATTGGAAGTGGATAGGAGATATGCGGAGGCACCAGAGGAGGGGCTGCTGGGAGAACGGCGCAGCCTGCAGGTCAAGTTCGACCTGCTGACCACCAGGAAGGCAGAGACGCAGTGGAGAAGGGCACAGGGCGCGGTCTATGAGTATGGGGAAAAGGCGAGCAGGATGCTGGCACACCAGCTTCGCAAACGAGATGCGGCTAGGGAGATTGGGGGAGTGAAGGAGAGGGGCGGGAAGGTAGTGCAGAAGGGGCAAGAAGTGAACGGGGTCTTCAGGGATTTTTACAAGGAGTTGTATCGGTCTGAGCCGCCGACGAGGAGAGGGGGAATGGAGGACTTCCTAAACAAATTGAGGTTCCCAAGGGTCCAGGAGGGGCTGGTAGAAGGGCTGGGGGCGCCAATAGGGCTAGAGGAGCTAGTCAAGGGAATAGGTCAGATGCAAGCGGGGAAGGCGCCGGGGCCAGATGGGTTCCCGGTGGAATTCTATAAGAAAAATGTGGACTTGGTGGGACCGGTACTGGTACGAGCCTTTAATGAGGCGCGAGAGGGGGGGGTTCTGCCCCCGACAATGTCGCAGGCTCTGATCTCCCTGATATTGAAGCGGGATAAAGACCCCGTGCAGTGCGGGTCCTACAGGCCTATCTCGCTTCTGAACGTGGATGCCAAGTTGCTGGCAAAGATCCTGGCAGCTAGAATAGAGGATTGTGTGCCAGGGGTAATCCATGAGGACCAGACGGGGTTCGTGAAGGGGCGGCAGCTCAACACGAACGTGCGGAGATTGCTGAATGTAATTATGATGCCGGCAGTGGAGGGGGAGGCTGAGATAGTGGTAGCGCTGGACGCGGAGAAGGCATTCGATAGGGTGGAGTGGGAGTACCTGTGGGAGACGTTGGAACGGTTTGGGTTTGGGGAAGGGTTTATTAAGTGGGTGAAGTTGCTCTACTCGGCCCCGACGGCGAGTGTAGTGACAAACGGGAGGAGGTCGGAGTATTTCGGGCTCCACCGAGGGACCAGGCAGGGATGTCCCCTATCCCCCCTACTTTTCGCACTGGCGATTGAACCGTTGGCGATGGCACTGAGGGGTTCAGGGGGGTGGAGAGGACTGACTAGGGGAGGGGAGGAACATCGAGTATCGCTGTATGCGGATGATCTACTGCTGTACGTGGCAGACCCAGAAGGGGGAATGCCGGAGATAATGGAACTATTAGCAGAGTTTGGGGACTTTTCGGGGTACAAACTAAATTTGGGCAAAAGCGAGGTTTTTGTGATACACCCGGGGGACCAGGGAGAGGGTATTGGGAGACTCCCCTTCAAGCGAGCAGGAAAGAGCTTTAGGTACTTAGGGGTGCAGGTGGCAAGGAACTGGGGGACCCTCCACAAGTTGAACTTTTCCAGGCTGGTGGAACAGATGCAGGAGGAATTTAAGAGGTGGGACATGGTACCGTTGTCGCTGGCGGGGAGGGTGCAGTCAATCAAAATGACGGTCCTCCCAAGGTTCTTGTTTTTATTTCAGTGCTTGCCCATCTTCCTCCCTAGGGGCTTCTTCAAAAAGGTGACGAGTAGCATCATGAGCTACGTGTGGGCGCATGGCACCCCAAGGGTGAGGAGGGTCTTTTTGGAGCGGAGTAGGGACAGTGGAGGGCTGGCACTGCCCAATCTCTCGGGGTACTACTGGGCGGCAAATGTGTCAATGGTGCGCAAGTGGATGATGGAAGGGGAGGGGGCAGCTTGGAAACGAATGGAGAGGGCGTCCTGTGGCAACACAAGCCTGGGGGCCCTAGTAACGGCACCTTGGCCGCTCCCCCCCACGAGGTACACCACGAGCCCGGTGGTGGCGGCCACCCTCAAGATATGGGGGCAGTGGAGGCGACATAGGGGGGAAATGGGAGGTCTGTTGGCGGCGCCAATAAGAGGGAACCATAGATTCATCCCGGGGAACATCGACGGGGGATTTCAGAGCTGGTACAGGGTGGGCATACGGCAGCTGAAGGACCTGTTTATAGAGGGGAGGTTTGCGAGCCTGGGAGGGCTGGAGGAGAAGTTTGAGCTCCCCCCGGGAAACATGTTCAGATATTTACAAGTGAAGGCATTTGCTAGGCGGCAGGTGGAGGGGTTTCCCCTGCTCCCCAGTAAGGGGGCGAGTGATAGGGTGCTCTCGGGGGTCTGGGTCGGAGGGGGGAAGATATCAGACATCTACAAGATAATGCAGGAAGCGGAAGCAGCATCAGGGGAGGAGCTGAAAGCCAAGTGGGAAGGGGAGCTGGGAGAGCGGATAGAAGACGGGACGTGGGCGGACGCACTGGAGAAGGTCAACTCTTCCTCCTCGTGTGCGAGACTGAGCCTCATTCAATTTAAGGTGCTGCATAGAGCTCACATGACGGGGACAAGGATGAGCCGGTTCTTTGGGGGTGAGGACAGGTGTGTCAGATGTCTGGGAAGCCCAGCGAACCATGTGCATATGTTCTGGGCATGTCCGGTGCTGGAAAGGTTCTGGAAGGGGGTGGCAAGGACGGTGTCGAAGGTGGTGGGGTCCAGGGTCAAACCAGGATGGGGGCTTGCGATCTTTGGGGTCGGGGTAGAACCGGGGGTACAGGAGGCTAGGGAGGCCGGAATACTGGCCTTTGCGTCCCTAGTGGCTCGACGAAGGATATTAATTCAATGGAAGGACGCGAGGCCTCCAAGCGTTGAAACTTGGATTAACGATATGGCTAGCTATATTCAGCTAGAAAGGATCAAATTTGCCCTGAGAGGGTCGGTACAGGGATTCGCCAGGCGGTGGCAACCTTTCCTTGACTTTTTAGATCAGAGATAGACGTTCGGGGTCGTGGCAGCAGCAACCCGGGAGGGGGGGGGGGGGGGGGGGGGGAGGGAGGGGGGGGGGGAGGGGAGGGGGGGGGGGAGGGGAGGGGGGGCAGCAAGGGTCGTGGGGGGACATGCACGACTGTAACGCGGGCAAGTCTGCTCGCTGCTCATGTCTGAAACTGTAGGCTGCCTTGTTTGTTAAGGTTGCCTGGGGGGGGGGGGGGGGAGGACTGGTGCGCGCGAGAGGGCGGGCGAGGGAGGGACATTTGCCTAGAGGGATTGTGTTGTAAATAATTTAAAAATTAGTAGGGGTAAATGTTTGTATGGAAAAACTCTTTCAATAAAAATTATTTAAAAAAAAAAGAGAGTGTAATGTCGGACCACAGTGATCGGGTGGTGGCACTGGAGGAGGTGTAGGGCTCCTGGGGGACCTTTGCAAGTTGTTAAGAGCAAAGGTAGAAGAACAGGAGAACAGGCTAGAAGGCAGAACCTGCCTATCGTTGGCTTGCTTGAGGGTGTGGAAGGCACGAATGCCACGAGATATGTCTCGAGGATACTGGCAGGCATGGAAGTGGAAGGGGTGCTGGACAAGACCCCAGAGGTGGTCTCTAAGGCAGAAGCCAAGAGCATGGGAGTCACTGCGGGCAGTGATCGTTAGGCTCCAGAAGTTTGTGGAGAAGAAAAGATCCTGCAGTGGGCCAGGGAGAAACAAAACTATGAATGGCAAAAAGATGTGCTGTGATCAACTGGGCCAAGGTGGTACTTTATAGACGTCAGATTAGGTTTGAGGTGCTGTACCTGGTGAAACTGTGTGTTACTTTCAATGGCAGGAAGTATTATTTTGAAACCCCAGAGATAGCCAACGACTTTTAAAAAGGAGAAGAAGGTGTGGTCAGGGGCGGATAATGGGGCCATCTTGAATGGGCCTGGTAGAGGGTGAAATTCAAGGGGACAGTCGGTAGAGGAGGATGGTAGTCAGTAGAGGGGCATGGAGGCGCAAGCCTCCAGTCAGGCTTATAACATCGAACGTGCGGGGCTCAATGGGCTGGTGAAGAGATCTCTGGTCTCTGCACACTTAAGGAGTCTGAAGGCAGGGTTGGTCTTTCTGCAGGAAACGCACGTCCACATGAGGGGCCAGATCAGGTTGAGAAAGGTTCAAGTGGTGAAAACGAATGCCCTGCCAAGGTTCTTATTTATATTTCAGACCCTCCTGATTTTTATTCCAAAGGCCTTTTTTCAGAAGTTGGATACAGTCATTTGGGAGTTTGCATGGATACAGTCATTTGGGAGTTTGTATGGGTGGGGGAAGTGCCAGAAGTGAAGAGGGCCCTGTTGCAGAGGCAGAAAGGAGTTGGGCGTTACCGAACTTGTTGCATTACTATTAGGCAGCGAATGTGGAGAAAGTGAGGCATGGTGGGAAAGAGAGGGGGTAGAATGGATTAGGATGGAGGAAGAGTCTTGTAGGGGGTCCAGCCTGAGGGCCATGCTGACGGCGGCACTACCGCTGACAACGATGAGATATACGGAGAGCCTGATTAAATAGTCAACAGTTAGGGTGTGGGACCATCTGAGGAGACATTGTAGGATAGAGGGGATGTTGATGTTAACGCCGCTATGTGAATCCCATTTTTATATAAGCGAATGTTAGAGTCAAGTGACCTCGGACTGACTGGAGAGCTGAAAGTGAGAGATTGCTTGTGCATGTTAACACTGTTATTCATCTGTTGTTTTGTATATAGTTGACCCACAGTTAATTTTAATAAGTCATTTATAGCTTCAGCTATAACTGTTCTTGTAATATGAATCGGGCCATTTGACAAGAATATTACAAGAACCACAGGTTTAAGCCGGGGGAGATTGACGGTATGTACAGAAAGTGGAGAGAGGTGGGGCTATTGAGTTCAAGGGATTTGTATCTGGAAGAGAGGTTCACAAGCATCGAGGGGCTGATGGAGAGAGTAGAGCTCCCTAGGGAAAGTGAATTTAGGTATTTACAAGTAAGGGATTTTTCACAGAAGGTGTGGAATGGGTTTCCCAAGTTACCGGAATATGCTCTTTTGGAACAGTTACTGCTTCCAGTCATGGAAGGAGAGGGTAGGATTAGGGACATACATGGCTGGGAGAGCAGGGGGGTCTGCAGGTGGTGAGATTCAAGGAGTTAGGAGGGGAGATAGGTTGCGGAGTGAGGCACTGTGGGGTGAATTTGATCTCCTCATCTGCGAGGATAAGTTAGATACAGTTTAAGGTGGTACACAGGGTGCACATGACTCGGGCAAGAATGAGTGGGTTCTTCCAGGGAGTGGTAGACGAGTGCAAGAAGTGTGGGTGAAGACTAGTGAACCACGCGCATATGTTCTGGGGCTGTGAGAAGCTAGAGAGGTACTGGGTGGGAGTGTTTGGGATGCAAGCAAATATTGTGGAAGTGGAGGTTGAACTGAGGGGTTCAGCAGAGGGCTTTGAGACATGGTGGGGACTGTTCATGGCCACGTTTGAGGAGCTGTTCATCACGGTGGAGGGGGGCACAGCTGAAAAAGGGGAAAAAGTTGTACAGACTGTAAAACTGAGTTGGAGAGTGTTCCCTGGATTATTTATGTTTTATAACTTGTTGAATAAGTTTAGAATAAAATACATTTTTTTTTAAATAGCCACCTCAGACAAGTAACAAACTTGTGCTGCTATTTTTATTGATCTAGCTAAGGCATTTGACACTGTTGATCATTCTATTCTTATGAAAAGATTGAGTGACATTGGTTTTAGTAAGGATTGTCTTGCTCAGTTCACTAACTACCTTTCCAATTGTATTCAATGTGCTAAATCAGACAGATGTGTTTCTGGTCCTCTTACAATTAAAAAGGGTGCCCCATGGTTCTTTTAAATTGTATTATATTCTAGGCCCTTATATTTTACAATACGGTTAAAGCAGCAGGAAGCTTGATGCACAATCTTGTATCCTGTAGGTTCATCCATTCCTCCAGTTGGCGCAATTTGCAATTCCGATTCATTTAATGTGCAACAGACATTTTTTTGGGTCTTCACTTTGTGTTGAATATGACTAAAGCCAAGTTTACATTGCTTTATAGGAAAAAGTCTTACTCTACACGTGATCACAAAATTTCAATGCCTGAACTTGAGCAAGTTTCCACTTACAAATATCTCAGAATCTGGTTGGGCTGTGCTTTGACTTTTATTTCCCACATTGCCATTTTACAAGCCGAGGTTACATCTAGACTGGTTTTCTGTATCACAATAAGTTTGCTTTACTCACAAAACCAGATACACCATAGTTCAGATATCTACCCTGCCTGTTTTTGATTACGGTGACCTCATTTATAAATACCCTACAAAACCTCTCTTGGTGGCAGCACGGTGGCACAGTGGTTAGCATTGCTGCCTACGGCGCTGAGGACCCGGGTTTGAATCTCGGCCCTGGGTCACTGTCCGTGTGGAGTTTGCACATTCTCCCCGTGTCTGCGTGGGTTTCACCCCCACAACCCAAAGATGTGCAGGACAGGTAGATTGGCCACTCTAAATTGCCCCTTAATTGGAAAAAATAATTGGGAACTCTAAATGTTTAAAAAAAACCTCTCTTGGTAAATTAGATGTTGTGTTTCACTCTGCAATTGGATTTGTGACTGGTGCCCCCTTTCCCATTCATCACCGTGACCCATACTCCCTGATTAACTAGCCTTTATTGCACACAAGGCATCAGCTCCACTGGCAACCGTTAATTTATCAAACCTTGCTAGGGAAAATAACTTGCTTATTTGAAAAGTTTGTAACATTTTACTGTCCACCTCTTCTTATAATCTGAATTCATGCGACTTGATCAAATTGGTCACTCCAAGAATGAGCACAGTCTTTGTTCATACTTAATTTCAGTTTGCGACTGCCAATGACTGGAATGAGGTACAATTAAAGCTCAAGCTAATTAACTTTAATATCTTGTATGCCTTTCGCAAAAAGGTTAATTAAGGCTTTGTTGACTTGTATTTGTTAAACTGTCAATTCTGTTTTGCTGCTTAATGGTATTTTATCATTTTGAGTGTTTAAACGATTTGTATTATTGTGTATTCAGTTTCTGCGACATTAGTCTCTTGGCCAGGTCATTCTTGTAAATGAGAATTGATTTCAATTGATTCACCTGGCTAAATAATGGTCAAATAAAATAATCATCATCATACTCCAAGGACGTGTTATATCAATCCCTCCTCCTCACCCAGCTCCAAACCTCTTTGAATAGTTATGTTGTGGATCTCTAAGCAGATGACTACAATGCAGAAGACCAGGATGGCTCATACTGGAAGATACCCCCTGACTGGTCAAGGCAACAGAAGCAGATCTTCAACATGTCAATGGCTATTCAATGCCGGTTTGTGCAAGTTAAAAAAAAAAAATGTTTATTAAGAAATGTTCCATAATAATCAGAACAACCTAAAACAATCAAACAGAAATTTAGAATAGAAGGGGGGGGGGGGGGGAAGGGCAAGCAGACAATACCTAATTAACTTAAACACAACAACTAACCTGAACCCTCTAACAGTGTTTTTCAAACTTTTTGCCAGGACCCATTTTTACCAACCAGCTATCATTCGCGACCTATGCCATCCAACCTTCACGACCCACATTGGCCGAGCTTCGTAACCCACGCCGACTGATCTTCACGACCCACACCGGCCGGCCATCGGCGCAAACATTTCACTCACTATTTCATCCTTACTATTTCACTTGCTTTGTTATTCAATGCTAAATTTCTGATAATGACTTCAACTGATGAGTTAAGATCTCACTCCATCCGTTGAAAAAAAAATAAAGAGGTTTGTCCTCGAACTCGCCATGCTTGAAATGTCTTCAAATGTCTTTGAAGTTTTGAAGGTTTTAAACTTGAATTTGCCAGTACTTCACTGTATACAACATACATGAACTTTAAATCCTGATTTGCAGTGACACAATGAATAACCCTCAAGTAATCAACTTTATATGCTGCTTTGTTCCTGTTTTCAGCTTCTTCTTCATGGGTTGTTCACCAGAGGCCCTGGAGTTCACACCAGCAGTGCTGGCAGCTGCAAGATAGTGGAATCTCTCTTGCACCCGAACATGTGACGTCAGCGTAAACCTGCTCTCTGCCATTGCTGCAGGCATCAAATGTTTTAAAAATTCTTCTCCTGGGTCAGCGCGCTGATGTCAGGAGGAGGCGGCCTTTCTCACTGGGCTCCGGGGTTGCTGTCGCCGTTGGGCACTATTTCTGCGATTGAGAACGCCACGATGCATAGCTCCGCAACCTTCCACACCTGCCCACAATCCTGACTTTGAAACTGACTACCCTAACAGCTGATGGTGACCACCTCCTTCAAAAAGGAAATGAATGGTTGCCATCTCAGGTAGAACGTCTCCACCCTTCACTGATGGTGAACTTGACCTTCTCCAAATGCATAAAAGACATTGGGTCACCCAGCCAAGCAGAGGTACGAGGCGGAGTGGGAGACCTGCACCCAAGCAAAATTTAACCTCCAGGCTATCAACAAGCCAAAGGCGAGGACATCGGCTTTCACCCCAAACTGTATCACTGGTGTCTCTGACACCCCAAATATGGCCACCAGCGGACATGGATCCAAAACTACATGGAGTATCTCTGACATGGTGTTAAATAAAGACGCCCAGAAGCCTATCAACATGGGACAGGACCATGCCTATGGTTAGTCAGCCCACAAGATCAGCCTCAGAGAAGAACCCACTCTTCCTAGCCCTGGTTAAGTGAGTTCTATGCAAAACTTTAAACTGAATCATACTCAGCCGAGCATACAAAGACGTGGAGTTGACCCTGTGAGGGCCTCACTCCACACCTCATCATTACAAATGTGACCCAATTTACCCTCCCATTTTACCCTCACATCCCTCAATGGAGAAGAATCCGCTGAAAGGATGCGACCATATATGTCTGAAATAGACCCCATCAGGCCTAACCAGCGACAGAATCTTCTTCACCAAGGAAGGGGGTGGCGCCAAAGGAAAGGAGGGAAAAGCTTTAAGCGAAAAATACCTACAAAGACTGGAACTGGGTAGCTGGAATTTCTGAGCCAACTCCTTAAAACTAGCACACCTCCCCTCCACGAACAGGCCCCCAAACCGCTCTCGACCGCTACCCACCACCCTCCCCAAATTAAAATGTTGAGTCCCAAAATCAGCTGGTAGGAAAAGGCGACTATTACACACGGGGGGGGGGGGGGGCTAGCGAAGACAGGAAAAGGAGCCTGAAACTGCCCCCAAACTCCCAGGGAGGAAATCACCACTGGAGCAGAGGAAACTCTTACAAGGGAAAATGGCAAAGGTGCAGCAACCACTGGACAAAGACCAGAAGCAGCGCAGGAGTGCACCTCTACCCACCTATATGCAGAGCCGGGATCGCTAAACCACAGCAACATCTTCCAAATACCCGCCGCTTAACAACAAAACTAAAAATTGAGAAGGGTCAAGACCCTAGACTCTTGACCGCTCCCCCCCGAGCAGAACTCTATGGACTCCTGGAGTCCCACCTGCCCAAACAAAAGAAGACACCAATCAAAGAGTCATCCAGACTCGAAATGTTAGCTCCCTTTTCTGTCCACTGATGCTGCCAGACCTGTTGAGATTGTCCAGTATTTTTTGTTTTTCTTGTTTTTCCTGCAGTGATGTCCTGGAACTGAAAAGATTAACCTACAACCCCCACAACTATCTTCCTTTGTGCCAGGTATGACTCCAACCAGACTTCCGGTTGCGGCTATGACTAGCTAAGTCGCACGTTTGGCTGCTCCTGTGAGGAAGGTGTTTTCGGGCCGATTGGAGGGCCCCTAACGGCGCTGGAACGGCAATTCCCGGTGGGGGAAGGTTCCCAGAGGAGAACCCTGAAAAATTTATGGTCGTTACCTGAAGTGGGGCAGGAAACAAAGCGGCAGCAGCTCCCCGAAAAAAGCGGGGGAAGAAATCCAAAATGGCGGCCGGCGGCGCACCCGATGACTGGAGGAAATGGGCGGAGGAGCAGCAGGCCGTTCTCCTGCGCTTCTTCACGGAGCTGAAAGTGGAGCTGCTGGAGTCGATGAACGCGACGACCACCAGGCTGATGGGGGTACAGGCGACCCAAGAGGCGTCAATTCGGGAGCTGCAGCAGGAGATGGCTGTGAGGGAGGAGGAGGCCACGGTCCTCATGGGAAAGGTGGAGGTGCACGAGGCACTCCACCTGAGATGGCAAAACCGGCTGGAGGAGATGGATATCCGCATGAGGCGGAAAAACCTGAGGATCCTGGGCCTGGCAGAAGGGCTGGAGGGGTCGGACCTCCCGGGGTATGTGGCAGAAATGCTGGGCTCACTGATGGGGGCAGGGGCCGTCCCTTCGCCCCTGGAACTGGAGGAGGCCTACAGAGTAATGGCCAGGAAGCCAAGAGCAAACGAACCCCCGAGGGCGGTGCTGGTTCGGTTCCAGCGATTCAGTGACCGGGAGAGGGTGCTGAGGTGGGCCAAGAGAGAGAGGAGCAGCAAATGGGAGAACTCGACGGTGAGGATCTTTCAGGACTGGAGTGCGGAGGTGGCAAAGCGGCGGGCCCGGTTCAACCGGACGAAGGCGGTGCTGCATGCCAAGAGAATCAGATTCGGGATGCTGCAGCCAGCGCGCTTGTGGGTGACCTATAAGGACCAGCACCACTATTTCGAGTCCCCGGAGGAGGCGTGGGCCTTTGTTCAGGAAGAAAAGCTGGACTCGAACTAGAACCAGGGGATACTTGGCGGTCGTTGCCGCTCTGGTACTTTAAGCTGGGCACGTGGCTTCCTTTTGGTTGGATTTTCACTTGGCCGTATTTTTGGACCCTTTTTTTTCTCTCTACCAGTTTTTTTTCTCTCTTTTTTCTGTTATTTATAATGTTATGTTGGGAGGGCGGGGTGGGGGGGGAGTGCCGGGGGTATGTGTTTCTTGTGGGGTTTTTGGTTGTTTTGTATTTATCGGTGTGAGATCGGGGACGGGGGTGGAACTGAAGATGGAGGGGCGGGGAGGGGCAGGGCGAAAGCGCGGGCTTTCCTCGGGTTTCCCGCGCACGGGGCAGAGAAGGGAGGGGGGGGAGTAAGGGGCGTGGTCAGCAATGGCTCCCTTTCCCGCGCTGGAGCGGGGTCAAGGAGGGGTGGTAAGGTGGGGGACGTCCCCCATGCCGGGAGGAGTCGGAGTGTGGCAGGGGCAGCCGGGTCAGCGTAAACCAGCTGACTTACGGAAGTACTATGGAGGGTGCATCGCGGCTAGGAAGGGTCCTAGCCTGGGGGGGGGGGAGGGGGGGTGGGGGGGGAGGGGGGAAGGGGGGGGGCTACCGGGTTGCTGCTGAAAAGGCCAGGGAGGAGAAGTTGAGGACCGGAGGGGTGGGGGGGGGGGGCGCCATCGCCATGGGGAGCGGGTCAGAAAGGGAGGGCTGACTCGGGGCGAGCAGGTGACAGGATATGGCTAGTCGGCAGGGGAAAGGGGCGGGCTGCCCTTCGACCCGGCTGATCACTTGGAATGTGAGGGGGCTGAATGGGCCGGTCAAGAGAACGAGAGTAATCTCGCATTTGAAGGGACTGAAGGCGGATGTAGCAATGCTACAAGAGACCCATTTGAAGGTGGCGGACCAGGTCCGCCTGAGAAGGGGGTGGGTGGGACAGGTGTTCCACTCAGGACTGGACGTAAAGAACCGGGGGGTGGCGATCCTGGTAGGGAAGAGGGTGTCGTTCGTGGCGGCGGAGGTGGTGGCGGATAAAGAGGGTAGATATGTCATGGTGAAGGGTAGGCTGCAGGGGGAGAAAGTGGTGATGGTTAACGTGTATGCCCCGAATTGGGACGACGCTGGCTTCATGAGGCGCCTACTGGGCCTCATTCCGGACCTGGAGGCAGGGGGCCTGATCATGGGGGGGGGACTTCAACACAGTGCTGGACCCCGTGCTGGACAGATCGAGTTCAAGGACGAGTAGGAGGCCGGCAGCGGCAGAAGTGCTAAAGGGGTTTATGGAGCAGATGGGAGGGGTGGACCCCTGGAGGTTTGGGAGGCCGAGGGCGAGGGAGTATTCCTTTTTCTCCCATGTCCACAGAGTCTATTCTAGAATTGACTTTTTTGTATTGAGCAGGGGACTGATCCCGAAAGTACGGGAAGTGGAGTACTCGGCCATAGCGGTCTCAGACCACGCGCCACACTGGGTAGATTTGGAAATGGGGGAGGTGCGAGACCAGCGTCCGCTGTGGCGCCTGGATGTGGGGTTGCTGGCGGATGAGGAGGTGTGTAAGAGGGTCCGGAAGAGCATTGAAAGATATCTGGACATTAATGACACGGGGGAGGTGCAGGTGGGGATGGTATGGGAGGCCCTGAAGGCGGTGATCCGGGGGGAGCTGATCTCCATACGGGCACATAGGGAAAGGAGGGAGAGACAGGAGAGGGAGAGGCTGGTGGGGGAGCTTCTGGACGTGGATAGGAAATATGCGGAGGCACCAGAGGAGGGGCTGTTGGGGGAACGGCGCAGTTTGCAGGCTAAGTTTGACCTGTTGACCACCAGAAAGGCGGAGACACAGTGGAGAAGGGCGCAGGGCGCGATTTATGAGTATGGGGAGAAGGCGAGTAGGATGTTGGCACATCAGCTCCGCAAGCGGGATGCGGCTAGAGAAATTGGGGGAGTGAGGGAGAGGGGTGGGAACGTAGTGCAGAAGGGGCCAGAAGTAAATGGGGTTTTCAGAGACTTCTATAAGGAGCTGTATCGGTCAGAGCCGCCAACGAGGGGAGGGGGGATGGAGGGCTTCTTGAACAAACTGAGGTTCCCCAAGGTCCAAGAGGAGCTGGTAGAGGGGCTGGGGGCGCAGATAGGGTTAGAGGAGCTAGTCAAGGGGATTGGGCATATGCAGTCGGGGAAGGCGCCGGGACCAGACGGGTTCCCGGTGGAATTTTACAAAAAATATGTGGATCTGGTGGGCCCTGTGCTGGTGCGAGCCTTCAACGAGGCATGGGAGGGGGGGGCTCTGCCCCCGACAATGTCGCAGGCACTGATCTCCCTGATCTTGAAGCGGGACAAGGACCCCGTGCAGTGTGGGTCATATAGGCCTATCTCGCTCCTGAATGTGGACGCCAAGCTGCTGGCAAAGATCCTGGCTACCAGGATAGAGGATTGTGTGCCAGGGGTGATACACGAGGACCAGACGGGTTTTGTGAAAGGGCGGCAGCTTAATACGAACGTGCGGAGACTGCTA
Organism: Scyliorhinus canicula; assembly: GCF_902713615.1. Taxonomy (NCBI): domain Eukaryota; kingdom Metazoa; phylum Chordata; class Chondrichthyes; order Carcharhiniformes; family Scyliorhinidae; genus Scyliorhinus; species Scyliorhinus canicula. The sequence goes on from NC_052151.1 coordinate 185,038,323, forward strand.
AACGTCATCATGATGCCGGCAGTGGAGGGGGAGGCGGAGATAGTGGTGGCATTGGACGCGGAGAAAGCATTTGATAGGGTGGAGTGGAAGTACCTGTGGGAGACGCTGGAACGGTTTGGATTTGGGGAGGGATTTATTAAATGGGTGAAGCTGCTCTATTCGGCCCCGACGGCAAGTGTAGTGACGAATGGTAGGAGATCGGAGTATTTTGGGCTCCACCGGGGGACCAGACAGGGGTGCCCCTTGTCCCCCCTGCTCTTCGCACTGGCAATTGAACCGTTGGCGATGGCACTGAGGGGCTCAGGGGGGTGGAGAGGGCTGACAAGGGGCGGGGAGGAGCACCGGGTATCGCTATACGCGGACGACCTGCTGCTATATGTGGCAGACCCAGAAGGGGGAATGCCGGAGGTGATGGAACTGCTAGCAGAATTCGGGGACTTTTCGGGGTACAAGCTAAACTTGGGTAAGAGTGAGGTATTTGTGATACACCCAGGGGACCAGGAAGAGGGAATCGGGAGACTCCCGTTGAAGAGAGCAGGAAAGAGTTTTAGATATTTAGGGGTGCAGGTGGCAAGGAACTGGGGGACTCTCCACAAGTTGAACTTCTCCAGGCTGGTGGAACAGATGGAGGAGGAATTTAAAAGGTGGGACATGGTGCCGCTGTCGCTGGCGGGCAGAGTGCAGTCCGTTAAAATTACGGTCCTCCCGAGGTTTTTGTTTTTATTTCAGTGCTTGCCCATCTTCCTCCCTAGGGCCTTCTTCAAAAAGGTGACGAGCAGCATCATGAGCTACGTGTGGGCGCACGGCACCCCAAGGGTGAGGAGGGTCTTCTTGGAGCGGAGTAGGGAGAGTGGAGGGCTGGCATTACCCAACCTTTTGGGGTATTACTGGGCGGCTAATGTATCGATGGTGCGCAAGTGGATGATGGAAGGGGAGGGGGCAGCTTGGAAACGAATGGAGAGGGCGTCCTGTGGCAACATAAGCCTGGGGGCCCTAGTAACGGCGCCATGGCCGCTCCCTCCCACGAGGTACACCACGAGCCCGGTGGTGGCGGCCACCCTCAAGATCTGGGGGCAGTGGAGGCGACACAGGGGGGAAGTGGGAGGTCTGATGGAGGCACCGTTAAGAGGGAACCATAGATTCATCCCGGGGAACATGGACGGGGGATTCCAGAGCTGGCACAGGGTGGGTATCAGGCAGCTGAAGGATCTGTTTGTAGATGGGAGGTTTGCGAGCCTGAGAGAGCTGGAGGAGAAATTCGGGCTCCCCCCGGGAAACATGTTTAGACATTTGCAGGTGAAGGCATTTGCTAGACGCCAGGTGGAAGGGTTTCCCTTGCTCCCCAGTAGGGGGGCGAGCGATAGGGTGCTCTCGGGGGTCTGGGTCGGAGGGGGGAAGATATCGGACATATACAAAGTAATGCAGGAGGCGGAGGAGGCATCAGTAGAGGAGCTGAAAGCCAAGTGGGAGGGGGAGCTGGGAGAGCAGATAGAGGATGGGACATGGGCTGATGTCCTGGAGAGGGTTAATTCTTCCTCCTCGTGTGCGAGGCTTAGCCTCATTCAATTTAAGGTGCAACATAGAGCCCATATGACGGGGACGAGGATGAGTCGGTTCTTTGGGGGTGAGGACAGATGTGTCAGGTGTTCGGGAGGTCCAGCGAACCATGTCCATATGTTTTGGGCATGTCCGGCACTGGAGGAGTTCTGGAAGGGGGTGGCAAGGACGGTGTCGAGGGTGGTGGGATCCAGGGTCAAACCAGGATGGGGACTAGCGATCTTTGGGGTTGGGGTGGAGCCGGGGGTACAGGAGGCGAGAGAGGCCGGAGTACTGGCCTTTGCGTCCCTAGTTGCGCGAAGAAGGATACTAATACAGTGGAAGGACGCGAGGCCTCCAAGCGTGGAAACTTGGATTAATGACATGGCAAGCTTTATTCAGTTGGAAAGGGTCAAATTCGCCCTGAGAGGGTCGGTACAAGGGTTCTTCAGGCGGTGGCAGCCTTTCCTCGACTTTTTGGCTCAAAGATAGGGTACAGAGGTCGCAGCAGCAGCAACCCGGGGGGGGGGGGGGGGGGGGGGGAGGGGGGGTGGCAACAACGGGTGTGGTGGGTTATTTACGGTTGTAATGCGGGCAAATTTGCTCGCAGTTCATGTTTGATGTTGATTGTTGCTTTGTTTGTTTTTGGGGAGGGGGGAGGGGGGGAGGGACAACGCGCGCGCGAGTTCGGGTGGGGGGGGAAATTTGTTAAGAGGGAATATTTTGTAATATTCTATAGTTAGTTGGGGTAAATACTTTTATGTAAAAAAAAATTTCAATAAAAATTATTTAAAAAAGAAAAGGTATGACTCCAACCAGAAGAGAGTTTCCCCCTGATTCTCTTTGACTCCGGTTATGCTAGGGCCCCTTGATGCCACACTCAGTCAAATGCTGCCTTGATATCAATGGCAGTCGCTCTCACATCACTTCTGGAATTCAGTTATTTTGTCCATGTTTGAACCAAGGCAGTCATTTTTTAAAATAAATTTAGAGTACCCAATACATAATTTCCAATTTAGTGTGGTCAATCAACCTACCCTGCACATCTTTGGGTTGTGGGGCGAAATCCACGTAAACACTCCACATAGACAGTGACCCAGAGCCGGGATCGAACCTGGGACCTTGGTATCGTGAGGCAGCAGTGCTAACCACTGCGCGCCATACTGCCCTGAACCAAGGCGGTCATGAGGTCAGGACGTGAGTGACCCTGGCAGAACTCAAACTCAGCATCATTGAACAAGTTATTGCTAAGCAAGTACCTCTTGATAGCACTGTTGCTGACCCCTTCCATCATTTTACTGGTGACCGAGAGTAGGCTGATGGAACGGCAATTAGCCAGTTTGGGTTTTTCCTGCTTTTTGTATCGAGGACATACCTGGACAATTTTCCACGTTGCATGGGAAATGTCCCTGTTACAGCTGCACTGCAACAACTTGACTAGAGAAATGGCAAATTCTGAAGCATATGTCTCAGTACTATTCCAGGAATGTTGTCAGGGCCCATATCTTGTGCCTTAAGCCAATTTTTGATATCATGTGGAGTGAATCGAATTGGTGAAAAACTGGCACCTGGGATGCTGGAGATCTCCAGGGGAGGCTGAATTGGGAGATGCCCTCTGGAGACTGCACATATTCTCAGCCAAGGAGCTTAGGACGAGGAGTCGGCCCCAGTGTGAAAGGTCTACAGATCTCTCCCTGTACTAGAGAGCGGAGCTCATTAGTGCATGAAATGGGATTAAGGGTGGGCTCGGCGGGACGTTCCTTGCCGAGGCCCAGAAATGAAACAGAGTCCCATTTAATAGCAGGGGCGTTCTCGGCGCTGCAAGTGCTGGGAAACATCCTGCTAAATCGCACCCTAGATTTATATGCTGCCTAACAAGCAGACTTTTTAAAAAATCACTGCAAACCACCACTGAAGAGGCAAGTTTGAGGACTGCTCCTCATAACCTCAGATTAAAACCATGGGCCACGATGGCTACTGCTCATCCAACCGTGTCCCTCTCGTCCCTCATCCTGATTGCAATCTCAACTTTCCCACTCCCTCGCCTGCCTCTCACCACTGCCCCATCTAAGAGGTGTAAATCAGAGAATGTTTTTCTCATGACTACCACCATCTGATTAGGTAGAATAGTTTTAGTTTAATGTGGCTGGAAAGAAAATAGAACAGGGTGGGGACGTGGGAGAAAGGTTTTACATAATGTGATTGTGGATAGTTAACAAATTACCAAAGTAATTGAAAGCCCCCCAGAAAACAAAGAGAATTAAAACTCAGACTTGGCTATTCAATATGTCATCAAACACAGGAAAAACATGCAGCAAAAATAAATCTGATCTTTCTAATCATTGTTATTAAGCAGACCTTTCGGCCCCTGAAATCCTGGATCACCCGGTTCGCCATAGAATCCTTCAAGACCTTGTTCTCCATCCTGGCCATTGATTCCTGGTTTACCCTTAAAAACAGATTGAGAGTCTAATCAGAGTTAAAAGTTTCTTATCCAGATTAAACCTACTTAAAATGACAAATAATAAAAATTAGTTAACACTTCATGCAGTGACTTATGTAGAAGACGATGTAATTGGCCAAATATGATTTTTTTTTTTGTATTATTTAACTGCTCCGTTTATAAAATTGCACATCTTTCATGAGAGAGTATAACATAAACATGGATGCCCTTTCAGGATAGCTACTGTAGAATTGTACAACCATAATTCTATACGCAGTGGGTCTCAGGAACATCAAAGCAGCTCCTGAGAGTGATCTCATTGCTTGTATTTTGTACCAGAAAGAAATCGAGTTTAGGGAATGTGGGGGACAACATCCCGAATCTGAACGACATTGGAAAGATTTCCAATGGCACATTGGTTTGAGTGTTATAGAGTTGGCTCTGGTAGCTGGTACAAGATATTACAAGATCCCAGATAGTGGGAGAAAATAACATTAAAAATGGCATTGGGAATAATTTTAAATAAGAAAGAGCAATCCAATATCCAAAGAGTTCAAATGTACTTAAGCAAAGAAATAAAATCACTTGCTAATGAAGCTGATTTAAAATTAGAGACATGACAACAATTTTAATTAAGATATACAGTTGCAGATTGGGCGCGATTCTCTGCTGCCCACGACGGGTCGGAGAATAGTGGGAGGGCCTTCCCGACATTTTTACCGACCTCCCGCTATTCTTCCCCCCCCACGGCCGCCCCACGACACGAATCGCTGCTCGCCGTTTTTTACGGCGAACAGCGATTCTCCCCTGGCCGATGGGCCGAGTTCCCAGGCCTTTACGGCCGTTTTCACGAACGCAAACACACCTGCTCTCACCGTTCGTGAAAACAGCCGCAAAGTGCCGTCCCGGACAACCATGGCACCGATTGGCATGGCCGCACCACGGTTGTGCCAAGGGTGGCATGGGCCCGTGATCGGTGGGTGGGCACCGATCACGGGCAGCGGGTTCGATACCCGCGCACTCTTTGTTCATCCGCCGCCCTGCAGGATCAGTCGCTGAGGGGCATGACGGCCCGCGCATGCGCGGGTTTGACGCATATGCGTGATGACGTCATCCGAGAATGCGCGGGTTGGAGCCGTCCAACCCGCGCATGCGCGGCTGACGTCATCGTGCGCGTCAGCCGTCGTGATGCTTGGCGTGCGGGCTTAGCGACGGTCGCTAAGTCCGCGATGCCGTTCTTCATGGGGCCGCGCTGCTAGCCCCGACCTGGGGGTGAATCGAGTCTCGGGAGGGGGCGCGGAGGCTGCCGTGAAACACGGCCAGTTTCACGGCAGCCTTTACGACTCTCCGCATTTGCGGAGAATCGCGCCCAAGGCTTGATTCTTGTACAGCTAATACAGTCATTATGATTTATAACACAACAGTTGAGACAATTCCCATGTTTTAATGAATCATGGATCCATGCCAAAATGTATTCCATAGCTAGAAGCAGAAATGCGTTCTGAATTGAAGTTAATATTGGAACCAAGCAGATGCAAATATGTTTTGGAAGGATCAAATATTTGAACCGAGAAGAATACTGGCTTTTTGGTTACCCTGCTTGCATGCATTATATTGACAGAAACACGGCAAGGTGCTGGAATCTTATAATTTCTGTGTTGGCAATAGAAGATAGGAATATATATACTGCGTCTGAAATAACATGATCTTGGTTGCCTTATTAGTGCATTATTTGTGTGCTAATAGCATACACAGTAATTTATTGGTTGGATTTTCAGAATGACTGTGAATGTTTTGCGGTAGTCTACTCCATCTAAGCTACTTAGCAAACTAAGGAACTGCATATTCAAATTAGCCAGTTTCTGCAATGATCTGATGGTTACATGTCAAAGGAACCCACTTTCTTGGCAATTCATGAAAGATCTGCATATTCAAAGATGATTTTGGCTGTTGGATATCTGGGCCGGGATTCTCCCCTACCCGGCGGGGCGGGGTGTCCCGGCGTGTCGGAGTGGCGTGAGTGGTTCCCACTCTGCCAGCTGGCGTGAACGGCCTTTGGCGCCACGCCAGCCGGGGCCGAAAGGACTTTGCTGGCCGGCGTAAGACCGCGTATGCGCCGGAGCATTAGCGGCTGCTAACGTCATACCGGCGCATGCGCTGGGGAGGGGAGGGGAGAGTACCCACGGCACAGGCCCGCCCGCCGATCGGTGGGCCCCGATCGCGGGCCAGGCCACCGTGGGGGCACCCCCCCCGGGGTCAGATCGCCCAGGACCCCGGAGCCCGCCCACGCCGCCAATCCCGCCGGTCAGGTAGGTGGTTTAATCCACGCTGGCGGGAGAGGCCTGTCAGCGGTGGGACTTCAGCCCATCACGGGCCGGAGAATCGCCGCGGGGGGCCCGCCGACCGGCGCGGGAGGCCCGCCAACTGGCGGGCTGCAATTCCCACCCCCGCCGAATCTCAGGTGGCGGAGAATTCGGGACACGGCGGGGGCAGGATTGACGGCGGCTCCGAGCGATTCTCCGACCCCCCGGTAGTATTCTACTCTTTTTACTAGTTTTCTTATCACTCAGCAGCTTCGGAAGGCTTCTTCCTCCAAGCTCTCTCATGCACTATGAATGACACCTATCCTACCCCCTAACGTTGTCCATTATAAGGTCCGCTAAGATTACTAAATTACCATTAATGCTGTGGCTTAGTTGGTAGCATGGTTGCCTTATCATCAGAAGGCTGTGGGTTCACATACTATACCAGGAATTAAGCAGAACAATCAAGGCTGACACTAGAGTATATAGTATGGAAGTTCTGTACTGTCAAAAATGCTGTTCTCAGATGAGATGCTAAGCTGAGACCCTGTCTGCTCCTTTCTCAGATAGATAGAAAGCTCCCATGACATTTTTTCAAAGAAGAGCATGAGGTTTTCTCCAATATTCCGGCCAATATTTATTCTTAATCAACATTGCCAAAGTAATAAGATTATCTGATTATATGTGGCACAGTGGGTAGCACTGTTGCTTCACAGCGCCAGTGTCCCACGCTCGATTCCTGGCTTGGGTCACTGTCTGTGCTGAGTCTGCACTTTCTCCCTGTGTCTGCGTGGGTTTCCTCCGGATGCTCCGGTTTCCTCCCACAAGTCCCGAAAGACGTGCCATTAGGTGAGTTGGACATTCTGAATTCTCCCTCTTGTGTACCCGAACAGGTGCCGGAATGTGGCGACTAGGGGATTTTCACAGAACATTCATTGCAGTGTTACTGTAAGCCTACTTGTGACAATAAAGATAATTATTATTAATTATCTTCGACTTACAAGGCTTCCCATGTCTTGAGACAGAAGAAGCATACACTTACATGTGTTTCCATAGCTTGCATTGGAACAGGTTGCAAGCATGAAGTTAGACACTATCAGCGGGATTCACCAAAATCGGTGCGATGGCCCGACGCTGGCGTCAAAAATGGCGCGAACCACTCTGGCATCGGGCCGACCGGAAGTAATGGAATTCTCCGCGTTAGGTGACCACGGGAGGGGTTGGCGTCGCATCAGCCGGCACCGAAGGGACTGTGCGAGTCGCGCATGCGCCAAAGGGCTGGCGTGATCCCACGCAGGCGCAGAATCACCGGAGTATTCTAGTGCATGCGCAGGGGGGTGTCTTGTCCGCACTGCCGTGGTGGAGCCCTACAGGGACCGGCGCGGAAGGAAGAAGTGCCCCCATCGCACAGGCCCGCCCGCAGATCGGTGGGCCCCGATCGCGGGCCATGCCACCGTGGGGGCCCTCCCAGGGGTCGGATCCCCCGCCCCCTCACGGTGCGGGATTCGCGCCAGCCTCCGGGGATTCGCCGACCCGGTGGGGGATCGAAGAATCCCGCCTTATAGCTTGTGGAAAGCTTAGCTTGAGGGGTGCCACTGCACATCAAGCGAGGTTAACCAGAAGTCTCTTCCGCTCTTACTGCATGCCATTAAATAATGGAAGTATTTAATGGAAAATAATCAATCTGCTGAGTCAAGTCATGAACGCAGCTTCCGTAACCATCAAGTCCTCGTGCTTCTGACTTAGAGGCAGGGACATAACGCACTGTCTCACGAAGCTTCCTCGTTATTATCACATTGCTGTTTAATGAATAAGGCCAGATGCAATTGGCTGCAGAGGAGAGTGATGTCTTATCTTGCTCTCTTTTGTACTTGCAGGAGAAACAGGCACACAATGCCCATGAAATGACACAAACAGGTAATTGGTGCGCTGTATTTCCAGAGGATAATACCAGTAGAAGACTGAGCAATGGAGGTAGCCAGGATTCTGGAAGAAGAGGACATTGACCCTGTCAAGATGGGAGTTCATGGTCTAGATGATGATTACAGAGGCAAAGCACACATTAGAGGGTGCTTCCCACAATTTCAGGCATCCAGCAAAATTACACTCTCTCCCTCTTCAGCCCCAGAAGAGTAGCACAAAACCAAGAAACACCATCACATCTGACAAGTGGACCCATCACCATTCCAGATACTCTCACCTCAGTGAGTCCTGGTGTAGATTTCTTTTAGGAGGTCCCTCGAGACCAAAAATTACTTTATCCCACTCTGAGGCTGAGATGGTAAAAATGTCTAATGTTGAATCCACACATTCTGTCACAAGTTGGGCAGGCAGTGTTTGATGAGGCAGGTAGCTGTGATGCTGACATTTTGGAGTGTCCTCCTGCTGTTTGTGCGAGGTCTCCAACTGGGCCCATCAGAGACATCAAAATAGTTGTCAGCTTCACAAATACACCTTCTCCAGTTTAGGTGGTCTTGAGCTAGAGATTCCCGAACATCAGTGGGGATGTAGCATTTTTTCAGAGAGGCTTTGAGGACGTCCCTGAAACATTCCCTCTGTCCTCCTGGTAACCATTTTTTGCAACAGAGCTCGGAGTAGGGAGCTTGTTTTGGGAGTCTTGTGTCAGGCATGAAGACAATGTGGCCCACCAAACGTGGCTGATTAACCACAACTAGTGACTCGATACTGGGGACATTTGCCAGTAATATTGGAGTGCTTATCCTGACACTGAATTTGCAGAATTTTATGGAGGCATCGTTGCTGATATTTCTCCAAATATTTAATGTGTTCCCATATTGCAGTTTCCTGAGAAAGTTGCAGTGACATGGGTAAAGAATGAAGGAGCCAAGCCCCTTGGACAGCATTTTCCAATCATGTGACATCTACCATCTAGAAGGACAAGGTCAGCAGATGCTTGGGAACTCCACCACCTGCACATTCCTCTCCAAGTCACACACCATGACTTGAACTATATTTCTGTTCCTTCACTGTCAAAATCCTGAAACTCCAAATCTCCCTTCAAATCTCCTCTTAGCCTTTTCCTTGTGAAGGAATACAGTCCTAACTTCTTCAATCTATCTTCACAACTGAAGTTTCTCATCCCTGGAACTTGTAAACCTCTTCTGCACTCTCTCCAATCCGTTCACATCCTTCCTAAAGTGTGGTGCCAATGCTACACAATACTCCAGCTGAGGTCTAACTAGTGTCTTATACAAGCTCAGCATGACTTCCTTGCTCTTGTACTCTATGCCACTATTTATAAACCCTAGGATACTGTATGCTTTAGTAAATGCTCTTTTCACCTGTCCTGCCACCTTTAATGACGTATGTACATATACATTCAGGTCCTTCTGTTCCTGTCCACCCTTTAGAGTTGTACCCCTTATTTTGTATTTTCTAAAATCCTGATGAAACCTTCATACCTCATACCATGCGCAGCCACTTCCTTTTGCAGCCGGGACATCTCAGTGTTCATTTTCTTTTCCTTATGCATCTCCTGTTCCTCCGTTTCCTCTGATGAGCTGTCTCCTTCCAGCATATCATCATTCTCAAGATACTCCTATCTGGAGCATGTGACAGAGAGCACAGCAGAACACTACAAAGCCAAAAGACCTTGCAGAGTGTCACCCAACCACTCCAGATACCAGAACATTAGCTTGAGAAGGCACTTGACCTGTTTAATGGTTGCCTAAGTTAGCAGATGGCTTTGGTTATATTGCCTCTGTCTCATGTTGTTGTAGAGGGATCAATAGCCATCTATTCTTGTTTCCTGGCACTTGAGGGGTTGGAGTGAAGATCTGAAGCTGCCTGGACTGAAAGAGTCATGCCGCTGTCGGGAAAGCAAGTGCACGCATAGAACATAGAACGATACAGCGCAGTACAGGCCCTTCGGCCCACGATGTTGCACCGTCATGGGAAGTCAAAAAATAAAGGCCATCTAACCTACACTATGCCATTATCATCCATATGCTTATCCAATAAACTTTTAAATGCCCTCAATGTTGGCGAGTGCACTACTGTTGCAGGTAGGGCATTTCACGGCCCCACCACTCTTTGCGTAAAAAACCTACCTCTGACCTCTGTCCTATATCTATTACCCCTCAATTTAAGGCTATGTCCCCTCGTGCTAGTCACCTCCATCCGCGGGAGAAGGCTCTCACTGTCCACCCTATCTAATGAGAAAGGTCTTATGGTTGAAGGTCAACTGAACGCTGAGTGAACCCGTCCTGTCGAATTTTACTCTTAACTCCCCTCATTATTGAGCAATTAATAAACTCTTCAAGTACCTTCATTGTCTTTAACTGCCCACTTCAGGATTTTAATTGAGCCAAAGACAGATGCTCACCTGATGCCTCCCTCACCACTCATAGAATTGCAGACATGCCACAGATGGCACAGTCTAATGGGTCGACCCGACCCATGGAAGCGCATAACATTGAGCCCCATAATTCCATCAGGGATAGTGGAATAGGAAGTATAAGAAAGCTGCAACAGAATTCAATTTCGGGTTCAACATGTCTGATCTGAAATTAGGTCAGAACAGTTTCACTTCTCCAAGGTAGTCACCCAAACAAGCTTTAAAGTGAAGGGTCTAATGTTTTGCGTCCTATTTGAGAAAATGGGTGACTTTGAGTGGTTCTGTTATGAGATCAGGATAATATAAACATATTTATCCATTAGGACGATTATGATATGCCGTCTGCCACATTTCGAGAAGTTGATGCAGCCATTGCTAAGACAAGATTCCTTCTTCCTGGTCAACAGCACCTCTGACAACTGAGATCACCTTTCCATATCCTGCTGCCTTCCCACACCTACCCCACGTTTGGAATTTATATGAGGGTTGCTGCCAACATGGCAGCTGGCCCAAATTTTGATTCTTCAGTTGTATAAACTGCTGATGGTCCGGGTCACTGTCCAAAGGACATTCTCCCTGTGTTTGTGTGGGTCTCACCCCCACAACCCCAAAGGTGCGCAGGGTAGGTGGATTGGCCACGCAAAATTGCCCCTTAATTAGAAAAAAAAAAAATTGGACTTTAAATTTATATTAAAAATAAAAACTGCTGATGGTGGTGTCTGCAGTTTGCATGGTTATTTTGATGAAGCTTCCTGAAAATCCTCAGACATTATGTTTGGGCACCAGGAATAATTTCTTGCCTTTACTTGCTCCTTGAAAAACAACAAACTACTAAACAATAAACAGATTCTTTCAACAAATATCTGTTTACTCACAGGTGGCCCAGGTTGTCCATTCTCACCAAATGCTCCAGGTGGTCCCATTGGAACATCACCATAAAGAGGGCATGCACTGGAACACTTCCTTCTCACTATATTTGTATATAGTGATATTTGTTCAAGGACAAGTCTTTTGCAGACATCAATCACATGGCTGGCTGGCAAAATTGGACCCTAAAATACAAATAAAAATTATCAAAAGGGTGCTCCAAAAAGTTCAGCTGCTGTGTAATATGCCGATTCAGATTTGTATTAAGAGTGTGGACTTGGATTGTTCTAATTATGCTCAGTGACATGTTGAAAATATCATTTGAGATTTAAAAAAATTTTTGATTTATAAAGGTTCTATTTATTTCCATCTGAATAATAAAGAAGATTTTTTTTCATGAAACTCAGAAAATATTCACTTGGCTGAAAGCTTTGCTGCTGTCATCTCATTTGTTATTGTAAAATAAATTTTAGAATGTATATATATTATTGAACCTCTCATTCAGTGGCTATTTAAAATATAATTGCCCCCATTTGGAAGATCATTCGGTTACCAACAAAAATACAATTTATTAAAACCTGACTTTATTACAAGAAATTAACATCTAACCTGGTGGTTTACTAACACTTAACTTTATAGATATCCTTCTTTGTTGGGTTGTAAAGTGAGAAAACTTTGAAGTAGGATGCAGTATAGAAAATATGCCACAGGCAAAGGGTTCTGTGAGTTTATGTCAAGTTATGAACTTGTAGGGCAGCATGGTGGCACAGTGGTTAGCATTGCTGCCTACGGCGCTGAGGACCCGGGTTCGAATCCCGGCCCTGGGTCACTGTCTGTGTGGAGTTTGCACATTCTCCCCGTGTTTGCATGGGTTTCACCCCCACAACCCAAAAAGATGTGCAGAGTAGGTGGATTGGCCACGCTGAATTGCCCCTTAATTGGAAAAAAAAATTGGGTACTCTAAGTTTATTTTTTAAAAAGTTATGAACTTGCTCACAGCAAAAATAGATAAAAACTTGAAGGTTGTTTGCATGAGAATAAAATGTCTTTCTGTACAAGTTAAGGAACAACAGCATATAAAAGCATAGAGATTCAGTATTAAATACGAAGGACATTGCAACAACCACATAAACTCCTGGTTGGTCAAGGAAAGTGTCCTCACACATGGTGCTGAATGCAATTGAGATGAGGGAGGGGTTAATTGGATTACAGCCAGAATAAAGAGTTTGCCATCTTCACAGCAGTGAGAGAGACCATCCAGACACAAGTACAAAACAAGATAAGTGGGAAGGAGAGATAAGAGGGGGAGTGAGACTCGAAGACCATAAGACTGAAGCTGTGAGAGAAACTAGTTTGTACGTTCTGCTATCCAGACACAAGAGTATATTCTGTGTTAAACTGGAAATCACCGCCCAAATATGTTGACTTGGCTTATCTGAGAACTTAATACATTTGCTCTGACTTTATCTCAATAAAGTAAATTTGCAACAAAGCTTTAATGGTAAGTCTGTTCCTGCCTTAAAGAAGTAAAAGATCCAAAAACATTACACATTTCAAACTTATATTTCTGCACCACTAGGATTTATTCTTATACTAATTGCCATATATAATAGATTTTTTTTTGATCGACAAAACAACAAAGATGTTTGTATTTACAATGTGAATGCACACAGATTTGCACATCACATTTCATTTCATTTTACTTACAGGAAGTCCAGCAGCTCCAGCGGATCCAGTCAGGCCTGCTTCACCAGCTGTACCCTGTTCTCCAAATGGGCCACGATCACCTGGTTCCCCAGGAGGCCCTCTTTTACCTTCGAGACCCTCTGGCCCAGGCTCCCCTTCATCTCCAGGCTAGAAAGTAAAGTGAAAGGTTTCTGAAGAAAACTAAGATTTAAAATAGTAATAACTTGTATTTATATTGTGCATTTAGCTCACTGGGCTAAATCGCTGGCTTTTAAAGCAGACCAAGCAGGCCAGCAGCACGGTTCGATTCCCGTACCAGCCTCCCCAGACAGGCGCCGGAATGTGGCGACTAGGGGCTTTTCACAGTAACTTCATTGAAGCCTACTCGTGACAATAAGCGATTTTCATTTTCATTCATTTAAAAGTAGAAAGTGTCCAACAGTTTAATCAAACAATAAATTTTTTAAAAAACAAAAAAAATTTGAGTACCCATTTAATTTTTTCCAAATAAGAGGCAATTTAGCGTGGCCAATCCACCTAGCCTGCACATCTTTGGGTTATGGGGGTGAGGCCTACACAAACACGGGGAGAATGTGCAAACTCCACACGGACAGTGACCCAGAGCCGGTGTCGAACCTGGACCTCGGCGTCGTGAGGCAGCAGGACTAACCCACTGCGCTACCGTGCTGCCCTTAATCAAACAAAAATTACTGCTGAGCCAAAGAAAGAGATATTGGGGACAAGGGACCAAAGATTTAGTTAAATAGCCAAGTTTTGGGGAGGGTGGAGAGGCGCAGGCATCTGGAAATGAATTCCAGTGTGGGACCTAGCCTCCAATTATGGAGAAAAAAGGCAAAGACAGTTCTACTTCCCAAAGAAACAAAACAATGAATACAGATATCCCCTACTTTGAACCAAAATTGCATAATTAGAAGCTGATCTGAGTGGTTCTGAAAGTGGAAACTTTCTCTAATAATGCCGTTGGCTACATTCTGAATTTTCAATTTTGTTTGGTTGCTAAGTTATAGAACCATAATTTAGTTTCAGTTTCAACACTTTCAGCTTTTACAACTGCCTGAAATTTTGGAAAATACTGGATAGTACACAGTGAACTGCTGATCCCCTAAGGTTCATGATATCCCGACTTCCAATGTATGGTTGGACTACACAATCTTCACCATATATCCTAAAGCCAGACTCTGGCCTCCTGCTGACCTCATGTGCACTCAGCCAGGTTATCACCTCCAGGTTTTCCCCTGGGATAGGGCTTTGGCATAGTGGATAGCCACACTCTTGAATTGGTGCAGACTGCCCAAGTGGTCAAAGTCGATGTAAGTAGCAATGGTGAGGAACAGCAGGAAGTCAGTCAGGCCTGGTCAGTGCAGGTACACAGGGAGACTGGTCAGACCTAGGCTGGTGTCCACTACCTGGCTCTGATGTAACTCCTGCAATTCCAATGAGCAGCATGCTCCTATTTAAGAAAAATCTGAATGCCACCAAAGCAAGTTGCTGTATTAATGATGCATTCTATGATTCATACAATGGCTGGGAATTCCCCTGCCCTTTATGGGCAGAAGTGGACAAAATTAGGAGGCGGCTAAAAGTCAGTTTCAAATTGTCATAAAACCAGGTTGTAATTATGTGCTCCAGCCATCAATGGTGGGTCACATTTTTTGCTACCATATGTCACAGCAGTCATTTCAATACATTTGCATCTTATAATGTCTGCTTACTGGATCATGCCACCTTGTTGGGTCATCCGGGCACGTCGTCATGTAATTCGAATGTCATGTTTCACAATGGAAAGTACATTTGGCGACCTGTATTTCGCTTATCACATCAAGATTAGTTCAGCTACCTTGCATCTCGCAGTGCTTGTGGGAATCAGTGCCAGGCTTTATAGGCAGCACTGCATCGCTTTCAGGGGCTTGTCGCAGAAAAATCTCTACTTACCTGTGGTAATTGACCCTTTAAGGGCAACACAGCGGATGAAGGGTCACCTGGCTTGAGAACAATTGGGACTCAAGTGTGTCATCACCCCAGGGGGTGGAGTCCCCTCAGTGCGGAGACATGTCGGGAACTAGGTGCAGCCATGAGGCTGTTTTCTTCTTATTATTCCTTTTTGTATTCACAAATGAAGTCTGAAAATGCCTCATTACTTCTAGCGACGAGATGGGATTATCATGATGCTGCCTCTGGCCCAGCCACCTGTGAGCATCCTGTTTTCTTGAAGTCTTAAAAAAATAACTCACCAGATGCCTCTCTTTGGGCGAATAGACCCATTTGAGATACTGCCAGAACCTGAGTAATGTAGGGCAGAATTCTCCAGCCTCCCAGCCAGTATTTGTCGGCAGTGGGAGGGTGACACATCGGGATTGTCTGCTCCCGCTGTTGTCCAGAGAATCCGTCACCAGCGAACAGCCAGAGAATACCAGCCATATAATCAGAAAAGATGGACAGTTACAATGTGTGTGTCAATGGAGAGAACATGACAAGACCCTTGGATCAGAATCAAGTGATGGGTGAGCAAAATGCAAGAACATTCCTTCACTTACATTGTAGACCAGATGGTGGTCTAGGAATCTCAGTGAATTGGGGAGGCTGAGGGACAGATGCACAACAATCCTGAATTGGCCAGAGTCAAACGTTTAGAAAGAAATGTACTGAGAAAAAAGCCAGAGAAAATAACCCTGCAAGCAAAAGCTGTGGCTTTGAGTTTTAAACAAATAGAATTTAAGTAAAAGAGTTACTGCAAAGCTTTTTTTTTCTTTAAAAAAATGGCACATAGTAAAAGTGCTTTAAGTTAAATCAAAATGCCCCAAGTGGACTGCAGCAAGGTCTCTTGAAGTGCAGGAAACACCAGAGGCTGAGATTAATGATCTCCCGATGTGTAGCATCTGAGCAGAGCCTGCGGGGATTCTTTGGCATTAATTGCTGCACTGATTGCTGACTTCAAGCAAAAGAAGAGAAGATCGCAAGTTTAAGAAAAAGTTAACAAGTGTAAAACGCTGCATCTCCGAATGTGGGAGAAATTTTTTTTAAAGGCACCTTTAAAGGAAAATATTGGCTCGCCACATGGCCAAAAGAAAAGGGAAGAGATTGTTGAAATGACCTTCCTTCAATAAAAGTGGAAGTTTTAAAAATTAAACAAAGAACAGCCATGTATGCGCCAAAACTGCAAAATAATAATCGCTTATTGTCACAAATAGGCTTCAATGAAGTTACTGTGAAAAGCCCCTAGTCGCCACATTCCGGCACCTGTTCGGGGAGGCCGGTACGGGAATTGAACCCGCGCTGCTGGTCTTGTTCTGCATTACAAGTCAGCTGTTTAGCCCACTGTGCTAAACCAGCCAAAAACCAAGGGGAAAACACAGAGAAAAAGTTGACAGCTGAGTAAAAAGAAGGATGACAGTCTTAAATTGGTCTTACCTTAAAGAGGTAATACATTTAAAGTAGCAATGCACTTCAAGACCCCAATTGAGGGCAACTCTCAAAAAAAGGTCCATAAGCAATGACGACATCAAGAGGCAACAAAGACCTCAAAGCGAAGGCAAAGACCTCAACGAGGAATCAACAAATACCTCAAAGAGACAACAAAGACTTCAAACAGTAGGCAATAGAAGACCCCAGAAGGAGGGATATGAGACCTCAGAAAGAGGACATTGAAAGTCTCCAGAGAGGACAATGAAAGTCTCCAGAAAGAGGACAAGGAAAGACCCCAGAAAGAGGACAATGAGTGACCCCAGAAAGAGGACAATGAAAGACCCCAGAAAGAGGACAATGAGCGACCCCAGAAAGAGGACAATGAGCGACCCCAGAAAGAGGACAATGAAAGATCCCAAAAAGAGGACAATGAGCGACCCCAGAAAGAGGACAATGAGCGACCGCAGAAAGAGGGCAATGAATGACCCCAGAAATAGGACAATGAACGACCCCAGAAAGAGGACAATGAGCGACCGCAGAAAGAGGGCAATGAATGACCCCAGAAATAGGACAATGAACGACCCCAGAAAGAGGACAATGAATGACCCCAGAAAGAGGACAATGAAAGAGCCCAGAAAGAGGACAATGAGCGACTCCAGAAAGAGGACAATGAAAGATCCCAAAAAGAGGACAATGAGCGATCCCAGAAAGAGGACAATGATCGACCCCAGAAATAGGACAATGAAGGACCCCAGAAAGAGGACAATGAAAGATCCCAGAAAGAGGACAATGAGCGATCCCAGAAATAGGACAATGAGCGATCCCAGAAAGAGGACAATGAACGACCCGAGAAAGAGGACAATGAAAGATCCCAGGAGGGCAATAAAGACCCCAGGGGAGGACAAAGAAAGACCCCAGAAGGAAGGCACTGAAATACCCCAGAAGGAGGTCACTAAAATGCCCTCGAGGGAGGGCACTGAAATGCCTTAGAGGGAGAGCATTGAAAGACCCCAAAAGGAGAGCACTGAAAGACCCCAGAAGCAGGGCAAAGAACACCCCAGAAGGATGTCAATGAAATACTCCAGGAGGAGGACAATGAAAGACACCAGAAGGAGGATAATAAAAGACCCCAGAAGGAGGGCAATAAAAGAGACTAGTTGGGCAATGAAGGACCCCAGAATGATGGCAAAGAAAGACACCAGAAGGAGAGCACTGAAATACCCCAGAAGGAGGGCACTGAAATACCCCAGAAGGAGGGCACTGAAATACCCCAGAGGGAGGGCACTGAAATACCCCAGAGGGAGGGCACTGAAATACCCCAGAAGGAGAGCACTGAAAGACCCCAAAAGGAGGGCATTGAAAGGCCCCAGAAGGAGGGCACTGAAAGGCCCCAGGAGGGCACTGAAATACCCCAGAAGGAGAGCACTGAAAGGCCCCAGAAGGAGGGCACTGAAATACCCCAGAAGGAGAGCACTGAAATACCCCAGGAGGGCACTGAAAGGCCCCAGAAGGAGGGCACTGAAATGCCCCAGAAGGAGGGCACTGAAAGGCCCCAGAAGGAGGGCACTGAAAGACCCCAGAAGGGCACTGAAATACCCCAGAAGGAGGGCACTGAAAGACCTCAGAGGGAGGGCACTGAAATACCCCAGAGGGAGGGCACTGACATACCCCAGAGGAAGGACAATGAGAGGATCCACAAGAAGGGCAACTAGAGAATTGAAGAATGGAAAGATGTCAATACTTTGTCAGAGACAGACCTTACCAACAGTAAAGCCAAAAGGGTGTAGCTAAAGTTAAGACAAGTAGAAATGAAGGTTCCATTTGTGAAATGTATATATCCAGCAAGAACATGATGGGGTCCCCTCAGAAAAAATGCAGAAATTAAAGACTTCAAAAAGTAAGGATTATTGAACATAAAGAGCAATCAGCAAAACTAATCAAATTCTGGAGAAGACATTAAAACAACACAAGGAAATGACTAACAGCAAAGCTGGAGAATAAAAAAAGTTTCAAAAATTTACCAAATGTAGTTAAGAAGGAAAACTTAATGAGACAATGTAGAATAAGCTGAACTCCATGAAAAGGCAACTATGAAATAAGAACAAGTCCACTGGCAAATTGACTGAATGGATTAAGAGCTTGAAGAAGGGAAGCTTGACAATGAGAAATTAACTGAAGAGGTAAAACATTGAAATTGGCAGCAGAAGTAGCAATTCTGAGAGAAAGAACACGAGAAAACCAATCTGATAAAATGGTCGATGAAAAAGATGCTGAATTGAAATGCTGGAAATACAAGAAACTTGATTTAAGTACCAGAAATAAAACCACAACCATTCCATCACACATGACAGACCAGCAGCGGGATTCTCTGCCCCGCTATGCCACATTTCTGCCTCAACCCGCTGGCTGGATTCAACGTTATGCCAGCCGGTCAATGGGGTTTCCCATTGTGGGGCAGCCCAACGCCTTTGAGAAACTCCTGAGCTGCCGGCAAAACGGAGCATCCCGCCAGCAAAGAATCCAGCCCCAGGTTTGTGAAAAAACTGTCAAGACATAAGACTTTGTTGTATTGTGATGATATGTGCCTGCATGAATTATAATGCAAGGTGCTTGGCAGAGAAAGGGTCAATGTGGCACTGGAGAGTGGTACCACCCACAGTGTGATGTACGTAACCACATGGTCAGAGAACAGTCTAGGACAGAATTAAGAAAGCAGCAAACCTGCATGAAACTGCTCCATGCAAGACCATATTTGGAATTGTATATAGTTAAAGCCTACAATAAATGCAAACACACAATCCTCATGATTTCATCAATGATCCATCACCATTGCATCATAAAAAACCCATATTAAGTACATAATATGACATGGTGTCATGATATGAAACTTCAGGAATGGCTCAAGTTTCATCCCAGAAGTTTTGACTCTAAGACTGGTCCCCTGTCATACCAAATGGACATAGAGGAATGGATCGTTCTTAAATATATGGACCACTTGAGGAGTAGAGAGAAGCTCCAGGAGTCGGTGTTTTCAAACCCATAATCTCCAAAGTACCTGATTAACCTGTTGTAGACAAAACGGATGTCTCTGTGGTCTTTTATCAGAAGGACATACAGGGTATATTCTGGTGTATCTGGTGTTGCTTGAGATGGGAGAGGGGTGTTATGGCGCACAGCCGAATGTGGCACAAACGTCCTACCCTACTTTTTTTCCAGTGATCTGTGCAATGTGGTAACTAATTTTAAACTCTGCTCTTGGACTGTTTGGGGAATTCATCATCCTATCAAAAGAAAAAAAGATCCTGGACTGGATTCTCCACCACCTGCTGTTCTCTATCTTGACCAGTAGTTGCTATTCTTCTCATTTCACCCACACACTTTAATATGAGTATGAATAGTTACACATCACGGTTCACATTATCCTGATCCTTTGAAGGATAAGGAAGCCTCAAGAGCATGTGGCAGCAAAGTTCCCAATGTGGCAGAGAATCCAACATCATCCAAAAAAATGGGATCGGCACCCTCAAATTGACCCATCTACATCCTATTAATGGGCTGAGCACTGGCTTCTCCAAGCCTGCAGAAATCCCTGTTCCTCTACAACAGGATTCACATGAGCGAGAATTGGTGTAGATATTTCCTAGCATAGCCCTGGCATGGTGGACCTACACAAGTCGCTCTGCCAAGACTCCACTGGCGACCTTTATGGATCACTGAAGCATCCACGCACAAATACATTCATGAGATCATAAATATTCTTTTACCAAGAAGCACAATTAGATTAATGTCAACAAAAATCAAGCAAGCCAGGATGCCAGTGCACTCGGCTTTGCTGAAATTTCTAGATTCCCACAGAATCAGGGTTCCATCAACAGCATTCATGTGGATATAAAAATTCCCAAGCAACAGGACTCCAATATAAACTAGTAGGCCTCTGCTTGTTCAATGTACAATTGTGCACCATAAGAAACTTATTATGCAGGTTTGCGCCAGATACTCAAAAGTGTTCATGACTCATATATCTTGAGTAGACATCTTCAAGAGACAATATAGGTACAGGGCCAGCTCCTCAGTGACAAAGGGTAGCTGCAAGGACCTGGCTGATGATGACCTGGTCAATGTAGTAGCTTCAGGCTCCTACAGAGAGAAGGTACAAGGCTGACGCCACTGGCATCCTAAAGATGCGATGATGATTCCTGGACAGATCTAATAGAATATTCTAGTATAGTCCCTAGAGAGTCTCATGGATCCCAGTGGTTTGCTATGAGCTGCACAACCTGGTGCTACAAAGGAGGGAGGACTTGCTAGATGATAGGGAGGAGTTGCAAGTTTCTTCTGATGAGGAGGACCTCAAAGAGAACAGTGGTGATGAGTTCAAAGAAGCAGGGCAAGAGGCCATAGCATGGGCCAGATGAGACAAGCATGTGCATGAGGCCCTCATTGCCACCAGATTCCAAGAGGAAGATGACAGGTTGCAGTGAGTACCCTCTTGGACATGTGTCCTCTATCTTGACCAGCAGTTGCTATTCTTCTCATTTTACCCATACACTTTAATATGAGCATGAATAGTTACACATCAGGGTTCACATTATCCTGATCCGTTGACAGATGAGGAAGCTCCAAGAGCACGTGTCCTTGCTGAGACAAAGTGCAAACTGGCCGAGGGCATGCCAGCATCAGATATCAGAAGCTGCTGCCTCTTCGAACATCTCTCCAGCAGCCCAACCACAATGGCGTCTTGAAAGATGCAAGAACTGTTGCATCCTTAGTTGGTTCATAGCTTTATGTCTTCAATCTGACAATGCTCCTCAAGGAGATCCACCTGAAGCAACAGAATAATGCACTCCATTTAACATTGATGGTGAATCAAATCTTCACACTAATTCACAAGAAAGCCAATGACATCCTGTGCAGTGAATTCATTGAAAGATGAATCAGTTGTTTGTAGTGCATTCTTTAAAAGCACACTGAATAACATCCAGCACTCTAAGTTAGAGATTGTGGGCTGCATTTTTCCTCATCTTAATATGGATGCAGACCACCTGAGCATGACAACCTCAGATATTGAAAATGTCTTAAATACAGACATTGTGCCCTCAGGTCCAGCCCTGGCCCTTTAGAAGTCCAAAATGCTCAAATAACATATCGCCCTCAAGGGCACACATCATTGCTAATAAGAAGCATACTTCAGCAACATATCTTCACTCCTATACCAATGCTCCCCTCCACATTGTCCGAGGCAACAAAGTGCCCTTTCAGAGCGTTCTCAAAGGTACCATTACCCACCAGAAATCACCATTTGGAATTAGTATCAGTGACCTCGGTGAGGGGACACACAGCGTTGCATCCCAACTTTGTGACGAGAGCCTTGTCTCTGCAATAGGCACAACCAAAGAATATGAGACACTCAAGGTTGGATGCCTGAGTGCCAATACAACACTGTGACAGAGCTTTGTTATATTGAGTTGGCAAAGTGCTCCCACTTATTGGTGAGCTTAGCAAATGAACACATCTACAATGAAAGTAGAGAAAGCCTGCTGAGTGCCATGCCCTTTGGCCTGTGATGACCTTGATTGTCATTCTTTGGAGGACCGAGACATGGAGGACATCAGCCTACTTTGGGTGAGGGACAGGAGCACCCTCCTTGGCTTGAGGAGCTAGAGGTGATGGGGGCACAAGAAAGGGGATTGGGATCAGCTAAGTCCCAGAGCATGGGTGGATGACTCTGGTGTGTTCAGCTGCTGGTTCTCTTCCGTTTGGGTGCCCGGGAGCCCCTTGTTTACTCCTTGAGGAGAAGGGGCAGCTGGAGTGAGATCCAAGTGCCCTACCCCTACTCTCTCGTAGTCACTGGTGAATGCCCAAGGTCTATAGTTCCGCAGCAGTGAGGTACAGGCGCCAGCCTTCGCCCTCCCTTTTCTCGGCTCCCGTCTTTGCCTTTTCAAGTGCGTGTTTTATGCAGGCTGCCCAGTAATCGGTCAGCCAACCGGAAATTACGTTCCGCGACCGATCGCAGTCAGAAGTGCATTTTGCGCCTGCTTCTGCGCTCAACAGCAGGAGCAGAAACAATTTCAACACCAGGAGCAGCAACATCACTAGCAGGAGACAAACACAGCACAAGCAGTAACAACAGCACTAGCGGGAGGTACGCCAACAATGACAGTAGCAGCAACAACAGCAGCAGCCTTTTCTGCAGCTACAGGCCACTCGGCAGGACAGAGCGGATGGACACAGATCTCCAGATTTAAGGAGACAACATTCCCCAGTCCTGAGTAAACAGGCAGAAACTCAGCTTCCTCAACATGACAGAGCAACATGGAGGCTCAGGCTTTCTTCATAGGTTGCTGTTGATACCTGTAGCCTCCTGGAACAACTTCCTTCCAAAAAAAAACATATGTTGCCAGTGGTCATCATGGTCACCTTACCCAAGAATATTTTGTCTCCGGTTCCTTTCAGGGATCTGATTGTAATGTATAATTGTTTTATTCTGCCGCAGGTGTTCACACCTCCACCCAGACTAAGCAGAAGGCTCCTTGGAGACAAGGGATATTGGGCAGGATTCTCCGATAATGCGGCTAAGCTGGTGCGTTTTACGAAGGTGTCATCTGGCTGCTAGGAGCAGCGATCCCCCAACCCACAGGGGGCCAGCAAGGCACTGGAGCGCTTCACGCAGCTCCATCTGCCGATACGGGCCCCAGCATGGGCAACACGGGTCCGCGCATGCACGTGGGTTGCCATCTCCGCGTCGGCCCCCACGCAACATGGCGGAGCCCGACAGGGGCCCGGCATGGAGGAACCTAGGCACCCACTGGAATTAGCCTGCCCGCCGATTGGTAGGCCTCCGATCGTGGGCCTGGCCACCATGGAGACCCCCACCTCCGGAATCAGATCTCCCCTCCCCCCCACCAGGACGGTCCCCGCAGCCAGAATGCCAAGGTCCCGCCGGGTAGGACCACACGCAACAATGCGACAGGACTCGGCGGAAACTTGGCCTGTCGAGCACAAAGAATCGCCGGCCCGGCGTTGGAGCAGTGTAGCGGGATTCGCGGCCCCCTGGCGTTTCTCCGACCCGGCACGGGATCGGAGAATCCCACTCATTGTCTTAGAACCTAGCTCATGACAGTTCTGAGGAAATATATCACTGGTTAAAAGGAAAGGTACAACAAGTCACATAATTATAAGGTCAATCATTGAGCAAGCCTTTTGGTTATTGAAGGTGCAATTTAGGCACCTGGCCACATCTGGAGGCACCTTTCTGTATGCAACAACAAGAATGATAGTATCTGCTGTGCCTTGCACAACATAATACTGCATAGAGGGATGGAACTGCACAAGGAAGAAGGTGCTGACTGCTCGGTATCCTCTGACGATGAGGAGGAAAGAAGCTGGAGGAGTCGCATGTGGACAGGATACCTGCAATCAATTATCTGGCTGCCAGGGAAGCATGTGATGGATTCATGCAGACATTGTTCAGTTAACCTGAGTGTGTGAAGAATTATGAACTCTCTACTGCTACCCCTCTTCCAACACATTTCACAGCCATAAAACCTTTCATCATATTCAAACCCTTTGGTCATTCTCCACATCGGTCATCCCATTTTGAAGGTAATGTCCAATTGCAAATGGGGTTGGAACAATGAAGATTAAAAATAAAGATCTTGATTCTTTTAAATTTCTATAGACATAATGGCATTGAAGATGTTATAAATACGTGAATCGTGTTGTGCGTGAAGTCTTCCTCTTTTGCTTTTTCTTACTCCAATGTGCTGCTACTACCAGGGTTTCAGAAAAGCTAGTGTCAGGTTACTTCTTCCTTTCAGTACAGCTTAGATGCCCGTGGCAGACATGTTCTGGGTTTTGGAGCTCATGAGGGACCACTGAAGACTGATGCACCAGCACCAATACAAGGGCAGACTCGGTCATCGGGGCAGCAGGCAACTTATGTGTTCTGTATATAGCGGGATAGAGGGGAAAAGTGGGAGCAATTTGAGATAAGCCCCATTTTCTTGTGCCCTTTCTCCATTTTCCCTCTCATGGCCGAGCACTTGGCTGGACTTCAATGAGGCATTGAACATCCAAGGCAAGACTTTCTTGAAGTGTTGGCCACTGTAGACTTGTGAAGGAGACATATGCCACCAACACTGAAGAAGGTTCAACATATTTTATTAACTACTTCTAAAATAATAGACATATGATAACCGTGGGTTTACACGATGCTAGTTTAACTAGAGACCTGTGCCTGTCCGAACCAGTTGAATCTCTCAGCACATGGTGTCTGTACTATACTTGATGAGCTCTTGTGCTTCTGAGAGGCAGTATCCAGAATGAGCTGGAAAAGTTATGCCCTCTGCCTTTGTAATGCGTGTGTTCTAACTGGTGATTGGCTGCGGTGTTTGTGCATGTTGATTGGTCCTAGTGTATGTCCATCAGTATGTGTCTGCACCATGATATACTGGTGTATATTATGACATCCCACCGCTTTAAAAAAAATTTGATGTGAATGTGTGACAATAAATAGTGCGGGTGCATGAAGAATGTTCCTAACTACATGTGAGGTGCGAAGACGTATGTACAAATCTGTATACAGGAAAATTAAGCTATATACAAGGGAAGGTGCCTGGTGCAGATAATTGGTAAGCAACAAATTGAACAAGAACAGTGCTATATACAAACCAATAGAAAACAATTTAACAAGGAAGGAAACATCTCAGAGAGTCCATAAATTAGCAAAGTTCATAAATTCAGTCTCTGAGGTGGGCGACGAACTCTGGTTGACCGCCTCAAGGATGGGTCAATAGCCGCTAAGTCAAGAGCTGGGTGGGCTGCAACACAGTCAAGGGGAGGCAGAGTGACCGGAAGCTCTGCACAGTCCATGGCAGGGTCAGCAGATGAGCTGTTCTGAGGATCCCGTGACAACTGTAGAACAAGGCGAAGGGTACGCCGATTGCGGCGCCGAATGCACCCGTCCGGTAACCTAACCAGGAAGGAACGGGGGGCCACCTGCCTGAGGACAACAGCAGGTGCAGACCAGCCACCATCCGGTAGATGAATGCGAACCTTGTCATTTGGCTGGATGTCAGGGAGATCAGCAGCACGTGAGTCGTGTGTCGCTTTTTGCTGGCCCTGAGACGTCTGCATCCTGTGAAGCACGGGGACATGATCGAGATTCGGGGTGTGAATCGACGGCACCATCGTCCTGAGGGTGCGGTTCATCAGCAACTGTGCAGGCGACAGCCCAGTGGAGAGCGGGGCGGAGCGATAGGCCAACAAAGCGAGATAGAAGTCAGATACGGCATCGGCAGCCTTGCAGAGTAGCCTCTTGACTATATGAACCCCCTTTTCCGCCTTGCCATTGGACTGAGGGTACAGGGGACTGGACGTGATGTGTACGAAGTTGTATTGCCGGGCGAAGCTGGCCAATTCCTAGCTTGTGAAACAGGGGCCATTGTCCGACATCACTGAGCGGGATGCCATGCAGGGCAAACGTCTCTTTGCACGCCCGAATGACAGCAAAGAAGTGAGGTCGTGCAACCTGATGACCTCCGGGTAGTTAGAGAAGTAATCAATGATCAACACATAGTACCTGCCCAATGCGTGGAACAGATCAATGCCCACCTTGGTCCAGGGTGATGTGACCAACTCATGGGGCATCAGGGTCTCCCGTGGATGGGCGGGTTGAAAACGCTGGCAGGTGGGGCAGTTGAGTACCGCATTGCCAATGTCGACGTTGATTCCCGGCCAATAGACAGCTTCCCTGGCTCTGCGGCGACATTTTTCAACACCTAGATGGCCTTCGTGCAGCTGCTCTAGGACCAACTGGCGCATGCTGTGCGGTATCACGATGCGGTCTAGCTTCAGGAGAACCCCGTCAACGACCGCCAGATCATCATGAACATTGTAAAACTGTGGGCATTGGCCCTTTAGCCACCCGTCCGTCATTAAGCGCATGACACGCTGCAGAAGGGGGTCAGCCGCTGTCTCACAGCGAATTTGTACCAGGCGTGCATCCAATGCTGGCAAATGGGAGGCTGCGAACTGAACTTGAGCGTCAATCTGGCAAACGAACCCTTCGTGATCGCATGGAGTGGTGACCGACCTAGAGAGGGCGTCGGCAACGACAAGGTCTTGTTGGAAATCATACCTCCGGAGCTTGGGCAGGATGCATTGGAGGTGAGGCGTCATATCATTCAAGTCCTTTTGTATTATGTTAACGAGCGGGCGATGGTCGGTCTCAACAGTAAACAGGGGAAGTCCATATACATAGTCGTGGAACTTCACGACACTGGTCAGAAGGCCGAGGCACTCCTCTATTTGCACGTAGCCCTGTTCTGTGGGGGTCATTGCCCGTGACGCATACGCAACGGGGGCCCATGACGAGGCCTCATCACGCTGCAGAAGCACGGCTCCAATTCCAGACTAACTGGCGTCCATAGAGATTTTATTCTCCTTGTTCGGAGCGAAAAAGGCCAGCACTGGGGCCGTGGATAGCTTGGCCTTCAGTTCCCTCCACTCGAGCTCGTGGGCAGGGAGCCATTGGAAGTCCGTTGTCTTACGAACCACGTGTCTGAGGGCCGCGGTAAGTGAGGCGAGATTGGGAATAAACTTTCCCAGGAAGTTTACCATGCCCAGGAACTGGAGGACCGCTTTCTTGTCCTCGGGCGTTTTCATGGATGTGATGGCAGCAATATTGTCCTCATCCGGCCGCACACTCAAATGGGAGATATGATCACCCAGGAATTTAATGTCCGACTGGCCGAAAGAGCATTTGGCCCTATTGAGACGGAGGCCATGCTCGTGAATGCGCTTGAAGATGCGTTTGAGGCGGCTGATGTGTTCCTGCGGGGTGGTGGACCAGATTATTATGTCGTCGACGTAGACACGGACTCCTTCGATTCCCTCCATCATCTGTTCCATTATTCTGTGGAATACTTCGGACGCCGAGATGATGCCAAATGGCATTCGGTTGTAGCAATATCTGCCAAAGGGTGTGTTGAATGTACACAGCTTTCTGCTCGATTCATCCAGCTGGATTTCCCAGAAGCCTTTTGAGGCGTCGAGTTTTGTGAAGAGTTTGACGTGGGCCATTTCACACGTGAGTTCCTCACGTTTGGGAATCGGGTCGTGCTCCCGCATGATATTCCCATTAAGATCTTTAGGATCTATGCAGATCCTTAGCTCACCGGACGGTTTCTTCACACAGACCATGGAACTCACCCAGTCGGTCGGTTCCGTGACTCTGGATATGACCCCTTGGCCTTGAAGGTCCTGGAGCTGTTGTTTGAGGCGGTCCTTAAGGGGCGCTGGGACTCTGCGAGGTGTGTGTACCACAGGCATGGCGTTGGGCTTGAGTAGAATCTTGAATGTATACGGGAGCGTGCCCATGCCCTCGAAGACGTTGTGGTAGTTTTGGATGATGGAGTCGAGTTGCGCTCTGAAGTCGGTGTCAGGAGAGAGAGAGTGAACCCTCTGCACCAAGTTCAGCAGCTTGCATGCCTGCGCACCAAGCAAGGAGGCTTTCGAGGTGGCAACGATCTCAAAAGACAGGACAGCTGTGTGAGCACGGCGTGTCACTTTGAGTTGGCAGGATCCAATTGACTTAACTCAGTTATAGTCAAGCAGTTGGCATGCAGATGGCAGGATGGCAGGCTGGACACGGAGGCTGCGAAGGTCAGACGACGCAATGGGATTGGCCGAGGCGCCAGTGTCCAGGCGGAACCTCCCTGGGGACCGGTTGACCATAAGGGTGGCACATCACTCATCATCCGGATCAGTGCTGTGTATTGGAATGGGTTTGGTGCTGCGCTTAGGAGACATCCTGTGCCTGGTTATAATGCCAACTTGGAAAGGGGCTTGCAGGTCATCGCTGTCAAAGTTGGAGGACAGGTCTGGAACGTTGATTGTGGGCTGAATGGCCTGGACATCCCTGCGAGGCTGGCTGGATCTCCTGAAACTAGCAAGCTGGGTCGACCTGCATAAGGCAGTATAGTGGCCAAGCTTGTCACACCGCAGACAGTGTCGGGTCTTCGTGGGACATTGCCGCTTTAAGTGGGCGGAGCCACAGTTGCCGCACGCCGTTGCATCGGCACGTTCGTTGTGCCACCGCGCATTAGGCGGTGCGATCCAGCGAGGTGCGCGCCTGCGCAATACGGTCCTCGACATCACCACGTTCGTTGTGTCCCAGCGCGGGAGCCTGCGAAAAGCGCGTGAAATGGCCGCCTTCGTCCAGACTTAGGCCCTGGAGAGACTTAATGACCTGGACCCGTTCTGCCTCGTGGGGAGCTTGCTGCGCCGTTTCAGCGGCCTGGATGCGGGAATATCGCGTGGAGGCGTGCTCATGGAACACGCAGGTCTCTATGGCAGTTGACAGGGTGAGCTGTTTTACTTTAAGGAGCTGCTGGCGCAGGGGCTCCGACTGCACACCAAAAACTATCTGGTCACGTATCATGGAGTCAGAGGCGGATCCGTAGTTGCAGGACTGCGCAAGGACACGGAGGTGGGTGATAAAGGACTGGAAAGGTTCGTCCTTACCCTGTAGGCGCTGCTGAAATACATATCGTTCGAAGCTCTCGTTTACTTCGACTTCGCAGTGGCTGTCGAACTTTAGGAGGACCGTCTTGAACTTTGATTTATCCTCCCCCATCAGCGAAGGTGAGCGAGTTAAAGATTTGGAGGACATGGTCCCCGGCTGTGGAGAGGAAGAGAGCAATCTTCCGTGCGTCCGAGGCAGCTTCCAGGTCCATGGCCTCGAGGTATAGCTGGAAGCGCTGTTTAAAAATCTTCCAATTGGAGCCCAGGTTCCCGGTAATGCGGAGAGGCGGCGGCGGGCGAACGGAGTCCATTCTGCAGGATGGCAGGAGACTGGTGGAAGGCTGATCACTGGTTGGTAGGTCTCAGAAGTACTCACATCCCTCAACTACTGGTACCATGAAGTGTTGGGCACTGTAGACTTGTGAAGCAGACATGTGCCACCAACACTGAAGAAGGTTCAACACTATTATTAACTTCTTATAAAATAATAGACATACGATAACTGTGGGTTTACACGATGCTAGTTTAACTAGAGACCTGTGCCTGTCCGAACCAGTTGAATCTCTCAGCACGTGGTGTCTGTACTATACTTGATGAGCTCTTGGGCTTCTGAGAGGCAGCATCCAGAATGAGCTGGAAAAGTGATGCCCTCTGCCTTTATAGTGCGTGTGTTCTAACTGGTGATTGACTGCGGTGTTTGTGCATGTTGATTGGTCCCTGCGTGTGTCCATCAATATGTGTCTGCACCATGATATACTGGTGTATATTATGACATTTCCCTCACCCTGTTTAAAGCGACAGGTGGAGTTTGTGGGCCAATGGTGAGAATGTCTGGGTACCATGGCTGATTCTTTATGCGGGTGGCCACTCTTTCCATGGAAATGGACAACAATACATATGCCTGAAACATAATGGCACTCTGGCCAGAGATGGACTCCTCCAATCTCTCTCCAAGGGTGCACATTGCCTCAGGAAATGGATCACACATATTTCCCATTACTGCTCCAGAACTATCATCTTCATTGATGACCCCTGAGGCTCACATCTGTGCCAGATGCCCTGAAATACTCCGAAGGTGGTTCTCCAGCATCTGCTCCAGCACCTGCTCATATACAATATGCATGCCTCACCATGTGACAGCCCAGATATATTTACTGAAGTCTCCACTGAGGTGTGTAATTCAGAGATAGTAGAGGGCTTGCATGAATTCTATGGCAGTGCTCCTTCAGAGTCTACCCTTTCAAGATTAATTTGCTTTCTTCTGCTCCAACCATTGAAAAATAAACAGAAATCGCGGCAACACATTCATTTTAACCGCCTGTACCGACCTGCCAGTGACTGAGGGAGACCATCCCACCTTGCCAGATCAGCCTTCACTCACCCCATCAAACTAGAAATGTTGTACCTGCGGAGCCTCCCCTCACCCCCGGGCAACCTGCACCCCCAGGTACCTAAAGTGAGTCGCTTCCCTAAGGAATGGCAGCCCCCCCCCCCCCCGCCCCCACCCCCAGCCGAGACCACAAAATACTCATTCTAGTCTAGATTTAGTTTTACCCCAAGAAAGACCCAAACACTCGAAGTAGCTCCAATATTCCCCGATCGACATGCTCGGTTCCGACACATATAACAGCAAATCATCGACATATAAGGACACCCTCTGCTCTATTCCCCCACCCCCTGCACTATTCCTTTCCATACCCCCGAACCTCTTAATGCGATGGCCAGTGGCTCAACCGCGAGTGCAAACAGCAGGGGGGACATAGGAGTGAAAAGAAAATCGAGCTGATGTTGTTTGTGCGATCACTTGCCCTCGGCTTCTTACATAATAGCTTTACCCAGTTCACAAATCTTGGTCCAATCCCAAACCGCTCCAGAACTGCCATCAAGTACCCCCATTCTACCTGGTCAAACCCCTTCTCAGCGTCCAGTGCTACAACCACCTCTGTTTCCTTCCCCTCTGCTGGTGCCATAACGACGTTCTAATGTCTGAAAAGAGCTGCCTCCCTCTCACGAACCCCGTCTGATCTTCACCTATCACCTTCGGGAGGCATTCCTCCAGCCTACCCGTCAGTGCCTTCGCCAATACTTTTGCGGCCACATTCAGAAATGATATGGGCCTATACAACCCACACTCCGTCGGATCCTTATCTTTTTTTCGTAACAGGAAATCGATGCCTGCCCCAAAGTTTGTGGCAACACCTACTTCCCTATTTTCCTATCGCCTCTTCAAACATCCCCACCATTAAAGGTGCCAGCCTATCCTTGAATTTTTTATATTCCACCGGAAACACATCCGGCCCTGCCACCTTCCCCGACTGCATCTTCCAGTCGCATCCTTTATCTCCTGCTCCACTATCGCTCTAATGTAGCCCTGTCCCCCTCCCCTAACCTCGGGTACTCCAACCAATCTAAAAATTCCTCCATCTCACGGTCTCCCCCAGGTGGCTCTGACCTGTACAACCTCTCATAAAATTCCTCAAAAATCTTGTTAATCAGATCCGGAGCCACCACCAACTTCCCTGCCCTATCTATCCCTCACCTGAATAATTTCCCTTGCCGCTGCTTCCCTCCAGAGCTGACCTGCTAACATACGCCTTGCTCACCTCAGTTGGCGCACTGCCTTTCAGATGGGAATTTGAAGTGCTGAAAATTATTTGACCTGGAAGGCACGTTTTGTGGAAGAGAATGCTGTAGAAGGCAGAATGTGGGAGTTTGACACCTGAAAAAGCTATGTTCCTCAACATTCCTGACTTTGTGAAGTAATTCAACCTCTTGTGACACTATATTCATATTCCAGGGAGTACACCCCTGTTGCTGATAGCTTAATTCAGTCCAACCAGACTTTTCATATTCATAGCTGGCTTCTTCCTCACAATTTCAGAAATGTGACACATGGAGAATTTTAAGAATATTGAGGCTGGGATTCTCCCAGACCTGCGCCGGGCCGGAGAATCCCCACGATCGGGCCACGCCGTCCCAACGTCGGCAAGCGATTCTCTGCAGTGCGGAGAATTGGTGCCAGGGTGTTTGGCGCGCCAGAGCGGCCCGCCGGCCGATTCTCCGGCCGTAGGAAAAGAGCCAAGTCCCTCCAGCGCCGTTCTAACCTGCTCTGGGCCGGCGGGACCTCGACATGTAAGGGTCGGGTGGCGACCTGTGGGGAGGGGAAGGGGGGGTCCGACCCCGGGGGGGCCTCCGATGTGGCCTGGCCCGCGATCGGAAACCACCTAGCAGAGGGCGGACTCTGTGGCTGGGGGCCTCCTTTCCTACACGCCGGCCCCTGTAGCCCTGTGCCATGTTGCATCAGGGCTGGCACGTTGAAGGAGGCCACTGCGCAAGTGCATGTTGGCGCCGGCGCCACTGTGCATGTCCTCGGTGGCACCAGCGCAACTGCGCATGCGCGGATCCCACTGCGCACAGTTCGCGCCGAGATCTGCAGCTGGAGCGTCGCAAACCACTCCAGTGCCGTGCTGGCCCCCTGTAAGGGCCAGAATTAGACATGGGAGCGCCCCGTTCATGCCATCGTAAAACACGATGGCGTTTACGACAGCATGGACACTCTGCTGCGGGATTGAAGAATCCCGCCCTGGATTCTAAGTATCGGGCAATTTCTGGGTTAAAAGCCTGGGGTTATAGTGTGTTTGGCTGCCGTGGTCATGCTTTTTTTTAAAAAAAAATCTCTTTTGCAGGATTTGGGATCTTTCAGGAGCCTGAAGGTGAAATTGACCAGAGAAATGTGTTTTCAGTTGGGCTACTGCACTGTGGTTTGACTAGAGGAAGTCCCTGGGGAGTTAATGTGCTTTCAGTCCAGAGAGGTAATTCGTTTTTCAGCTTGGGGAAATTATGTAATTACTGTTTGGAGCTAAGAGATTCAAAGAGAGATTTTGAGAAAGCTTTTATAAGAGTTAAAGTCTGATCTGGCAAGCCTTGTTTTGACCACAATTAAAGGCAGTTTTCTCTACCAATAGGATAGTTCCAAAAAGATTAATAACAGTTAAAGGAGGGCAGTCTTGTCTGACGACAAGGAAGAAGCTGAGACATGCTAAGTGAAATAGCTATTTGAAGATATTCAGCCAGAGTCTGAAGTGGTTCAAACAGGAGCCAAAATTTGTTCTGTTCAGCAAGTATTGCTTGATGCCACATTATTTTTAAAAGTTGTTTTCTTGTTGTTTATGAGAAATTGATTTGGATTGTTTCAAGGGTAATTGTAAGTTGTTCAATTTGGATGTCAGTTAAAGGGTCTAATGTTGTATTCATAACAAAGTTTGGTTTCAAAATACCAAATCCTATTTTTTTCATGTAATCACTCCTGGAGCAAGTCATTCTTTCTGCACAGTCTTACAAGATAAACTAGGATACTCGGGTTTTGGTCCAGTATCCTGGCCACTGTTGAGGTCTGACTCAGTTTGCAATAATACTGGGGGTTCATCCGGGGTCTTGAGCATAATTTCTTGTTTGACTGGGGTTATTGAACATGAAGACAGTGAGTGTGTGGAACAATAGCATTCTTTCAGGCTTTAAAATTTAAATAGGGAGTGAATAGAGATAGATCTTTTAGTTGCAAAATCTTTCTTTGGGGTGGAAGAGATTACTCAGGATGGTTTACAAAGGGAAACTAATGCAAAACTTTTGGGTTTGGCGGAGAAGTTGCAGTTAACTTTATCTAAAGGGATGAGGAACTTAAAGATAATACAAGTTATGGCTCAATGTTTAAATTTGTCAGAGACAAAGCCTGAATCAGTAGGATTAGCTCGAATTCAATTACAAATAGAAGCGAATGAATTGTAAATAGAAGCAAAGGAAGAGGATAGATTGTCACTGGCAGAAGCAAAGGAAAAAGAGAGATTGGCAATGGCAGAAGCAAAGGAAAAATAGAGGGCTATTCAAGAGGAAATGGAAAGGAGGAAGATTGAGGTAGAAATGGAAAGAAACTGAAACTGGCACTGCAAGGAGAACATCAACTTAAAAAGTTGGAGTTAAAGGCAGAAGCTGAGGAAGGTCCAGAGGAAGAGAAATACTTCCTAGTCAAAAGCTTAGTAGGGATATGTTTCAATATATTCAAGCATTGGCAAGATTTTATGAGAAAGATGTGGAAGTCTTTCATCTCCCGGGGGTGGGCGTGTGAATGCAGCCACGCCGCTCCCACACCAGGCCACCAATTCTCCGGTCAGGGGCCATTGAAAGCGGCCCCGGTGACGATTCTCCGCTTTCAATAGGCCAGTGCCTGCCGAGTCCCACCGGCGTCATTCGCATAGGGTCCTACCCAGCGAGACTCGGCGTATTGGCTACGGAGGGGTGGGGGGATCCGACTCCGGGGGGGCCTCAACAGTGGCCAGGCCTTCGATCGGGGGCAACCCGGCACGCTCATTCCGGGGCGGGTGCCTATGTTCCTCCGCGCCGGGACCCTGTGGAGCTCCATGTTGACCAGTGGGCCGGCGTGGAGATGGCCGTGGCGCGCGTGCACAGACCCGCGCCGGCTGTAGCACGCATTCACGGTTCTGAGCCGGCCTTGTAGGGCCGGCTTTCAGATCCGGAGCAGCGCACAGCACTCCAGCGCCGTGCTAGCCCTCTAGCTCGCGACTGTTTGGCCGGGATTTGGGAGATTTTGCCATTGAACCTTTTGTGGCACTGTATCCATGTTCTGGCTGCTTCAAAGATTTCCAACCACAGCTGGTTAGTTATGTCTAACTAATCTAGTTGAATGTTTTGAGGGGATTACTAGCATGGTGGATGGCGGAATGCTGATGGAAGTTGTCAATATGGATTCTGATATGAGGTTACACACATGAAATTTGAGGTTAGCTTGTGATATGCATTACCAATTGGTCAGAAGGTAGGAGATTGCAATGTATGCCTAATTTTAAGATTTTGCAGTCATGGTTGGATTCCCGCATGAAAGAGAACTTTTTATGTATCTTTTGAATCCCTTCATCCTTTGCTTTTGCTCCTAAAATGTCAGCATTCTTAACCCAAATTTAGCCTTTTAAGTGCTGAGTGAGTATAAGAATGTAAGGCCCATAACGTTTTTACTTACTTCTCCTTTCGGTCCTTTTTCTCCTTTTTCACCCTTAAACCAAAATAAATTACAATGTCATTGATATAAAGATTCTCTCTGTTGCCTTTCAAATAAAATTTTAAAGTGACATTCTTATATTACCTGTAGACCTTCAATACCCTGTATTCCATCAGGACCTGTATCACCCTGAGAAAGAACAAATGGTTAATGATCAATGTCCGGTTTTTCAATCTTACAGAAAATAAACAGTACATTGACAATAAAAACAGAAAATGCTGGATGAATTCAGCAGGTCTGGCATCTACTGTTGGGAAAGAAATAGAATGAACACTTCGAGTCCATATCACTCTTAAAGAGTCTGAAGGATTTGAAACATTGGGGGAGATTCACCCAAAAAAATGACTCATTTTGGGCAAGTTTGGCGGGGTGATTCGCGGCAGATGTTTTGGTGTGATCCAGACCGGTATTCACCCAATTTTAGTCCTTTTTTTGGATCTTAGGGGATTTCTCATCGGTAAATCCCACACTTACTTTGGGATTCTCCATCGGTGGGATCCTCCGCTTCGCTGGAAGTGTACTCACTCCCGCGGTTTCCCGGTGGCGTGGGTTGGCCACCATGGGAAACCCCATTGGCTGGCTGCCGCTGTGGCGGGGACGTACCATGCCAGAAAATGGGGCTGGCGGAACAGAGAATCATGGCCATAGAATTTATTTCTGCAAAGGTGAACTCAACCTGCTGAATGAAATGAAAAATGAAAATCGCTTATTGTCACGAGTAGGCTTCAATGAAGTTACGTAAAAAGCCCCTAGTCGCCACATTCCGGCGCCTGTCCGGGGAGGCTGGTACGGGAATCGAACCGTGCTGCTGGCCTGCTTGGTCTGCTTTAAAAGCCAACGATTTAGCCCAGTGAGCTAAACCAGCCCCTCAGAGATCGGCTGCCATTTTTAAAGGGTGCCCTGATCTCAAAGTGAGATTGAGGGGAACCCCCCCTCCCCCCCACATACATGGCCAACACTTCCAACCCTCGACCCTGAGGGGCAAAGTCTCCCCCATCACTCCAAGTCTGCATGACCCCCTCCACCACCCAGGCATGAGGGTGACCCGGCCCCACACATCCATCCTCATGAGCTAACCACTGTACCATGATGCCTGTACCAATTTTGAGAGCCTTAATTTAGAGAACTGTTAGCATAGGGGTAATGTTCTTGCACTTGCAATCCAACAGCCAAGGCCAATGTTTCAGAGACATGAGCCTGAATGTTACCCTCGGGAAGCACCCGAAGCTGGCGCGGTCAGAAGCAGGTGTAAAACCTGCTCTCAGCCGACATCGCATTGTTAATGCAATATTATGCTGGGTGGCCAAGTAAGGTCCAGCCACATTAACCGTGTCTGCTGGTTGGGTTTGCACTGTGGAGAGAGCGGGGTGGGGGGTGGGAAAATGTGTCTGGCACCAGATCCCATCGGGACCCTGCAGGGAAAATTAAAAACAGAAGAGACAGCTCCCTGGAGGTTGCCGGGAGTTGTGGGGGAGACTGAGGGAGGACTCCAATAACTATCTCCCAATGAGCCCTGAAATGGACCAGAAGTTGATCTTCAATGCTATTGTTATGGGGTGGCGACCCCCCCCCCCCCCCCCCGCCCCCTGCCCCTCCCCCTCAACGCAGTTGGAAGCGAGTTTAGAACCTATCATGTAGCAAATTGATTTCACTGTGTCCTTAGAGAGGCCGAACACCTGCCTGTGGCACTGGATCTTGGACATCTGGAGGTTATTGGTGCACTGCCTGTATTTGCAGCTGCTGGGTAATGGCAACATCAGTGTCTCCTCCCACCTTGGCCTCCCTGCTGCATCAACTGAGCCCATACCTCCTCTTACAGGTCTCTATCTGGGGTGCTGTCTGCGCTCATCTTACCTCATCTCCCTCCTGCCCCTCTCTTCCTCTTCACAGGATATCCCACCAACAGAGTACACTATCTCCATTGGATCAGATGCAGAGGACTTGTGTCTTGCAAACTAAGGAGCACTGTCCTCTGATCCTTACGAAATTCTTCCAGCGAAGTCGAAATGCTGAGAATCACACCTAAAATGCTAAAAAATAACTAGGCAACTCAAGCTAAACTCTATATTCACACAGCCACACAATTCTAACACAGAGAAATTACTACTGCTCCTGAAGCCTTTTAACCTTCCCTTGGATAAGGAAATGCAAAAAGCGTAAAGCGCACCCACCCTTTTTCCATGTGTGACAAGCTAAAAATCCTATCGAGGCATAAAATCAACGTTCGTTGGCTTTTTAATGGCTTTGATTGTCAGTGGACACATATCCAATTCGCACACACCCCCCACTGACCTACAAATTTAATTCATGCATACCAGGTTGCTGCTGAAATGGCCAGGAAGGAGCTGGTGTGGGCCAGGGGGGTTAGAGGAGAGGCGTTATCGTCATGGGGAAAGGGTCGGGCGGGGTGTGCTGGCCTGGGACGAGCAGTCGATGAGCTATGGCTAGTCGGCGGGGGAGGGGGGGGGCGGGGTGCCCTCTGATCCGGCTGATCACCTGGAATGTGAGGGGGCTGAATGGGCCGGTTAAGAGAACTAAGGTATTTTCTCATCTGAAGGGGCTGAAGGCGGACGTGGCTATGCTCCAGGAGACCCACTTAAAGGTGGCGGACCAGCTTCGTCTGAGGAAGGGGTGGGTGGGGCAGGTTTTCCACTCAGGATTAGACGCGAAGAACCGGGGGGTGGTGATTCTGGTGGGGAAGAGGGTGGCGTTCGAGGCGTCTGAGGTGGTGTCGGACAAGGAGGGCAGATATATTATGGTGAAGGGTAGGCTGCAGGGAGAGAAGGTGGTGCTGGTTAATGTATATGCCCCGAATTGGGATGATGCTGGCTTTATGAGGCGCATGCTGGGCCACATTCCGGACCTGGAGGCAGGGGGCCTGATCATGGGGGGAGACTTTAGCACAGTGCTGGATCCCCCACTGGACCGGTCCAGTTCAAGGACGGGTAGGAGACCGGTGGCAGCCAAGGTGCTGAGGGGGTTTATGGACCAGATGGGAGGGGTGGATCCCTGGAGGTTTGGGAGGCCGAGGGCTCGGGAGTATTCCTTTTTCTCCCATGTCCATAGGGTTTACTCCCGAATAGATTTTTTCGTCCTGAGCAGGGGATTGATCCCGAAGGTGCAGGATGCCGAGTATTCGGCCGTAGCAATTTCAAACCATGCTCCGCACTGGGTCGATCTGGAGATGGGGGAGGCGCGGGACCAGCGCCCGCTGTGGCGCCTGGATGTGGGGATGCTGGGTGATGAGGAGGTGTGTAGGAGGGTCTGGGGAAGTATTGAGGGGTATCTTGAGACCAACGACACGGGGGAGGTCCGGGTGGGGATGGTCTGGGAGGCTCTGAAAGCAGTGATCCGGGGGGAGCTGATTTCCATCCGGGCCCATAGGGAAAGGAGGGAGAGGACGGAGAGGGAGAGACTGGTGGGGGAGCTCCTGGATGTGGATAGGAGATACGCGGAGGCACCGGAGGAGGGGTTGCTGGGGGAACGGCGTAGTTTGCAGGCCAAGTTTGACTTGTTGACCACCAGAAAGACGGAGACACAGTGGAGGAGGGCGCAAGGCGCGATATATGAGTATGGAGAGAAGACGAGCAGGATGTTGGCGCATCAGCTCCGTAGGCGAGATGCGGCTAGGGAAATTGGTGGAGTGACGGATAAGGGTGGGAATGTGGTGCAGAAGGGGGCAGAGGTGAACGGGGTCTTTAGGGACTTCTACGAGGAACTGTACCGGTCAGAGCCACCGGCGGGGGGGGGGGGGGGGGGGGGAATGGAGAGCTTCATGAAAAGGCTACGTTTTCCAAAGGTGCAAGAGGAGCTGGTGGAGGGGCTGGGGGCGCTGAAAGAGTTGGAGGAGCTAGTCAGGGGGATTGGTCAAATGCAGTCAGGTAAGGCGCCGGGGCCGGATGGGTTCCCGGTGGAATTTTATAAAAAGTATGCAGATCTGGTGGGCCTCCTGTTGGTGCGAGCCTTCAATGAGGCATGGGAGGGGGGGGCTTTGCCCCCGACGATGTCACGGGCGCTGATTTCCCTGATCCTGAAGCAGGATAAGTACCCCTTGCAGTGTGGATCATACAGGCCAATCTCGCTCCTCAATGTTGACGCTAAGTTGCTGGCGAAGATCCTGGCCACCAGGATAGAGGACTGTGTGCCGGGGTGATACACGAGGATCAGACAGGATTTGTCAAGGGAAGGCAGCTCAACACGAATGTGCGGAGATTATAAAATGTTATTATGATGCCAGCGGTGGAGGGGGAGGCGGAGATAGTGGTGACGCTGGATGCAGAGAAAGCGTTTGATAGAGTTGAGTGGGGGTACCTGTGGGAGGTGCTGGAGCGGTTCGGATTCGGGGAGGGGTTCATCAAATGGGTGAGGTTGCTCTATGAGGCCCCGATGGCGAGTGTAGTTACCAATGGAAGGAGATCAGAGTACTTCAGGCTCTACCGTGGGACCAGCCAGAGGTGCCCCCTGTCCCCCTTGCTTTTTGCACTGGCGATAGAACCTTTGGCTTTGGCGCTGTGGGAGTCGGGGAGGTGGAGGGGCCTGGTGCGGGGTGGGGAAG
Source organism: Scyliorhinus canicula (assembly GCF_902713615.1). Lineage (NCBI taxonomy): Eukaryota > Metazoa > Chordata > Chondrichthyes > Carcharhiniformes > Scyliorhinidae > Scyliorhinus > Scyliorhinus canicula. The sequence continues at coordinate 185,078,088 of NC_052151.1, forward strand.
AACATAGGGTATCGCTATATGCGGATGACCTGCTGTTGTATGTGGCGGACCCAGAGGGGGGAATGCCGGGGGTGATGGAGCTGTTGGCTGAGTTTGGGAGCTTCTCGGGCTATAAGTTAAATCTAGGCAAGAGTGAGGTATTTGTAGTACACCCGGGTGATCAGGAGGTGGGAATTGGGAAGTTCCCGTTTAAGAGGGCAGTGAAGAGTTTCAGATACCTGGGGGTGCAGGTGGCCAGGAGTTGGGGACTCTCCATTAGCTTAATTTTACCAGGCTGGTGGAGCAGATGGAGGAGGAATTCAAAAGGTGGGACATGGTGCCGCTATCGCTGGCGGGTAGAGTGCAGTCTGTCAAAATGACGGTTCTCCTGAGGTTCTAGTTCCTCTTTCAGTGTTTGCCCATCTTTATCCCTAGGGCCTTTTTTAGGAGGGTGACTAGCAGCATCATGAGCTTTGTTTGGGCGCATGGGACCCCGAGGGTGAAGAGGGTCTTCTTGGAGCGGGGTGGAGATGGTGGGGGGCTGGCGTTACCCAATCTCTCGGGGTATTATTGGGCGGCCAATGTGTCGATGGTGCGCAAGTGGGTGATGGAGGGGGAGGGGGCAGCATGGAAATGGATGGAGAGGGCGTCCTGTGGAGATACAAGCCTGGGGGCCCTGGTAACGGCGCCGTGGCCGCTCCCTCCTACGAGGTATACCACGAGTCCGGTGGTGGCGGCTACCCTCAAGATTTGGGGGCAGTGGAGGCGACATAGGGGGGAAGTGGGGGGCTCGATGGAGGCTCCGTTAAGGGGGAACCATCGGTTTGTCCCGGGGAACATTGATGGGGGGTTCCAGGGTTGGCACAGAGCCGGCATCAGACAGCTGAGGGACCTGTTCATTGATGGGAGGTTTGCGAGCCTGGGGGAGTTGGAGGAGAAATTTGGGCTCCCCCCCGGGGAACATGTTCAGGTATCTGCAGGTAAAGGCGTTTGCTAGGCGGAAGATGCAGGGATTCCCTTTGCTTCCCGCGAGGTGGGTGAGTGACAGGGTGCTTTCGGGGGTCTGGGTCGGGAGGGGAAGATATCTGATATCTACAAGGTAATGCAGGAGAAGGAAGAGGTGTCAGTAGAGGAGCTGAAAGCTACGTGGGAGGGGGAACTGGGGGAACAGATCGAAGATGGGACATGGGCTGATGCCCTGGAGAGGGTTAACTCTTCCTCCTCATGTGCGCGGCTTAGCCTCATCCAATTCAAGGTGCTGCACCAGGCTCACATGTCCGGGTCTAGGATAAGTAAGTTCTTTGGGGGCGAAGACAGGTGTGTCAGGTGTTCGGGGAGTCCAGCGAACCATGCCCATATGTTCTGGGCATGCCCGGCACTGGAGGAGTTCTGGAAGGGGGTGGCGAGGACGGTGTCGAGGGTGGTAGGATCCAGGGTCAAGCCAGGCTGGGAACTCGCGATTTTTGGGGTTGGGGTGGAGCCGGGAGTGCAGGAGGCGAAAGATGCCGGTGTGCTGGCCTTTGCGTCCCTAGTAGCCCGGCGGAGGATCTTGCTCAGTGGAAGGATGCGAGACCCCCAAGCGTGGAGACCTGGATCAATGCCATGGCGGGTTTTATTAAGCTAGAGAAGGTCAAATTCGTCCTGAGAGGATCGGTACAAGGGTTCTTTAGGCAGTGGCAACCTTTCCTTGACTTTCTGGCTCAACAATAGGGTACTGGGTCAGCAGCAGCAGCAACCCGGGGGGAGGGGGGGAAAAAGGGGGGGGACACGTTGACTATGTTTGCTTATTTAATTTTAATTTATTTTTAAGTTCTCTTGTTTACTGGGTTTGAGGGGGTAGGGGGTGTGATACATGCGTTGATATGGTCTTGGGGGTGTTACAGTTATTATGGTGTTTTATTGTTGCTTTTCAATGTTTGTTGTTATATTTTCTGTAAAAAATTCCAATAAAAATTATTTTAAAAAATAAAAAAAATTTAATTCATGCGCTTTGACATCAGGAAACGCTCCCGACATCTAAGATTTTACCCACTTCCAGGATGGATGGGCACTCGGCTCAGGCACATAAAATACTGACCACGAGATCTCCCCCTGGCAGCTGGAGGCGTTTAAAGTCAACTAATACATCTGGAATAAAATTATAATCTCATTAATAATTATCGTGAAACTGGTGGATTGTGATAAATCCCAACTGGTTCAACAATATCCTTCATTGAACAAAATCTGCTTCCATACTTGTTCTAGCTTACATGTGACTCTAGGCCCACAGCAATGTGGCTGACTCTTAACTGGTTTCTGAAGTGGCCTAGAAGCAATTCAAAGGCAATTAGGGATGAGCATTAAATACTGGCCTTGGGATGCTTGCATCCCAAGAATGAATACAAAAAATTAAGCTGAGACAAAAAAATGTTTTGTTCATACTAAGATGCCTCAGCATAAGCCAAACAAGATTCATACCTTCGATCCATTCATTCCTGGGTATCCTTTATGCCCCTAAAGGAAATTTACATTCATCAAAATAGATAGATACATAATAGATGATGTAAAGTAAAAATGACTGCTCATTAGAAAGATTAATATTTAGAGGTCACAATAAAACTTACAGGAATTCCAGGATACCGAACAAACCCAGGCCATCCAGGCATTCCTGCGTTCCCTTTCTTGCCTCTTGGTCCCTGTACGGTGGGTTTATAAAAGCACATAAAAATTAACATATAATTCATGAAGAACAAATTCAGAAAACATTATAATCTCTTTTGTTAAATCAAGGAATGTTTTAATGAGTGCCTTGTATCTTTTAAATATAGGGCTCGATTCAGCGGAATCTCGCGAGGCGTCGCAATCTGGATCTCGCTTTCGCTAGTCGAGATGCAGATCAGAATATTTAAATGAGTCATTACTCTCGTTTAAATATCCGTTAACTGGATTCACCCAGGGCCCGGGATTCGCCGGCCATGCCTAGGTGACCCCACCAGTACTGGTCCACACAAACATGGACCAGGCGTAATACCACCCAGGGGTCTCCCAGGCCACTGGATATCCCCTGGGTGGTTGGGGACAGGGCAGGGTGGTACCCAGGAACTCTGCCAGGGTTCCTGGGTGGCACTGCCAGGCTGCCACGGGCACTGCGAGTATTCCCAGGTGCCGGGTTGTCACTGCCAGGGTCTGGGCCTTGGGTGGGGGCCTTGCGAGGTAGAGGGGGTGAGGGAGAGTTACCGGGGGCCTCCCCAAGGCGTGAGGGCGGTCACAAAATCGGGGAAGCTGGGGGGGTGGGCGATACGATCGGGGCAGCCAATCAAATTGGCACCCTGAGCTGTGAGGAAATACTTCTAAATGTGACCTCAACAGAGAGAATCTCCCCGAGGCCAAAAAAACGAGTTGTTTCTTGGCACCCTTTAACTCAAGTCCGCTAAATCGCGCCGATAGTGTTTTAGCATTCAGCCTTAATTTTCTATAACATTGTGTTATCTCTAATTCTAGAATGGATTCAGGGACGAATTTCTCTTCATATTTTGACCAGGTTAAATCCAATACCACATCTAGTTGAATCACTTCAATTTTTATTCATCAGGCGTAACTTCAGCAGTAGAGCTGTGGAAGTTCTGGTATGGATCATAGAGTCACAGGGCGGGATTCTCTGTTTGCCAACGCCAAAATCACGTTCGCCGATCGTCCGGAGAATCCCCGTTTGCAGCGAAATCGAGTGCAGTGCCGCTTTTGCGATGCTCCGCCCCTTCAAAAACGGCATACTCAAAGTCGTCGGGACGGCCTCAGGAGGCCCTCCCCTGATGTTCCACCCCTGATGGGCCATTGAAATTGGTCATCCTCTAAGTAGTTATATGCTATCTTGCTCTCTGATCTTTTTCATAGCTAACAAAAACCTTACTATGATCACTGTCCCCAAATGATCCCACACTGTCACATGATCCACTTGACCCACCTCATTCCCTCGATCCAACAATGTTTCCTTCTTCAATGGGCTGGATATTTATCAGGAAAACTCTTCTGAATGTGGCCAAAAACCTTTCTCCCTGTCTGCCCTTTTGACCATTATCCTAAACTAATTTGGATTATTGCAGTTCTGCAATATCTCTGCTCTATAGGTTTTGTACCTCTCTGTAGCTTCCCTGCAAATTTGCTCATCAATATTTTTCACGCTAGTTGATGGCCTGTAGAATATACACAGTGGCATAATGCTACCTGCAGTGTTTCTTAACCATAACCAGATAGATTCTGTCTTCGACCCTTTGGAACATCCTCTCTCCCCAGCACTTTGATATTATAATCAATAAATCCACTCCACCTCCTTTCTATCCTTCCCTACCTTTCATGAACACCTTGAATCCAGGAATTTTTAGTATTTATGGGCGGCACAGTGGTTAGTACTACTGCCTCACAGCTCCAGGGACCTAGGTTCAATTCCAGCCTCGGGTGATCATGTGGACTTTATACTTTCTCCCTGTGTCTGCGTGGGTTTCCTCCGGATGCTCTGGTTTCCTCCCATAGCCTGCAGATTCGGTAGATTGGCCACGCTAAATTGCCCCTTAGTGTCCAAAAAGATTAGGTGGGGTTACTGGGTTACAGGAATAGGGTGGAGGCAAGGTCTTAAGTAGGGTGCTCTTTCAAGGGCCAGTGTAGACTCGATGGGCCAAATGGCCTCCTGCACTGTAAATACTTTGACTTTGACAAATCCTGGATTTTTTTAACCAAGTCTCCACTTTGTCACAAGGTCATATTTGCACTGTGCCTGCAGCTCACCAACCTTATTGTCTGTGCTGTGAACGTTAACATATACACACATCGCTTTTTTTTCTCCTGTCCCTACCAATTAGGTAAGCTGAAGATGACAGATCCAATCCCAAAATCATATGATTGGAAGACAAATACGACCTCCCATTTTCTTTTACGTTTAGAATATAATTTGAAATATTTCTTTGAACTTTTTGCCTTCTGAGTTTTTCTTTGTCAACACAACAGATGCAAACTGCCCATAGATCAATGTCAGATGTTATTTGCAGCTCGGCACGAGTAATCTAACATGATTGATTTGCTAATTATTCCTCTATCATTGCAAAGTATATGACCTGTATATGATGTTTGTCACTGACAGATCAGGGGACGTTTTTTCTATTAGTTACAACGTAAGCATTGAGCAGATTTTTTACATGCTCATCATTTCTAACAAAATCTATATCTAAAATAACAATCAGGGGAAATCTTTCTACAATCAATAACTGGAAAATATATTCTGTCACAGGAGGAGTTGAAATTATGAACCAACACCATCATGCTTCTGCACTCCACTTACATATATATCAATATTAATTCATTAAACAAATGCAAGCTAAAACACAAGAACCACAATTTACCATATAAAAAAAATCAAACTCCAGTTTTAACTCTACTTACAGATATTCCCAATGGCCCCTCATCACCTCGTGGTCCTGGAAATCCTTTCTCTCCCTTTATAAAAGTAGAGAACTCAAATTAAGTCTTGTTATTTGTAGTATTGATTAAATGATCCAAAAGCTTATACTAAAGAAAATGTTTTATTAACCTTGGGTCCAATAATGCCTTGTGGCCCTTGTAATCCCTGTGCTCCTTGATATGCCTGAAAATAGGATATAAGATTAACAAATAAATTCTACCCATGTATTCAATTCAGATGCAAATTGGGTGGCATATTCTTCACTTATATTCCATGGAACAGTGGTTAATAAGCACTGCTGTCTCACAGCGACAGGGACCCAGGTTCGATTCTGACCTCGGGTGACTGTGTGGAGTTTGCACATTGTCTCCATGTTTGCATTGGTTTCCTCCGGGTTCTCCAGTGTCCTCTCACAATCCAAAGATGTGCAGATCACGTGGATTGGCCATGCTAAATTGCCCTTTAGTGTCCAAATGTTAGGTTAGATGGGGTTACAGGGATCGGGTGGGGATTGGATCTAGGTAGGAAGGTCGGTGCAGACTCATTGGGCCAAATGGCCTCCTTATGCACTGTAGGGATTCCATGATTCTATATTCACTACATTGTACCTCGATGCCTGTGCCTCCGTCCCTTCCTGGCTGACCTGGATCTCCAACTATTCCCTGTAAAGGAAATGCAATGCATATGCTGTAAATAAGGGCAAAGATTTAGGATTATGTTTATGTAAGTAGCCATATGGGCACTCTCAATATAATTTTACCTCATATCCAGGTTCTCCTTTTGCTCCATAAACTCCTGCAATACCCTGTTCAAAAATATAGGTTTGTTATTTTTGACAACACAATGTTATAGATGATCTCAAGTTATTTGTTCTTTCTCCTTCAATACATTCTCTGTCACATCGCAAACAAAAGATTGCCAATAATAATTTTATTAATTCCAATCATTGTGATAACAGGGCTGATTCCTCAATCAGGAACTCCCAACAAATGCAGAACTTATAACTGGTTAGCAATTGCTGACCTTTAAATTTTCCATTCATTTAAGTCAATGCATGAAATAAAGGAGGCTGCAGAACCAAAACATCCTGACCAGTGCTCCATGTGAGGGTTACTTCTCACTAGGAATGGTGCATCAGAGAATCAGCCCTGACACCTCAGAGCACTTTGTTTGCATATTGCCTCAGTCAGTCACTATCTAAAACAGTAACATTGTGGAATCCAACACCAAGTGCCAGAGTCACTTGGAAACCATGGAGATGGCTGATATAGAAAGCTAAAATATCATATAGATAGGCTTGCTATCCAAAGTTGGAGTTAGTGATTTATTATGAGGACATGTAGACAGGACTTTGTTCTGCATCAGTTGTATCCGATAGCTGTTCTGGAATTAATTTATATTGACAATAACTCTAACATAGAAAAGTGTTCTATTGGGCATTCCTCACTTCAAAAAACACAAGAGTTTAACAAAATAGTTAAATAGATTATTATACATAATGTTACTCACAAGTTTTCCTTTTGTACCTTTTCTTCCGGGTAACCCTGGATCGCCCACAAGACCCTTCAAAATATGTAAAGTAATGTGTTGAAACCAAATTATTTAAAGTCAATACCAAGCTTAAGAGGATAATAAAAAAACTACTTACTCTGGGACCTTTCATGCCAAATCTGCCTCGAATACCAGGGAATCCCTTATCTCCCTTAAGATATGAACATTCAAAATTAAATAAATGAAAAGAAAAAGTGCAATGAATATTTTGACCATATTAATGTTTTCTCGTCACAATAAGAAAAGAATACAATTGAATACTTTGCTTGATTAAGGGAATAGTGTTTAAGTGAATCTTCAACATGGTTCTTAAATATTTATTTCCTCATCCTTTGCTTATTATTATGTTTTACTCTCACACTTGAGTGAAAGAAAACACTGAGAACTTAGCCCAAAGCCTTTCCAATGCCTGAAATCAGATTTTGTCAGTACGTTTCAGATCTTTTGATCGTTTTCTCTGGAAATTTGAAAAAGATAACTTACTGATATTTTTAGGAACATAGCACTGAGGAGCAGTAATAGGCCATTTGGCCCTTCAAACCTATTCCATGATTCAATAGGATCATGGATGATCAGGCTATAGACTCAACTCATCATATTTGGTACAACATATTATGGTGAGTAGAAAGGAAAGAGAATCTGAGATAGTTGGTATTGAAGATTTTAATGAGATGGCTTTGATAGTGTTGTAAATAATAAGCAATTCTAAGGCTTTGTTTTGTAGTTTGTAATAGACTGATACCTCATGCCCAATATGATTATGATCAGTCAGTGATAAAGCAGAATGATTTTTATATTATTTCATAGGATGTAGGAGTTTCTGGTAAGGCCTGTATTTATCGTCCTTCGCTAATTGTCCTTGACAAATGTGGTGGTGAGCCACATTCTTGAATTAGTACAGTCCATTTGGTGCAGGCACACTCACAGTACTATTAGGAAGGGAGCTCCAGGACTTTGTCCTTAAGCCTTTTCCATCATTGAATAAGATTTTAGGTGATTTTATTGTGACAACTCAAGTTCTTTTTCTGCCGATACCCCCGCCCTGTCCAATAACCATCGACTCCCATGTCCGCCTTGCCCAATAACCCTCGACTCCCATGTCAATCAAAAATATGTCCAACTCAGCCTTGAATACCTTCAATGATCCAGCCTCCACTGATCCTTACCCCCGGGCAAGGGAGTTCCAAAGATTAATGACCTCCTGATCTCAATTTTAAATGGAAACACCTCGGGCTGGATTCTCCGTCCCACGACGCCCAGATCACGTTTCTTGACAAGACGATCAGGCATCGGGGGGAAAATCAGGATCGCGATGCTCCGACCCCCCGCTGGGACCGTGATCAAGGTACATGACCATGCACCAGCGGGAGGATGTAAATTATTGCATTTGCTTCAATTTAGCAGGCGCGGCACCCTATACTCCAGACCTCTGTGATTCTTCGGTCTCTGGGGCCAGGAATCATGTGGGCGCAGTTCACTTGGGGTCTCTACCAGCGTAGCCCTGGTTGGTGGGTCTTGCAGTGGGCCAAGGGGGTAACTCCTTAGGGGAGTTGCCCCCAGAGTCCATCCGAAGGCCACACCTGCCCCCTAAATTGCACTACCTGCCCACCTCTCCTCTTTCAGAGCCCCCCCCCCCCCCCACCTCCAGGGACCCAAGAATAGAAAGACTCTCACCAGGGACCCTATGAATAGGGACCCCCCCCCCCGGAACCCCCTAACTAAAGGGACCCCGCACAAAGACTCCCTAACTAAAGAGCCCCCCCAAACCAAACAGGACCCCCAAAAAAACCAACCCCCGCACAGAATCCCCCCCTCCCAGAAAAGAGACCCTTGTCCGGAAGCTCGAGAGCAGTCTGGACAGGGTCAGTGAAAACATTACAGCTGTAATACTTACCGAGAGGCTCCATGTGTACATTCCTGGGAGGAGATCAGCTGTGACCTGTGTTTCAACCCCACAGATCCAGTAACTGCAAATCATTCATAACTTTCTAGTAATGGGCTGTGATTGACAGCTTCCACAAACCAGCTGCAGCTTTGATTCATTCATCTCCCTTCATGGATCAGTGACTCTAAGTGGTGAAATCTCAGTGTTTATAAACATTGCTCACATCAAAGCGAGGTCACTGCATTGCAATAACACCCTTTTGTGATTAGAATGTACTTAGTACTTGGAAAGTACTGCCCACTCTTCAGTGTTTTCATCGTTGAGGCGCTGAACACGCCAACCAGACCAGCTCCTCAGAGATTGGGTCACTATTTTTAAAGGGTTCGCCAGTCACTAAGTGAACTTGAGGTCCCCCACACCTCCCCACCCACAGGCAATGTCACCCCCCACACAAGATCATTACCCCACACCTGCCCAAGTAAGGACACCCGCTATGTGGGCCCTGAGGGGCCCCTTTTCAGGCCTCCCCACCCCAGGCCTCCCAACCCGTCCCTGTCAGGCCCTGTCCCCTTTCAGGACCCCCACCCTTCGCCCATCCCCAACCTTTATGAGGCAACTTCATACCCACCACCTTTCATAACCCCCCCCCCCCCATCCCCCTTTCTTGTGCATGGGCCCCCTCATGTCCAAACCCTTGAAAGTGCCACCCTGCCATTTCCACCCAGGAACCCGGGCAATGCCAGGCTGATAGTGCCAAGGTATCCAGATTCCAGAGGTAGAGTTAGGGGACCACCCTGACCTTTTCCTAATCACCCAGGGGTCTCCAAAGGCCTGGGAGCCCCGCCCCCCGCCCCAGCTGCCATTACACCTAACGGCTCATTTAAATATGCTCATCTGGGTGTTGCCCTGCGCGGGTGCAATCCAGATTGCGATGTCTCGCGAGGTTCGGATGGATCTCACGTGACATCTTGAATTTCGCAAATCTCGCCAGAGGCCTCCCGCGAGATTCAATGGCCTCGCCGTGTCACCAAGACAGGCCCGACGAGGCCATTGAATCGCGCCCTTTGTATTCCCTGCACAACTTGCTTTCCTATCTATCTTCATATCATCCATAAATTTAACTACAATACCGTTGGTCACTTTATCCAAGTCATTAATATAGATGGTAAATAGTTGATGGCCAGCATTGATCGCTGTGACACTGCACTAGTTACAGTTTGCCATCCTGATAAAAACTCAAATTAACATACTGTTTCCTGTAGCCAATCCCCTATCCTTGTGCATATATCACCCCAATGTCATAAGCTGTTATCTTGTGCAGTAACCTTTATGGGGCATCTGTTATAAATTCAATTAATTGTGTCCTTGAGTGCTAAACTAGCAGTTTTTAGGAGATTGTAACATTTAAGGTACAGGTTGTTCCAATGCTTGTTACATTGGTTCCTGCCTTGTAACAAGTATGGGACCCCCTCAGGATGTTTTGAATAGTCCCAGGTCAGTTCAATGGTCGGTGAACAGCTTCTCTTGAGACAGTCAGCTTGAGGCAGTCTGACAGCTAAAAAGCTCAGCTGTTAGCTCTGAGGAGCTAAGAAGTTCAGACAAGTTCTGGTAATTGAAGTGGACTCAGGGCTGACTGACAAATAGGACTAATGATTTGTAGGTAAATCTATGAATTTTTTTTCGGTTGCATCTGTCATTTACTCTGTAATGTGTGTTGGATCACAGTTCATCTGTTCATTCATATAAGTATAAGACTGATTTGTAAATTGTTTTATGTCTCTGACCTTAGTAATGTTTGTTTTTGTTTATTTGTGGGTCTTGTTTCTTTATTCTAAAAGTAGCTGTCTTGAATCTTGATCTTTATTTACTTTAAGCAGAATATTATTGGTCCCTAACCGGAATTCTCCTCTTGGCCTGAGGTCTGGCCAAGGAGGGCAAAACACCTTGGGCGCGATTCTCCGCAAATGCGCCCCCTCCCGGGATCCGATTCTCCCCCCCGGGCGGGGCTAGCAGCGGGGCCCCGTGAAGCATGGCATCGCGGGCTCAGCGTCCGTCGCCAAGCATCATGCCGGCTGACGCGCACGATGACGTCAGCAGCGCATGCGCGGGTTGGACGGCTCCAACCCGCGCATTTGCGGGTGACGTCATCACACAGACGCGTCAAACCCGCGCATGCGTGGGCCGTCATGCCCCTCAGCCGCCCCGCGGACTGATCCTGCGGGGCGGCGGAAGAACAAATAGTGCGCGGGTATCGGACCCGCTGCCCACGATCGGTGCCCACCGATCGCAGGCCCATGCCACCCTTGGCACGGCCGTGGTGCGGCAGTGCCAATCGGTGCCATGGTTGTCCGCGACGGGCACTTTGCGGCCGTTTTCACGAACGCTGAAAGCAGGTGTGATTGTGGCCGTGAAAATGGCCGTAAACTCCAAGGTATTCGGCCCATCGGCCTGCGGAGAATCACTGTTCGCCGTAAAAAACGGCGAGCAGCGATTTGTGTCGGGGGGGGGCGGCCGGAGGGGGGGGGGGGGAGAATAGCGGGAGGCCGTGAAAATTATCGGGAAGGCCCTCCCGCTATTCTCCGACCCGTCGTGGGCAGCGGAGAATCGCGCCCCTTGTTAAATGTCTTTTGGAAATCCAGATACATTATACCAACTGGTTCTCCTTTATCCACTCTGCTTGGTCCATTCTTAAAGAACTCTAATAAATTAGTGAAACTTGATTTCCCTTTCACAAAATCATGTTGATTTTGCCTGATATTATTGTGATTTTCTAAATGCCCTGCTACTAAATCTTTAATAATGGATTCTAGCATTTTTGGAATGACAGATTCCTAGTTACCTACTTTCTGTCTCCCTCCTGAATGAAGGTTTACATCTGTGATTTTCAAATCCGCTGGGACCTTTCTAGTATCGAGGATATTTTGGAAAATTACGACCAATACATCCACTATCTCTGTAGCCACTTCTTTTATGCATGTCATCAGGTCCGGGACACTTGAAGCTTTAAGTTTCATAGTTTCCCCCAATACTTATTCTATTGATCATGATGGTTTTTAATTCCTCCCTCCCTTTTGCCTCTTGATTTTGTACTATCCTTGAAATTATTTTTGTACTCTCTACTGTGAAGACGGATACAAAATACTGTTCAAAGCCTCTGCCATTTCTTCCTTTCCCATTATTAATTCCTCAATCTCACAAGCAGGCGGTGGCATAGTGGTATTGTCGCTGAATTAATAATTCAGAGACCCAGGATAATGATCTGGGGACCCAGGTTCGAATCCTACCACGGCAGGTGATGGAATTTAAACTCAATTAAATATCTGGAATTAAAAGTCTAATGATGACCATGAAACCATTGTTGATTGTTGGGAAAATCCATCTGGTTCACTAATGCCTTTTAGGGACGGAAATCTGCCATCCTTACCTGGTCTGGCCCACATGTGATTCCAGACCCACAGCAGTGTGGTTGACTCTTAACTGCCCCCTCAAGGGCACTTAGGGATGGGCAATAAATGCTGGCACAGCCTGCGACACCCATGTTCCACGAACAAATTTTTAAAAACCCTTTAAGGGACCAATGTTCACTTCAACTCTTTTCCTTTTTTTACACTTTAGGAGCTTTTGCTATCTGTTTTTATATTTCTTGCTCGTTATCTCTCACACTCCAGTTTTTCCCTCTTTATTATTCCTTTAGTTGCTGGTTTCTATAACTTTCCCACTAATCTTTGCAGAATGATACACCGTTACTTTTTTAAAATATTTTTGTTAAGGCATTGAACAAATATACACAGAATATCAGAAAAACAACCCAATAAACAACCACATGCCACCAACCCCCCTGACACCAACATCCCACCATATTGCGCCTTCCCCATTTTAACCCATTTACCCTCCCAATACCAACCTGCTCCCCCTTGCCAACCCCTCAATACTCCTTGAAGAAATCGATGAACATTCCCACCTCTGGGCAACTCCTCTACCGATGCCCGCAGAATGAACTTAACCTTCTCCAACCTCAGGAATTCTGCCAAGTCGCTCTCACACACACTTTCGGCAGTTCCGAGGCCTGCCAAACCAACAAAATCCGTCTCCAGACTATCAGGGAGGCAAAGGCCAGCACATCAGCCTCCTCTCCCCCTCTGGATTCTCGAGTCTTCTGACACACCAATATTGCCATTTCCGCGCTTGGAACAACCCCACACCCAACACCTCGGACATCACATCTGAGAACCCTCTCAGTCTTGGACATGCCCAGAACATGTGGATGTGATTCGCGGGCCACCTGTGCACTGCCCACATCTTTCCTCCACCCCCGCAAAGGACCTGCTCATCGTTACCACCATCATGTGGGCCCTATGAACCACTTTAAACCAGATGAGGCTTAACCTAACATACAATGAGGATACATTCACCCTCTGCCCACGTCCCGGCCCCCACTTCCCCTTCCTCCTCCCATTTGCGCTGAATATCCTTCACCGGAGCCCCCTTCCTCTCTCCTTTTAAATATTCAACACTTCGTCCCCCTATTTCATCCTCCGATAACAACTTATCTTGCAACACCGGAGGCGGCAGCCCCAGGAAGGACGGCATCACTCTCCTCACAAATCACGAATCTGCAGGTACCTAAAATCTTGGGCAACTCATACAATTCCTCCGGCCATTCCTAGGATTTTGCCAATGGCAGAAATCCCACCTCTCCTGCACCTCCAGAGGCTGACAGCAATACATTGCTCGTCAATGCCACCAGGAGAGTGGTGGCTACTGCTGGTAATGCATCTATCCAATGCTCAGAATCAGCAAGGGACCCAGGACACAGGTGAGTACTCGCAGGAGGAGTGGGTAGTGGGGGGGTTGGCAACAAGAGTCCCTCAATCTAAGCGGGCCCATCCCTTCCTGATGAAAGGTCCCTCAATCAGTACTAATATCCTAACAACAAAGGACCCTTCCCACTCGCCCCTCCACCCTTGAAGCTTGCAAGCAACCCTGGCAGGGTTTCCAGCCCAGTCCTACTGCATGGAGAGTCCTCCAACTGCTGCTGAGTTAATACCAGTGGAAAAGGGATGAGACCTTTCAATGGGCATTAACTTCCCACTTAAGGGCCTCAATTGGCAGCAGGCCAGGAAGGCTGTTCATGAGCCTTCCCATCCGGACTGAACCAGGACAGAGGCAGGAAGAGGGAGTTTCCACCTATCACCCTCACACCCGCTTTAAACCCTCATATCCCTCATTACCAAACCCACCACGGGAGAGGACATTATATTCCATCCCATGACTCTATGACCTTTGACAACAGAAACAAATAGTGACACAAGTTATTTCCAAGGTTTAAAACTCAGTGCTTAACACATCGAGTGACACAGACAAATGTATTTATCAGGTTGTGTTTAAGCCATGGGAGCAATAAGCACTGTCAACATTGCCCTGATCAAAACTTTCACAAAATAACTTTACCTGAGCGTATCTAGTGGATAAAGTTTTAATTAAATTTTGAACCATTTAATGCTCAACTCCAAACAAAAAACATTAGAGGGGAGATTTTCTAGTCAAGTGCCAAGTGGCCACATTATTGGCATTGAACACATGACACGAAGGAGGCAGAACCATTTCCAGTTTAGAAGCACACCTGCCAAAATAAGCCCATAAAAATCCTTTAAAATAAGCAATAAGTATATATTTTCAGTCTGACAATCAATGGTCTCTCCAAGGGCTGTCAGTTAGGTTCTAACGTCTCCAAAGCTGAAGCAAAGAAATACAAATTATTTCGGCAGCGCAGAACCTGAGCATTGCTGAAAGGAGAGACGTATTATCGAAGCTTTTTGGTTTGCGTCATCAGTACAGCTACGCAAGATAAACCAACAGTAAAGGAAACAACAAGTTATACTGCATGAGAATAGAGCGCGATTGGTTGGCAAATGGGTCTGATTGGTAGAGGTGGCCATGAGAATGCAGCAGGCAACAGTTAACTGCCAAGATTTTGTTTCAAATATAAGCCTGGTAGGTCGACTCTGATTGGTCAAGGCATTGCCATAGGGAATGAACCAGACAATGGCTGTCCCAAAGGCTTTTGTTGGAAAGAAATAATTGTGGACATGCTCCTTCTTTCTGCAAAGGGCAGGGTCTTGTCTGTGAATGTATGGAGCTTTTATTATGTGTAAGTGGACCACACTGCTTGCCTGACTTGTTCCCTTTGCAAGTTTATCTTGCATAGCTGTCCTGATGAGTGCAAGATGAAAAGCTTTGATAGTATGTCTCTTCTTTCAGCAATATAAATGACTTCTTCAGCAAATATATTTATAATTTTCTGGGTTTTTTTCAGTTTTAAATTCCATATGTTACCAAAGACACAAGGCTGGATTCTCTGGGTGCCCAGCCGCATTTTCTTGGTGGCGCTCCATTCGCTGGTGGCGAGATTGTATACCCCCACAGCTTGTCAATGGGATTTCCCATTGAAGCCACTCTGTGCCGCCGTAAAACTTGCAGGCCGGGGTGCACAGCTGGCAGGAAAAGTGAATCACAATGGCTGGCGAATTTCCAGTCACAGTTTGATTGATCTAGCTATCACAATCCATTTTACTGATTTCTTTGGGTCTTAGAACCATCTTTTTAGATCTTTTTTTCTTCTACATTGTATAATTTGAAATATTCATCAGATGCTTTATAATGTATTTAAGTAATATTGCAGGAGATAAATTACATTTTTATTGATGAATCTCTGTTAAAATAATGACGTTCAATAGCTGGATATAAAGCAGAGAACTGGGGCAGCATGGTGGTCAGCATTACTGCCTCATGGCGCCGAGGACACGGGTTCGATCCCGGTCCCGGGTCACTGTCCATGTGGAGTTTGTACATTCTCTCTGTGTCTGCGTTGGCCTCACCCCCACAACCCAGAGATTTAGCGTAGCCAATACAAGTACCTTTCAGGGTAGGTGGATTGGCCACGCTAAATTGTTCCTTAATTGGAAAAAATTTTTAAAAGGAGAACTTACTGGACCCAGAATTGGTTTGCACAAATAAAACTCACACAGCTTTGAACCAGAAATTATCATTACCTTCACTCCCCGTAATCCCCATATGCCTTCATATCCTGTTTCACCTTTGTTTCCCTAGAAATTATAATAATAATTCATAGTTTCATCAAAACAGCTTCTGAATCATGAAATATTATCAATTTACATCTAGATGTGATGTTAGTCAATGAATCATGTTTGCTCTTCAAATTTGTATTACAGTTAGAAAAGATTATTACATTTATTCATGTTATTTCATTCAATGATATGTACAATCCTACTATTAATAATGCCATTCATTGTTTCTTTTTGGTACAAATCTTGGGATAATTATCACCCAAGTGGGCTAGTAGGAAACTAACGGATTGGCTCAGACATCTTTTTTTTTACAGAACACCAATGTTACACCCCAGTCAATGGAAAGTAATATTTCAGCAGGGGCAAAACAGGCACCTAAATTGAATATGTTCGGTCTAATTAAAATTAACCCCAGCCTTGATGTTAGAAAATTCTTTAGTTGATGTTAATTTACAATAAATTCCATAATATATATTGCTAAACTTTATAAACGTTTCAATCATTTTCTGTTATGAGTTTATTAACTATTTTCATCATTCTCTGCCAATACAAATTGTTATCTCTTCTCACATGAATCCAAGCCATTTGGTGAATTTAAACCTGAGACAGTGGGCAGGATTTTCTGGCCCTTCCCACCAGCAGGATCCTGCCGAAGATGACCCCCAGTGGTGGGTTCCCTGGCGGTGGGACGGGCAAACCACAAAACATCATCAGCATTGATGGCCAACGGCAAGCCAACCCGGCCACCAGAAAATACATTGCGAAGGAGAGTGTGAAAATCCCACCCAGGGTCTTTCTTTGCAGAGAGTTTATTGATTTAGTATAGAGTCAACACTTCTCACCCCACCGATTTATGGGTGTACAAATAACAATCAACTGTTTAACGACATAATTGCCATTAAACCGTAAATTACATTAATTGCCATGAATATTGGCAGCTACTGGTAGGTAGGGACGAGTTTCAGAGTGCTTTCCTCTCTGTTTGCATTTGCCTCTGCTAGTGCCTAACTCAACAACCTGACTGAGATCAGAAAATCATGCTTGGATCACTTGTGGCTACGTATTGATCCCAGTGTTCCATGGGAGGACATACTGGTAAATGCCATAATGCACCACAATACTACTGCCATAAACAATGAGTCAGTGCAGGGAAAACCAAGGATAAGAACAAATGACAGAAAGGGGAATAAGAGAAGCGATAGGCACAGAAACCAAGGGCCAGAATCAAACAGGGCCACAGTGGAAAAT
This sequence comes from Scyliorhinus canicula, assembly GCF_902713615.1. Lineage (NCBI taxonomy): Eukaryota > Metazoa > Chordata > Chondrichthyes > Carcharhiniformes > Scyliorhinidae > Scyliorhinus > Scyliorhinus canicula. The sequence continues at coordinate 185,095,267 of NC_052151.1, forward strand.
AATGGGAAGGGGACAATGAAAAAGATAAGCCCGAGGGCATGGAGCATTAACAATAAAGTGAATGTTTTAATCGCACAAATACATGTAAATGGGAATGATATAGTCAGGATTATGGATTGATGTCTGAAGGATGACCAGTGATGGGAACTGGACATCCAGGGATATTCAGTATTTAGGAAGGACAGACAAAAAGGAAAAGGTGGTGGAGCTGCATTACTGGTTAAAGAGGAAATTAATGCAATTGTGAGGAAGGATATTAGCTCAGATGATGTGGAATCTCTAGGTTAGAGTTGGGAAACACCAAGGACAAAAAATATCAGTGGGGGTTGTATATAGACTCCCAAACTGTAGTGACAATGTTGGGGATGGCATTAAACAAGAAATTAGAGATGCATGCGATAATAGAACCTCTATAATTATGGATGACTTTAATCTGCATACAGATTGGGCAAATCAAATTAATAAAAATACTGTAAAGCAGTGTAATGATGTATGTTCACAGACTTCATTAGAAACAAGAAAGGTATTTATTAATAAGAAAAACTGTACAGAGGGCAACAGCCCCACTGCTGCCCCAGAGCAGCTCACCGGCTGCCCCCGTCCCTACACGTCTTCTAGACTTCTGCCGAAAAGAGGACTCCACCTCCTGGGTGATTACCCACTCTTTCCCAATTGGTCCACCTAACCATGACACTCTTCTGCTGTGTTGCCCTTAAAAGGACAATCACAGCAAATCAGCACAAGGAGGAATTCCTGGAGTGTGTACGGAATGGTTTTCTGAATCAATACGTTATAGAACCAACGAGAAAAGGAGCCTCCCTAGATGGGGCATTGTGTAATGAGAAAGGAATAATTGGAAACCTAATTGTCTGTAGATGAGCGACCATAATATGATAGAATTCTTCATCAAGATGGAGAAAGTGACGTAGTTCATTCTGAGACTAGGATCCTGAATCTAAATAAAGCAAACTACGATGGTATGAGGCATAAGTTGGCTATGATGGATTGAGGAACGTTACGTAAAAGCATGATGGCGGATAGGCAGTGGTAAATATTCAGAGAGTGTATGGGTGAAGTGAAACAATTATTCATTCCTGTCTGACAAAAAAAAAACAGGAAAGGTGGCCAAATCAAGCTTACAAGCAAAATTAAAGATAGTATTAGGTCCAAGGAAGAGGCATACAAATTGGCCCGACAAAAACAACAGACCTCAGGATTGGACTCAGTTTAGATTTCAGCAAAGGAGGACAAGGCAATTGATTAAGAAGGGGAAACTAAGCTTGTGGGGAACATAAAAACTGACTGTAATAGCTTCTATAGGTCTGGGAAGAGAAAAAGATTGGTGGAGATAAATGTGGGTCCTTACAGCAAGAAACAGTGGAATTCATAATGGGAACAAAGAAAGGGCTGACCAACTGAACTGTCCTCACAAATGAGGACATACATTACATACCGGAAAGGGGATGTTGGGGAACATAGGGTTTAGTGAAAGAGAGGAACTGAAGGAAATCAGTATAAGAAGGGACATGGTATTGGGGAAATTGATGGGACTACATGCTGATAAATTCCCAGCGCCTGATAAACTGCACCACAGAGTACGTAAGGGAGTGGCCTGAGAAATAGTGGATGTATTGATGAACAGCTTCTAAGATTCTATAGACACTATAACAGTTCCTGCAGATTGGAGCTAATGTAACCCCACTATATTAAAAAAGAGGTAGCGAAAACTAGAGAATTGTAGACCAGACAGCCTCATGTTAGTAGTGGGAAAATGCTACAGTCCATTATAAAAGATGCAATAACAGAGCACTTGGAAAACAGTGGAAGGATCGGATAGAGTCAGCATGGATTTATGAAAGGGAAATCATGCTTGACTGGAATACTTTGAAGATCTAGTTGGTAGAATTGATGAGGGAAGTCAATGGATGTGATTTATTTGGGCTTTCAGAAGACTTTCAACAAGGTTCAACATAAGAGATTACCGTGTAAAGTGAAAGCTCATGGGATTAGGGGTAGTGTATTGAGATGGTTAGAAAACTGGTTGGGAGACATGAAACAAAAAGTCGGAATAAATGTGTCTTTTTCGAAGTGGCAGAGAGTGACTAGTGGGGTATCGCAGAGATCAGTGCTAGGATCTCAGATATTCAAATGTATATTAATGATTTAGATGAAGTAACTAAAGGTAAGATCATTACATTTGCAGAGGACACAAAGCTGGCTGGAAGGGTGAGCTGTGATGAGGATGCATTGGGCGCGATTCTCCCAAACCGGGAGAAATCGTAAGGCTGGCGTCAAAAACGGGGGGTTTGACGCCAGCCTCCCCCCCCCCCCCGACCGGGAACCGATTCTGGTCCCCGGTCGGGGCTAGCATGCCGCGGCCGTGAACTCCGGCATCGCGGGCTTAACGAATTTCGTTAAGCCCGCTTGCCAGAGTTTGCGATGGCTGACGCGTCATATGACGTCAGCCGCGCATGCGCGGATTGGAAGACTCCAACCCGCGCATGCGCGGATGACGTCATCGCGCATTTGCGCGAAACTCGCGCATGCGCGGGCCGGGATGCCCCTCAGCCGGCCCACGAATTGATACAGCGGGGCGGCGGAAGGACAAAGAGTGCGCGGGAATCGGACCCGCCGTGGTACTGCCGTGCCAATCGGTGCCATGGTTGCCAAGATCCGAACTTTACGGCCGTTTTTATGAACGGCCAGACCAGGTGGTTTGCCGTTCGTAAAAACAGCCGTAAAGGGTTTGGACTTCGGCCCATCGACCAGCTGAGAATCGCTGCTCGCCGTAAAAAAACGGCGGCAGTGATTCGTGTCGGAAGTCGGGCGTGGGGGGGGGAGAATAGCGGGAGGGCGTCAGACTAGCGTGGCCGTAAAAATTTACGACCCCCGCTATTCTCCGCACCGTCGTGAGTATGGAGAATTGCGCCCAAAGTGATTTGCAGTGTGATTAGGACAAGTTGAGAGTGGCAAATGAATGGCAGATGCAGTATAATGTGGATAAATGTGAGGTTATGCACTTTGATAGCAAAAACGGAATTGAGAGAGGCGAATGTGCAATGAGACCTGAAAGTAAGCAGGTGCAGCACGTGGTGAAGGAGGTAAATGATGTGTTGGCCTTCATAGCGAAAGGACTCAACTATAGAAGCAGGAATGTCTTGCTGCAGTTATACAGAACCTTGGTGAGACTGTACCTGGAATATTGCATGCAGTTTTGGTCTACTTATCTGAGGTAGGATGCTTTTGCCATGGAGGGAGTGCAGTGAATTTTTACCAGACTAATTCCTGGGAGGCATGACAAAAGCATGAGGAGAGATGGAGTTGGTTAGGTTGGAGTTTAGAAGAAAGAAAAAGGATCTCATAAAAACCTATAAAATTCGAACAGAACTAGACAGGGTAGTTGTAGGAAGGATGTTCTCGATGGTGGGGGAGTCCAGAACCAGGGGTCACTAGGACTGAGTTGAGCAGAAATTTCTTCACCCAGAGAGTAGTGGACCTGTGGAATTTGTTACTGCAAATGAGGCCAAAACATTATCGGCAGGATTCTTTGTTTCTGAGACTATGTTGACGCCAACGCAGAATTTGTGGACATTCACGACAGCAAAACTAGCACCGCACCTGGACCAATTCTGCTGCTGTGGAGGGGCTAGCACTGGCGCCACATGGAACACAATTGATTCTAATGAGAAACGGTGCCGGATTTGCCAGATTCGCGATTGACACTCTGGAGGCTGACAAGCTGCAACCGCATATATACACTTCACTCCCCACACACACCATCCCAGCCAACAAGTTGGCAGCAAGGAAAGCAGCACCCCGTTTCAATGACACTGAGCTGGAGACCCTCCTGGATTCCATGGAGGAGAGGAGGATGACCCTGTTCCCCGGCCCGGGAAAGAGGCTGCCAGCTGCAGCTGTTTTATCGTGCCTGGGCGCAGGTGGCAGAGGCAGTCAGCACCACCAGTAACACCATCCGGACTGGCCAGCAGTGCCGGACGAAACTGCGGCTAGGGTGAGTAGGCAGCATTGTGACCCTGGCACTAACCCGTGTCCCACACACGGCCGATGTGGCAAGATGCAGACGGAGGTGGCCCAGTACCAGAGGGAGATGGCGCAGCCACTAGCTGATGTGACATAAACCCAGAAGGTGGTGGCACAGTGAATGGGTGATACGGTGCAGTCCCAGACGGAGATGGTCCACTTCCTGTACTCCATGGCCACGAATGTGCATCTCTGGTCAAGACCAGAGCTGGTCTCCAGGACTGGCAGCACCAGGTGGTGGGGAGCCTCAGGGGTTAGCTCCCCTCACACCCCCACCCAGTAGAGTAGCCTGGGGGCCATCAGGCACCCAGACTGAAGAGGAGTTGATGGGGCCCGTGCCGGTGACTTTTTCAGGAGAGGTGATGGAACACCACAGGCTGCCTCCACTCCTGCTGTACCGTCTGGGAAACCACCTCGACTTAGTGGTAGGGCCCGAAAGGCCAGGAGGTGAGACACAAGTTAAATTGGAATGGGTGCAGGGCACAATTTAGTTATAAGGGCTAGGGCACAAAGCTGTATAAATTTGTTCATGATAAACACCTGTTGCTATTGTTACAACCTGCCTCGGTGCTCTGTCTGATGGGTGTGAGAGGTGGGCTGATCTGGGGTGGGCTGGTCTGGGCTGACCGGCTTTTGGGGGGGGGGGGGAGGGGGGGAGGGCGCAGAGTGGAAAGGTTGGATGTTGGGGGGGGTGGGTGGGGGAAATGGATGGACCCTGTGGGTGGCCTGGGTTCCACACAACCCCTGCCCAAACCATCACTGCCACCACCACTCAAGGGATGACCATATGATGGAATGGCCAGATCGCTTGCAGGTATCACCCAGATGGATGGTAGAAAGCGCTAACGTGGACAGGAGTCAGATGTTGTCAAATGATGTGGAGCACCAGAGCTCATTGCATAGCGGGTTGTCACCATCCTCCATCCCATGAACCATCCGCTGTTACTGCCAACATATGGACCGCACCAGGTATGTATTATGTAGGGGGTTGCAGGCAGGGAGTGGCTCGGGGGGGGGGGGGGGGGGGGGGGATGCGGTGTCTGTGCCACTGGCCAGTCGAATCTCTCCACCTACCCCCCTAGTCGGGGAAACCAGGAGGAAATCAGAGCGTCTCATGTGCGTTGGCCTTGGCGCACACGTTGTGCTGCCTCCTGTGCCTGGGCTCCATGTCCTGCCCACCCTCACCCTCCTCCGCATCCTCTTGTTTGATGAGGCCTGGCGTTCCTTCTCCTCCAGCACATTGCCCCTCTGCTGCGATGTTATGGAGAACGCAGCAGGCCGCCATGATGCGGGCCACCCTCCCACCGTCATACCCCTCCAGAGCGGTCCAGGCACCTGAACAGCATCTTCAGGCGGCCGAAGCACCACTCGATCACGGACCTGGTCGCTGCATGGGCATCGTTGTAGCGTGTTTTGACGTTAGTCTGTGTTCCCCGGATAGATGTCATCAGCCATGACAGCGATGGATAACCCCTGTCACCCAGGAGTCAACCCTTCAACCTGTCAGCTGCAGGTGCTTATAGGGGTCATGCGTCCCGTCAATCACCCCCTGGACCCTGGGCATCCCGCTGATGGCAGCAAACGCCGATGGCTGGGCATACTGGTGGACTCAGTCCGCATTGAAGTGGGTATTGAGCCGCCTGGGATATAAGGCCTCCATGACAGCACGGATGCAGCTGTGCACTGAAGTCTGTGAGATCCCGGAGCAGTTTCTCAAATGACAGGCTCCAAAGTGGGTGGTCAGTACGTGCACAGCAAGGTGGCTGCGGTAATGGCGGTCCGTACCTGGGCACCGCCCCAGTCCCATGGAGGGTCACATCGGACACTCAGCCTGTCCCCCCCCCCACCTCACCCTGGCAGGGCCCTCCCCACCGCAGCCAGCCGGACCAGTAGCCCGGCAGCCTGCAGTCACTCCTCTATATGTCATGATTTTTGAAAGCACAAGTGAACCGCACCGTCGGGAACTCGGCCCATCGGAGGAGGAGAATCGCGGAGGTCCCGGTGTTTACTGTACTTGAGGTAACGGAGAATCGCGATTTGGTGTCAAATAGGCACCGGCCGCGATTTTGGCGTCGGAACCTATTCTCTGCCCAATTGTGTTTCGAGATTTCAGCTTTGGCAAAAGGAGAATCCTGCCCTATATGTTTTCGAGAATGAGTTAGATATAAATTTTGGGGCTAAAGGGATCAAATGATATGGGGGCAAAGCAGGAACAGGTTACTGAGTTGGATAATCAGCCATTATCAGAATAAGTGGTGGAGTAGGCCCGAAGGTCACATGGTCTTCTCCTGCTCCTATTTTCTATATTTTTATGTTAACTCCTTGCTTCAACATACCTTTTCACCTTGTGCTCCTGTTTGTCCTCTCAGTCCTGGTGGTCCTGAAACTCCCTGAAATAAAATGAAATAATTCCTCAGAATCTTAAATAACACAATTATGTGTACAAAAATCTAAAGTATCTACTGTGAATTCACCTTAAATCCCACAGTTCCTTGCAATCCTTTATATCCTTTTGGACCATCTATACCCTGGGTGAAAGAAAAACGTATTTTCATTAATGTGGAGTTAGTCCAGTCTCAGAAATTATTTAGGAAACAAGAGAAAAGTCAATTGGACGTTGTGTTTAAAGATATACCCGGTGGCCTGGCCTTCCTTCTATTCCTTTGTTTCCTTTTATTCCAGCTATACCCTGGAAAAAAGGAAAAGTAGGCACTTGAGCTAATTTAAATAGTCATATGTATCCAATGCTTAAAGTGAAGTAAAATGATAAAAGACTTACCAAAGGTCCAGTGTCACCAACTCTTCCATAGTAACCAGTGTCACCCCTTAAACCCTACATCAAGACAGTCACAAATCAGCAAGCAAGAATGCACAAAATTAGATAGATATATTAATCATTTTCAGAGCTCTTAGTTGCTATAAAGGTGTTTGACTGATTTTCCAATCTTTTCCTGCAACGATTTAAGCCTGAACAAGCTATTTGGGCACTGGCCACATCACACATTTCATTTAACTCACTAAATGATAAACCCCCGTAGATTATAGGATAATGTGAAATGAAGTATTAAGCACAATGCAACAATGGCCATCACTTTAAATTACAATTCGGTCCTAATTTATTGATTTGAATTGAAGAGGTTTGGTTCAATTTCTTCCTGTTTTACTTTATAAATGTAATTTATAATGCATTATAAATTATATTAACTATCAGAAAAGATTAGTACATTTAAGGGTTGATGCAGAAGTTGTATATCACAAAATATTCCATGTATATAGTTAGTTTTAGATTGATTTATTAAATTCTCTTATTATTTAATTTATTCTCTAAATACACTGACATAAAAGATACTGTTCCCTATGTATCCTTCAAAAATGTTTTTTTGTGTACAGACAGTAACTGCAGTTGGGGTGGCAAAGGTGAGATAATGATTTAAGGATTACAGAAATGATCAAGAATGTTCTAATGTCTGAAGGTAGTATCACCTTCATAATCCAAAGGTATGGCCTACTTAATAGCAGTTGTCATTTGGTATTTTCTGGACCTTCGGATAGAGGCATATTTTCAGCAGGGTGAGATGTGCACTTGTTCCCAGCACGAATACCCAAACCAGTCCCCATCCCATCCATTGCCACACCCACCCCGTACAAACATCATTCCTGCACTATTTATAATTCCCAGGTCTTTAGATTTATTAGGCTGATTATCCCACCTCTTTTGTGACATGTCTACAAATGAATGGGCGCATTTTATGGAGGATGAGCAAAATGGGCACGCGGCAGAGCATTTGCCCAAGAACTGTCTCACAGCACTAGGGACCTGAGTTCCATTCCAGCCTTGGGTGACTGTGTGGAGTTTAAACATTCTCCCCATGGCTGCTTGGGTTTCCTCCAGGAGCTCCAGTTTCCTCCCACTGTCCAAAGATGTGCAGGTTAGTGGATTGGCTATGCTAAATTGCTTCTTAGTCCAAAGATTAGGTGGGGTTAAAGGGACAGGGTGGGGGTGTGAGCCTAGGTAGAATATTCTTTCAGAGGGTCAGTGCAGATTCAATGGGCCAAATGGCCTTCTTCTGCACTGACCTTCTGAAAGTTTCTCTCTGAACCCACACCACACCTGCCAAGAGGCAAATCTAGTCCAAGATATGTTTTTTCTTTATAAATTTAAAGTACCCAATTCATTTTTTCCAATTAAGGGGCAATTTAGTGTGGCCAATCCACCTATCCTGCACATCTTTGGGTTATGCTGGCGAAACCCATGCAAACACGGCGAGAATTTGCAAACTCCACACTGACAGTGGCCCAGAGCCGGGATTGAACCTGGGATCTCAGTGCCGTGAGACAGCAGTGCTAACCATTGTGCCACCATTCTGCCCTAGTCCAAGATATATTTGATTGCACCCTTGGAATAAATGTTTTTACAAGATAAAATTATTGCAGTTATTTTGCATTGGTGATCCCATGTTCTGTAACATATGAATAGTAAAAGTAATCTTTTTTCCCTCAATGCCACAAATCACTGAAGACATCTGATATCCATTTTCAGGTATTGCCTGGAGGTAATTTCTTAATGTGGGACATAGCCTTCAGATAATCAGAAATACCCCAAGGATGTAATAAGTGGACTACCTGAGACCCAGGCCTTCCAGGCTTTCCAGCTGTGCCTTTTTCACCTTTCTCCCCCTGGTGTGAAGATAAAAACACTTCAAATTATTTGTGTGAAATAAAAGATACAGTCCTCCTAGTCCCTTGTGGATTGATGTCATCCCTGATCCTACCTACATTTCCTTCACAAAAGCTTCCAGTGAAGACCATGAACATTGATCACCCCCTGAAAATGGATGCAAAAATTATAATGTATGAGTATTCCTTATGTGTTGTTTCCAGAGCAGGCAAAAGGGAATCTGTGCTGCCTGCTCAGTAATGTTATTGTAGTGTGCAGCCAATGGTAACTGCGCTTTTAGAGTAACTACACGTCTGAGAAGCAGGTGCAAAATTGTGAGAGGCTATCACTGCTTACACCAGCCTGCACCTTTTAGATTTCAAGCAGCTTGAAATCATTCTAAAAGGGAGTCTGATCTGGAAGGTGCAATTGGGGTGCAAAAGATTTTTAACATTGCACTGGAAGCCTCTGTGCAGGCATTGGAGGAATTGGAGAGGAGCTCATCTATCCATAGGAGGCCATCCAGACAAACCTGGCAAAGGATCAGACAGCTGTGACAGTTATTGCACTGGATGCAGTGCCACAAAGCATTCAATGACATCAAACAAGTGATCAAGATCAGCCAATGTGGATTTTTTTGCAAGGCAGAAGGACACTGAATTAAAAATAATGGATGTGACCAGATTCTGGGATTCCAGGCACCCCAATTTTCACCAACGCAGAATAAGGGTGAATCTGGGGTAGGCACCACTGCACTTTCCGTGGTGTTGGGCCAGCTTCTCCATGACTCATGGTTCACGGAACACAGCAGAGTTGTGATTCATAGTTTTGATCAGGAACTTTTTAAAAGGCAAGTTCAAAAGGTCTTACCCATGCCCCTTTCATGCAAACTCAATTCCCCTATCCACCCTAATGACCCATTATAGCCCCCATGCCAACTCAGTACCAATTCATGCCCTCTGCACACCCCAAATTCTCTTATAGTCCCATGACAACTCACAGTCCATCCATGTTCATTCATCCAGATTCCACTGTGTACAGAACCAATGAACCCAATAGTAAGCAATGGCATGTGTGAGACTGCTGAGAAAAAAACTGATGCATAATTATTTGAGACAAAATAACTGGAGTTCCTACAACTGTATGAAAATGTCCAATAAACAGATAATTAAAGTATCAATAACAGAAGCTTTAAGCACATAACACATCTTCATCTTGTGCAAATAAACATTGAGACATTGACAAGTGTGATCACAGACAAAATAACTCATTATAACCACATAAAATTGTCAATCAAGCTTAGGTAATATTTTTCCCAGCTGCGTAAACAATCTCCAATTCACATCATTATTTTATGGATCCTTTATGTGTTACTTCCAAACCAGGCGACAGACAAACTTTGTGCTGCCTTCTCATTGATGTGATTGTGGTGTGAAGCCAGTGGTAAGGGCAGTTTTGAGTAACTGCAGCTCTGAGAAGCAGGTGCAAAAGGAAAAAACACCCAATGTTGGGATATAAGTTTAGAAATCTGTCATGCAAGCTCAGCTTGCTCCCACACAGGCCCAAACTATTGCCATCAAAGCTGTGAATCCCAATGCCCAAAAAATCTTGCAGAGTGTCACTGCAATCCAGAAATCTTCCAATGCAAGATAGGATTCCTGAAGTGTTGTCCTTGGGGACTCGTGAAGGCACTGTGAATAAAGAACCTGCTTTCCTCTCTCTTTATGACAACACAGGTCTTCCTTCCACTGCAGCTATACCAGTGCTCTTGCTGTTCCCTGTCAACCAGCCAGTCCAAACTGCTGTTGCCTATGCCAAGGTGATGCATTCAAAAGTCAGATGTTCTGGGGCCAGAGCTGATCAAGGTTATCTCAAGGTCTTTTGCAGTCTTCCCTGCCTTCCACTGATCATGCTGAATTCACTTGGCTGTGATTGCATAGATGCATGGGAGCATAGATGAGGCAAAGGCAAAGATAGCAAGAACTAAGGGAATGCACAAGGGTGATTAATTGATATTTGTATGCACTATGGCATGATCTCAATTATAGATTTTCTTTGGAAATTTTTTTGTTGTGACTTTATGTTATGTTACATTCATGCAGTCACTACTCAGGAAAGGTTATGTGTGGGACTGTTGGTGAATGGGGAATTGGGATTGTATTTACTGGTATTTCAGTCAGAGGAGATGATCATGGCCAGCCCAGCCCAGAGTTGTGATGTTTGCCTTTTCCTGACTTCTTCCTTCTACTCCTCTTGGGCTGTTTTGCTATATAGTTGGTGGCAAGGGCTGTGCCCTCATGGTGACGAGTTTGTGCCAAATGCAGCATACCCACATGAGGTTGACATGCTTCCTTGCCGAATACTACAGGGCTCATCCAAAACAATCCAGGCAGCAGATTCTTGTTGAAGTGCCTCAAAGGGCTGCTGCCCTATTACATTCCATGTGACAGCGTGGCTTTCATTTATACGCATGTTGCCCATGTTTCAGTAGGTTGGGCACCAGAGTTGGGCACCCGGGTTCGAATCGTGGCCCTGGGTCACTGTCTGTGTGGAGTTTGCACATTCTCCCTGTGTCTGCGTGGGTTTCGCCCCCACAACCCAAAGATGTGCAGGTTAGGTTGATTGGCCATGCTAAATTGCCCCTTAATTGGAAAACATAATTGGGTACATAAATTAAATTTATTTTTAAAAAGTATCTTTAAACACAGGGCAAGCCAACAAACACTTCTGCAATCACAGCAGGAACTACTAGAAATCAACCAGCAACTAACCTTAAAGAAATTGATGATCCCTTTAAATAGCACTGCTTTTTCAGGAGTGGCCATGTTCAACTGAGTGTTTAAGAGTTCGAGTATTGCATTTCAAAGGGTAGTGCTGAGATCAAACTAACATTACATGGTGATGACAGTCACAATCTGTCAATGTTTCAATCTTTAGACTGATGCCCTCTGTAGACACACTAAGGCACTTACCAAAGTGACACCAGTGTCTGGAGGACCAAAGCTTGACACAGAAGCCATTTAGGAGGCAAAATAACACTTGTTGCACCGAGTACTATGGAGGCAAATTTTGTTGTCAGACTCCATAACAATATAATTATGAATAAGAACAGTTTACCTGTAGACCTGTGTTATCCTGTTGCCCTGGTTGTCTATGGGAACATTTGCAAGGTGATGGATTCCCAGTAAAACTGTATTCTGTAGTCTTGTCACACTGAAACAGTTGAATTTGTTATTTGTATTTTAAGATGCTGGATGGATTAGATTAAGCAGAAAGATTGGACTTTATACAGTTTAGACTTTCTCAAAAGAGGAAGCACTTCAGAGTCAATAGACCATGAAGAGCTATAAAAACAAACAAAGCTAACCTTCCTTTGAAAAAGCCTGGACATTTCAACCATGGGGCTTGTAAAAGGTAATGGACCATGAAATTGAATGTAAGCAATGCAGTTCAACGCTTTTACGCTTTTCAGGCTTGAAAAAGTTAAAGGGGAATGAAATTGAATGTGAAAAAGCATTTTAAAGGTGTCCAACACAACAGAGGAAAGACTTTTAATTACAATGACAACTCTTTAAAATTGACATGCTGAAAGAAAGTTTAAAGATTTTCAAAGCTATAGATGGAAGACTTGCCACATGGCCCTCTCGGGAAGAACCCCCCACCTGAGCCCCTCCAGCATTGTGAACCACCCCCACCCCCAATCTCCCACGTGCCCTGAAGGATTCCTCTTGGCACCCTGGAGGTAAGTGTAGAGAAGGTATTCACCCCCCCTTCTCCCCCTTGGTGTCCATGCCATCTGATCCCCACTTTTAGGGGCCAAGAGTGATTCAGGTTCAAGTGAATACCAGGAGACTGCTGCATTCAACTTTAATCTCGCTGATAAGATAAAAATGAATGCAAATGATTTGTAATCAGGCTCTTGCCCTTTGTGGGTGAGATCATGATCAAACCAGCTGGAGAAGGCTGGGAGAATTGGAAACTGATTTGCCCCTGGTGCAAATCCCATTTCAGGGCTCTCCCTCAATTCTCCCAACATAGCGAGATTTGCGCCGGGAGCAACGCAGCCGGAGAATTAGCCCCTACATCTCAAAAGCTATTGGTCTGATTTTAACAAATCCTGGGTAGGCTCATTTTAGTTTTTAGCTAAAATGCAGATCTGGATCCTGGAAGTTTGAAGAGCTCGGTTAACATTGGGAAATAGGGCAGATTGACTTTTTAAAAAATAATATTGTGGGTTGTTTTATTTAGAATGTTGTTGATTGTTTTAGAGTACCATGGATTGTCTCATCTGCTGATGTGATATTTGTCACAGTTGTCAAGATGTGAACTGAGGTTTGAGAGCAGGTTATTGCATGGGGACTGTAGCAATATCATGGTTGTGCTGTAATTCACCAATTGACCACTAGGGGTCTCACTAATATATAAGTGACTGTAAAAGTCAGCTGACTGGCCGCTGGCTGGAGGAGGTAAAAGAGAAAGCTTGCATGTGCATGATTTTGTTGTTGTTCATCTGTTGTCTTGTATGTAGTTTACCCCAGGTTAATGTTAATAAATTGTTTATTATTTTAACTACAAGTGTTTTTGTAATAAATCAGGCCACCCATCAAAAACATTGCAGGGACTGGCTTCCGTGAGATAGAAGCTCTAAATATTTTTTTTCAGCTTTGTAGTTATATGCGCATCAACTAGGCAGGGAAACGCACAAAGGAAGAGCTGTATCATTGGTAATTGTTATAACATAGGCAATTCAGCCTTCAAACCTGTTCCACCACTCAATCAGATCATGGCTGATCTCTTCCTGGTCTCAAATCTACCGCTCTACCTGGTTTAGCACAGGGGCTGATTTAGTACAGGGCTAAATCGCTGGCTTTGAAAGCAGACCAAAGCAGACCAGCAGCACAGTTCAATGCCCGTACCAGCCTCCCCGAACAGGCGCTGGAATGTGGCGACGAGGGGCTTTTCACAGTAACTTCATTTGATGCCTACTTGTGACAATAAGTGATTTTCATTTCATTACCTGTTCCCCATATCGCTTTAACCCATTTAAAAAAAATAAGAAATACATCTATCTCCTTCTTGAAACCATTTAATGATTCAGACTCAAACGCACTATGGGGCAGCAAGTTCCATATTCACCACCCTCATTGAGTAGTTCCTCCTCATCTTAGTATACATTCTACTGCAGGGGTGGGCAAACTTTTCCGTGCAAGGGCCACATTCAGAAATTCACAATTTTAAAGGGCCGCATAGTATATTAAGTAAAATAATTAATATTTAAAATAGCCAAAGTAAAAGGTTTTTAAAGAAAAAAAAAACAATTAATTTTTATTAATTAATATTTTAAAGTAGAAACTTAATATGAAACACATGTTGTGCCGAGCAATGATCACCCTACTCAAGTCAACGTATCCACCCTATACCAGTAACCCAACAGCCCCCCCCCCCCCCTTCCATTAACCTTAAAATTAAAAAAAAAAATTTTTAAAGGTTTTTTTTATGACTTTGTCTTGGTGGGCCGCATAAAGACCCTTGGCGGGCCGCATGCGGCCTGCGGGCCGTAGCTTGCCCACCCCTGTTCTACTGCCTCTCAACCTATATCTGTGACCTCTCATTCTAGATTGCCCAGGGAATTATACTTTCTCAATTGAAGAGCTTTTGTTCACTTACCACCCCCCAACCCGCTCCCAAACAAGTGATAGGTTATACCTTTCATATTTCTCTGTACTGCACAGTCAGAATGCCAAAGCACCACATGTAACGGGGATTTCATTGCTGCACATCATCAATTACATTGATTTATTTTTCACTGATATTTTTCTCAAAACTGAATAAAGCAATTTGAACATGTTTATTCTCCTTTTCTTTTAACACAATACTATAATGTTCTAAGATCTGACATGAACTATCTTGCCTTTTAAAAAAAGGACTTGTCTTTAGATTGGATAAACAATCACTAATTATAAAATTTATGGATTTAATCGCATTTGTGAAACATTTAAAACTAGTGGGAAATAGTGTAAAGCAGCACACTTACAGGGTCAGATAATTCGCAGCATCCTTCCAAAAAGGCTTTGTCTGGATCAAAATGCAGCTCTAGCTGTTGCAGATCAAGCTGACATGTAAAAAAGAAAGACTTGCATTTAAAATGTACTTTTCATGACCACAGGATGTCTCAAAGCTCTTTACAGCCAGTAAAATACAGTTACTGTTGTAAATGCAGGAAATGCACAGCTAATTTTGCACACAAGCTCTCATAAACAGCAATGTGATAATGGCCAGATAATCTGTTTTTTCTGACTGGGAATTAAATAATTGCCAAGACACCAGAGAGAACTTCCCTGCTCTTTTCAAAATAATGCCATCGGGTATTTTATATTCACCAGAGCAGGCAGTTGCGGTCTTGGTTTAACATCTCATTCAAATGACAGCACCTCTGACAGTGACACGCTGCCTCTGACAGTGCAGTTCTACCTGACTCAGTCAGCAAGACTCAAATAGAAGGCTACTGCAGCAAGGACTTGGGAAGATATGGAGATATTGCAGGGAGGGGAGGGAGGTAGATAGGGGTGGATGAAGGTGGGGGGATGCAAGTAACCTGTGTCCCGACTGTGTATCTGTGTACGTTCCTGCAGACCGTGCTGGTTTACAGCAGATTCTGGCCTCCAATCGTCTTGTAACCTCTGCCATTCAGCTCTGCTGAGACCAGTGGCCAGCCAGCAACGACCACACCATATTTTTTAAATTGCGCAGGCATCTTCCACTTACCAAAATTGAAGTTTGTAACCTGAATGTCAGGACACTCAAGGACAACCCCAAAATTGACAGACTGAATGCCGTCACGCGATGCCATCATAGCTTGGGAGTTCAGGTGACTTGACATGGACATTGTCAACATTTTGTGATCTCCGTTTAGAAAAAGGTAATAGAGGAGCTGAAGAAGTTGTCACACACATCCATGAGAGTATTTAATCCTTGGGACAAGTTTGACAGAAAAGAGAAGACTGAAAGGTGGCCTGATGGAAGTCTTTAAGATTATAAAAGGGTTCAGTAATCCAATAGGGATTTCATGAGAAATATATTTTTCCTGTGAGTGGTGAGAATGTAGAACTCGCTTCCACAAGGAATGGTTAAGGTAAAAAGATGAATACATTTAAGGAAAGGCTATAAATGAGGGAAAAGGGAGTAGAAGGATATGTTGATGGGTGGAAATGAAGTGGAGTGGGTGGAAGCTCGTGTGGAGCATAGCAAGCCAATTGAGCCAACTGGCTTGGGCCTGTGTTGTAGAATTATGAGAACAGAAACAAATGTTTTTATTTTAGATCTACATATAGTGGTAGGAGAAACATTATTTACTATCCAGGATACAATAATGTACTTCATCATGATGGGAAGGAGAAGGTCAATGAGAATGTCAGGTGAGACATAATGTGCAGGAGAATGCCAACTAATGGAACAAAGCAGGGGTGCACCTTTTTCTGGAAACTCAAACTCAGCCGTAGCAGGAGGCACCCAGGAGGAGAGCGGAAATGTTATAGCGATGTCCTCAAATCATTGTCGAAGGGGTCAAACGTCCCCGCTGACTCATAGGAATTCCTGGCTGGTGACCAAGTTATCGAACACATCGAGAGACTGTGATGGCAAAGTAGAGCCTGCACCGAGCCTTTGAGAATGTACAAACTCCCAAACAGCCCATCAACCCCACCCTCTCAAGCACCATCTGCCCCACATGTGACAAAGTCTGAAGTTCATGCACTGGAATGATCAGTCATCTCAGAAACCATTGAATTGAAGTGAAAGCAAGTCATTCTTGATCCTGAGGCCTAAGAAGAAGAGGAGGAGACTGAAGTGTCAGCCTAGACCTTTGCACTGCAGTGGCACTTGGCATTTTCCAGTGCAATTTGTTCCTTTTTTCAGTACAACAATTGCAAAGGTTTTGTGGTTTTAGAAAAGTGCTGAATTTGAAATGAGGAGATTTTAATTCCTGCAGTCACATTTTATAAAGTGTTTAAATGATTGTCAAGGATATCAGTATAAAATTTCCATTAATTTGAAGACAATTGCATAGTAATGTTAATATTCAGAGGGAATTCTATTATTAATTGTTAATGTGAGATAGTTACTAGAAATAAAGTCCTTGTGAAAAACTCAAGGCAAAATTTTATAGCCCTTCTCACCAACAGGATCTTCTGGTCTCACTGAAGTCATTAGACTTTCGAATTACTTGCTGCATTTTTCAGCCCCTCCCACACAATGACAGGGCCATAAATATCTATTCACAATGTCAAGCAGAAGATAGGATCTAATTTGTGATTTTATGTTCAAGGATGGGACGGTGGCAAAGTGGTTAGCACTACTGTTTCACAGCGCCGGGGACCGGGGTTTAATTTCGGCCTTGGGTGACTGTGTGCTAATTGCACGTTCTCCCAGTGTCCACATGGGTTTCGTCCGAGTGCTCCAGTTTCCTCCCGCAGTCAAAAACTGGGAGTTTTTGTGGATTGGCCATGCTAAATTGACCCATATTGTCCAAAGATGTGCAGGTCAGGTCGATTGGCAATGATCAATGAGCGGGGTTGCAGGGATAGGGCAGGACTGTGGGCCTAGGTAGAGTACTCTATTGGAGGATCAGTGCAGATTCAATGGGCCCTTCTGTACTGTAGGGATTCTATGCATGTGGTGAGTTAAAGAAAATTACATTTCTTCGTAATATTTGTCAAGTTAGTATATTAACTGATGGTTAATTTATGTTGGAAACAATTCCTACAGTGTTTGGACTTTTCTTTAACTTACTGAAACTGTAGAATCATCTAGCATCCTTTTTGCTATTGAAGTGTAACCATTCCCATTAATTGCCTGTTGGTCACTAATCGGAACCTTGCTGGCTTGCATACAGTCAATGAACAACTTGGCCTCTTTTCCATTGACACTAAGTGCTAATTTATGCCAGGAGCCATCAAAAAGTATATCCACATTGGTGAATGTTCGGAACATGATGGTATCGTATGGAGTTCTATAGAAAAGGTCTAAAGATTTTGATTCTCCAAAAAAACGAATGCCAACTTGCTCTCTTCCATTGGTATCACTGACATCCCATAGATTCCAAATGCTTTGTGAGGTGTCTTCCAACATCTTGAATGTAGCAATGATGGAATATTCAGAAGGAATTCCATTTGGATGCACATCTCTAAAACAAACATTTGGAACAGAATCTGTCATTGTCATAAAGAGTAGCAAAATAATAATATTTAACAAATTGACATACTCAATTCATAAAAATTACACTAAATGTGAATCCAATCTGGTAATATAATTAAGTACGTGTTAATATTAAAATCCACAGATAATTAATGTTCAAGATTTATTAAAATTGAATCCATCCCTTGAAAGCGAAGGGATTTATTCTTTCATGGGGTGTGGGCATTGCTGGCAAAGCCAGCATTTGTTGCCCATCCCTAATTACCCTTGAACCGAATGGTTTGCTAGGCCTGTTCACAGGGCAGTTAAGAGTCAATCACATTGCTTTGGATCTGAAGTCGCATATAGGCCAGACAAGGATGACAGATTTCCTTTTCTAAAGGACTTGGTTTCAATGATCAATGATAGTTTCATTATCACTATTACTGAAACTAATTTTTGTTAAAAACTAAACTTTATATTTCACCAGCTGCCATAGTAGGATTTGAACCAATCTACCAATACACCACCATCTGCCCCTGAAATTACTTGGTTTCTATAAATAGATGTTTGAACAGTTATTAGCCATTCTTCTTACTCCAGATTCACAGTACATGGGCCAGGCTTCTCCCTTCCGGGGACTAAGTCCCCACGCCGGCGGGAAAACCGGCGTCAACTGGCCCCCAAGGTGAAGAATTCTCACCTGTCTCGGGGGCTAGTTGGACAGCGGTGGGGTTGGCACCGCTCCAGCTGGTGCCGAAGGGACTGCGCAAGTTCACGCATGTGTGGAATGGCTGGCGTGATCTCTCACATGCGCAGACCGGCCGTCGTATTTTGGCGCATGCGCTGGGAGTTCTCTTCCCCGCACTGGCCATGGCAGAGCCCTACAGGGGCCGGAAGGAAGAAGTGTCCCCACGGAACAGGCCCACCCACAGATCGATGGGCCCCGATTGTGAACAGGCCCCCCCCCAAAATCGGATCCTCCCTGCGCCCTCTCAAGTCCGCCCACGCCGACTTACCTGCCAGGTCCCGCCGTGTGGGACCATGCATAATCCATGCCGGCAGGGCTGGCCAAAAATGGTCGACCGTTCGGCCCATCAGGGCCCAGAGAATCGGCAGGGGGGCCACTGCCAACGGCCCCCAACTGGCGTGGCATGAGTCCAGCCCCCGCCCGAGAAATGGCGCCACAGAATACGGCAGCCGGCGGCAGAGCGGGAATCGCGCCGTCCCCTGGGGATTCTCCGACCCGGCGGGGGCTCGGAGAATCCCACGCATGGAGTTTTGAATTCGTGTCTCACTGACAATTAATTGTGATATACCTAATACAAGCCGTGTTACCGATCTTTGCCAATTCCTTTAGGCAGAGATTCCCAAACCTTTTTGCTGTAAATTCCCTTTCAGAGATTCATGTCTTTTTTGGATGCAATATTTTTTAGTAACATTGAATTCCATGTTATAAGGGGGGCTTGAAGAATGTAAACAAAATTGGCTCAGATGCAAAAAGCAGAGAGAAGTGGTGACTGATTGTTTTAGGGGAAGACCCCAGGATAGCTACTTTTTTTATTTACATTACTAACTTGGTTTTGTATATGGGGGGACACAATTTTAAAGTTTACAGATGACAGAAAGCTTAGAAACATAACAGAGTGAGGAGGATATTAGCAGTCTTCCAGAAGATACAGTCCGGAATTTACCCAGCACTCTGGAGATGGGATGTGGCACGGTCAGCCTGGTAAAATGGCAGCAGAAAGCATCGGGAGGGAATCGCGATGTCTCCCATGGTATATTTCCAGAAGTGGGAATGGCAGCAATATGGCCGCTATCTCTGGTCAGCAGTCAGATAATTAATTTAATAATTGGCTAGTTGGCGGTCACTTTCCACCATCACTCATTTTAACAGCATCGGTCAGCCTCCTATCAAGGCAGCCTCACAGCAGGTTGTGTTTTGGGGCAGGGGGGACTTTATGGCCACTCCATGGAACACAGATACACCCTGGCAGAAATGGGCTCCTCCATAGCTCTGACACCATTATTGGAATGTGCATTGCTGCCTGCCCTGGTACCATAAAGAAAAATCTACAGTTTGAGGGCACCACAACACTCCTCTTCTTCAACCTCAGCATTGTCCACTTTGATAGTGGCGCTTGGGAACATGCCAAGTTGCCAGCCTGCTAATAGGGCCAGCAGTGAACCCACAGGTAGACGACCAGCTTTTACTGACAGCCTCCCCATGTGCTCCCCCGACCACCCCCAAGCTAGTGTGGCATGGTTAGGCCCTTAAAGTGGCCATTAATTGGCCAGTTAAGGGCCTCAATTGCTCTCCAGGTGAAAAGGCTGTTTATTCTTAACCTGTCCTATCGCTGATTGATTCATGGCAGCTGGGAATGCAACAGCACTCCACTCCTTATCTTCCCTCCCGATTCTTTCTGCCTTCCCCCATCTCCGCCTCACAGACTGTTCCTGTTTGTGGAACTAAATTTTGACCATGAATGATGCATGTCAGGTGGGAGAGAGAGGAGAGGTAATTAATGCAAACTACGTGGTATGATTTTAAATGAGGCGCAAGAACAAAGCACTTGGGTTCACATGTAGAATCGTAGAATCATATAATTTACAGTGCAGAAGGAGGCCATTCGGCTCATCGAGTCTGCACCGGCCCTTGGAAAGAGCACCCTACTTACGCCCACACCTCCACCCTATCCCAGTAACCCAACCTAACCTTTTTGGACACTAAGGGCAATTTAGCATGGCCAATCCACCTAACCTGCACATCTTTGGACTGTGGGAGGAAACCAGAGCACCTGGAGGAAACCCACGCAGTCACGGGGAGAACATGCAGACTCCACAGTGACCCAAGCCGGGAATCAATCCTGGGACCCTGGAGCTGTGAAGCAACTCTGCTACCCACTGTGCTACTGAGCCCCCCATTGTATCATATTTGAAGGTGTCAGGATAAGTTGGTAAGGCTATTACAAAGCATATAGCATCTTTAGCTTTGGTAAAAATGTTTATAAATCTGGTTAGACTTCGGCTACAGCTTCATGGCCAATTCACGGGCACTGCATTTTAGGAAAGTGTGGAAAGGATTCACCAGAATTACACCACAGATGAGGGAGGGTTTTGTGGAGTGGCTATTTCTAAAGCATCCCTTTTGGACCCTCCCTATGACCTTGCCATAGCCATATCTTACCTGTTTGGGAATCTTTAGGGTTAACCATGTCTCTATTTTATGTTATTATACAATTCCTGTCAAGTTGTCAAGGCACTTCCATATTCTGAATTATTGTGAACCTATAAACTGAATAAAATGCAGATGGAAAAGGAAAAATTATGTGTTTCCAGTCCTGATTATTTTCCAGTTACCCCTGCTAAATAATGCATATATGGGTCTTGGATGGAAAGCAAGCTTTGACTGGTGCATTCCATGGATGCATATCTTTGGGAGGGTGCTAATATGCTACTATCATTTGCTGAACCTTATTGATTCTCTATTTCAGGAGAAAATAAGGGAAAACATTGATTTAAAAAGCTTTTTAAAATTATATGTGAAACTGCCAATTTCTACCAGCCATTTTATGACACCATTAGGCCATTGTTGCATATTCATTCAATACAAATTAACCTAATTCTTTGGCCAAGGTGGCGGTCACCTGTTCTGCTATTTGTGTTTTGGTGACATGTTTTGTGTCATAACGCCCTTGTGAAGTGCCTTGTGAAGTTGTATTATGTGTTAAAGGTATATAAACAGAGGTAGTTGATTTGCTGTTTAATATACAAACTCATCTCAACTATACAGCGTCATGGTGGCATATTAGTTAACACTGTTGCCTCACAGCACAAGGGACCGGGTTCAATTCTGACTGTGTGGAGTTTCTCTCCGTGTCTCCATGGGTTTCCTTTGGGTGCTCCAGGTACCTCCCAGTCCAAAGATGTACAGGTCAGATGGATTGGCCATGATAGAAAATTGCCTCTTAATGTCCATGGGTGTACAGGTTAAGTGGGGTTATGAGAATAGGGCGCTGTTTCAGAGGATCAATGCAGACTCGATGGGCTGAATGGTCTCCTTCTGCACTGTAGAGATTCTACAACAGTAGGTTTTCATAACTCACACGTAACTGCCAAAGTAGGTGCCAACGGCTCCTTCAATTTCCAATCTTCTATTCAGCCTTATAAAGTGGTCTTCCTTTGGGGGATATTCAGCCTACCAAGAGAATGTTACCTGTCTCAATTGCAAGATGTTACTGGGTTTTACTGAAACCCCATGTTGCAGTGATGAAGGACTAGTGTCTCCACTGCACAAGCTCTGTAACTAAGAAGGCATAAACATAATTACTATGCGGAGTATTGAATACCTTACCCGATTTCCTTTTTCAGATGTACTGAAGGATTAAGCCGGAATGCTGAGATATGAGGCTGTGAACCTTCCACTTCTGCTACAGCTCTGGATGATAGTACTTGGAATTCTTTGAGTAAGTCAATTCCTGAGTTGCAAACAAAAACACTAGTTTTAGCTTCAAAACAAGCTCTGATTTTCCTTTATATTTCTGATTGAAGTGGCACTTTCTTAAGATACTAAATATCTTCAGGTTCTCTAGATTAATCATAATTCTCATTATTTTAGTCAAGAGGGGGGGGGGAGGCTGGCAAAGACCAAGTAAGGTCACTAACCCTGCATGGGAGGCAGTGTAGCACTGGTGATAGCAAGCTCCCTGCACAACTGCACAAGAGGAAAGGCATCCAGTGCAGCACGAAGATGAATGACCTTGTCTGTGCAGCCAGGGTAAGTCATTCTTCTTATTTCTCAACACTCATCCCACATCCAATGGGAGCACACTCACTACCACCTTCTGGGGCCCACCACTCATCCTCCCACATACCTCCTCAGCTTCCCTGCACTTCATCGCCTCATCACATCCCATTTTCCACTCACCACCCACACATGCCATGGATCCTTACCATCTGACCCGGCATCCTGTTCCCACTCTTCCTTTTTGTCGTCTTGAAGTACAAGCTGGCTCACAATAAAAAGGACAGAGCAT
Source organism: Scyliorhinus canicula (assembly GCF_902713615.1). Classification (NCBI taxonomy): domain Eukaryota; kingdom Metazoa; phylum Chordata; class Chondrichthyes; order Carcharhiniformes; family Scyliorhinidae; genus Scyliorhinus; species Scyliorhinus canicula. The sequence continues at coordinate 185,118,175 of NC_052151.1, forward strand.
AGACAGGAGGAGGCATGGCCCAACCGAAAACTCTTTCGCCATTCGAGGAGCTTGCCTGGGAGGAACAGGACAGCTCCTATGCTGAGGGTGAGGTGGGTGCAAGAGATACAAATAAGGACCCAGAGCACATGCATCCATCTGGCCAGCCTCACGGGAGTTTCCTCCTGTTCCTTATGTCCTGCCAGGAACTAATACCACCTCCCTTCATTTGTATGAAAATGAGTGAAGCAGTTGGGTCCATCCACAAGTGTGGCTGTGGAGACCAGCCAGGAGAACAGCTCCGATGAATTCTTCAAAATTGCCACTGAGGAGACATCAAAGCTGTCACCTGCACCCTGCAGAGACTCGCACCTCGGTGGGAATGAGAAATGGGCTTCTGGGTCACTAACTGGTGAGCCGCCCCGCAAGATCAAGCCGTCATGAGGAGCGAGCTCCGACTCTGTCGTGAACCTCTCCGGATTTCACAACGGCGTTGGGCCTTACGGAGAATTCCTCCCTACTTCTTGCAGAGGGTGGTGAATTTGTGGAATTTGCTTCCCCGTAGTGCAGTGGAGTCTGAATCATTAAACCATTTCAAGAAGGATATAGATATATTTCTGATTAAAAAAACAGGTTAAAGGGATTTAGGGAACAGGTAGGGAGGCGAATTTGAGACCAGGAAGAGATCAGCCATGATCTGATTGAATGGCGGCGCAGGCTACAAGAGCTGAATTGCCTACTCCTAATTCCTATGTTCCTTTGGACACCCTTGTGAAAGCCGTACCTCTGGCACTACTTCCACAGGTCCTCAGGGCTACCTTTAACTAAGAAGGAGCCTCCATCAAGAGAGATGGCTCTGTCTGCATATCATTACTCTGGTCATTGAGAGTTCATGAGCTGCCTTCAGTCAGGCACAATTCAGACATTTGCAGTAGACCTTTGAGGACCAACGCTCTTTCCTTAAAGCAAGTCATCAACATTTTCCTGCATTGCATAGATCACAGGCAACTACACTCTTCCTGTGACAGGAGCAATATCTGGGTTGTGGTGGCAATGCAATCGTATTCTTACATTGAAGAAAATAGATTTTTTGTTACTAAGGAAGGGAATAAAATGCAGAAATGTACAATAAATTCATATAAGTTAGAGAAGACACACTACAAAGATAAAGATATTTGCAATGTTCGTGGACAGGTCTTGCAGTTGAGCAGTTCCACTGTTGGAAAGGCATTACATAGCATTTGCAAAGACATCCAGCTGAGAAACTCCCTATGATTTTCCAACATACATTTTGCTTATAGCTGATGTCCATCAGTTGTAACTTGAGGGATTTCAGCAAATTAAAGCCATTAACATTGTATAAATAAAAACTTTGTGGCTTGGAAGCTATTGTATGTAACTCTGTCTCATCTGTATTCTCGGTAACATAAACTGTGAACAAATGGTTTTCAGCTTCATGTCCAAGATAAGCAGGTGGAATATAGTCATCAGCTGGCTGTCTATCTGCATCTACAAAAGCCGCTGTGCACAATCCAGACTGAGCTATATGGCACCTTTGTCCCTCAGCTGGTGGTTTTCCCATGTGTCTGCAACCTTTATCCTTGTCGATGGTAGCATTTGCAAGTTTGGAAGGTGCGTCAAAGGAGTGTTGGCGAGTTCCTGCAGTGCATCTTGTAAATGGTACACACTGCTGTCAATATGCATTGGTCGTGGAGGGAGTGAATGTCTGAATGGAGTGCCCATCAAGCGGGTAGCTTTGTCAAGCTTCTTGAGTGTTGTTGGGAGTTGCACTTATCCAGACAAGTGGGGAGTATTCCATCACATTCCTGACTTGTGCCTTGTAGGTGGTGGGAGTCAGGAGGTGAGTTACTCACTATAGGATTCCCAGCCTCTGACCTTCTTTTGTAGCCACAGTATCTATATGGCTAGCCCAGTTGAGTTCCTAGTAAATGGTAACCCCCAGAATGGTGATGATGGGGGATTCAACAATGTTAATGTCATTGAATGTCAAGAGGCAATGATTAGATTTTCTCGTGTTTGTGTGGTTATTACCTGGCACCTGTGGCACAAATGTAACTTGCCATTTGCCAGCCCAAGCCTGGATATTGTCCAGTACTTGCTGAATTTAGCTTCAGTGTCTGAGGAGTTGTGAATGGTGCTGAACATTGTACAATCATCAGTGAACATCCTCACTTCTGACTTTATGATGGAAGGAACATCATTGATGAAGCAGCTGAAGATGGTTGGGCCTAGAAGAACACAGCGAGGACAGCTCCTTCAGTGAAATTGACAAGCTGGTAAGACTTTGATTAGTGATACGGAAGAGCTCCAGCCATAGCCATTGAGAAACTGTTGTTCCTTGCACTTCTTCTCTCAAAAGAATGCTGTCACTGCCGGAAAGGTGATTGTCAATTTGTTCTAAGGCAGCTAACTCACCTTCAATCATAGTTCTCTGCTGTCAGTCTTCAACATGGCACAGGAGAAGCAGCTTTTGCAGCTCTGCCTTGTGCCTCTGGTGAAGGGCAAGAGCAAATGTCACACCAATGCCAGCAGAAGCTGGAGAAAGACTACCAGCAGCACCAGCTATCTTCCCCTAAGGCACATGGCCCTCCAAGGTGAAGAGCGGCTAGGCACTGAGATCTAACTGGAAGGAGGCAAGACCCTAAATACAGGATCTGTAAGCAGATGATCAGATTTCTCAATGTGTGTGAGCACCAGTGCCTCAGGCTCTCACAGCAGAATGTTGCTGGCATCTATAGGTTTGCACTGAGTGCTGAATTTGGGTGCATTTGAGTACTGTAGTGAGAGTTTGGTGACGGAGGAAGTTAGGTGAGAAGGGAGTAAGGTGCTCCTTTCATTTTGTTTCCTACACTTCCACAAAGAGCATGAAGGGAGCCTGGGGTTTTCCGAGAGTGAAGCTGACTGGGAGCAGAGTCAGAGGGCGGAGTTCCATTTGGTTCACAGGGCAGCTATATTCTGTAAGATCAGAGGGGATGGAGGTTAGGGCAGTTGCATGCTCCTCCTGTAGGATGTGGGTGGTGAGGGATACCACCGGTGTCCCCGCTGACTATACCTGCGGAAAGTGCACCCAACTCTAGCTCCTCAGAGACCGTATTAGGGAACTCGGATCGAGTCTACAGGATTCTTAAGGGGGAGGGGGAGCAACCAGAAGTCGTGCTGCACATAAGTACCAACGACATAGCTAAGAAAAGGGATGAGGATCTAAAAAATGATTTTAGGGAGTTAGGTTGGAAGCTAAAGAGCAGGACAAGCAGAGTAGTGATCTCAGGATTGCTACCGGTGCCACGTGGAAGTGAGGCATGGAACAGAGAGCGAGTGCAGCTGAACACGTAGCTACACGGCTGGTGCAGGAGGGAAGGCTTCAGATATGTGGATCATTGGGATATCCTCTGGGGAAGGTGGGACCTGCACATGAAGGACGGATTGCACCTAAACTGGAGGTGCACCAATATCCTGGTTGGGAGGTTTGCTAGAGCTCTTTGGGAGGGTTTAAACGAGTTTGGCAGAGGAATGGGAACCAGAGCTATGGATCAGAGGATAGGGTAGCTGTTGAACAGGCAGAAATAGTATGCACCATGTCTGTGAGGAAGGATAGACAGTTGATAGGGCAAAGTTGCACTCAGTGGAATGTGTTAAAGTGTGTCTGTTTCAATGCAAGTAGTGTCAGGAATAAGGGAGATGAACTTAGAGCATGGATCAGTACTTGGAACTACAATGTTGTGGCCATTACCGAGACATGGATTTCACAGGGGCAGGAATGGTTGTTAGATGTTCCGGGGTTTAGATGCTTTCAGAAGAATAGGGAGGGAGGTAAAAGAGGAGGGGGACTGGCACTGTTAATTAGGGATTGCACCACACCTGCAGAAAAGGAGGTAGTTGAGGAGAGTTTGTCTATTGAGTCAGTATGGGTGGAAGTCAGAAACAAGAAACGAGCAGTCACTTTATTGGGTGTTTTCTATAGACCCCCGCCCCCAGAGAGATAGTGGAACAGATTGGTGGCAGATCTTGGAAAAGTGCAGAAGTAACAGAGTTGTTGTCATGGATGACTTCAACTTTCCTGATATTGACTGGAACCTCTTCAGTGCAAATAGTGTGGATGGAGCAGATTTTGTCAGGTGTGTGCCGGAAGGATTCCTGATTCAATATGGAGATAGTCTGACTAGGGGGAGGCCATATTGGACTTGGTGCTCGGCAACGAACCAGGCCAGGTGTCAGATGTCTCGGTGGAAGAGCATTTCGGTGACAGTGATCACAAATCCTTGACCTTTATCATAGTGATGGAGAGGGATAGGAACAGACAGTATGGGAAGGTATTTAATTGGGGGAGGGGAAATTATACTGCGATTAGACAAGCTGAGGAGCATAAAGTGGGAAATGCACAACAGTAATGTGGGGGGTTGTTTAATGAGCACTTGTTGCGAGTGCTGGATAGTTTTGTCCCACTGAGACGAGGAAGGAATGGTAAGGTGAAGGAGCCTTGGATGACAAGAGAAGTAGAGCTTCTAGTCAAGAGGAAGAAGGAAGCTTACGTAGGGTTGAGAAAGCAAGGATCTAACTCGGATCTAGAGGGTGACTAGGTAAGCAGGAAGGAACTCAAAAATGGGCTGAGGAGAGCTAGAAGGGGGCATGAAAAAGCCGTGGCGGGAAGGATTAGGGAAAATCCCAAGGCTGTTCTACACTTATGTGAGAAATAAGAGGATGATCAGAGTGAGAATAGGGCCGATCAGGGATAGTGGAGGGAACTTGTGCCTAGAGTCTGAGGAGATGAGGGAGGCCCTAAATAAATAT